>NC_139479.1:34109657-34790211 GCF_008360975.1 Lichenostomus cassidix
GTAAAAGCCAGGGATTCCTCTGTTCCCTCATTACCCTTGGATGCTGAGCTACAGCACAAGCCTCTACTGTGGTTTAAAGCCAGAGTGCCTTTATTGCTTTCTGAATTACACTTCTAACAGGAGCTTTGTTAATTTTTCCTTTCTGTTGCAATTCTAGTCAGTGCAAGAAATCTTTGCTAGTGGAAGGCTTGCCCAGAGCTGTCGTTTCTAAAAATCCTTCAACAGCTTTCATGAGTAACCAGCATTCACCAGAATGCAAACTGCACTCTGGAAAGTGTGATGTTAAATATGTCAAGGAATTTAGGTTTGCTAGAAGCTACTCATGCAATCAAGGTCAGGTACACTGCTGTGTATTTACCCACCCCTGCTCTAATGGGACTCCAGTTTCAAAAATACTTAAATTTCTTTAGTCCCCCGAATCATGTTAAAACTATTCCTGGGACAAAACCCCAGACCATAAGAAAATTTCTATTGATGTTCAGCCTAATTTATCCATCACTGAATTATTGCTCTTTGTGCCACAACCCCATTTTTCAGCTTCAATAGTCCTTTCCCCATGGTGTTTATAGATGAGAGCTAGAGTTTCTCTAGAGAGAAACAGGCACTGGGCAGTTTCAAAGAAACACACCTGTACCCACTGCATTTGGGATGTGTTTAGACACCTACCATCTGGGTCTCACCTAACACAGATGCTGTTTGTAATTACCCATGTTCTTTTCGAAGAAAGAGTGAAGAAAAGAAAACCCCACAGAAAGAGTGTAATGGCCATCCCTTGCAACAGTTTGGCTTTTGTATTAATTTCATATTTTTGCCAAGGATGTTCCTGTCAGGTTCGATTGCTCCTTGCATTTCCTGCTGCTCCTTTTCACGTTCTGAAGGAGGATTTTGGATCCCCAGGACAGGCAGATACCCTTCAGCCCTCTACCAGCTCTTCCCTACATTGCTTCCCCACTGGTGAGCAAAATGTTTCAGACCTGGCTCCTCTAGCACTATTCTCTGGTGAAAACAAACCAACCAACCCAACAAGCAAAACCTCTACAATAACACAGGGATGAGCACCATAACATCAAAATATCCCACCAAAAATACTCCTGCTTGGGACTTGCCTAAATTTAAGAGCATTCTAGCTCATTAGAAGCTTCTGTCTCACCTGGGATTCTCCCAGGCACTCAGAAATCTGCTAATGTGCATGACAAGGACTTTCTCCTTGACAGCTGATGCTCCTATATGAACTCTTTTACCCAGGAATAAGGCAGATCCATGCTTAAATCTTTTACAACCTGAGCTATATTCTGAGCTCTCCCAAGTTTCTCTTGTAAGGTTTGGGCCCCCACATCGAGCACTGGGACTTTTTTTGTTCCTAAATTATCAAGCTCACTGCCTCTTCAGTGTTAGGGGAGTGAGTTCACCCTCTGTCTTCCCTCTTCCAATTAATCTCCCTCTTTCCAGGACTATAGCACAAACAGCAAAGGATTAGCTGCTCTGGGCAGGTGGGCTCCTCTTTCACAGCCGGTGCTGAAGTTCTGCCAGGCTGCAGAGTTACACAAACAGAGGAGAAAGCAAAGCAGTGAGTCTGAACATCTGCAGCCTCCTGAACACACACTCACCTGCAGCAGGGAGGTGCCAGCCCTGCTTCCTCCTCCTACCTGGAGCATCATCTCAGTCCACATTTATTTTAAGCTTGTTCTTACTTTCATTGTTACTCAGAGAACTCGCACTCTACATTACCAACATCTCACTGCTCCAGCCTCACCATTTTTTTTTCTAACATCTACAGAGTAGCTCTTCTTAGTTTTTGTTTAATCTCAAGCCATATTCAAGCCACTTTAATCCCATAAAAAACTTCCCCTTGGTTTCCTCTGCTCAACAATCTCCATTCCCTGGGATTGAAAGCTTGTGTTTCCTTTTGCCAAGAAGATTTCTTCAGGCCCAAAGCTGTCAGTAAAGCTTTCTCTTAATCTACCTAATTGATTAACATAATGAAGTTCAACTGAGAACAATTAGTCTCAAGATCAGTAATTGTATTTTCTAGACCCATGGAAGGCTTTATGAGCTGAAAGCCTGCCTGTTTCTCCCCACAGCCATACCAGCTGGTCTGGAGAATGATGTGTACTTCATCTCAGTCCTGTTTGTGAGCCCAACAGCTATAGTACAGGCTCATCTCCAACATACAATTTTTAACTGTGTTTCATAACTTAATGTGAATTTTTGGGGAGGTGGATGGAAGAGATGGCAAGAGGCAGCTATTATTTTGCCTGGCAGTGTGATTTCAGGGAGGTGGAAGGCAGGCCAGCTGCAGGTAGTCAGGGTGGAAAGCTGCTGCTGTGCCATTTTAGAATTGGCAATTTGCAACCGGGAGAGACATTTTTCTATCCTGCCAGCTGGAGGCTCTTGGCAATGCAGTTATGTTTTTAGAAACTAAACAAATCAATCTTAGTTTTCCCCAGAGTTTTGAAGTTTACCTCATGAGATTTGATATAAAACCTATCGTCACATCTGACTAACAAAAGACTTATTAAAAATGAAAGAGGACACAAGAAAAATGGAAGTACAAGAATTCATCTCTATTCAGCAAATCAACAGCTTCTGAACAGATGAAATTCAAGTGGTTCTGAATTTCTTTATTTTCCATTCATGAAATAAACCATTTCATGCTAGCATATGGTTACCACTCCAGTTTAAGTCCCCCTAAAGAATTTCAGGGTTTTGAGTTGTTTTGTAGAACTGTACATAAAAAACTCTATGCCTCTTGTCTTTTGTGAGCTTTGATGTATGGGTTGAATTTGTGATATATACCTATTTGCTCAGAAATAGAGTATTAGTTTTGGTTTTCTACTTTTAAAATGTATTTTATTTTCTGTATTATTTTTCTCTGGAGATTACACAGACAATGATTTTCTGATTTAAACAGATTAAATTAAAGGCTTGAAGTTTAAATTTATCTTTGGGTTAGCACTGGTGTTTATGACAAACTTTCAAACATGGAGACCATTTGTCTTGGTCTTTATTTCAGAGAAAAATTAGCCCTCCAACTCTTACTTCAATAGCTGTGTATTACAGCTATTGAAGTGTGATTTCAAGCCCTTTTTGTCACTTGTCCTGTGTCTGTAGCTCAACACACTGCAGCACCAAGTCAGTAAAGCACATGCTGAAATTTGAGCATATTCATAAGAGGAATTTACTTATTAAAATACACTCATGCACATGTTTTATATTAATGTGCTTTACTAAACAGACATGAAGAATAGACTAAGTGCAGTGTCCCAGAACATCTACTCTCAGGACAGTCAGGTCATGTAGGTTTATAGAACTTCAGGGAAAGGAAAAAATTAGAAATTCAGTCTAACCTATTCCCGAGATCTTTTCATTGGCTTTAGAAGAACGCAGGATAGAAAAGTATTTGCAGGATCAAAACATTCATAAAACTACTTTGCAGATATTCAAGTTCAAAAGTTGTTTTTCAGACAACTGTGGTGCTGTCTCCAGACCCAAAAACATTTGAAAAAAAAATTGAATGATTCCACATGAATTTATTGCTGAATTAAGAGGTTGATATTTCAAAAAAGAGCAACACCCAGCATTTGACCTTTTCAGCTGTACTGAAAACAGCAGCTATTTTGTATTACCAGCCATGGTGAAACAAAGGTGAAAAAGCACAGAAGCTATGACTCTTTCATTTCAAAAGAAGTCATACCCGTAACAGATGGAACCAAATTTCCCAAGTCCTGTGACCCTGAGAGCTACTCTTCAAGAACGTAATGGAAACTGAGATACAGAATCACAGAATCACTCAGGTTGGATAAGACCTCCAAGTTAATCAAGTCCAACCACAAACCTAATGCTGCCAAGTCCACCACTAAACTGTGTTCCTGTGTGCCACACCTACAAGTCTTTTAAATATCTCCAGGGATTATGGCACAACCTGGGAAGCCTGTTCCAATGTTTTTTTCTAATATTCAATCTAGAAAAATCCCAGTGACTATATCAAATATGTGAAGCACTTAGTCTGATTAAGATTTGGATAAATGCTCTTTTATTTTTGATCTTTTCGAGTGGAAGTAAATTGCTGCTAATTTTTTTCTCCTGTTTTCAATCAGCCCTCAGCGATTAAACAAGTGGAGGGAGAGGAGATAAAAAATCAATCATATGTATTGTACATTCCTTTCTGGGTCTTCATGGGCCCCAGCAGTGTGATGTGGAAGAAAAACTTCTGTGCAATGAATCCTCTCCTATGGTTTAAGTCATAAAGTCATCATTGTCAAAAGGAAAATCTCTTCAAAGTAGAATTGCTAAAGATATAGAATTTAATTTTTAGAGCAGAGTGAAAGATATACCTTTCACTAAAGGTCTCCTCCCTGAGCTTGTTTAAAAAATAACTTCATTGCAAAATGCTGTACCATCTAAACGAAATATGAGGAGCACAGTCTTATTGATCCAGATCACTTCAAACTTGAGCAAAACTTGGAAGACTGGGTATTTTAAGATTTTAGTATTAATAATACCAATGCCTTTTCAGTGTTATCCAAGTTAAACCTTTGGATTAGACAGCTTCAGTTTTCCAAAAGAAATCATTCACAACCTGTTTTCTGCAGGAAATACCTGCATCTTGGGTTTTTGTTCAAATACAGGTGACAACTGTACTTTTCAGTATTTCAGAGAATGAGCTGGTGGCAAAATGGTTTCTGCTCTACAAGAAGATGGGAGATAAATGCAGCAGCAATTGTGTATCAAGTAAATGTGGTATGAAATGTGGTTTAGAGTTCCATAAAACAGATGGTAATGCTTCCCCTCATAATAAGCAGAGAAGCTGTGAATTTGCAGCTTGAATTCAGTGTCCAGGAGTAAGACCCAGCAGGGCAAGAGAGAGTTACAATACTACAATCACAACTGCTCTGCCAAGTGAGTGTGTAGAACAAAACTTGTTTCCATCAACTTTGGGAGAAGCCCCCCACCTGTACAGGAGGCTATAAAGACAAGTCACATGTGAGAGGAAAAGGGTGGTTAGAAAAAATGATTAATACTAAATTTAGAAAAAAAAAAACAACTAAAACTCTGAGAGCCTAATCTGCTTTTCTAAATCACTGCAGGAGCCAAGGCTTGTAGCCAAGTTGCCGAAGTTCCAGCACTGTGCTGAAATGCTGTGTAATAGCTGGGGGATCTCTTTGCTTCAGAAGTGCAGAGCAACATGCATTTATCCTGCTAGTCCTGTGTGGGACAAGAGAAAAGCATCTTCTGGGAGATTCTGTCAGAGTGATAAATAACAGAAATAATTTCTAAAACAAAGGAAATTACCAATTTGGTGAAATTTGTTATGTTCCAGATAAAGCAAGTCACTGTGCACTATTTTATCTATGACCTCAGCTGCTGAACCAGGGCATGTTGGCGTGACGTCAGTGCTCTGACTCTGTCCCTGTTGCATCTCCTGACTCAACAGCTACAGAATTTTTTCAAGCACACTTTAGTGAAGATTTAGGGCTTTAATGGTGGAAATAAATCACAATAAAAGAAGCATTTAGAGTTCTATTAGATCATAGAGCTTGAAACAAATCAAGTGGGCTGTATTTACAGGATAAGACTTTGTGTGCCTGAAAAAAGGCTTATAGAATCTCCAAATCTGAGTTCCTCTATGATGTTTCAGGGAAGAAGGTCCATAAGGCCTTGGGGTGTAGGAACAGAAAAAATAAGCTGATTAGTGAGGCTATATTACTTGTATATATCAAAATGAGCTGTTAAAATCTCAAAAGCAGGAGGGAACTTGAAAAATCAGATGAGATTCATAAAGAGATAAGAGGATGGTTGGAAGATGTAAAATATTACTCCCAATGAAAGATTCAAAGAGCTTGATCAAGTTAGTTTATCAAGAATACGCCAAGAGATGCGTTCTTCCTTGCCTGTCCATCTCCACCAGGATCAGAACATGGGTTGTTCAACCCAGCAGATAAAACGTAACTACAACAAATAGCTGGGAGCTGGAAAGCTACTCTGATTCAAAAGTGAAATAAAGATCATGATTTTGAAGCTGAGAACAATTTGTGTCTGGCAAGAACATATCTAAGGTGCTCTGTTTCACTGGAAAATTTTAGACGAGGACTGACAACTATCTAGAGGAGATGATCCAGCCAGTGCAAATTAGGGTTAGAAGGTCTTTGTTGTGCAGAAGATCAAACTTACTGTAAATTAGCTATGGTGACTTTTGAGCTAAGAAACTGTAGGGGATGAAAAAAAAAGAACAGAAAAGAAAAAGTTTATTCTCAGGCAGTTTAAGTGCATGTAGAGCTGGTTGAGTAAATAAGAGCTCATACAAGTCCTATGGAGAACAGCTGAGGGAGCTGGGCTTGTCCAGCCAGGAGAAGAGGAGGCTCAGGGGTGACCTTTCAGCTCTCTACAACCACCTGAAAGGAGGCTGTAGCCAGGTGAGGGTTGGTCTATTCTACCAGGCAAACAGCAACAGGACAAGAGGACATAGTCCTAAGCTGTGCCATGGTGGGTTTAGGTTGGACATTAGGAAGAAGTTCTGCACAGAAAGGGTGATTGGACATTGGAATTGGCTGCCCAGGGAAGTGGTGGAGTCACCATCCCTCGAGGTGTTTAAGGAAAGACTGGTTGTGACACTCAGTGCCATGGCCTAGTTGACATGGTGGCGTTTGGTCATAGGTTCGATTTGGTGATCTTAAAGGTCTTTTCCAAGCTACCTGATTCTGTGCCTCTGTGATTTAACAATGTACAGCTACTGGACATTTACCTTAGGCTACCAGTCTGTTTTCCCTCTGGACAGCCATAGATGGTATCATGACTCATTTCCCACTCCAATAGTGGTCAGAGGAATCATCCCAAAGGAGTATTACTCACTGACCACAGATGGAGCCTAAGTCATAGGCTTAGACCATCTACCATGTTTTTAGAGGATTTTAAGCGAGATGAATGGTACTCTCTCTTCTCAATATACCATACCAGTGGAATTTTTAGGTTGCACATTTTTCTAGAAACAAAGAGAGGGTTTTAATATATCAGTAGAAGTATGAAGGCACTTTCACTCCAGAGATAATGTTCTGAGGCATTATCAAATTTGAATGATACAAGGTTTTTATAGCTTCTTCTGCTCTTAAGTTACGTGTCTTTGTACAATGATTCTGGGATGTCTCATTAACTTCAGCAGGGATGTGCAATGTAGTTAAAAGTTCTGTGCAAATGTTTTACATTAACTTTCTAGAGCAGGGTCTTACATGTTTTGTGAAGAACTGACATTGTCTTCAATGGAATTTTTCCTTGAGAAAAAAATGCAGGATTTGGCCCTTAGCTATCTTATGCATCTTAAAAGGATTTTTTTTCACTCCCTTCAGTATTGTTAAAAAAGCCTGAGATACAGCACACACCTTGAATATATGCAATTATACAAACTTTTGAGAGTTAATTTTGAAAGTTCAAGCAATGCCAAGATAGAGGGGAAGGAAATGTTTGTTAATCTGTATTCTCTGGAAAGGTCATAAGGTTGCTTACCATCTTAATGTGTCTTGCATTCTGTTTGTGAAGAGGTGACCAGGTTTAATAACACTTCAAAAAGTGTCATAACCTGGTTTTGGGCCCTTTTTTTCCCCTTTTTCTTTTCTTTGATTAGGAAATCTTGTACTTTAAAGTGATTGGTTTCAATCTAGAGAGTTTGTCTAAATCAATGACAGTCACTGCTACATTTTGACTCTTCTTGATTGCCTGTGTGACAGGGATTCTTGGCTAAAGTCCATTTTGAATGGGAGAGAAGCCAGCAAGAGTGGATGGGTGCAGTATAGAAGCCAATAACTATATATATTTGGAAACATCAATCTTGGCCATTGGTTTGTTTTCTTCCTGTTACCTTCCTTCAATATTGCCATAGTGGATTGCCCAAACACAGTAGTTTTGTTTTAAAAAGGAATTAAATTACCTTCAAAGAACTGCTTGTGGCTTACCCATCTTGCCTGGACGGATGTTGTACTGATGTGTTTTGCACTGACTTCTTCAGTTATTTCAGATTGTTGGTATCCACATCCTTCACCCTCTTAAAACCATGTGAATTTTATCTGATCTGTGACAGATTTCACGGTAACTTCACTGGAATCTGATTTTTGTCTTTCCATGGAGGTAGCCAAAGCAGAAACCCTATCATAGAATGAGCAAGGTCAGCCTAACACTGGAACTGAACAAGAGCCTGTATGTAGAAAATTTATTTAGGATGACTGTTTAAATATCTGCCATGTATTGTTATATTTAGAGTTAACACTACTGTGCATTTGGCAGAGGCAGTAGCAAGCCTGATGTTAAATAACAAAGTCCTTTGTTCTACTTGTGTCAGTCCTCACTGTGTACGAAAGTAATTGATAGTTGTGCAAAAAGTGAAGTTTGAAGTCTAAATATTTATAAAATATAACTGTGGCCAGTGTGTGGCCAGTGGCTCCACATCAAGCACTTAAAATCAGTTTTGAACAGGAAGCAAGAATTTAGGTACTTCATTATTTGCAAATAACAATATTGTCACACACAAATTACAGCACTTACCTTTTCAGTATACAACTAATTTCCCCACAGTTTAAAATTAAAGTAGTTAATTATTGAGGAAATTATCATTTTTTTCCTAAGAATCTTAGAGCTATTTTGTCAGCAGGTTATTTATTTCCTGCACAAATCCATTGTTTAAATAATATTGCCTTATCAAATTCCCAGATAACTGCATTCATTCCTGTAAGAGCTATATTTATTTGAACTATCCTTCATAACAGGAATCTTTTTTTTTTCTTGGTCCTTTTTGGGGGAATTTTTTCTTTCTTTTTTTTTTCTTTTAAATTTGTAATCCTTTTTAAAAAGAAAAAAAATATTGGTTTGACATAGTTTCACTCTGCTACCAAAGGCAATAGGCTCAGATCGTCTTGGTGGATGCTTCTGTTGATCTCAGACTTGAACTGGACTGTAGATTTTGTGTGCCTTTTTGTGACGAGGTAGAGGCACTTGGATTTATGAATTAACATTAGCCTGGGTGGAATACTGGCAGGGAAATATCCATTTTAGAAGTTGTGAGCAATGGGTCATTCTCATCCTAATCAAAATAAGTGTTGTCATTGTGGATGTGAGGGAGAATCTAAGCCTGACTTCACTGTGTCTGACCTACTTTTCCTAGGAGTCTACCTGGCCTCTTTGCCAGGTGTCATTTCAGAGGCATCTTTTAATCATCTTTAGATATCAGATCTACATGTTCCAATCAGAAATTACTTTCAGAGAAGATCTGGTTTTGTGTTGGAAGGTTAATTTGTTTACCTTCAGTTTACCATTATTGGGGCTTGTTTAGCCTTTCTTCACAAGGTTAAAGAGCTCCCGGGTATTTTTTCTATATCTATACACCTACTACGCCACCACCTCTCAGCCATGTATTCAGTGAAGTGAAATACAGCCTCTATCAGATCTCTGGAATTCCCATGACCTTAAAATGTGAAATTAAATCAGCCCTAACCATTTATCTGTGCAGAAGTAAAATCATTGTCATCTTTTTACGTTTCATATTTTTTTTCCCTAGATAGGTATGTTAAGAATTATTTTGGATTTTTTCAGCAGTATAACAAGCGATTGTTCTCATTCACACTTGGAGCACTTTATAACAATACTGGGTTTTGCTCCAGATAAGCTCACGTGCTTATGTGACACTGCAAAGTTGACAGAGTTTTCTGCTTTTAGTTCCTGAGGTAACAGTTTTGCAACTAAGTCAACCATATCTTCATGAAACTGCAACGCTCTAGAAATCCCTGGCTTTAGGACACTTATTTTTTTTCCCTCACTCAGGCATATCTGTATTCTTGGTTCTCACAAACCATGTATTCAGTGTTATTTAAAATGGATTTCATTGGACTGAGACTGTTAATAAATTGATTCAGATTGCACTGAAAGTGTGACTAGCTCTCTTTACTGTTTGTTGATTCACTAATCCCTATGCCACTTGAAACTGGTTGTGCAAACATTGTGGAGCTTCAAGAGAGTTAAAACTGATGGTAACCTCACCCCATCTAGTTTGAGTAATCCTGGACGCACTTTCAGCAGAGATGATGTTCCATGGGAATGCTATGGCAACATCAAAATGTTGGCTGTCTAGCAGGCTTACTGCATCCTGTGCACGATCCGTGAATAAACAGAGGAATTTAGTTCCCAGAGTGTCAGTCTGGCACATTTCACAAGCACTACATTCACTCACCAAAAAAAAAAGTCAGCCAGTCATACTGGGAAAGTGCTATTGTGACTGAGTGATAAATCTCCTGCTGCTAACCCTTGTATATACTAACTCTAAGAAACTGGGAATAGATCATGCATGGCTTAATTCAGAGAGGAAATATGCTCTCCCTCAGTTTGTTTATTATTTTTGTTCCCAGATGCTTTTCTTTGTTCATGCTTCTTTTTTTTTTTTTTTTTTTTTTTTTACTCTGTGGACATATGACTATGCTGACTTTCACTTACATGTGATCTTCCTCTGAACCAAAGGCTGGAGATAAGGTCACTTGGAGTGAAGCACCAAGTTTTAGCTAAAAAGCCCAAAAGGGATATTAGTCCAGGGTTCATTGCATAGGAACACATTCATATTGTTTCTAGTCTGCTGCAAATGAGAACACAACACTGTGTTTGTACTTGGCTCTGTCACGCAGTGATTTCCAACGCCTCAAAATGAAAGTAAGCTTTACACCCACCTATTAGTCTCTTTCCCTGTATATATCTTAAAAAATGGAAATGCAAGGACATTTCTAGGATTATGCAGCTCTTTTAGATGGCACCCAAAATCAACAAGGTGGGAGTAGGGTAGACCTTACTCCATTAACAACAAGAGCTCAGCCTCCCTAGACACAGATTCCATGCTTCTCACTGAGAAGAGACCAAAGACTCACAGAATGGTCTAGAACAAAATGGACCTTAAAGACCCTCTCTTTCCAGCCACCCTACCACGGGCAGGGACACCTTCCACTAGACAAAGCCCCATTCAGCCTGACCTTGAACACTTCCAGGGATGGGACATCCACAGTTACTCTGGGCAACCTGTTTCAGTGCTTCAGCACCCTGACAGTGAAGTATTTCTTCCTAATGTGTAATCCAAATCTCCTTTCAGTTTAGAATCATGACTCCTCATTGTATCGATACACTGCCCAAGCCCCTCCCCATCTTTTCTGTAGGGCCCTATAAATACCCTGAGGCTGCTGTAAGGTCTTCCCAGACACTTCCAGATGTTTTTGTGGGACTTATCATCTTGACTGAAACTGTCTGGGGAAGTTTCTCTGCAAATTATTCTCATGGTTTACCACCATTGCCCTTAAAATATTTCTATCTTCAATCCACTTTTTCCCCTAGTTATTTGAGCTTGTATAAATTCAGGCTATCTTTGTGCTGCCCCATATTTATTTTGTTTTTCACTCCATGAATGTGACCACCATTCTTAAAGATTCATTTTGGTAGACATGGGCACAACTGAAATGTGTTCAAAACTGATAGCATCTGAACTGACTGCTATCCCACTGAGGGGAGAAATCCTAGGGTTCACCAAAACTAGCTTGATAAAAAAATATCTGCTCCACACTCAGAGACAGTCAAATAAAATTAAAAATAAAACAACTGTTAGGAAATTTTAGGAAAGACATACATAACAAAAGGGAAAATACCCTCTTGCTCCTATGTAAGTTGGATGAGTAGGGAGGGGCTACTCTTAAAAATGGCAAAGACATAGTTTACAGAGGACACATTGTACATGTCCAAAAAAAGGACAAAGTGGGCTGGCATTCATTGCTGTCTCTTCCAAACCATGAGCTCTACTTTTGAAACTAATATGAACTAGGATCAAAACCAACAAAAAGATGCAATTCTTCATGCAACAGTGGATGAGTGACTCTCCTTGCCAAAGAAAATGAATGGAGCTGTGGATGCAACATTACATGGGTTCAGAAGAAGAGGGGACAAGTAATCTTAGCCCACTGACAAGACAATAGGCCAACTGCATCCTCTGCCAAAGCCAGTGTTGCCATTGTGATGTCTGATCCCCTCCTCACCTTTATAGGAGAGATGAACTTAAACTGGAAACAAGTGAATTCAATATCCTGTTTGAAGAAGGTCTTATTTATTTACTTTTTCTTGTTGTTCTGACCATCAGTTAATACCTCTGGATAAAAGCTGACATATAAAACCAACCTTAAGACAGAAACAACATCATGATTGTGAATGCCAAATTGCTGCATTAGAACAAGCTGATGAAAGTGTCTTAAAGATTAATGAACCTTAAGAAAATAAAGCTGCAACTTTTAAAGTGGATTTTAAGGAGTAACTTATATGTACAAAGGTGGTTTAAATTCAAAATCTCCCAGACACAACATGCTCAAGCATTATTGTTGATGAACAAAACAATGAAAACTCAACTCTGCACATGTTTAAAGATTGTATTTTAATCACGGATTGAAACATCATGATTTACAAAACTGATGGTTAGATTTAAAACCAACCACTACACCTTTCTGTGGGAATGTTCCCCCCACACCCTAGCAGATTAGGGATTCAAGTGAAGAACAGAGCTGTTCACGTTTGCCTTTGGGACTGAAGAGTGATTTCCAGGATGATGACTGATGCTGCAAGCATTCACCTAAGATGCTTTTCAATACATTTCATTTACCCAGCTGAAAGTGGCTTCTTCTAGGGAAGCCTGCTGGCTTCATCAGAAATCCCAACCATCTCACAGCTTTCTGTCCAGAGCCTTCTCTGCAGCTCCTCATCATATGATGTGTCAGCTGATTTTGTCCTTTCCTCATTGTAAAGGTAGCAGCCACCAGCTCCTTCCATCTCGGGTGACACTGCTGCATAGATGGTTGTAGAGGCTCCTTCCTCTGGAGTCTGCAGAAACAAAAACCCCAAATTCAAGTGAGATAGGTACAGCAGAAGAATTACATTACCACCATGGGACCTTATCAGTGATGAACATCTTCCCTAATTTTGCTTTACACTTGTGGTCTTTATGCAAACCTGAAGCTTGCAATAATAAGAAAGTCACCTATTCAATTGAGAGAGTCCATTTCTACAACAGCTCTATTTTAAACCAGCTTAAAGCTACAACAGATATATGGAAAACTCCAGTCCATTTTTTTCAAGAGTTAGTCAGATGGGCCACACAAAATAATTGATTTAGTTTTCACAGTCAGAGCTAATAAACCCAAAAGCAAGCACAAATATTAAAATCCTAGTTTAATTATTCATTTTGCAAGGATGAAAGGGTCTGTGCTCTGCCTCAAGAAGATGAATGCTATGCTGTATGTGCAATGTGTTCATTGTATCAACAATATGACATGAGCAAAGGATCATGGAAACCTTGACAGTAAATTAAGATTCTGCAGTTCAGTCCAAGAAGGCAGGTAAACGAGGGAATTACATTTTAGACAGAGCATAGCTATCAAGGTTCTGCTCTGTCATAAAGCGAAATGGTGAACGATCTATAATGCCTGATATAACGTGAGTATTAAAGGAAAATTAATAAGTGAATAGCTTAGAGTGATAACTCCTTTCATCCCGACTATATGCAAAACATTTAATTTTGCATTCAGAAGGATCACACAGCTACGACCGAAATTTTTTCCCTGGCATTTTTATTCTAATTGAAGGGCATATTTAAAACACAACATTTGATATGCTTTGCCTTTATCAGTGATATAATTATGATCAATGCCTGCTAGATAATAATGTACCATTTTGTAATCCTTGCAGTCATTATCTGAGGCATTAACAGTACTGATGCTGCTCAGAGCTTTGTCTGCAGCACCTGACAGAATCTTTTCCTGGAGAACTCACTTGATGAATGAGACAGTAGTGAGTAGATTACTCAGTGCCTTATGAAAACTAATAAATCTAAGTAATTGGAAGCTTTTTGTTACATTTGGGATTTTTAGAAAATGACTGTATTATGAGATTCTGTCTAAAATAACTTAAGAAATGCTCATTTAACTTGGTTTAGCACTCTACTACTACTTCACCCTTCTATATCCTAAGGAAAATAGTGTTATTCACACCCAGTGCATTATGTAAATAACATAAAGGGCATGCACAACTCTTTGCTTTCATAGTGGCTAATATAATGATCAACTATGATGCAATATAAAATATCTTAATATTATAACGTAGCAGAACAATGATGAACATGAACATTTATATTTTATACAAGTTATTCTGGACAACAGAGGAAAACCAGAAGCTTTTTACATATTGCTGTGCTCTACTTAAAAAAAGAAAAAAATAGTGTCACAGGCAAACCATTACTTGATGTGATGGTTCACTGGACATTATGTTCCTGAGTTTAACAGCTCTCCAGCACAAACAGGCATAAATGTCAGTATCGATGACTCCCAAATCTGAATGACAACAGCTCAACACTAAAATGCTTTAGAATAATTTTCTGTGGGAGGAATTTGTGTGATTATGTTCTTATGAGCAGGGCTCTCTGCAGCCTCAGATACTGGTCTGTGTGGCTATTGTTACAGCATCAGAAATACCACATTACTTCTGCTGATTCAATGTGAAGGTTCTCCCATGATATGCAGGATTTGTCAAGATTTTTACTTTTTGATTATATGTCAGCTAAGTTCCTCACCAGGGGAGATTTGTACCAGGAGGATGGTCAAACACTGGAGCTGTCTTCCTAGAAATGTGGTCTTTAAAGTCTCTTCCAACCCAAGCCATTCTACAGTTCTAGATATTATGGAGACATGTTAAGGAAAACCAACTTTTCAGTGCAACAGGGAGTGAACTGCTTGTGTATGACAAATGAATTGTCCTATTCCATCTTCTGAGTGCTTAATTAATGCTGAAAGTTTTCATGCTCCCTTTCTTTAGAATCCCTTCATTATTTTGGCTTTTTTTTTTTTTTTTAAATGAAAATAAAAATTAAACCCTGTACCAGGAGTACCCTGGCCTTCCTTCTGGGTGATTGACCTATTTGTTTTGAGAGGCTGGAAGTAAAGCACATGCTGTGATTCCACCTCTGGATCTTGTCCACACCTGCTGTGACAGCAGTGCACATCCACACACACAGCTGAGACTCTTTCTGGGAAAACCTTGGGTGTACTACACACCCACAAACCAGCTGCAACAAACAGAGACACACAGACACATGCAGACATCCTGTCTGTGTGCCACTGCCTGGGGACCTCTTGGGAAGTGTGAAGCTGGCAGCAGGTTGAAACCACTGGAGCAATTATTCTGGAATCTGGACAAGGAGCAGGATGAATTGTTCCAGCAGTTGCAGACTCAGTCCTGGTTGCCAACTTTCCTTTGAAGAGCTTTTCCATAGCTCTTATTTTACCACATAACAGCCCATGAAGAGATGAGGAGGAACCACAAAACCCTTGAAAAAGAAAATGGCCACAAGCAGGAGACTGCTGTCAAAGCAACTCGTCTGATCCATCCTTTGATGCCAGTGGCTTTCTAGGAAGGAGAGCGCCTGATAAAGGGCCAGAGAATTCACCAACCAGTGGACAAATGCCTTGATCTACAAAAACCCAGGATGTTTGTCATGATGCTCTATACAAACAGGGATGTGTTCTCATCTTTGGGACCCTGAAGTGTTATACCAAGTGTTGCAGGTAAACAGGAAGTAATAACAAGTATAATTCAAATCACAGGGGAGGATTCTCTACACATTGCCAGTAAAAAATCCTTAGCAAACAGTAACAGAATAATGTACGCATATATAGAATCAATAACATCTTGTTTATTAATTGCCTGGACTTTTCCTAAGAGAAAAAGGATGCTTATAAATTGCACAATACTTCTTCACTCTTCAGTTACCAACTTATTGGTGCTGAACTTTTTTTTTAATTGGATTTTTGTTTACAAACTGTTATATTATTAGTATCTGAGGAACTGTAATTAATGCCTTTGTAATACCAAGTAAAACTGATTTCTGCTTAACTTCTTTCTGATGAAATTCTGAACTTGTTATTCCTTTTGCTTATTATAGTATTGATCACATCTTTTACTTTCTTTTTCAATTAACTATATGTTTGCATTAACAGTAAATAAAGGTCTGATTGAAATTACACATCCTTGCTTTTCTTGCTACATATGTAGGCTCTGGAAGACTGAAAGAAAAGATAGCACGTGACCAGCTTATTTAAGCACAATGCAGCCTACATGCACAAAATTATATTATTATGGCACTATGTATTCCCAAATAAAAGGCTTTTTTCTCTTTACAGAAGCTCTGATACTTCTTTTTTTTTTTTTTTTTTTTTTTTAATATTAATCAATTATAACTCATTGACAAAGAATCATTCTCCCTCACTATGAAACAGAATATTCTGTTCTAGGAAAACTGGGACAAGTGCTAAGAGGCTTTGTATTTTAGTTTTCCTTTTTTAGGACTTGCTAGTTCATGCATTTTGATTAATGCAATTTTAAATGACGTATAATTTTGTCCATGCTAGGTGTTAATGCTTGCAAAATGTATTAGCAGGTAACAGCCAGTCCCTACGGCCGTGTCACCATGAAATATTACATCCTTTCAATTTGTCTAAAACAGTAGCAACAGCTTAACTCTTTGGAAATCATGTGTCTGCATTAGTTACATGATGGCTTTGTGGTGCTTTCCATGATAATCCATGTGCTCATCCACTTCCACCTTCACCTGCATTCGTAGCTATTGGAGTCCTGGATAGACAGTGTGTTATGTTCTTCAGAAACCACAGAAAACCAGACAGGAAAAAGATAAATTAATAAGCTCCTATAATTCCTCCTCTGTAATCCATTCATTTTTCTCAGTACCACTTTCAGCAACTACCAACAAACAGTGACAACTGTGCTATGTGTCTTAAACACTGTGACAAATAGCTTGAATGGACAGCATGCATGTTCTTCAGATTGTACTGCCTGACAGAGTTGGCCACATGATTGAAAGAGCAGCAGAGACACAGGCCATGGTACCAGGGGACTTATGATTTTGGAATGGCCTCCCCTCATCCCACTCAATCAGAACATTGTACTTGATTTGTATTTCATAACTTCAAGATTCTGCCATTTTGAGAGATTATAGGAGAGAAGGCTGAGCACAGAGAACAGGGAGCAGCTGGCAGACTCACTGACTGACACCACATTTGAGTTTTGAGGGACATGAACAAGGCGTCAGAGAGATGTGCACACAGGACTGCCTGGTTAGCTGGCAGATCACTTAATGCTGAGGGAAAACATGTTAAGACACCTTTATCCGTATATTTTGTGTTGCAGGATACATCAAGTATTGATGGAATAACCCCCGTCAGCAACGCTAGGTAGACTGCTGTAGGAACACTTCATTCACAGTGGGTTCATAATTCTGGTCCTCTCTCATGTACCATCCATTATATCATGCACCTTGCACTTCATAGGGGAAACCTACTCATGAGCTGATGAGTTAAATGAGCTTGCAGATGATTTTTGGCTTGTTTGTTTTTATTTTTTGACACAGGTGTTCATGGTGTTTGCTCTGTGACTTCACTTTTTAAATGAGTGAGTTTCCATCAGGCCATTCCTGGAGTGGCAAAAAATTCCTTGGTTCCAGCTAGGAAGATGCAGAAAGGACTGAACAGGCCATCTTCTGGGCTTCAGTACTCAGGCACCTCTGCCTGTGTTCCTTCACTTTTCTCAATGATAATTATTTTGGCAATATTTTTTAAGTGCTGTTTTATTACTGACTTGCTTCTGGACTGAAAACCTCTCTATATGCAGAGTTTTTCCTTTTCTGTCTTTCTTCAGGAAAGACAATGATTATCTGGGATCCCTGAACAGTACTACACATACACACAGAAGGGATTAGCAACAACAAAGAGAACATGAAATTACTGTTACTTGGTGCAGCAAAGTCTTTCATCTACTTGGTGGCAGCTAGTGGAGGGGTGACACCCCCAATGCACTGCTTGACTCTCAAGAAAAAAGGCAAACACAGAACATGGAATAGTTTGAAAAAATTCAGAAACAGAGTAGCTGGGATTGTGTTCCCACGAATATTAAAGCAAGCAAGCTCGTGAGAAACAAATTACCTATGTTCTAGGGTGGACTGATTACTATGATTTGTGAACCACTGAATCATTTCAAAGCCAGGTGTCTTGGGAATACCCCAGGTTACTTTCTGGTGCAAGAGTCCAAGGTGAAATAACAGCTGCTGATGTAGTGCCACAGCCTCCGGGTGAAGACAGGGGCTTTGCGTGTTCAGTGTGCGTTGCGTAACTTGCACTGTCTAGACCTCCTAACGTGATTGTTGCTTTGAAAATTCCAGACAAAAAGTAATCCATTGAAATACTGAGTATGAAAACAGAGGCTATAAAGGAAACCATGACGCAGGTGTATGGACGTGTTCAGCCACCTTAGATCAATCAGGCTGCAGCAGCAGGCTTTGCGTCCTGGTGAGACCAGTGGCCAGGACCAACTGTCAGGTCCCCAGGAAGCCAAAGCTGCCAGAGAAGTGTGGCAGCACAGCTTTTCAGTAATCTCTGCCTTCATTTAAAAGCCCTGGTTTCCATTTGTGTTCTCTCTTTCCTTCCATTCTTTCATATGCTGCTTGCTATTATGCTATTTCTATCCAATTTCTGCCTTGATAATACACTAGAAAGAGACAGAGATATTTTATTGAATATACATTTCTCCCTAGATACCCAGTCAACACCACCAAATTAATTTCTCTTCAATCCCCAATCGTGGCAATGACAATTCTCTAATAAATTCAGTCCATAATAAAATTCTTCAGATTTTGTCCTTGAAAGAAATTGAAGAAATAGCTCAGTTAAAATATGAAGCCTTTCTCCTGACAATGCTGTGGCCACAGAGAAATAATTTCTTAAACAAAGATGTAAATATATAATAAAAGATGAAATTTTGATGAATTAAGAGCACAAAGCAATTTTTGCACTAAATATGTATCAAAATTTGGAAGAAGAGGAGCTTTTATAATATGAATAATTAATGACTATTCGGGGAAAAAGAGAAGTTTTCCCTAAGCACAAGATACAGAAAGAACAGAAGCAGAGAGAGCTGGAAAACAGAAACAAAGAGTATCAAATCCTGACTCTCCTTTTTTTTGAAAGCAAGTTTTCTGGAAAGACCTTAAAAAAATTAATGTACACAGAGAGACTGGGAAGTCCCATCTTATCTTCACACCAGTCCCTACATAGGCAGCTGGGATGCCTGTAGGTAAGGTAGACCACAGAAGAAAGGAACTGTCCTTAAAAGACTGTCAGGGTCAGCCTGTTGTTCAGGGAATCCAAGAAGCAGGCATGTGCCCAGGTTTGAACACCTCATTACCCATGGATCTTTTGATGGAGTTGGTGGTAGAAGGTTTTAATTGGTTTTGTGTCAGAATAATGCTTTCTGAGAAATCTGTTTTGCTGAAAAATGGCCAAGTACCTCTACTCTGAAGCCATGGGATGAGTCTTATTGCAGATCCAAAACATGAGCAAAGTTTTACTGAGGAAGGCAGCAGCCATGACTCTGAAACCTCTTCTTCTGAAGCAGCTACTTCAGGCTGAGCAGGTGTGAAGCTTTTAGCTGGTGTAGAGTTAATTTTCTTCACCGTGGCTGGTATGGGGCTGTGTTTTGGATTTGTGCTGAATACAGGGTTGATTGTACAGAGATATTTCTGTTATTGCTGAGCAGGGCTTATACAGAGCCAAGGCTTTTTCTGGTTTTTTTACTGCCTTGGTGGCAAGGGGGGCAAGGTGGCATGGGAAGTTGGGAGGGGCCACAGGTGGGATAGGTGATCCCAACTAGCCAAGAGGTATCCCAAATAATATGACATCATGCTCAGTATATAAAGTGGGGGGGAAAAAAATAGAGGATATTTGGAGTGATGGCATTTGTCTACCAAAGTCACCATCATGTGTGATGGGACCCTGCTCTCCTGGAGATGGCTGAACACCTGCCTGCCCATGGGAAGCAGAGAATCAATTCCTTGTTTTCCTTTGCTTGTGTGCATGGTTTTTGCTTTCCCTATTAACTTGTCTTTATCTCAACCCATGAGTTCTACCTCTTACCCCTGCTATTCTCTCCTCAATCCCACTGGTTAGGAGTGAGTGAGCTGATGCATGGGGCTTGGTTGCTGTGTGGTGTTAAACCATAACAACAGGACATCCTGTGTCATCTCAAATAACCTGAGATACTTGTGTACTCAGGCAGCTGAATGAAGCTCCTCTTGGCTGGCCAGCTTTCTGGGCTATGCTGGAGAAAATTCTATTGACTTCAAGGAGCAGCTCCAACAGTGAACTCACTTGTAGTTATTAAAAATTATATATATATATAAATAAATATAAATATGTATAAATAAAAAAATTATTGTGTGTCTTTATTTCAAACTGAATCTCTCTCAGGTTAGAATTCCAATATAATGTTGGTGAAGTGAGCAGGAGCATTTGTGGATCCATACTTTGCATTTTCTAAGATATTGAATGGAGAACTAAAAGAACAATGTTCACTTTTAAGCAATTTTGAAATGGAAACAAGAACTCAACTTTACATGACTGAATTTGAGCAGGGACTTGAAACCTTGGGTCAAAGTCATTAATCATAACTGAGTCCTTTATTCATTTTGTCAAGTGCATTGAAGAATATTAGTTTGCCTGGAGGTTGATCCCTAAGCTCGCTCTGCAGCTCTTCAAAGTCAGAACTGAGATATCGCCGCAGCCACTGAAATCACATTACACTTGTTAGCTCGCTCAGCTTGGTAACAGTATGCAAAATTGGACAGATAGGAGCCTGCTGCCCCAGACATTGCATAAACATCCAACCAGGGACATTCACTTGCTGGAACATCCAGTCTCTAGGAAATAAGGCAGGCAGTAATAGGCAGAGAGAGCTGAGAAAGTACATGTACTTCACAAAATACTGAAGCCTCTTCTGGGAGTGTGACACTCTGTCTGGTTAATGAGCTCTCTGGAAACCAGATGATGTCCTGCAGCTGCCTATTGCTGAGGATGCCTGAGTTAAATCACTAAGAAGTGTACTGGACATCCTGACATAATCTGGAATTTTCTGTAACACCTCTATTCACAGATCTGCATGAGATTTGTTGAATTAAATGCGCAGATCAAAAGAGATGAGGGAAAAATGAGTCTCCTAAATCCTAATCCTAACTCCTCCCTCACTACCCTATAACTCCTTTTCAGTGTTTGTACAGGAAAACACTCAATTTATTTGTTTACTTCCAGCCTAAATTTTCAGTGCATTATCTTACACCACTACATGAGTCACCTTTAGTTTCTTGAATTCTTTCAAATGAAGATAGATTTTTGCAATCAAAACAACACAGCAAAGCACACAGGATTATTTGTATTGAAGACTGCTGCATTTTTAGCAGTCTCAGAGAGCAGGAGACAAAGCAAGGCTCGAGGTGCTGAAGAGGATGCTCCTGAGTGCATATACATCTGAACAATTTATTACCTGCCTGCTCATGCAAAGTAAAATATCTTTGCTGGCTGTTGATGAAAACACAACACTTCAGGAATAAGATATATGGCAACTTCTGACTTGTAGACTTGTAGGCCATCATCTCTACATTTACTTACTGTTTAATGTTTGACAAGACATGTATCTTGTTTTCCCTTGTTAGGAAATAGAAACTGACACATTTCCAACTTCACAACTTTCTTATAATGACTGTTATTTATTTTTTAATTATCATAAGCACTCAGGATGGGCATGGAACTCCTAAATATTTAAAAGAAAACCACAATATAGAAACCCTTTATGAACTACGATGAGATCAAAAAGCATAAAAACTGTACAGTACACAGACAAAAAGAAATAACCCAAAATTACATAGGCCAGCAGCTATTTCACAGCCTCTTCTGTTTTAAATTGCTACAACCCCCACTTTGCACTCCAAACAGCAACAGGACTGTTTGCAGCTGTGGGCTCAGCCAGGTGGAGGGCTAGGAGAAGGCAGCTGCCAGCCTCTGTTTATCACCTTCCTGCTGGAGGCACCTGCTGAAAACAGATGGCAAAGGTGTGAGGGTGCAAAAACCCTTCCTGGATCACCAGGTAAGGTCTGCAGAGACCACTCCTTCCCCAGGACTTAGGTAGGCCATATGCCTACACTGCCAAAGATGAGGACCAGGAATAGTGAACTGCACAAACGAACTCAAAATGGCTACCTCTATGCATTAATAGCATGCAAGATGAAAGTATGTCTGGGAAGATGGGAGTGATGAAAGCAAAAATATACTTTCTCCCAAATCTCTTAGGTCTACATTGCAGTGGCATACTAGTTGGGCTGTAATACATCCTGCTGGTGGGTCTGCTCCACAGAAAGCTCCTGCATGGAAAAAGAGATTTCACTTTGCAGTGCTTACCCTTGCCTTGGCTCTCAGCCTTAGTCTCCTTGTCCCTGAGCTGCCTGGAAGAAAGGAGTTTCAAGCACATCTCCAAACACCATTGCTGCAGTTCAATCCCAGCCAGCAATCAAGCCACTTACTCCCCTCCCATGCCCCAGTGGGATGGGGAAGAGAGTCAGAAAAAGATCAAACCCACAATTGTTCACTACCCACTGACAGGCCCACTCAGTGCCTGAGCAGCAATGAGTGGCTCCAGGCCAGCTCTCCCCAGTTTATACACTGAGCATGATGTTCTAGGGTATGAAATATCTCTCAGGCCAGTTTGGGTCAGCTGTCCTGGCCATGCTACCTCACAGCTTCTTGTGCATCTTCTCACTGACAGAGCACAGGAAACTGGAAAATCCTTGGCTTAGTGCAAACATAATTTAGTGACAGCTACAGCATCAGTGTGTTATCAACATTATTCTCATTCTGAATCCAAAACTGTATCAACTGCTAAGAAAAAAATTAATTCCCTCTCAGACCAATCCAGAACAACTGTTTAGCACTTTAACACATGTCCCAGCTGCTCTGACCTTGTTTTTATAGACTTCTTGTGCTTAAATTATAGTTTCACACTATTCTCCAAACCAAGAGGAGAAAGCCCAAACTGGAATACAGATATAAGTGGTGGGGAGGGAGGGAATCTTATTCTGGAAATTTGATTAACATAATTCCATTTGCTGGCAATTTCATAATTTAGTCTTGAATGACAAACAAGAGGGTTAATATACATCTGTCCTTAGTAACGTACCATAAAGATGGAAAACAAAAAGACTAGACTTATTTTCTGTAGTTATTTTAGTGGAAGACTAGAATTAGGTGAGAGTGGCTCAGATTTTCTAATCATATCTTTTTAACTCATATAGTAAACAGAATTAGTTAGTTCAATTAAGTAATTACAGATTTTACATCTTCAATTTTGCCCAATAAGTTCAGGGCTTTTCTGTTTAAGTAAAAAAAAAACCCCTTGAAAAATTACAGTTATCTTCATTTTAATTAAACTCTAACAGGAAGCAGCTAGCAAAAATAAGTTTAAAAAAAAGTCATACTGTAAACAGAACTACCATTTCCCATTTTCTATCACCATGCTATCAGATTGCTAAAGTCATGAAATAACAGATAGATTCTGAAACCATACAATTATGGAGCTGTCTATATAGCTTATCCTCTCAATTACCCAAGAGAAGTTATAAATTTAAGGGCAAAGGCTACATTCAGTTGCAAATTGACATATCTGAACACTTACTAACCCACCAGAATCAACTGTTTTTTAACAAAATAACTAAAAATGCAAATGCAAAGGAGAACTGAATTTGATTATTCAAATCAAGTTTTTTGTTGTGTAGACTGAAAGTGAATTTAAGCTCTGTAACTTAAATCCTTTTGTTTAAATCAATCAACCCCAAGGCTCTTTACTATCCACAAAGGAGTCTATTGATGGCTTAAATTCAGAAGAAACCCAAAGAACATGTATAACTTTAGACAGGCAAAGAGTGCCATTGATTCCAATGAGATTAGTCTCTAAAACTATGTCAGACAAGATTTGAGGCATCATATCATTAACTGCAGAGCTCATTATAGAGAGAGCAAACACACACACCCTCAGCCAGACAAACATTTCCCAAGGTCTGAAATGGAAGCAAAAAGCTTCCATCTTGAAAACAATTACTCAAGAGTTTAAGCCCATCACATTTAATCAGCTAAATTGTCTGAAAGAGGGGCAGGCTGGTACTTATAGTGCAGAGGGGAGTATAAGCCTATGGAGAGGTGGTAGAGCTATTCGTTTGCAGGGGGGATAAAGGAAAAACAAGCGTCAGGTCTTGCCAGTGGAACAGATAAAGGAAAGCATGAAAGTGGTAGGTACTGTTAACTGTTAACTACTGGTATGCCAAAAGACCCAGAACTACTATCCACTGAAGCTGTTAAATTTAATATCTAGGTTTATTTCCAAGGGTTTTTTGTAAACCTTCATTAAGGTAGCAGATGGAGTAAAAAATGTTGTGTAACCATTGCAAAGGCCAGGACTGGATTTGGTGACAGATGTGGTTCTTGTCAAGTTCTTGGTTCCTTTTCCGGATGACAGAAGTCACAGCAGAGGAGTCACATTGCTGTACAGGTGACATGGAATACCTCATTCCTGTGTGAAGGACTACACTGACTGTCCTGGCTTTTGCTGCAGGAAGAATTGGGTCAAGTTCCAAAAATGAGATCCATAGTAATTGATCAAATCTCAATAACTGAAACAGGACAATGAAAAACTGGAAAGGAGAAATCCTTTTCACACCCGAAGTCTTTCCCCAATAAATTATTTAAAAAAAAAACCCAAACCAACAACAACAAACCAACAACCAGAAAAAGAAGTTGTGTGGCAAGAATGTTAAAAATCCCAACAATCTTCTTTTTCTTTCCTTCTAGCTTTTGAAGTTTCCTTATTCCTGTTATTTCATTTTCAGGTAGCTCCTGTCTTTCAGAGAGTTTCTCAGTGTCTCAGTCAGAGAGTTTCTGACTGGGGGTTTTATACTGGACTAATTCAGGGCTTTGGTAGCCATGGCACAGAGGTTTGCACTTGTAGAACTATCAATAGGCAAAATAGGCCAGCAAGAATTAACATTTTCTTTTCATTAAGCTCCCCAGGAGAGTTCCTGTTGCACTGAAGTTCATGGGGCTTTTTGACATATAGGTTAGAGCAGTTGTTTAGAATGGGAGACAAATACTGTGAGGTTTTTTGGTTTGATGAATATATGTTACTGATCCTTCTGGTGCTGAAATAATTCATTTCTGTTTAGGAAGCTCATCTTGAACTACACTCTTTGGTAGTGTCATTTTGCTACACATTCCTTTGACCTTGACAGTTCAATCTATGAACATCCCCCGAACTCACTCTCTGTGGTCTTACACTGCAAGCCACGAAGTTCCAGATGATTAAATTTCTGCTTCCCATGAAAAATTCCAGGTGAATTAATGCAGAACTGTGCTATGGTTTAAGAAACTGCTTTTAACTCTTAAAAGCACAGGCCGAGGTCTGAGCAGAGCTTGAACATCAGTGCCAACTGCCTATCCCAGCCCTCCCCTCTGCCTCTCCTGCCCGCACAGCCACTTGCTTAAAATTCTGCTCTTCACCTACAAGTCTGCACAGCTCTGCAGCCGCCTTTTGTTATTTAACATGTACTTCACAGTGGAATTGAATTGTTCCAATCAAGATTAGGTTCTGTTTCTCTATGTGGTATGCAAAGCATGTCTGCAGACAAAACTTTCATCCATTTCCCCACTTGCCTTTTCATTGTGCCCCACAACAACCTCACCGATAGTACCAGTGCTTTTTCATTCCCTTTTCTTTATGAATTCTTAAATGCCTCTTGCCAGACCTCACTGCAACCTCACTGAACGTGGCTGCTACATCATTGTGCCACTTGCCCCACTGACTCAGATACCTTTCTGCAGCCCATATGCCACGTGGAGGAGGAAGGGGATCAGGGTAGGAGGTGCAGCACAAACACTCACCCCCTCCTCTGATCACCCAGCCCTGTCACCGAGCCCCTTCAGAAACCAAAAAGTGGTGAAAAGCAGACTTCTAAGCATGAACTCTTGGGGTAGATGGCATTTACCATCTGTGGTGCAAGCAAAGGAGTGAGCCCAAGCCTTTTCATAGCAGAAAAAGGAGAGGGAAATACTCGGTGAAACCTTGTCAGTGCATTGGCCCAGCCAAATCTGACAATTCAGGAGAAATGGTGGTCCACAAGCAGTGCCAAGCCCCTAGAGAGGTCAGAAAATGCTGCAGTCCCTGGCCACCAGCATCAGCCACACTCCCTACTACTGCTTGGCCCTTGGCAGGGCATGAGACACCCCTGCAGCTGCGGGGACAAGCTGCAAAGCCCCTTTACTCTGCAAATCTGCTGAGCCGATGTGCTATAGGGGTGCCACAGTCAAAAAGCAAGAGTTTCCAAGCAGCACACTTTTTGTATAAAAATATTCTGAATGTTTGTGTTTTATCAGTTGTATAAACTCCTTAGTGTCCAAAGCATAACTGACCTTTGCTTTTAAATCTGTGTTCGGCAAAAGAGGATTTGAACTGATTGCGAACTTTGCAAAGTCTGTAGCATGGTTCAGGGAAAAATACACTTAATTTCCCTAATAGCGGCTGACAGTCTGTGAAACAAATAGTTTTAATTATTTTCTCATTGGTGAGTTTCAGGTCTCATCATTTAATCAAAAAGTAGCACATTACCAGCAACTGAGATTAAATGGAGAGTCATACAGTAGGGAAAATAGGAAATTACATTAGCACTAAACAGTGACAAATATGTCACTCTTATTGCACTCTTGTCCTGATACAGCAGAACATTTACAATGTCCTGATCAAAAAAAAAAAAAAAAACCCTTAAAAACCCAAATGAGCCCTTTAGACTTTTCCTATTTATCCTGAGACTTATTACTACTGAAACCACACATGTGGTCTCTCCAATGAAAATTTTTTTAAAGACTCCTTTCACTTGTTGATAAACAATGTACAGATCTTACACATTGGTCTAAAATAAGTGTTATTCATTTTTTTTACTGGCACTACTGATGCATTAAAATGGCTACAGAGCTAATCAATAGGTAATGACTGTATTTCAGGAGTAATGCTCTGTTCAGAGGAAAAAAATTACTGCAATTCACAAACAATTATTGACACCATGAAGCACATGAATCAATGCCCAGTAGAGTTCTACACATTATTTAAAATTTCTTCAGAAATATTTATCTTTGTTCCTGAGTTCCAATGTAGTTTTTCCTGCCTGTTATACTTTGAATATATTAAAGGTTACTGTGAATATATTGGCGGCAACTAGAATAAAATGTAAAAGATAGACTTCTGATGGATAAGTCCAGCTGCTAGCAGTGGCATGACTATTACCAGAGCGCTGTAGCCATTGGATTCCATGCAAAGCTCTTTCTTCCATAAGACATTTTTTGTCACAAAATTATCAAGACTCCACCTATGAAAGGTCCTGTATAACTCTGCTTGACTTCAAATTTTTTTAAGTCTTCCCAGTTGCTTTTTTTTGCCTGCAATGGTTTACTGTTGAGAGCAACTGGATGTAAATGAGGTGGCCAGAGCTGGAGGTGGTGTGCCTCACTGCTTACCAAAGTATCCCAAGGAGACAGATTTATCACTGGTGCCTACAGGGAACCAAAGAATTCTATTGGCCTAATTCTCTAAATATAGCCCTTTGCCTTGTTTTTACTGTTATCTCTGTGTAGACAAAGGGAAAAGCATGGAACAGTCCAAGGTACAAATCTGAATTCTCATCTGTTAATACAGGGGAGAGAACACCACATCTGTTCTGCACTTGTATAAAAAAATATCTGAGATGTACAGGGCAGTGAAGAAGATGATTACCACTGGCTCCCACATTTTTCCTTTTGATTCGCATGTGGCTTGAGACATGGCAGTTTTACAGCCTAATATGATGCTCCTTTACTTGAGGTTTTAACTGCAAATCAATTCTGCTTAGCCCGGAACAAACATCTGGTCCTTGCTTAGAAAATGAATTGAAATAACATCACGCCTGCCATCAGAGCACAGCTCCTCGAACATCTGACAACAGTTACCAGCAGCACCTGATAGGAGGGACAGATTTTCAAAAGAATAAATGCCCAGCTGTGACTGGAAACATATTATGGGTGTCTTGCTACAGTTCTGCATAAGAAAACAACAATATTTTTTAATTACTAATGTAATAAAATGAGGAAAAGTGGTTTGGCTCTTGAAAACTCAGGGAAATCCCTCTCCTAGTCTAAATTAATATTAGGAACAATTTACAAATATTTTCAGATGACCACAGCAGAGAAAAAGAGCACCAAACAACAGACATAACCACAAAGAAAAATCTGAAGAGAAAATAGTACTAAGGTACACATCCTTACACAACATGTTTCTCTAAGCAAAAATAGATATCTGAGCCAAGTATGCTCTTTAACTCCTCTGCAAATATAAACTCATTTCCAAAGAGCTCACTCAGGGTATTTTTTTACCTTTTATTTTTTTTAGGCAAGTATGAGAAATTATAAAATAAGATTGAAAAATTTCTCAGCATATACCTCATTTGCAAGTAGTAGAGAGCTGCTCGAACTCATAAAGCTTACTTTTATGTTGAAAAGGACATAAAATCTAGACATTACTCTGGCTGGAGCTAACTGCTGTTACATTAAATAAGTACGAATACGACTATTTCAAAACTATAAACGATGAAGTACACTCAATGAAATGTAGATGAGTGCATAGCCCAGAATACATTCACATCATTTAAAAATAAATATTAAAAATGTATTTATGGGGCAATGAAAAGGAAAGGACCTGCTCTTCCAAAGCTCTGAGCATACAGCCCTGCTGGCTCCTGGTTTTCCAGTTTAATTTAGAGAAAAGGTTACAATCATCGATCTCATTCCACGAGTTGTCAGAAAAGCCAGCCCTACCTATTTCATCATTAAGAAGCCACACAAAGAGGTGTTTAAAACACCTGCAATGGAGGTTAACTGACCACCTGCCAGCTGCTCTGTAGCTCTGCACTTTCTTCTAATCCAAAAGAATATTAACTGCATATAGTTAATTGTCCAAAGAATATTGGAGGACAATTGCAGATGTTCTCATGCATAATCTACAGTGACAATAACACACAGCAGATTAAATTAAAAGGATCTTGCAGTCTTCCAAAATATTCAGCACTTTCTATTTTGTTAGGGTTATTTATCTATCCTTCCTAAAAATTCCTAGGTATTGCAGATGAGCAAGGTTAAAAGTGGAAGAATATTATTGAAAACTACTTAGTAATATCTGTTTAACTTGTAAACCTACAGTAGGTTACATTTTTGGTTAATACATGAATAAAAAGGAAATTACGTTTTATTAATATAATTTTGTATATTAAAAAATTCTATACTTGGAAGCAGTATTTTAACATGAAAATTATTTAGTCTCCACAAATTTAAGCAAAGGGACTGCAAAACATTAGAGGTACTCCAGTCTCCTGAATTTCAGAAACATCCATTTTTCTGTGATAGGGACTAAATAACCATAGCAATACTTGCAAAATTCTGTTAATAAATAGCTACTGTCAACCAAAGTCTTACAGAAATACAAGTTGACAGTGAAAACATGGAAAAAAAATTAAGTGAAATTATATGCACTTGCTCAACAAAAATAGCTTCCACCTACCACATGTGAAAATAAAGATTTTTTAATGCAAGAAAGATGTTTACATGAAGAAATACCTGGTAGTACAAATGACCCAGCAATGTAGTGTTTACCAGAGAAACTATGCAGTGTTTAATAATTCCTTGAAGCAGCAAAACCCCATGCATCTGAGTGACATGGTTCATTGACAGATATTTCCATCATAAATAAAAGAGAAACCCTACGGGCTGCTGACAGCCATGAAGGGTGAATGAGAGATTACTGAAATACAGCTAAATTGAGGGCATCTTGAGACCTATGTTTCAGTTCACCACACCATTTATTTCTTGACAGTTCAAATTTTCCATAGGATATAATCCAAAGGATTTTTTTTGAAATCTAGACATTCATTCATATCAGGGAGCAAACCTTTACCCAGTAATTTGGAGCATTGACACATTTTAGCTCTCATAATAAATCCATGACCAATAGTTTGCAGCAGGTCTATTGCTCTGATTTGAAAGACCCACCCAAGTAAGTTCAAGCACTCAGTTTTGACCTCCATAAAATATGTTTCTTGGAAAATCTTCACTTTTCTACCCTTATACTGGATTTTTTTTTTTCGGCATGGGAGCAAAACAGGTAAACCTGAGAAAAAAAAAAAAAAAAAAAAAAAAAAAAAAAAAAAAAAAAAAAAGAGAGATTCTAAGTACAAAAATAATTCAGAAGCAACAGTCCCTCTTGGGACATCTCTGATCTAATTTTGCAGATAACCTATCAGCTGATCTTCTTTTCCAAAACCTATTTAAACTCCATCATAAAAACAACACTTTTCTTATATCTTCCACTCCGTGGAAGCCTTTCCCAGAGTATGATTTCCAAAGATTAGAGACAAGTTTCTTCTTTCTTCTTATTTCTTTCTCAGTTTCTCACAGTAAATACATTTCCAATCGCTTCACTTTAATTCATTCTTGTCTTGACTAAATTGTTTCCCTAAAAGCATTCTCACTCCTGTTTGATTAGAGACTATTGCTAGATATCATGATATAAATTGACAAAAAGGAGAAAAGAAATTGCCAAGAGCTTCTACAGAGTTGAACTGAAACCTGCTCCCAAAAGGTGTGTTGTCTTTAGGGTAACAGTGAGAGTACTGGTTCCATCCTTGAGCAGGATGGCATCTGGTCACATCTACAAAACCTAATGACTCTAATACTGCAAATTCTTTTTTTCCAACCAGGAGAGCGTGTGACAGATTGTACATCAAATGTACTAGTGCTGCTTCTGAGTGCTGGGGGTTCTTTATTATCCCCTTGGCTCCTCTGAGCAAACCACTGTGTAGTGACCTGGAGATGACAAATCCAGGTACCCTAGCACAAACACATTTCATATTTTATCATTTTTTTAAAAGCTGGAAATAATGACATCAGCAGTCTGCCTTTAACCTAGAGCTATAACAAGCAGGTTGAAACCCTCATGGGAGAAGTCATACAGGCAAGATATTGGGTGATGGATATATTTTGCAGTGAAAATAGTGCTTGAGGCTTGCCTCACAATGAGGAGAAAAAAATGAAAACTGAGCACTAAGTGTATATAAAATATTAACAGGGTAATTATATATTTAAAAAAACAACAAAAAAAAACCAACCAAAACAAACCTAACTATGCAAAATGCCCTGCTTCCTGTCTTCTAGATCTTCTTGAATGGATTTCAAGCAACATCAGTTGAACCTAGTATTATAAACATTTGAAGTACTTACTACCTCTGGAGATTTGCAGGCCCTCTAAAGCGATTAGGGTTCAGTGTATCTGTGCCAGCCTTAATCCACTTCCCGAGATAACAGGCATATAAAATAGGACACATGTGCCACAAACCTAAACCAGGCAAGAAAAATAAAAGGCCATCCCCAGATCAAGGAGAACCTCTAAGGAGCAGGATCAGACATGTTTTACATGCTTTACAAAAGAACAGTACTCCACACAGAGGATATGAAATCAAATCAGATAATCCTTGGTAGAAGAATATGCAGAAAGATTCAGACTTGGATGCTTTTATGTTCAGATCTTATTTACTTGTTTAGCAGGTTCTGATTAGCTACACTTGTAAAAAGCCACTGATGAAATACCACAAACTTCATGATGATGGAAGTCATAATTTCATGTGCAAAGGGAAACGGGGACCTAAGTTGTCATTACTGGTCATGATTCATGAGAATTGTGATAACTGAACTCTCCTCTGAGAAATTACCAAGTTACATTCATAGCTTGGGCAGTCATAAAAATAGCCTTGTAACTGGGCAATGTACAGCCCTGAGAGAAAAAACCAAGTATGCTGTCCCATGGTTTCATTCCAACATAATTTTTTAGAATCACAGAATGGTTTGGATTGGAAGATCACCTGGGTCCAATCCAAGTTCCATGGGCAAAGACACCTTCCACTAGACGAGGTTGCACAGAGCCCCATTCAGCCTGGCTTTGAACACTTCCAAGGATGAGGCATCCACAGTTTCTCTAGGCAACCTGTTCCAGCACTTCATCATCCTCACAGTAAAGATTTTTTCCTAATATGTAATCTAAAGGTACTCTTTCATTTTGAAGCCATTTTCCCTTGTCCCATCACTACATGTCTTTGTACAAAAAGTCCTGTCTGTCTTTCCTGTAGGCTCCCTTCAAGTACTGGAAGGCCACAGATAGGTCACCACAAAGCCTTCTGACTTCCAGGCTGAACTATTAAAATTCTCCTTGCCTATCCTTGTGGGAGACATGCTCCATCCATTTAATCGTCTTGGTGTCCCTCCTCTGAACTTGCTCCAACAGCTCAACGTGCTTCCTGTGCTGGGGAACCAGGAGCTGGATGCAGCACTCCAGGTGGGAGGCACCCAAATATAGTCTGTACTTATACAGTCTGTATAAGTTTATTTTCAACACTCTGAACTCCAAAAACAACAAGACAGCTTTTCTCTTTCTACATTTTTAATCATCTTAGAATCATATACGAAAAGTGGCAGACTGTGGAAGACTGAATTTTGCATCATGAACTTGGCAGGCAACAATACTGAATAAGTCCATTCCTGAGACACAGTCAGCCTCAGCATACTGCTGCTGGCTGCAGGGATGTGACACACCTGGGGTGCACAGTGCCTCTCACAGCAAAGTCCTGGGAACACAGGGCTGCCAGGCACAAGGCACCAATCCTGACCCCTGCTATTCATTCAAAAGGTAACAGATACGCTAAATTGAGTAAAATATTGATAAGATGGTAAGTTAAGTGTGTAAGTTGGTGGTGGCTAGCTCCAAGACTTTGATGAGCAATTAAGAGACATGGGGAGAAACCCGTTTGTTCAGAGCATGCCTGACCTTGGACCAGCAGCAGCACCTCCTCCCTATTCCAGTCACAGAAAAGTAGGTCAGCACAATGGGGCCAAATAAATACCACTATAAATCCCATCTCTGATAAGCTGCCCAAGTTCATTCTTGTTTTATTGCACATTGCTCTTGTTTCATCCAAATCCTCTTCTGCATATGTTCTGTATTTCCTGCAGAGCGCCTGGCCTGTGGTAACTTCCCCTTCCCCAGCACTGAGATGGCACCACACAGATGTAGTCATTTGCCCTGAAGAGCCCTGAAGAGACTCACAGACACAATTTAAAGAGAATGTTTAAATATGTAATAACATATACCAACCACGAGCTCTTGAGAGATTGTATTAATGATGGGTTTGCGCCACATCTAGGATAACGTTCCTTCTAGAAATAATGGGGACTAGAGGCACTAAACCAAATTCTCTTCTTGTGTTTACTTGCTAAAATCCACCAAATACCAAGTATTCAGCTCAGAACACAATGAGAACAAAAAAATAACACCATATGAACTACATTTGCAGTACCACAGTACTCTTTCTAAAATGCAACACAGAAGTTTGTGGCTTGCAATCATAATCATTATAGTCATTACTAAAGCAAGAGATACTCATATGACTTTTGAATTGAACGTTTTCATAACTCACAAATTGGGTGGCGGATGACCCTGCTGTATTAAAAAAATTAGTTTGCTGTTTCCAGTTCATCCCCAAGTAGTGGATGGTGCTTGCTTCCCATGGTTCTCTCTTCTCACAAACATTAGGCTATTATAACTACATGCAGGGAGTACACATGTAAATGCACAGCGATATCTGTGTGATAAACTGTGGAGGCACACCATGATTTGTAAACACAGATGAGAAATACATTTCACAAGTAACTGGAATTTCCTCACCCATGACTGCTATAGTGAAGGCACACAATAGATCATAAACATATCTGAGAAATACATTTCATAAGTAACTGGGATTTCCTCATCTGTAGCTACCCACAAGCACATTTCCCACTTTTATGGTAAATGGTCTAACACCTTAGAGCTGCCATTTGCAAAACCAGCTTGATAGCAGAGTACTTGTGCCCCAGATCTAAGAACACACCTTTACAGTTCCTACCCTCTCCCATGCACATCCAAAATCCAACTATCCTCAGTTTATTAAAAAAAAAAAACAAAACCAAAAACGAAACAAATAACCCGGAAAATTAACACCATGTATCTTTGGAAAGGATTCATCTTAACTAACTTTACACCTTTGTACAGCACAGGCATCTGCAGCTGAGCTGGTCACCAGAGGACCCCTTTGTCATTCACAGCAATAAACTGGCACTTGAAGGACTTAATTCAGCGGTCCAAATGTAGATATTCATCTCAGGATAGAACAGGTCCAGTAGCAGCAGTGACCATGAGGAAATCACACCTTTATTTCCTATTGCAGATATTTATGAACTAGGAGACTTGTCAGAGGTGATTTCCAGGAATGCCTTAGATCTCTAGAGAAGGGAATGTTTTCAGCTTCTTGGTAGAACTTGATATTTTATGTCAACCTTTGAAAACTCAGGATAGCCACTAAAAATTTTGTCTATGTTGTTCATGGAAGAGTTTCCTTACTTCACACTGAAAGGTTTTTCAGTCTCCTTTACTTACTGGTAAGTAACAAACTCTCATATTCAGAGAGGACGAAAGGAGGGCCTGTAGATCTCCAAAACCTCCCAATTTTTTTTTTTTTTTCCGTAGTGAGTAGGGTCTTTAGGTGATAGAGCTCTGCAATACAAATTTTATCAGAATTTTTTTTTTTGGGACACATAACTCACAAATAGCAAAAGAATGAGGCATTAAGATAGGCCATATATATATATATATATATATATATATAAAATATATACATTAATATGTGCATACCTATATATATGAATATATGTATGTGTGTATATATATATACATAAAAATATGAGTATACAAATATATTTTTATATATATATAAAATATCTGAATATGCACTCCCCACAACCTACTCCTCTGCATCTTCTAATTTTAATTCCAAACTGCTGCTCATCCATAAGCTCATTTGGAGGACTTTCCAAGGGAAGCCAGTGGTCTTTCTCCTTAACTCCATTTTATAACTCATTCACATGGAAGGCAGAAACTGCCTGCAAGTCCTGTTCCTACCCTTGCTGAATGGGTCATTTCATTGGGGCTGGGGTTGTTTCCTCTCTCTTTTGTTCTTTCTCTGAGAGATATGCTGATGGGAAAGATTAGTGGCTGCTCTGTATTCTGCTGCCAGTGGGTTCAAGTTTCCAATAGTGTTATACTATCTGACCAGAATAAAACAGAATTTTAAGCACATGGTGATTGACTTATAACTTCTCTTATACATGAGGAAGAATTACAGTTGTGTGATGCTATAACCCCTAATTTAAAAGATTGTGCTAATGGTCTAGTTGAAATTTCAACATTCTCTAATTCCTCAATCTTTCAGCCTCTTTTTTGGGACCTTTACATTAGAAGCATCAAGGAGACCTTCTTTTAAATGGAGAGGAATCAGTCCAGCATACTTGATGTGTATTTGATCCACAGCAAATTATCCTCCCCTTTTGTGTTTTCTCCATTTTCAACAAGTCCCACCAGGAATAGATTACCACACAAATGTATTAATCAAATACTTAGGAAAGTACCCCAAGGACTGGATTGATTGATGGAAAATGTCTTTCCTAACTAACTCTGTGGTTTCTGAATATGAAACCAGTTACAGATTACAGGATGATAGGTGCTGATGTGCTAACACTGGTTAGGCTCATATATTTTCACAATTTCTTAACTGTTTACTTACCCTCTCCCCAGTACAGCAATGGAGAGACTATTTTTTTCACTCTTTTGGGTACAAATTTAAACGCTTTTACATAAAATGAAATAACCTGTGCTGTCAGGTTAAATCAGCAATCCTCTATCACACCAGAGTTAGGGATAAACCCTTACACACTAAGACACACAGCTTCTGACATTTCAGTTGCTTACCAGTCCAAAACAATTTCACACGGGGCAAGCATGGGTTTTCACATAGTGCCTAGGGTAGCTTTAACCTGTTTCTTTAGACCATTTCCTAGGCTAAAAAGGGTCAATCCTGCAGGCAATATTAGACATGGAGGCAGTTTTCCTGTCCTGTGAACAACTTTAAAAGATGGGAGACAGTCTTCCCATTTGACTCTGTCAGAAGAAAAAAAAAAAGAAGGGATGATTTTCTTCTTTTAATCAAACAAGTAAAACTGCAGGACAAGACTTGAGATGGATCTCAGTGCACACTGCTTCATTTTTTGTTCGTTCCATGGCTGTGTTTTGGCCTGTTTCAACTGGCACCCTCCAAGCGGAAGCTTGGGTGTGGTTTGGGGATAAATCACACCAGCAGCTGCTCCAAATAGGAGTTATAAACAAGAACTTCAACATCCTTGACTCCTGTGATGCACTGTGACGTAATCTGACCCCTTTTGTGCTGTCCTGTGCAGCAGCTGTACACCCCTTTGCCAAACACTGATACAAGCAACAAAAGTCCTTCATTTTCTTGCCATCAAAACTCAGTGAAAATTCCCAACATGTCTCTTAAAATAAAGATTTTAACTACTTAGACCTTAGAGAATGTACAGGAAAATAGTGGTATCTTGAGATGCAGGGGAGCCACAGGTCCAGTGGAGAGCAGGGTCCAAAGCTATTTATGTGTGCACTGAGGGCCACCCTGCCTTCGAGTGGTCTGATCTGACTTCAAACAGACACAAAAGGCTCTGTGCTCAGCAGTTGCAATAAATGAAGCAGCCAAGCTCTATCCACATACCCCATAACAGGCAAGACCTGGATGCCTAACCAAGTCCTGGGGTTCAGGTTCAAGAAAAAACCCACATCATCAGGATGTGGGAACTTAATAGTAGATTATTTATCAGCCTATGAGGCTGGTCCCTCCATTTTTCCCCCTAGAATCATTCTATGGCTGTAAAAATTTTTAAAAAAATATTTATTGGATGGAAAAAAGGACACCTATGGCTCTGAAAGCTTAAATCCCTGTACCAGTGTGTATAAAAATGGTGTACACTTCTGCTGAAAGACCAGAGTTACTGGATTTAAGCAGACTGTTTTCTTCTCTGTGTTTTTGACCAGAAAAACCTTTTGTAAAAATTAACTGCAAATTATACGTTTCTGCGAGTTTTCATTTTGTGAGAAAGACCCAGATTAGCTTTATGTGAGGACCACACACTCCCATGCACAGAAGATGTTGATGCTGATGAATTGTTGCTTTCAGCTGTGGGATTTAATTACTCTCATTCTCTACAGCTGGTGTTATTGTGTGGCGATGTGTTTGTCTTCTGACACCTGGGGAGGAGGATGAAATAAATTTACTACATTCACAGTGCCAAAGGGCCAGTTTGAATAAGAAATGCTGCAATAAGACCTGCATGACTATGTCCTCTGGCATTAATGATGAATCTAAGTCCTTTAGATCTTGTTTTCTAGACACGCTTACAGACTAGAAGCATTTTTTAAAAAATGTTATAGGAAAATTACACTAAAGTTAAGTCTGTTTTGACAAGGTGAAGGAAATGAATTGCTTTATATTGGCTGATGTCTATCTAGTCCATGTTCCTGAAGCCTTTCGCCTCATTTTTACAGGCTGGCAGGGTCACTAATCCTACTTATTTTCAGTTTGTCAGTCAATAATCACTTATGGGGCACTATGTCTTTGGAAATGACAGCTGAGACAGGATCTGATGCAAAGCCTCCCTTCCACAATGCTTTCCTAAATACCAATCTGGAACGAATGAGAGGACCAAATACTCTATATCTGATAATAACATGTTCACCAAGCTTGTCATAAACAAGGTTTTGGGGAATTTTACAACACTGCTATGTGTGAAATATCTCTACTTTGATGCCATAATGAAGTCATATGAAGCAGAACAGTTCCTGTTATCGGAGATGAGAGTCAACTCTTTTGTTTTGCTCTAAAGAATTTTAATTGTATCACAAGCAGAGACCATCTGGCTTAAGAATGAATATTCAGTACCTGTTGTGGATGCAGAAAAACTTGAGAGGGAAATGGTACTTCCTGGCTTCCAGCTTGCATGGTGCCCAACACTAGAGCTGGTGTGTTGCACACTTAGCTAAATTGCAATTTGATGCTCAATGAATGACTTTTAAAGTTATTACTATCTCATTAATTAGTTAGTGTTTACTAGTTTTGGCTTTATCTCTTCAAAAAGAAGAATGATTTCTGTTAAAAATTACTAAGGGATAACATAATTCACTGCATTCTGCAGAGGACTGTGTCAGCTTATCAGGCTTTATTTACTGAGAAGTCATAGGCAAAGAAATCAAATTTTCTTTTGAGGAATAAAAATAATTTCTATCTTGTGTGACAGGTGAAGTCCATATTTATGAAAAATACAGAGAAAACATTTGCAAAGTACAGATTTAGAGTACCACAGCAGACAATAACTTTTCTAAGAATCGAGCTGACAAAAAACAAAACCATCACTTCTAAAGGGCAGACATCAATATCACAAATTTTATCACTGTCACCAGAACCTTTAGTTTGGCCTATCTTATTTCTACAGGAATGTCTCTCACTATAGCTTGTGGGGGGGAAAAAACACCAAACTGACTTGGCCAAGATTTTTCTGAGCCATGTATAAAGACTAGAAGATGTTTTGCAGTTTTAAGAAACTCAAGCTGTTAATACTTTGAGTAAATTATGCATATATATCATGGCCTACTTACAAGAATGTAGGTCTATTTGTTTAAGTACCTAAACATCTTGAGGCAGCTCCAAGGTTGATGTTGAGCTGACAGCCTTGTCTGCCACACTGAGCTGCCTCAAATAAGAGCAGCACAGTGAAGGTGGGGGCCAGGCTGCAATCCCTAGGAGGAATTTGACTTGAATGGAACTGGGACCAGTGCTGGCAGAAATGCATTTAAAGGTGGTGGGGGCTCAGCCACAATATTTTGGAATCAAATCAGACAAGATGTTGACTCTCCCCTGAGGGCATGAGATGTGATGCATTCCTTGCTGAAGCTCTCTGGGCTGTGCTGGCTCTCATGAGTGCCATGTTGCAGTGGGTGAAGCAATTTCCTGCAGATGTTTAGAAACCACCCTGGAATACTTCAGAGTGGTAACAGTTAAGTCAATATGATTAGAGACATATCACCTCATTTTCACTGTATTACTGCCATAGTCCTAGAAGGAAGATTCACATAAGTGCACTCAGGAACAAAATTCTGAGGGAGAAAAAATCTATCCTGCCAACTATCAACTAATATTAGCAGACAACTGAGTTTTCTTGTACTTGCTTTCTTACTTTTCTCAGGGGAAATTTACCCTAATGCACGAGACCAATGCAAGACTCACACAGGCTTGAATACTGAGTACTACAGCCCTCAGTAAAGTACTGGTAAAATCTCCAGGTAGGCTTTCAATATGAGTTTGCTGTGGAGATAAACATTGCCTGTTCATGATGCTAAACAGGGTGCACCTCTGGGATGAAGCACTCCTGAATACATAGATATATCCTAAGCAATAAGCTATAAGCAAGGAGTAGAAGTTGGAGCTGTAAATCAGAAGTCTAAGGGAGGATGGGAAGAGAGAAAGTAAGAATTTCCCTCTCCTCTGTTTTTTTTTTTTTTTTTAGGAAAAACACATGGAGTGTTATACAAAAGTGTGAAAATCTCAACCTCGATAACTGAAGCATTCAGATACCCAAACCTGAGATTATTCTGACTCAAAAAGCAATTTACACATCTGCTTTTCAGGCAGTACAGACATCATTTTTCCATGCAGGTCAGTCTGTCCATCACCTGTTTCAAGGCAGAATTTCTTTTGAGCAGTATCTCATCCAAAGGAGAAGGAAGTGATCAGGAACTATCAGTGGCAGGACTATTAGGGCTGTCAGAATGGGAATCCCTCCTGTGATAAATCATTTTAAGTGTTCAATGACATCCAATTCAGTGTCTAAACATCATCACTATAATACAAAAATGTCTCCTGGGCACATCAATAAAACTGGGTGGGAATGAGCACTGTAAACAGCAAGAGACTTGAAACTCACTCTCAGACACAGGAATTTTGTCAGAATTTTGACTCTCCAGAGGAAATGCTGAGCAAAACCTAAACATCTACATGAAACTTTTATATTAGCAAGGTTAAGTGAGTCCAATGAAAAAACACCACCACTCAAGACTGATATTTAAAATGACAATCACAAGAGGCAAAACAAGTCTAATGTACATGGTTTGGCAAAGCTACAGTCTGCTTCTTTAAGAATGTGTTGCACATTATGAGCATTCTTATTACAATTTTATTGCAATATTCAAGGTGCACTCAGAAGATACTATTTTTTTTAATATGGGTTTATTTGTTTGCATCTTATTTTACAGCCACTCTTCCAGCATCCAGTTTCATTTCTAAAATGAAAGCTACTGATATTTCCATATCAAAGTTTGAAATTAATTTGCTTTGTGGGACATGCTCCTTGATGTAAAATACTTCATTTTAATTAGGACATTTAATTTGCTCTAATGGAATCAGGTTCCATTTACTTAATCTAAAACTACTTTCTGAAAGAGCTATGAGCAGTACATTTTCTTAGCACAAGCCCTTCTAAGGCTTGTGTGTGTGAGGAGATTGCACCTACACAGCTAAACTGATTTCAGATTAATCTACTTACACCCCTACAAAACATTACTCTTAACTGGGTCTGCCCCACTTCTGGATCAGCTTTGTTAGACAACTTTATGTTTCCTCATGCAGACTGGGATTTGATAACCAAAAGTCAAGTACCATTACAAGTATGTGTTAGGATGAAAAACCTAATTGAAAATTGTCCCTCCTGAGCACAAGCATCTGGACCCTCACATCCTGGAGCTCAGCCACCTCCCACTACCACTGTTGTATGACTTCCTTCTTCCCTTTGCCCTCTTCTCTGTAACATGTTGTGTACATGCAGACCATGCCAGATCATGTTTGTTTCTCATAAAGAGGATGTACAAGTCATTTCCGAGGAACACTTTGCATATTGTGGCTCCATGTTAGGGTGATGTCTGCCCCTACACACGCACAGAAGCACGTGGATAGATCAGGGCAGAGATTACCAGTGCATGGGTGCAGACAGTGGAAGGCGTTCTCTTTCTCTACTGTGACAGTTTTCTGCCTCTATTTAAAATAGATGCATGTTTGCTGGAAAGCCTGTCTTTATTGATTTTGTATATCTGATTAGCACAGAGAAATGCAATAAATACCATATGCTATGATGAACCCTGAAACACCTTCGACTCCAGGCCAAGTGCAGGGGCACAGCAACAAAATGATTTTAAAAATGGCCTACCTTGAAAACCAGCCAGGCTGTCAGCCATTTGACCACTTTCACAACCCAAAAGACATGCTTGTAGAGCTCAGTATTCACTACTCCAGGGTCTACTACATTAGCAGTCACATGGCTTCCATTTGCAGTCAGAAGATGCTGTAGTCGATAGGTAAATAACACAAGGGCAAGTTTGCTTTGGGCATAGGCTCCATGGGGTGAATACGAACATCTGTACACAGGAGAGAAAAAGAGAGGGAGATGCATGTAAAAATAACCAGAAGGAAAACAGAATTACACAAACATCAAATGTACCACTTTTTTGCAATATCCAGGTATACACTGAGTCGTCAGAAGAAACAGCTTATCACTGGCAGGTATAATGTTTATCCAAGTTCTGTTGATTATTCCATCAGACTAAGTCTTATTTATAGCAGGGAAAAATATTAAAATAAAACTACACAATAGCTGCCAGAATCTCTATGTCAAACTCTTTAAACTAGAAATGCTGGGGCATCAATCTCCAGGCAATCATCTCCTGGAGGCCTTCAAACTTCTCTCCCATCTTTCACTCTGCTCTTTCCTAAGATACATGTCCTATTCCGACCTAATAAATCCATGCCTGATCATACTATTCCCAGTTATTATTATTTTTATTGCATCAGTACCCACTAGTTGAAGGCTCCTGTGTTGGGAACAGTGAAGATGAGTAAGATATTCATTGCACCTGCTCTGGTCACACACCAGTGTGTACAATTAAGAGATAGATAAAAAGATGGGGCAAGGAGAGCAGCTGCAAGTGTAACCACAGTTATGCCCTATTCAGTCTTCAAAGCACAGATGGCTGGCAGGGTCTGTGCCAAAGAGGTATGACAAAGGCAGGCAGGGTCTGTGCCAAAGGCGTATGACAAAGGCACACAAACTCTGGGAGTTACAGCAAAACATTTCCTCTTGAGATTCCTGTGCACCTCTCTCATCTGGATGTCAAATGTGCCTTTCTTTCAAGTCAAGCTTTCTAGGAACTGCTGATTAGTTTGGTTTCATTGCATGCAGGCAGCTGTATATTTTTTTTTCTTCTTTTAATAAGCAGGCTAGTTTCAGGCAAATTAGCAGGTATGTCGCTTAAAGTGCTCTACCTGACTGGGGCCTCAGCGTCACTTCCACAAATTCCATTGCCATAACAATTCATTCCTGTAATTATTCCAGCCTCTCATCTAACCTTTTTTGTGCTTAGGAGAACCAAAGGTAAATGGTGGCATTACAGACAGCTCATAGGCAAAGCAGGCAGGAGCCTAAAGCAACAGGTTCCTGGGAACAGTAAAACTGCTCCAGTCCCCATCCATTTTGCCTCTGCCAAAGCCTGGGGAAGTGATGCTCCACATGCTGCCCATGTGGACCCAGGGTTTAGGGTTTGTGGGGCAGCAGGACTCTAACCTGCTGGTGAAAGATGACAGAGGGGCACCCACCCAGGAACAGAACTCTCTTTCCTTGTTCCCTCCTTCCCCTCTAGATGTTGTCCTGTCTCTGTTGAGGTCACAGCTACAGTTTCATCCTCTACACCTTCACCCTTAGTGCAAAAAATACCTGGTCCAGGGATGTTCCTACTCTGCTGGAAAGCTTACCCATGATTTCTGGGGCTGTTACTATGTGCAAGTTTTTTATTTTGAATGAACAGTAAAAATATGAGTTCGTTTTGTTATCTCGTTCTTGCTGAATATCTTTTTTATAATATCCTGTGCACTTCACCACAGAAAGCCCTGGATGTAAAGAAACAGGCTGACTCTCTGCAGAGGTATAAGGACACTGAAACAATTTAACTGTCTGTGCTATCTGAAAGAACCCAGAAACTTGGAGACACCTCAGTACATAATACAGCTTAGATACAAGAAGTAAAAGACAGCAACATTGAACCTCCAGTGCATCTTTTTCCCCCTACTCTTACTCTATTCTTGCTCCAACAACTCACAAACTGTCTATAAAAGCATGATAAAAATTGAGAAGCAAAAAGGACAGCTGATCATAGGTGGCTCTTGCACCAACCAACGGCCTCAGAAGTAATGTGCTGTATAACAAATCTTCATTTTCATAAAGATATCACCTGCACCTTTGGGCAAAATGGGCTATTTAAAGAATCAAGAACAATGACTGCATGAATATAAAAGTGACTTGGCATTAGTCAGGAAATTGCAGTTACATTTTAAATTCAGTAACGTCCATGCTCTGATCTGAGACGCTCAAAATGTCACCTTACGCTTCATGCATATTCCAACCCCTTTAACTGGAAGGACCAGATCCTCAGCTGCTGCAAGCTTCTCCTGTGCACAGCCGTGCGGGGCAGAGCTCACGCTACCCATGGGAAGAAGCATCCATCCCAAGCCGCCTGTGGCAGCCAGCTGGCAGCTAACCCTGGCTCTCCTCCATCAGCACCAGCATTCCCCCACTGAACGCAAGCTGGGGCACGGGACAAGCTTCCCGAGTCGAATTAGAGTGATCCTGTCTGGCAAGCTGCTCGCAGGGAAGCAGAGCTGGGGACTACTCTGACTTGTTCTGCCTGGGTCTAGCCTGGCCTTCAGTAACCTTCAGGTGCCAGGCAGGAGGATAGTGAATGCTCCCCAAGACTCCCCATTCCCACATTTTTTGTGAGTGCTGTTTTGACTTACCTTGTGGCAATGAAGCATGAACTACAAGGGCTGGATCCTCAAAAGCCTAGTACTTTGCATAGATATCTATGTCAGAGAAACACAAGTGCTGAGAAGATATAAAAAGCTACCCAATCAACGAGGAAGCCTTTTATATCACAGTGCAGAGATGCAAATGATCTGCAAGGCAGCCGGGAATCAGACTTCAGTAATATACTTAGATATGAAGAATATAAAATTGGATACATAGAGCAAAAACTTTTGGCAGAACCCTTGCAATGATTACCTTCTCGCTTCCCAATTTCTGTCTGTATGTTTTTTGCTTTCCAGGAATCTGACATCAATGGACTACATAAGACAGAGGAATAACGTGGCACAGGACTGACAAGGATTTCCATTGAACAACTATTTTCTTTGTGAGACCCCATTTTCCTAGAGTCATGTTGTTTAAATGCCACATTGGAAAAATAAATCAACGCTGGCTATTTGACTTCATCACATCCGGTCTTTATGTATCAGAAAAATAGGACCACATAGGCACCTGCACTTACACCCCAATTCCATCTCCCATGCACACACATGTAGAATTACAGAGAGGTTTGGCTTGGAAGTTTTAAGACCACCTAGTTCCACATCCCTACCGTAAGAAGAAACATCTTTCCACTTGACAAGATTGCTCAAAGTCCCATCCAACCTGGTTTTGCATGGATGGGGCATCCACAATTTTTCCAGACAACCTGTTTCTATGCCTCACCATGCTCATCGTATATTTTTTTTTCTTTTTGTTCAATCTAAATCTACTGTCTTTCAGTTTAAAACCATAAAATTAATTCCTCTTACACATGGAATTATCTGGCTTTAAGGCCAATGTATCTAAATCTAGCCTGTCTCAGCACTTTATGCTTTGTATGCACATTTTTTACAATGAATAAAAGTATAATTGCATACTAAATAAAATTATATTGACATTATGCATTTCCACATTTTCTGAAGGTTCTAAAATCTTTCTGAAATCAAAGTGCATACAAGAAGCAAACCATCCAAGCAGACACAGCTTGCCAGCAAACTGTGCTAGCAGAGAAGTGCACATGAAGCACTTGTGACACCTGAACCTTTGCTGCTTTGAGGACACAGGGTACTGATGCTTCACAGCCAGGCAAGCAGACTCTCAAGCAGAGAAACTCTGCCTCCTAACTAGACAACAAGCCAGGCAAGACTGGCAGCTCCCAGCTCCCAGTGGTATATGTGGGTGCTGGCAAGTCAGCTAGAGAGCTAAGGGGGTACTGCTGTTCAATGCCCAGGGATACATCCTAATAAATACTGCCCACCTAGTCTGGGCAATACCAGGCAGCATGTGCTGTGATATGACAAGCCTGTGCACAGTCAGCAGCTTGGAAAAGTGGAGCAAGAACTTGGTGGGCAGAAGTTCAGTGGGAAAGTATGGCATGCCTGGCATCAGTAGCTTGGAGAAGTTCATGCTCACTGACTCATTTGAGTGGGGCTCGCTGTGGACCACTCTTCCTGCCACAGAAAACAGTGGCATCCCCCAGGGCGTTTCCCTCCATTGCCTTTTGCTGAGTCAGTGCTGATAAAACAGGGCAGTGCACAACTGACTAAAGGAAAAGTACAGAAGGAGTTAAGGCAGCCAGAATTTAATTCGCTGGTTTGAAATCTAGCCAAGAGAGCAGCAAGATAGACCTTCTCCTTCCTTTGAAACTAATGTTTTATTGATTCTATATGGATGAATAAAGGATCAGCATAAGGCAGGTTCTGCATTTTGTGTGCAATTAATTTTTAGCAGAAGTTCTGACTTTTGGCTTAAGAACTTTTGCAACATAGGCTACAGGTCTGAATTACTATTACAAAAATTAGGGAGGGGAAGAGAAAAGGATTGTTTTGTATTTTCGCCAGAACAAAATAAGTAGGTGTTCAATTCTGGAGTGAGCACCTTGAGGTTTGCTGATTTTTTTCTTTTTTTTTTTTCTTTTTTTTCTTTTTTTTTTTTCTTTTTTCTTTTTTCTTCTTTTCCACCAGAAGCTGATTTTGCCAGTTATCTCCATGGTGCTGTCTCCAGCAGCAGTCTCCCCATGGAACGCATTTTCAAAAAGTAATGAGAAGCCAAATTTCAAATTGAAGCCTGCAGTGTCTAATTAGGTGTTTAAATATGGACTCAGCTGCTACCCTGGTTTGAAAACTGGATCTGTGTTCAGCACATCCCTTGGCACTCAGTCTTACTCTTGTTTCTGCTGAGGCTGGCTTTAGTTGGTCTGTGTTCTGCAGTGGTCTCCCACTTACATCCATGGATCCCATGTTTAGTAAAGAGCATTAAGTGAGGTCAGGGTACCCACTGAGTAACAGGGGATGCTAAATTGCTGCTCAGCACAAACCACTTCTTCCACCCCTCCTGTGCACGAGGCTCTCTTGTTGCTCTCAGCTTTTCTTCTCTCATTAACAGCTCCTTTCATACTGTGCACGCGCGGGTAAGTGATGTTATGGACTGGCTGACAAAACCCTCTCCCTTCCCCACCACATCTTGCTCCAGCAAAAAGCTCAGAGGACCTGTGACCATCCTGACAGGTACACAGAACAGTTTAGCCTAGCCAGTGCTAGCAGAGAATCTTTCCTGACATGGACCTCTTTCACAATTGTCTTGCACGTCATCCTCCTTTCACCCATCACCACGCTCCCCAATTTCCAGTGTGTTAATTTGCCTGGAGGGCAGAATGCACCAAGATCAAACTGCAGAAAACCCAGCTGCTATGTGTTCCATTAAAAGACAAGTGATGCAAAATGTGGCTGACATGCTGGGGTTTTTAATGAAAGGCCACACAAAATTTCAATATATGCCTTAGGATGAATCAGGGAATTAAGCAAAACACAGGCTTGCTGTATTAAAATGACTAAAGCTTCATAATGATTTATGTATTAATCTTGCAATACATCATCACCATTGCTTAGTCAAGACTATAAAAGTCTATTATTAAACACTCATGAAGCTTTCACAGTCTTAAATTTTCTTTCTTCAGGGAATGCAGCACAAGATTTTTCAAGTTTTGATAGATTTGCAGCTTATTTTGAAGCAGCTACAGAAATATATTGGAAAATAAACGTCTTTGCTGGTTATTATAAGCAGTTTCTTTCTCTTATGATAAATCAAAGCTTGAGTCCTAAATATTGTTTATTAGATTAAAGGAGGCTTCCTGACAGTACTGCATATATTTAGCCTGTGAACACATTTTCTAAATCTCATTAGTTGTGATGTTCTCTCAATTTAAAAAAAAAAAAAAAGGAAAAAAATCCCAACTAAAACCCCCCCAAAAAAAATCCCAAACAGAAATACAGGCAGGGAGATAAGAACAAGCTGAAGAAATGAGCATAAGTACATCACCACCGACAACCAGTGTTTTACCAAATGAAAAAAAGAAGCATGTACATTAGTAAAACAAAATACCAGTCTAAGATATTAATTTATCTACTTATTCAGATATTGTTAGAGTTATGTTCTTTACAGCAGCTGTGCTGTTACCAACTACTACTACAGGCTATTGCACAGTCACTCATCTCATATACATGGCTGGGCATTTTAGGTGTTCCTGAGCAACTTCTCATGTACTTTTTCATCTACATTTCTTTCCTATATAAAAAAATAAATTGTGACTATATGTATATCATAGTTAGGGTGGCTGTAGCATAAACCTTCAGTGAATAAGGAATGCAAGATTAGGGACTCCTGAAGAGCCCTCATGACCCTGTGATGAACCTGTTCAAAAGGAAGGTTTCCTGAACAATAATTAAATTAGTTGTTCTACACAAGCTAAAAAGCAAATCCTTCATGTCCTAATTTGTGGCATGGGGGTTACTTAAGCAGTCATAGGCCAGTGGCACTTTCAGAACAACCCATCTTGCCTTTCATTCCTCTTTCTGCAGTGAGCTCCTCCTGTTGCTCACATACAACTCTGGACAAATCCAGGCTTTCTCTGGCATCTTTCAATGGTGGTAAAATAACATTTTTCTTCTTAAAATTAGAGTATAAGGGTAAAATCCTAGAGCTGGGAAATGCTCTCTCTAACAGGTAAAGTGTTGGTGATGTTCTCAGTAACCGATATCTCTGCAAATCAGTGACTCCTGCCTTGTGCTTAACCCACAATTCAGTAGGAGCCACAAGCTGGAAGCTGGATTGTGTTTTGGTTTTCATTTCTTTTTTAAAGCCATGCTTCCCAACTTCCGGCACTTCACTGTATAAATACATAGCATTCAGTGACTAGCCCCTTGTTACAGCCTTTCAGAAATGCAGAGGGAAGAAGAATTAACTTACTGTCTCTTGAGGACCACATTTAATATAGAAACCTAGAACATCTTTATTTTAAAATCATTTATGAAAGGCAAACTAAGCCAGGGCTTGTTATCCTGGGCATTACTGTCACCCAGATGGAACCAGTGCATCATTTTTCATTTGGCTGATCCCTCCTCCTAATAGCAGGAGGTGAGGTGCTGAGAGCTATCCTGCTCTACTGAGAGTTGCTGTGTGCAGCTTAATTTCTGTTCAGCTTTTCAACTCAGCACAGTTCTCAAATGCACATAACATGGACTCAAAGGCCGGTCTTCTCAAAGCCTCACCAGAATCAGTACTTTTAAAAAAGTCATTTTTTTCCATTTGTGCACAGTTGGTGTTAATTTCAAATGTTTTGGACTATTTTATTATCAATGGTAAATTCAAGTTGTAATTACTGTAATTCCATTCTCCCAGGAAATATATCTCTTTATTTAGAATGATATAAATTGCCACTTTCCTACAGTCAGGGCATTTGATGCAGTGTTAAGTACTTGTCAATAATTGAAGTGGTATTTGACCATAGGAGTACCCCCTTGTTCGATTAAAAATCTCCATTAAACAAATGAATGAGTAAATATGTACAAGGAAGCAAGGGTTTACATTGCTTTATGCAAGAAAAAGATCATGGCTTCAAGACCTACATTCTGTGTAGGTCTCCATTCCTTTTGAGGAATGGAGAAACAACATGGACACATATATTTTCACATTATCTCTTGGATAATCTGGATCTCAGGTTATTGAAGATTGTCACATATCTTGTAAGATTATCTCTAGGGGTATAAATGGGGGGAGTTACTCTCCACCCACCTGTGGAAAGCCTCCTTTCTCTTCTGTAACAGAGCTTTTAAGTCGAAGGAAGCAATGGGGGATTTTATGGTTTCTTTGCTTCCGCCAGAATGTACATGGGACCAAAAAAGGCCCAGCAATAACTTAAATAATCCAAAATCTTCTTGAAAAGCATCTTGGAACTGGTGCAGACTTTTGCAGATTAGCTGCAAGTTCTGAGCTATTCATTCTGGGTCTCAAAAGGAACTGCAGATGTGAATATGTATAATAAAGTGTTGCCATTTCATATCCAGCGCAGTGCACCAAATGCGGTTGGCAGATTCACAGTAGACAGTGCTGGTGTATATGCAAAGATAATTTAAGGTTTAATTGTGGTGGGCTCAACCTACTGCACTGCTTTGGATTTAAGGAGGTACTGAATGTGTTCTGCAAGAGCAAATATTCACCACACTGAAAGACTGGTCTGTCTTACCAGAGGAAATGTGGCTTGAATGTGCACATAGACTGCAAAATGCATTTTCCTTTGAGATATCTATAACTCCTGTGCCAAAAATACTATGCCATCAATCTTTGTCTACAGAAATTACAAAAGATTAGCAAGTCTGGCACAACATACTTTTGAAAATCAGCTTTTGCTTGTTGAAACAATTTAACAACTTCTGCTTTTTAGAAGTTTTCCTATGTAGTGAGAGTACAAACATCACAGCTTCAATCTGAGTGATAAAAGTGACTAACTCCCAGTACATAAGTTAAGACAAGCAACAAACTCATAATGAAAGGCAGCTATTTGTGAAAAACCACCACAAGAAGCCTTCTCTCAGCTGGAAGACCTTCTTTAAAGAAGAAATATAGCTGAAATGCCAACAGGTACCAGAGGAATTAAAATGTGGAAGTTTTCTGCATCCATGAAATGACTCACAGCCCAGACACAGCATGAAAGCTTTTGTTCTTGTGAGACTGTTCATCAACGGCATCACACATTTACTCTCAGAAATCAGGTGGAATTTAAATAAGATTTAAATATGAAAGGGGCCTGTGAAGAGGGAGGGTCTTACCTGAGCAACATAAACAGGCCAACATCAGCAAAACAGGAAAACCTACAAGAAAGGAGTAACATACAAAGCAGTCCACAGCCAGCATTGCAAAGTGGTAATTTCTAAGTACCATAAAGAACAGTGTTAGCAATCACTTTCTCTACTATTTGGCCTAATAGCTGAGTATGTTTGGCTTAAGAGCTTTATAAATTTCACAACACTGTGTCACCCTGGAACACTGTAAACAGAGATCTGTAATGGAAAAGCATTTCATAAGAAGGGGCATGGCATGGCCTGGGACCAGAATGCTTAAGACCTCTTCCACTTGCAAACATGCCAGAACCTAGTGAAATCTGGCAGGTTTGACTTTCCAGGAAATGACAAGAAGTTTCATGTCCAAACTGGGAAAAACCAGCACGGTCACAGAGCTGCCCTGCCCCAGCTCTCACTGAAAAAAAGAATGTAAAGAAACTGCTGCTTCGACTGATTGATTGATTTTTTTGTGGCAATTCAGATACTGAACATGCCCACCACTCCTTTAATATCACTGTCAAAAGCTCTTGAGCTTCTCCTAAAGCTACTGTGAGCCACAGTTCTCCTCAGTCTCTGTCCCTCTTGGGGACTTTGCTGTGGACAGCTTCTCTCCATCTCCCACACCAAGAAAGGTTGGGCTACCACAGCACCCAACACATAATGTGAACAGAAGAAACGGAGCAACAAAGCTACAACTATATCAGACATTCTGGCAATATTAAAGCTCCTGGGAGGCTAAAATATTTTATGCTTACAGAGATTTATTATACTTAGCATAGTTTTCACAGCATATTTTTTATCAAGAGCTTGATTTAATCAAAAGACCAATTTTTCTTCACAGGTGTAAGTTTCAACTGCTTGGTCTGCTTTTGAACAGATGAAGTTTTCCTTCACTGAACAAAGAGGTTTAAGGTGAGGAACAGAGAAAAGGTTAAGAGTTAACAAATGACAGAGGCAGAAATCTGCCTTCACCTGCCTGCACAATTCCTCATAATCCTTAATGCATGTGCCAAGACATGGGATGCATGGCTATGAAGAACAAGGAGCAACAGCAGGGCTTAACCTGGAGGGGGTTTCTGGAAGGTGAGCTGATACTTTTGGACAATTTCTCTTAACACATTATTCCAGGGATTTACAGGCATGTGTGTCAGCCTTCCCCACCAACAATAGGCAGCCCAAAGGACAACTCCACTGGCAAGATACTGGGAGGATAGTGGTAGTTCAGACAATAGAGAGAAATGTTTAAAATATTTGAATAATAATCCAGGACCTGAACTCCAAAGCTTTTAAGGTTCATTCAGCCTTAATGACTCTTTTAGCTGATAGAAAGATGTTAAACTAACCTTCCTCTCTCAAGGGTGACAAGTTCTCTCTCTGCTCCCAGTTCTCTGAGTCCCTTTTGCCTTCTCTATCACATGAATGCAATACACTAACTTTCAAATTACCATAGAACCATCTTGCCTCTTTGGCAAACAGCACCTCTGTGAGATCCACTGTCCTGAGTGCCACGTAGAGCTGGTTTCTCCCACCCAAGCCAGGGTGCAGGGAGAGGCTGGGCAGCAGGAACATCCATATCTCACATATTTCCCAGCATGTTGCAATTTTGAACTAGTTCAGAAACATTCTATCAAATCAATAACCATTATTAATAATCCTTTGTTAAAACCATTAATTCCTTTTAGACAAGGACATTAACACTGTGACAACAAAGTAGCTACATTTAATTTCCCCAAATACATGTACCTTTGGGGTAGCAGTGTTACACTGTGTTATTGCTCTCCAGAGATCAATCAACCCTAAAAGCATTTTTACTAGACAGAATGGAAATACATCAATAAATGTAAAATGAAAGTTTACTGAAGTTGGCATCCTGACTTAGATATTTCTTTGTTATTGGTTGCAGGAACAGATAGAGATGGATAAAACACTGATGCATTTGAGCTAGAATTCTGTCTTTTGAATTGATGGATTGGTCTGCTGATACAGTAGCCCATTTCTTTTTTAAATTGGCTTATAGAATTTGAGATCTGTGCCTTCCCCAGTACACCCATTTTCCAGGCCGGGGAGTCAATTTTTGCAATTAATGCTAATTGCTGCAAACACAAGGGATCATTTTGCAAAGCAGCAAATCCTTTTGCATTTATACAGAAAGTATTTGGCAAAGAAGGGTAGAAACACCCTTATGTGTGTGCAGTAAGCATTTGAATACTTATCATCTAACTCTATACAGGAAAACTTGATAACCTGCTATAGGAACGACATGTTTACATGAATCCAGCACTGTGCTGCAGCTGGCATTTGGTCCTGTCAAGGCAACATGATTTGTCTTGCAAATAGAAACAGAATGTGCAATAAAAATTATTGTGGAGAAGCCGATTAAACAACAGAACTCGAACAAAGCCATATATTCCATGAGTAAAATAAAACCTATGATAATATGTGTGTATCTTAGGATCTAGAAAAATCTTTTATGATTCAAATTTCTGTGTTTTTCACAGCATTTTAATAAACAACAGTCCAGTGACAGAGCTCTTTGTATGTGTTTATGAAAGAATGATGTTCTGACTAACATGGATTTACAAAAAGAGGTAATAATGAAAATCTCTCCTACTTCCACTTATAAATTTTTCTTTATTATATAAAAAATTAGAAGAAAAACCAACAGTGCTATGCTACTACTATGCTTCATCAGCTTCATGTTTGTATTTGCTTGAACATATTATACTTCCAATTCTTCCAGTCAGAGAGAATTAAGAAATTTTAAGTGACAGATCCATCATGAAAATGCACTGAAGGAACTAACTGGGTGTTTAAAAAAATAGAAGTTTTCCCTTGGAAAAAAATGTTGACTCATCAAGCTATTCTCAGCGATAGAAAAATTGGTTTTACACAAATGTCCAGCTTAAAAAAAAATTGAAACTGATGGAGATATTTATAAAGGATGGCTAAGAAACTAAAGGTTGGGAGTTTCAGTTTTGTTGTCGTCCTTCAAAATCTGAATGCCATACTGTACTGTCACACTGAATTATGTACTCATAAGGATAATTACAAATAAATTAAAAATATTTTTTTAGAACACTGAAATTGAGTGTGTTGATTTCAAAGATGGATAAATAATTTCCAAAAGTAATTAAATATCTTAACTTTCAGTGATGTTCATGGAAAATATTTTTCAAAATTTCAGTAATGCTGTTGGGAAAAAAACCCCTCAACTTTCTGCCTGAATTTAATACAATTTTTCTAACCAACAAACATCACACACATGGAAGAAGAGAAGATGAAGGACACCCCTGATACAAGAACAGGAGGCCTTCAGGGACTTTGTCAGACAGATTTTCCCGTTGGTACATAGCACTTCCTGTTACAGTTCCTTATGAACTGACTGACAGAGAAGATTAACTGGAGTTGCCTGGTCTCTCCAGAATCTTTCCAGGTCTTGGACAGAGCAGTTTACACTGCTTTACACCAGCTAGGACACACATGTGGCAGCTGGGAATTTTGCCATTCTTTTCATTTATCTTCTATTGTCTCTGACATGATCCATGCACTGAGGCTACAGGGAAATGTATAGAAATTATATATAATATATTATATTCAGTTTGGAGAGTTAAAAAAAAATCAGCTCTTTCTGCAGTTGGAGAGCAGAGGAAAGAGAGCAGAAAAGTGTGACTAACTGTTCTTGAATATACAAGAGATGTGAACCAGAAAAGGAGCTGTGTTACTGTGGCTGGGGAGTTCATAGATCTGTGATTCACAGCATTACAGGGCCCATTTGGTATGCAAAAAGAGAGGACGATGAAAGGAGTAGTTAGTCATGGAGAAAAAGCTAGGCAGAGCACAAAAAGATGCTAACCCATGGGAAAGGAGCATATTCAAGTGTGATCCGTAGCCTGGGAAAGAAAATATGGGGTTTTTTTCTTTATTTTCCTAAAAATACCTTCTTACTTTGTTAGGTAGAGGACTCGAAGGAGTATCCCTCACCCCAGCCTTGAAAGAGCACCTTGAACTCCAGTGCACTGCTCAAGCCTATCCCAACCCAAGTGGATGGTGCATTATTCTCCAAGCTTTTGCTAAAACCAGACAGCCATATTCTCATGACCATGTTTTTTTCTTTGCTCACTTTAGAAAGTATTAAAGGCAGGCAAAAGAGGAAAGAAGGACAAGCTAGCTGTGCTGCTGGAGCACACAGTGTACTACCCTCTGCATGCAATTGCTGAAATCACCACTGTGGAAACACTTGCAGATAGATTGCGTTTCTGTTAAACTTTCACCTCCCTGAAAACAGTTGTATTCAAAGTAGAGATGAAGGAGAATGATTTGCCTTAGGGATCCCCTTGTCGACTCATGTGATTGCTGTTGAAAATGGTCTGGATCTAAAAGACCACAAAGGCGTTTGATGTTCTCCATATATATCCTTCAGCAAAAGAACTGGGAGAACAGTCAGTGCTCTTGTGTGTGTGCGTTTGCATTTTCAATAACACACATGAAACAAGCTGTGCCCTGCCAGTTTGGAACAAGCTCTATCCTGCCCTCATGTACCCATGCCATGTCTCCTCACTGGTGTGTGAGTGAAGAGGAGGGGCAGGAAGTGGGGGAAATGGCATTCACAGGGAAGAAATAGGAGCAGGGCTAGGGGGAGAAGATAAGAGGAAGATAAATGGAGAGGAGGTAATAAACTGGTGGATAGAAATAAGACATCCTCAAAAAAACGAGATGATAGGGAGAGAAAAGGCAATTCAAGGAAAAATGCTCAAAAGACACAGATGAAGAAGCAGGCATGCGTGAAGAAAGAGACAAACAAATAAGGAAAATAATGTAAAATGCATAAAGACAAAAATTAAATTAATCATCCCACTGACAATGAGCTAACAAGAGCAACATGGGATAAATCAGATTGGTATGATGGCAGAAGAAAAACCTAAGAGGAAACATGGAGGACAGTAACACAACCTACGTTTAATAATGTTCATGAGACAGGCCTTCCAACAATTATTTGTTATGCTGTTGCCCTGTGGTCACTGATATGGATGATGTCTGGTTTCAGATCAGAACTCTCAGCAGCAAGTACAAGCAATGAGGAGAAATGGCCACAACTGTGACTGCCAGCCCAGAGTCTCCTGAGGGGGAGAAAGATTCCACAGAAAGGTCTGTGGTAAAGTAGAGAACTGAACCTCATTTTACTGTTTCCTTTAAGTCAAGACAAGTCTTCTACCTTTCCTCCTCTGCCATATTTGATGGATGAATCCCTGCTCCATTATTGTCACTCACCTTCAGTCAGGACACTAGCTTAATTAACATCTAGGAATAATGGGACATGAGTATGGTAAACAACTCAGCCTGCTGCCAAAGGTAATTTTCCCAGCACAGAGTACAGCTCCCCTTTCTCCAATAATGACTCCAGATGGTTTTGCTTCTTTCCTGCAAGGTTGGAACTACCAGCCAATCTGGGAACATACACCCAAGTCGTAAAATGAATTATTGCCAACTGGTGCAACTCAAAATAAGGAAAAAAATGACAGCAGAAAAATTTTAGAATTATTTCTCATTCACACAAGCAACAAAAATGAGACATGGCATAACCAGGAAACTGTTTACCAGGGGTGTCTTTACCACATCCATTAAAGCTCTTGAATGTTGCTCTGAATCACAAGGCATCTCCAGGGTGCTGTGGAGTAGGCAATGCCTGGGTATGATATCCCCCAACAGTCCTCCTGTCAAACCCCCTGCTCACGCTGTAGGGACACACTCAAACACACAAGTGATCTCACTGGTTTTTGCAGCACTGTTTATAGTGATGTCAAACTATTTGCCTGAGTGAGGGCTTATTGGCAGTTAGACTGAAAAATAATACCCAGGAGCATCCTTTTACATTTGAACCAAGGTTTGGACATGAATTTACAGCCCACTCTGGGTTTCACTGGTGTGCCTATGTGCAGGCACCACTGCTGCCCCTGAGTGATTCAGAGCATCTGTGTGGGAATGAGCAGGCAAAATCAGTCAGAGTCTGTCATCCTTTACAGCCCTTCTTACATCAATAATGTTGAAATGTAAAGGACACAAAAGCTGCAGGTAAATCTCATTGGTATATTATTATTTTTTACGTCAGGCTGGTCATGTTCTTGCTCAACCGTAACTTTCCTAACTGAAACATTTCTGGTTCCCTTAAAATATGAGTTAATAATGATGAATCAAAGATAGGGATGATCCTAAATTAAAGAGGCACAGTACACAGCCTTGCTATAATCAAGGAAACTACTGTTGTCTAGAGACACAGAACAGTCACATTTAATTCTGCATTCTGCACTTTAGCCCAAAGAAATACTAATCCCCTTAGCCCTGTCGCATGGTGCCACCCAGCACATGCCCATCAGAAACAATGAATACATACATCAAGTGAAGAGTAAGGGTAATTTCCTCTGGTTGTTTTACAAGCAAGAGATTAAATTGTGACTACCCTGCAGAGGTTTAAACAATGGCTTGTAATAAAACTGATGCCATAATAAGTAATCAGAAGTTTGACATGCCTAATGCAGCATTCATATGTAAAAATTCTGCAGTGGAAACAGCACAACCCTCTAATTTCAGTCTTTGTTCTGAAATGAAACCTTAGGCCAGGTACCTCTGAACACATGCTGAAGTCCCTGTCAAAGGATGGAGACAGATTTTCACGGGAATGATACAGAGCTTAGACTAGGTCAGCGCAGGCAGGCAGAAGCTCTGAGCCCAGGAGAAGGCAGGCTCTGTTTGAGCCTGTTAGTAAGCACGTAATTGCCACGCATGACTGCATGGGGAAATTCTGAAATTTATCTCAGTTATCCTGCCTCTTCCTCGCCAACTAAACCACTCTACACGGTTCCTGTATGATACCAGGGACATTTACCACATCATTTGATGTCTTCCTAATGTTAGAAATATCCCACAGACATTCATCCACAATTTTCCCAAACGAGAGCAGGTGGGCAGAAGTCATCCATGCATTTTAACTCATCTTAGTGAATTAAAAACCCAGAGTGGCCGCAACTTGGATGTCAATAAGCTCTTGGGGAGCACAGGGGGTGACACAGACACGAGCAGGGGTCTGGCGCTGGCAGTGAATCGCCAGGCGGGTGTGTGAGAGGGCGAGGGCCATAGGGGTCGGAGAGGGACAGGCAGGATGACAGCCTGGGGCAGTGGTTGTGGGGAAGGCTGGAGCAGGGCTGTGAGGGAGGCCAGGGGCGGAATGTGGGATGTCAGCAGCAGTGCGGGACAAGGCGGGGGCCGGAGGCTGAGCAGCAGAGGGCAGCGCGGTGGGAGCTGCGGGCGGCGGGCAGAGCTGGCGGCAGCAAGGAGCAGCAGGCGGTGGGAGGGAGGCACAGCAGTGCGAGCAGCTGGGCAGCAAGGGCGAGCTGCCCCCACACAGCCCGGCCAGCATCGCGGCCAGCAGCCACGGCCGCCTGCCCAGCTCATCCGAGGGCAGCCTCTGTGCGGTCACCCTCTTGAGGACGATGTCTATCAGCATTCACTCAAGCCATTTTAAACCCCCCGGTTACGGAGAGTCTCCCTGGTTAGACAGTGGCGCTGCACGCACCACAGCCATCACCGCAGTGTGAGCATCAGCAAGCAGAGCGAGGTTTCCAAAGTCCGGAATAAATGACGACGGTCAGAAGTTTATAAATTATTTGTATCTTTGACTCGACGCTGCAAGCGTTGTTCAAATCTGAAATATACTAACCAGCTGCTTAAGAAGCACCATACACTAAAAAAAAAAAAAAAAAAAAAAAAAAAAAAAAAAAAAAAAAAAAAAAAAAGAAAAAAGGCAACAAAACCCCACCTCATTGGGTAGTCACTAACAATTTTCTTGTAGTTAAATCCGCACACGATTACTACAGATCAGTGAACACCAAAAAGGGATCGGTACCTGCTTTGTAAGTCGTTTAGGTGCAATTTGCCTACATAATGGGTGGCTGATGAGACAGTGATGATCCTAGCGTTGTGACTGTGCGTTCCTGATTGCTTCAGCGCATCCAAGAGGAGGTTAGTCAACAGGAAGTGTCCCAAGTAGTTCAAGCCGAAATGCTCCTCAAACCCATCCACCGTCTTCCTTTCAGGGACCAGCATCACCCCAGCTGGAGGAAAAAAGTAGAGGTAAAACCTGTTGATTTATTTCAGAAGAGCAGCAAGCTAGAAGGAGCATGGGTCTCCTGCTGCAGAGGGTAAACACAACATTTAGAGCAATGAGTGACTGGTGATGGCATGTGAAGTGTAAAGTCGACACTGATTGATTCCTGACAAATGTCAAAACCCCCACTTCGGTTCCTTTATCCAGATAACAGTTCCGATTGACTCCCTCCCTCCCTCCCTGCAGGACTGTGAGGGTAAATGAGATTATTTGTGTAAAGTGTTTCCAAGAGATGGGTGCTGGGCGATCCCACCAACAATTCCTTCCATCAAAGCTCAGAGCAGTGGAGACAAGACCAGGCTAAGCAGAAGACCTGCTCTCCCAGAAAGCTTTCTTCTGAAGTGCTGGCTAGAGTTTAAAGCTCTGGTGAGTCTACATCTGAAATCTGCAACTTCTGTCTCAATGGTGTGGGTGAGAAAAGATGTAGTAAATTTACCCAATATATCCTAATTATCATGCTTACAAGCAGCTGCATATTGAAATTAGGTTTTCAATGCTTATTTTGGCAATATTTTTGCATAAATTTCTACAAACCACAATTTTCAAACTCAGTGTCTAAAATAAGTATCCACATCTCTAACATGCAATGTTGATTTCAGCATCTTGCAGAGAATTCTGAACTCATGCATAAATTATACCATGTATTGAGGCTGTGTGAGGGATAGTTACCCTGCTCAATAATAGCATAGACTTGAATGCTATAAATTATTCTCATTTTATTAAAATTTAATTACTGTACAAGTGGGCATGACCTTTATCATTTAAATGTAGATGGACATGACTCATGGAGAATCCTGTTATAGGATGCTTCTCTCTAAAACCCATGAATATGATGCAGCAGAAAAGCCACCTCTGCACACAAGACATGAGAGAGTGTCAGCTTAATCCTCATGCTACTTCTTGTGCCCATTAAAAATCCTTTAACATTCCATTTCCTGATATCAGCCTGACCTCATGATGGCATTAAACTAGCATCTACTAAATTGCATCTACACTGCTCTTTTGGGGGGTCCTGCCACCTGACAGTCCTGCTTTGTTGCTAGTTCTTGGGCCAAAGGGTTTTTGGGATCTTTTTTTATTATGGCAGGCGCCCATAGCAATTCACCTGTGGTTTTCTACTGCATAATGGAGCAACTGGAGAAACAGCGGGAGAGGAAAAATCCCAAGAAAACCACAGAGAAAACAAAAGGTTTGGGTGGAACACAGTGTACCTGCAAATGAAGAACTTGAGACTGAGCATGAGCAATGCTGACTGGTGGTACAGTGAAAGAAACACAAATTACATGCTGAGGCTCCACAAAAGCCCTGATTAGCATCTCCCTACATAATTTACAGCTGTAAACTCTGTATAATCCTGTCTGGGGCAGTGGCTGGGACTGAGAACCAGCATGAAGGCTCTGGACAGATGCAAATGCAAGCCAAGCCCAATTGTGACTTTTTAGTGTTTTCTGGGAAGAAGGAAAGGGCAGGAACAGCAACAAACCCCAAGCTCCCAGACCAAGTCCCAGCCTGCTACAGTGCAAGTTTTAGCACAGACAGAACTCAGCATGAGCTGTTGGATGGTAGATGGAAACATTGCTGCATCTCTGAGCACCAGGGCTGGAACAAGGAATTGATTTGCATATCTCTGAGGCCATCCTGCCCTCCAAAGCTCTGACACTTGGAAAAGGTGGAAGGAGGCAGTTTGCCAGAGGTCTGTTTGCGGCAGCACTGGTAAAACATAAGACCAAGAAATGCCGGCACCTTAAAAGAGCTGCAGTACAGCAAGGGTCATGTGCACCCCAAATGCTGCTTCTGCATCTGGTGGGGCTGCTGCAGGGCTTGCTGTAGGACCCCTCCATGCACAAACACACTTCTGTTGGTTGAGTCAGATGGAGGGATGGAGGAATTTGTCCTGAGAGAAGTGTATTAGACAGCTGCTACAGCCGTTCAGCTTTGCATCATGACCAGCAGGCAAACACAGCGAGGCTGCCATGGCTCACATTAGCCCTGAGGATGCCTCTGCCACAGCAACCTCACCCTCGACCTCCAGAAAGGCACAGGATTTCAAGAACACACAGAGGCTTTGCCCTCCACCCCAATTAGTCTTCACCATCTGTGCTGCACGTCCTGGAAGTAAAAACAGATCTGAGCTTGGGTCGGGAGACAGAAAAACATTTCACTCATGCAATGCACGACTGTAAAGATACACACTCTCCAAAATTATTTTGCTCATTCTTCAAGAGCATCCCCTGAACAGAAATTCTGGTCAAGTCCTTGAGAGGGCACAATCACCTCCACCTGCAGCTGATGCAAGTACAATTGCCTTTGTGTCTTCAAGAACTGTTCTAATAATGTTAAGCCAAAACACCTTTGAAAGACTTTTTTTTTTCTTAAGGCTCTCATCTTTCAGGTGGTGCATATCAAGGCTGTCAAAAAAAATCTTGCCCTGTAGTCTGAGGGCAGTTTCTCTTATTTGAGGAAAAGCCATTTTAATTCACTGAAAGTGAGCATACAAAGGAATACCCAACAGGCAACTGAACCTGTCTAAAGGGAAAACCTTGTAAGTGTAGCAGCAACCTCTTTTTTTTTTTTTTTTAATAATTAAATACCTAACATTCAGTAGATACTAAAAGTGGCATGCTATTGATTTTCTCCTGTCCAGAAACATCATCATCAGCTTTACTTAAGGGCTCTGAATGTTAACTCAAAGAATGAAAGCTGCTTCTATTTTTTATTTTTTGAATTAATCAAATACTATCCGAAACATTAACAAACACCTTATCTCATCATTATAAACTAAGAATGATTCTGCTTATTCTTCTGGTATGGCATCCACACAACTCAGTATCTTTCTGATTTTAATTATCAGTAGTTAGCCTTACAATTTTTTCAGAGTACATGTGAAATTTGAAGTGACAGCACACAAAGCATTAATGCCAAACATCTCAGTTCTGATACAACCTTTTTATATGTTTTTTCCTGTGATTTATCTGGACTGTCTCCCAAAGATTCAGTTTTAAAAATCACCGATAACATTGTGGCGTTAGAAAGTGAATTAATAAGTAAACTGAACAATAGCTTTTACTTTGTAATTGATTAGCTGTTACTGAAATATTCTGGCAAGAGGCTGATAGTATGGGCACAAAAAACAGACTAAACAAAACATGGATGTGTGTTTTTGCAGAGGTAGAAATAAGTTAGAATAAGGAAAATATTTTTCTTCATAACTATGCTGAACAACAGTTCTTATAGATACAGTAATACATTCCAGCATGCTGCAGTTCTGTATTTATTGTGATATGTTCAAATTATACACATTTTCATTATCTACGATGAATTAAAAAAATATATCCCTTTTTAATTCTGTGAATATGCAATAATTGTATTTCTCACTCAAAGAATGAATACATTTCAAGAGACCTGTCTTTGTAAGCAGGAATTTATGATGATTTTCTATAAAAGTTTCTAACGAAACTCATGGTTTCTGATCCATCAATGTCTTATGTAATTTTAAGAACAAAATGGATTTGAGACTGCATGCAGCATAAGCAAAAATTTTATGATAGTTGTAAATATTATGAGCCAGACATACTCCATTTTTATTGAATTATACAGGAGAATTTGCACTTTGCCTGCTCGTACTGCAGATAATTACAAATATTGCTCTAACTCATGTACCTCCCACTGCAAAGACATCCTTCATGTCCATTATAAAATGTCTATTAAGAGCTGTAAAAATACAAGTATTTCACTCATTTGGATTTGTTTACAGTGAGCTACTTGGAAGTTTTTAAAGTCAGCTCTCTCAAACTCACTACAAAAGAAAGATTTAAGATCCTTTTTTACATGCAGAACAAAATGTCTGCCCTCCCAGCCAGGCTCATAGAAGGGGGTTTGGAGGCAGATCCCCGTCACACAAGTTTTTGATCCCCAGACAGCCAAAGGCTGGGCAGATAACCCAACAGGTCAACCACATACACAAAACGCCTTCACAGCAGCAGGTAAACCTTTCTAATCACATTCACCCAATTCTTGCTATTTACAAGGAAGAGATACATACTGTACCAAAAATGTTACCAAGGGGAAAAATTAAGAGTGTTACCTCCAGTAAAAGCACAAAGCCCTTCCTCTGTACAGGCTTTGCACTGTCTTAGCTGATGCCTTTAGCAGCATTTCCCATTCCCTGAGTGCAGCCACATGAGACCACCCACCCCACTTTAGAGAATGTCAAACCCACTCTGTTCCACACACCCACACGCCAATACATCTATGGGTGTACCTACATATAAGATAGCATAACCCACTTCTCTCCTGAACAGAAGACCCACACAGAGCATCCCCTGGATAGACTACCTGTACTAGATTGCTTGTTCCACCTTGCTCAGCTGGGCTATGAAATCCCAGAATAAGTCTGCCATGTGGATCTCTCCTGTCTAGTGAGCAACAAGAACATGCAGTGCCTTATTGAAAGAATTGCCCCTATAAGTGCTGAATGGAGGCACAAGTGTGCCCACATGACTGCTTCGTACAGCTACTGCATCTTATTGCCTCATCTGGGCTGCAGAGCAGTGAATTTACAGCACTGCTTGCTAAGATCCATCCCTAACCCAGAGCCCAGTGCTACAGGTATGCCACATGCCTATTGGTATCCCAGGAAATTGTTCTGAGTCCTGGCAGGACCACACACAGAAGCCAGATTAACAGCGTATGAAGACTGAAAAAGTAAAAATCCTATCAGTTTAGAAGAATAACACAAAACACAGATGAAACTTGGTACAGCTTTCCAATGCTATGGTCTAACTTCCTGTCTCCCCAGAGGGAGCTTAGATTCTTGCATTTCCTAATGTCTCTTGGAGGTCTTTAAATGTGTATATGGAATTTTCCAGAGCCAAGTGGGAGGAAAGTGAAGCAAAGAAACAACTTTTACCCCATGGCATAATAATGACACCTGGATGACACATAGATTCCACACCATTGCATTTGACCCTTGGGGAGATGCAAAGACGCCTGTTGTCAGTCTGTCTGGCATCAGTGCTAGAACAATGCCCTGTGCATGGACCTGTCCTGGGGGGTACTGACCACCATGAAAACAGACTTGATAAGGGGCAGGGCCCAGCTTGCGGTTGTTAGACCAGAGGATTAGGTCTCTCCTACCTCATCCCAGGACAACTTCTCACAGGAGTCTGCCTGAGCCTCTGCTCCAGCACTGAACAAGTTCCCATGAGCTCTCACCTCCTGCTCCCTTGCAAGATGCTCTGGATCATCCACTGCCTTTTCCAATTACCTTTCCTATCAGCTTCCCCAACTCCCTGTGCCAGGCAAAATGCATGGTCATGATGAGCCAAGGACAGTGTTCTTCTTCCCAGCCTCCCCTCCTCCCTTACCCCCACAATCCAGTGATCCCATGCTGATCTTATCAAGGACCTGCATGTGTTCAGGAAGGAGGGGCCAGGATCAGCCCCAGACATGCATATCAGTTTCATCTGTCTCTCTGCTTCCCTGCAAACACTAAGTTCCTTCTCCCTAATTTTCTTACGCAGCCACTGTAGCTCCTTTGTGTCTCAATCACACATAACTCTGCACCCTGCAGGTATCTGCCTGTCACACACCTGTCTCACCATCCCCTTGCTGCCGAGGCTGATCTCCTGCTGGGGCCATGATCATGGCTCTGAGGCTCCTATCAGCTTCTCCATCCCCACTTCAGTATCAACCAGCTGTGACTAAATTACAAGTTTCTTTCTACAAGTTACATCAAAGTGGGTGATCAAGAAGAAGAGAGGTCCCAATCCCTTCTCCACCAGGAGGGATAATTCTCATCTCTGGTAAACATCAGTAAACTTGCAAGGAAGAGATCAGTCAAGAGCTCCCTCACTGCAAAAAAAGGTTCAATGACGTAGTGCCCAACAGAGACTCCAGTCCTCAAGGTTAAGGACTCAGTCCTTGTGAATTGTGTATGTCTAAGCATTTTCAGCCTCTGACTGAGACATCTCCTGCTGTTCAGACATACTTAATGACTCTCTTTGTTTTCACTACCCACCCCAGGTCTACGCCAGTACTTGCTCTCTTATTAATTTTCTGATATTTAACAAGAATATATGCTATATTCATAGTTTAACTCTTTATAAAAGTCTTTTGATCAGCAAATTCAAATATTTTCTCATCAAGGTTTCTGTCATCCTGATGGTTCCCAATGAACTGTCTTTTTCCTCCCCCACATCAGCTCTTCACAGTCTATTTCTCATGGGACAAAAACTTGTCACAGAGACTTTGGAGGACTGAGGCCATCAGTCTGGATGGTGGAGAGACTGGAGGAGCCTGAAGTGGGACGCAGTGCCCATCTCCAACAAGCTCAGAGGCAGGCATGAGGAGCAGATGGGATGCTGATGCCCAGTCTCTGCACTGGGGCATTTGCCAGCACACAGCACCTCCCACCGCAGCTCAGGGCTGTGATTCCAGCAGAACAACCTGCTCAGGCTCAGCTCGGGACATGCTTGGTATAGGCAAAATCTTTAGTGAGGAACACAGAAAAGGTGGCTACAAAGTACAATGCTTAGCAGGCTGCTGACTTGACCCATTATGGGAATATTCCATATGCGGCAAAAGGTGCAGCCGCTGCTGACACAAAGGCAACATCTTGTCTGCATTCAATTACAAACTGTGTGACAACACGACAGACTTTGTGAGAGATCTTGCCATCATTTTTGACTCTAAAAAAACTCCCAAGATGTTTGTCTTATCATTGCTGGAAACAGATAAACTGTTTTATCTGGCAATACAAAAAAAAAGAAAAAAAAAATAGCCCAAGGCAAATTCTTGGCATGGAAACTCTTAGCCCAAACACTAACAGTTTGGCTAAAAGTAGTAAGGAATTGAAAACTGAGTAATGTCTACAGCTATTGCTCCCAGATCCACCTATAATGTTCTCAGGGGAGAAGTGCGTTGTATTAGCTGTGCCAAAGGAGATAATGCAATTATTGTCTTTCCAGCAAAGACAAGTTCTTAGTTTCTCAGTAGGTTAAAGAAAAGGAAAAAATGCAGACAATGCACATTCAAGGACTGTGAGAACAACAACCAGATCTTGGTAGGTTCAGAACACAACCGAATGGCTGAAAAACCTCCTTAAGATCAGGTTCACTTTCTGAATCAATGTCACACTGCTGCACGTGCACACAGATAGCACAAGCTAGTTCCTTGGAAAATGTGTCAGTTAAAAAAAGAAAATACATTCAATAACCAAGGTTTTGATTTTACACTAAAATAAATGAGAGCATTCCTAATTAGGTCTGGTCCAAAAAACCTATTTGTTTCCTAAAAATATGCTCAGTAACCGTTTGGTTATTTGAGTTGGCATAATGGTGAGTTATCCCACTCAGAATCAGAAAATAGGAAAGTCAGTCCAGCTTTATAATTCAATAGGATGTTCTCTTAGAAGTAAAATATTTTGTTTTGCAATTTATATAAAAAATATTTTTACCTAAAAGCTATGAAAGGATTAAGTGAAAATAAAGCATGGCTCACTCCTGCCTTTCAGAAAAGCCAATGGCAACAGTTCCACACACTTAAGTAGAACCGGTTGGGTTTCCTAATCCATCAATAGCTGAATTTTGTATCTGTCTTCCACTGATAAAACAGTCACATTCAAGACATAAAAGCAAATGGTCAAGAACCTGTGGCATGTGGAGCGAAATATATTTCCCCTTTCACAAAGTGTTTGATATCACAGACAGAGAGAAAGCTTTGGAAATAACCAGAAAGACAAAGATAATATCAAACAAAAGTCAGGATTTTCATGAATGAAATCCTTACTCTTTGAAAACCAGAAGCAGTCTAAGGTTACCCCTCCAACTTATTAGTTCTTCCAATAAAAAATAAACCTTTTATAGAAAATCTCGCATCTTCTTATAAGATACATATCATTCTGGCAGACAACAGTGCTATTCAATTACAAAAAAATCCCTAACTGACTACTGCTGCTAAAAGTATGCCAGATAAATGTTGGCATTGCACAACCCTCAGTTGCCCTGAACAAGCCAGGCTGGATCCTGTCAGCAGTGTCATGGTGCCCTGACAGATGTGCCCAGACAAGTTACTGCCAATACCCAAGGCACCAAATGCCTGTGGAGAGCAGTGTGTGATCAGCCAGTCTCCCCACAATTTTCAGTCAGCTCTCTTAAAAGGTGACCTCTTCTGAAAAATCTGAGAAGATGGCATCTGTCATGCACTGAACTTCATAAAAAATATGGCTCTAAGAGTTTCTTCTCATTTTAGAACATGTTAATACTGCATGTTAGTGTCCTTAGGAATCTTCTAGTTTTTCCCATCATCCATGGAAGACCCATTTTAACTCAACCTCTCCACCTCAAATTACCTTTTCCAGCTCAAACCATCTCCCAAAGGCCCAGCTCTCCTGTGATATCTAGTACTTATCATCCATTACACACAAGTAAAAGCTCTTTGCTCTTCTGCTCATCCCCTTCTCTCTTTGTCCCTGTCCTTCTATACCTTTTCCATCACAGCTTTGCTTGGGTATTGTTTTAATTTGTCTTTGAGGAAGAATAAAGATGAAACATGATGTTGTAAGCAAGACACTGGAAGAACTTTAATGAGATATCACATCCTGAGTTCACCACAGCTCTCCTGTGTGGCTGGAGGAGAATTAATTTCTATGAAATCCAAGATTCACTGGAGTCAACAGCAACCCTCCTCACTAACTTTCCCTCAAGGCCTTCTCCAGTGAATTTCCACATCTCTGAGGTTTCTTTCCTTTTTCATCAGAACACTCACTGTAGCCTGCAGCTGCTACTGAGAAGAGAGCTGGCTCTTACCTAATCCAGTGGGACAGGATCTTTTTATAGATCCCACTGTGATAATTTAAAACAATTTAACTAGTATTAAATCCAACTTATAAATATGACCTGTGAGAAGGTATCTATAAAATTGTTTGCATTTGATAAATGCCCTTGTTCCCAGCCCTCAAATTTCACACTTCTTCTGAAGATCTGATCCTGCAAATACTCTAATGCAAGAATAATTTAATATACGACCAACCATGATAGTATGTATGGGACTATTCAAAGGACTCCTGGCAAAGGATTATGGCTGACCTGCATATGGCTGGATTGTTTGCAGGTAACACAAGGAAATACATATATTTCACATACTTGGCTACTGATACAGCTTTTATTGTGCCCTAGGAAATGAAGAGGTAAGCTTATTCAGACATTCATTCTATCAAGAGAATGATAATTTCTCAGATGATCCACAAAGTAGGAAATATGATCATCTGAATTAGTTAGCAGTTAAGAAATATTGATTTTAAATTGGCTTAGATAGGCTTCAACCTGAAATATATTAACTGTAATCTGTCTGCAATAGGCTAATAATAGCCTGAAATCTCTAATTTGGCATTTCATTGTTAATGAGTTAGACAGTGCATGTTTGGCACCCAGAGGTATTCTGGTATCACCAAATATCTTGTGATTTTGGTGTTAGCTCTCTTGGTTTTCAGATCACTAAGAACTGTAAACAACATACAAGCACAAACATTATCTACAAGGTGCTGAGAAACAGTTCTAGCACACAGAGAAAATGACTGCCTTCAAGCTTAGAAAAAACATCTCTGGCATGAAGCAGTGACTACTGGTCATGGAATTTTACAGAGTGTTTTAGTATCTGTTTCTTTTTCAACCACAAGAAGACAGCAGACTTTCTAATGCATTTTAGCAGCAATGCCATTTTTAGGAACGTATTAAATAATTAACACTAGTGTATATGCTGTAATTTGCTAAATGCTTTTCAGCTGTACGAAGACACAGTTCTTTCCAAAACAAAACTAAAAATTAGCACCCAATTGCTAATTAGCAGACTAGAAGACACATCCTTCTGACCTTCTGTCAGATTAAGCTTTCTGCACTGCTTGTGCTGCATGTCTCTTTCTGTAGCTCACAGTTCCACCATTCAGCTTACTTCTTGTTTTCAACAGAAAATTAATTTGTTTTCTATGTCATAGCATTTTTCTTTTTGGCACTAGCATGTTATATTTTAAAAAGTTTATATAATACTCTATTTGCATGTTTAATATGTTTTGTTTATTTTAAAAACCAAGAGCTGAGCATGCACATTACTGATGCAGAAAGCATAGTAATGGAAAAACAGGCCCTTATTTGTGAGCTGAAATAATGTGTGCATTCAACCAAACTTTTCCTTTTAAATTAAAAATAAGAAAGTTAAATGTTTATGCAAAAATAAGCTATAAAGAAATAGGAGGTGACTAATGCACTAATCTCCATTAGGGCTGGGTTCCAGTTGGGTACCTAAACCTTCACTAGATTATTGTGGGACCTGGATGTTTAGCTCTAGGAGAATACTTTGAAACTCAGGATTTTAGTATTAATTTAATTTCCAGCTAAATCCCTGAGTTAGGCAAGGGATGAGGTGCAAGGGATGGAGAGACATTTTTGAAAAACCAAAAGTCACCAGTGACCTGAAAAACTGCTGAATTTCATAACAACCTTAGGTCAGACATGCAGTATTGATTATTTATCTAGTACAGTAATTCACACCAAATGCCCTGTCTTTAATATTATTTCAATGTTAATTTCACAGTTTGCATTATTGTAAAATGTTGGAACTTTCATCAATTAATCTTCAAATATTTGACTTTTTGTCAGGTTTGCACAAGCCCACAACAAATATCACACACCTTCACATACGAACAGGATACATACTTATGGAGATAATATGTAGAAAGTTCACTAATACACATGATTATATCAATCAAGTTAAAAGATTTAGATTTAAAGCAATTAAATAATATTAAGATATAGTGCAAAAATTTCAGTGTAACGCTCACATTTTTACACTAAATGTAACAAAAGAGTACAGCCCTGATAATAAAATGCTTGGTCATATAAAGACAGAAAGGAAAATTTTTACTATAGCTTGCCAATAGTCTGATTCAGAAGTCATAGGACCCACAGAAAGTCTGATTTTCAAAACCTAGTAGATACACTCCATTACCCAAACAGATTTTGGGTCGGACTCTTAAGAGAATATGATTGCTTACAAATGCACTGTGTAGCTGTCTGGCTCACAAGCTCTTATCCGTATGCTAAAAAATAAAAATAACTTTTCATATCAAGCATTTTAGAGCTTTGAGATCTGTAAAAAATAAAAAAGTATCAGGTGACACAAAGAAACCTACTATTCTAAAGGCATACACTGAGACATAAGAAAATCATTGCCATTATGAGATGTCCTGCAAGACATAAAAAAGTCATGAAAAATGCCTTTCACCTGACGATGGAGTTTTCTGACCAAATGCAATCTCACTGAAAACATCCCCAACAGCTCATTCCCATCCAGCATTTCAATATTGCAAGACAGACATCCAAGCTTGTATCCAGGAAATCCTATGGGAAAGGCAGTGGAACTGGTGACTGTGATGAGGCTTTTGAGTGAGCAGTGCTTCCAGCTCTGCAGTCCATGATGGACTTAATCATCCTCCTTAGTGCATTGTGTTACAGTAAAAAAAAAAAAAAAAAAAAAAAAAAGTAGGAAGGAGGAAGGAGGAACGGAAAGGGAAAAGGAAAAGCCAACCGATAGCCCATATATCAGCACTTGACTTGACTGTGCTCAACACTGGTGGTTTTTGCATCAGGCCATTTCTCCTCCATTAACTATGTTCATTTTCCTCTTATGTAGCAAGAAAACATTTGGGCTTTCACTATGAAACCCGTAACAAAATTAAATGACACAGATTATTTACAAAAGCAAATAAAAAGGACCATTAAAAACAAAAGCTGCAGGAAAGAGCATTAAAAGTAGAGTCATTGACAAGAAATGGCCAGAGACTAACCTAATTCTATGGAATTCTTTACCTATGCTTTGGACATGAGTCTGTTAAAGATAAGGCAAAAAGCAGATTTGGAGCATTCATTTCCTTTTAGGAAATCCTTCTAAAAGGATCTTCTCAAACAACAGGTTTCTCTTGCCAACTGTATTTAGTGAAAAAGCGTAAGTGAAATCAAATGTCTTTCTTGCCAGTCACAGATTTATAGACTGAATCAGGCAAATTTTAGTCTCAAGCTCCTTTCTTAAAAGAAGTTTTGGGTTTACATTCCTTGGTCTCATAACATATTAGGAACATTAGGAGATCTATTTTCATACAACTTTGTTTCTTGGATTAGAAGACATATTCAATTGTTATCCATCTCAATTCAGCAGCAGCTAGGGCAGAACAAAATTCTATATTCCTCAGGGCTTCCCAGTTGCTTCAGCCTCATCATTTTACCCCCAATTGGCCTCCAAGCCCCTGCTGACAATGCTGGCTTTGCTCGTGCTGAAAACTAGTGGAGGGCAGGGGATGCCTGGTCGCTTCATAGAATTAAAAACAATTTTTTTCCACAAAACACTGTTTTTCCAATAGTGTTGTTCCCATCTGTGTAACAGTTTTTACTCTGTATTTTTAAAAGTAAATCTGGAAAGACTTTGTAACTAGGCTTAAATATCCACGACCTCTAATTATTGCACAATTAAAATAATAATGGTAGGCTTTTTTGACTAATAAAAGAAAAATGAACACTTAATTGAACATTTCAAAATATTTCATATCAATCAGAAAATAAAAAACACTTTAATTTTTATTGCAGCATTTACTTGTGTTACTGAGAGCTCTTTAAGGCATCAATTAATATAACAAATCCATTTATTTACAGCATGTTTGTTCTCGCTAGGATTGAAGTATGCACAGGAAAATAGAAAATGTTCTCTGGGATGTCTTAATAAAAACATATGCAAATAGTTGGGAAAACAAGAACAGCAGCATGTAGCAGCAGAAAACTTCTCAAAGAAGCCAAAATTATTGCTGTTGGGTGTTTCCCCTAGTTAAACAGATGGGTGAAAATTCCCCTTTAGGACAATGCATGCAGAGCATGCACTGTTTCTGGAGGAAAATTATTGTACAGGCTGGTTTCCAAAAATACCGTGGCTATAATACAAAATTAGATAGGAAGTATGTGAATAACAAAAGCTAATAATTTTAGCTTATATGAATAATGAGATTCATTTGATAATTGTATGAATGCAAGATAAATATTGTCCTTTTAATTTGTGCTCTGACCACTGAGGATGCAGTTTTATGAACCACTTTCCAGTAGCACCTTGATATATGCAGAGACTTCCCTGAGGCTGATGGATAATTTACTAGATTATACGTCAGGTGGATTAAACCCCCAGCCCAGGTCATCAGTCAAGCACAGTAAACAAGTGTTTATATAGAGGAAAATATAAGGGGAGAGAAAGTAAATAAAGGTGAAAAGACAGGTTTTCTACCGGCATAAAATACAGCATCTCTTTCCTTTCTTGGTTTTGTTAGGGATGCTCAGATTCTTGTATAGTTGCATTATTTTTAGTGCTGGAGAGCTAAAAAGACACAGCAAATGAACCAGACTTGCAATAACATCACAAGCAGGTGTGGCATTGAAGAGTTCAGACTGCTCACCCGACAATCTCTCAAAAAAATACAATTTTACTCTAGAAAGACATCCCAGTTAAAGCGGCCCCATGGTAATGTGCTGTATGGTTCAGATAATCTATGTGAAGTGATAGACGAGAGCTCCATTTGTCACATCTTCCCCTGCAGACATGTGAAGAAAAAAAACAGAACTCACCATTATTCACCAGGACATGGAGTGGACAATTCTTTGCTCTAAACTGCTGCACAAATTGCCGTATAGACTTCATGGAAGCCAAATCACAGTATAAAAACTCCACTGGGAGAGAAGAGGAGATGAAAACAAACAGAGTTAAGTCAGTTACAATGATATAAAAACACACAGACATCAACAAGGACTCCCATGATAATGCCACCGGTTTTAAAACTAAACCAGGCTTTTCAAAATAATGGGTGAAGCTGGTCTCAGAAGGTTCTGTCTTTCTCTCCCCTCCTTCATTTCTATTTTTAAACTATTGATTCTTCACAGAGTGCATATGGGGACTGTTGCTGCCAGGAGGTGAAGAAGGGCATTAAATGGAGCAAATATGCACCAGCCCGACTGTTCTTACTACTGCTACCATTTCGGAAGAGGGCTACAGCTCTGCAGCTCTGAGATGATCAGGACATGGCAGCTGGAAATCAAATGAGGAGAGGAGAAGGTACATTGGACACTGCAAGACTCCCCCATGTTTCTGATGCAAATATGCTGCCCTTGGAATTTTTAACCAGATTACCTGCTGATTATCTGTGGTTGGAATAGTTTTTAAAACAAAGCTATACTGCCAGTAGAAGAGATGAGCAGCAGCCCACCCACACAGCAACTCCACTGATCACTGACAGCAAACACAGCAACATCTGTAATGCTGTGGCTCCTGTGGGTACCCAGGGACACTTGGTGTCCAGGTGACCTGGGAGCAACAACCAGCCACGAAAATGCCATTTAAATGTGGGTAAGGGTCATGCTGAACCCTGGCTGCAGCAATGGCAGTGTGATTTGAGAGGAACATATGTCACACAGATATTGTGGGCAGCATCCTGCCTGCACTGCTGGTGTCAGTCAAGGGGCAGGGGGGCAGGGGCAGGGGGTTGGCAATCTGACTGCACCAAGGGGATGGCTCAAGGAATAGGGTGACAGTGTCTCAAAACACATCTGATACCAGGATGTCTTTATTTCCAAGAAAGCAAGTATCAAACAAGCATTCTTTTGTCCAAAGTATTAGTCAGCCATTGACCTTCACTAATTAGTTAATATAAAAAATATTACTTAAATCCCCCAGTAACTTTAAACAATAAGTTCTGAAAATTCTCCTCCTACTGCAGTTGTTCAGCTTTCAACCCCTGGCTCTCACAGCACTGCCTCATTGGTTGCCTTGCCTTGCATGAAGCCATGACCAGAGTTATGAAGCAAAAACAAGCAGTGCCCCTGCCAACAGCAGTAGCTATCCCCACATAAACAACCCAAATTCTTTAGAAGCTCTGCAAAGGGGAAAAAGAAAGCAAATTATGACCTTGTCCAACTGTTTTAGCCTTTAAAAAAGTATATTTTGCGTGCCAGGCTTTTGGTTTGTTCCAGCATTAGCTATGTTTCAAGGAAGAAAACATAAGCCTCCCCACAGATATTAGCCTCTCTTCTGGTTTCCTACTTGTCACTGTGGGAACACAACTCAGCTAACAGTTGTCAACACCACCCCACCAAGACACTAAGTGGAGGTGGGCTCTGAGGTGGATTTGCTTTAATGTCTTCCATAAAGTGAAATTTGCAAAGAGTAAAAGGTGTTTCAAATTGAGAAAGGCAAAGGCTGTACAAAGCATCTCCCCTTTCTCACTGTGTCCTGGCAGGGTGTGCCCTTGCTGTCCTGCTTGGTTTCAAGAGCTCCCAGATTTCCTAAGCTACCTCTGCACAGATACTCAGCCTCCAGGATGGTTTTGGCCACCACATCAAAGAACTGGGGTTTCAGAAGCTCACTGTGCTTTTCCCCCTCCCTGCTGCCCTCCCTCCTTCTGGACCCAGGGCTGCTGCCCTGTGATGCCCAGGAAGGAGCAGCCACCACCCCCTTCCTTGCATTTGGGTTCCCCCACCTCTTCTTGTGAAAGAATCAGCCTTTGGAAGAAGAGGAAGTTAAAGATATAAAGTTCTTCAAAAATGCTAAAGAATGCCTTTCTGATAGGAGGATTAAAGTATTGGATAAATAGGCTCTGGTGCAGCCTGTATTAAGAGATCTTTCCTCTTCCTTTCTTCCCTGGTCTGCCAGGGATGTTCACCAAACTGTTTCATCCTGTCCCCACCAAGGCTCCGAGCTATAATGCCTCTTTATAGCATGTCAGTACAATAAGAGATTAGGAAGGCCTGCAGGCACAACAGCAAGATAAATAAAAAATAGAAATTCACAACTGTTATTTAATTCCTTTCCAGGAGAACAGTTTCTTTAGTTCCCTTAGTATGAGGCTTTAATAATCCCTCTATATTTTGAACCTAGACAGTATTAGTCCTCTGAAATTGTCTTAGTGAATGTATATAAATTATTCAGTGGCCTTTTCCATTAAAAAACAAACAAGAATGCTTAGATTCCAGTTACAAGATAGTGCAAATACATTCTTTCAAAGTGGCTCTAAAGTCATACCATTTTAACAATACTGGCCCGTGAATAGAAATTTCTTGAGCTCTCTGCAGACCTTTAGGTCAGCAATTTTGTTTAATTTCACTGAAGCCTGTGGGGGTGTGGCGGCCCGATGCTGCAGATCCCGAGTCCCCGAGGCCGGCGGTCGGCGTAATCCACGGGGACGCTGCCGAGGATGCCATCGCCTGGGACTCGGAGGAGGCCGGGCCGTAAACCGCTCTCTCCCTCCCCTGGAAAGTTTTTCCTAAGCTTATTGGTTTAAGGTTTGCTTCCCCGCCCCTATCACCGCCCCCGCTGCTTGCCCTCACTAGAATGTTCTGTTGCCGGGCTTCCTTCCCCCATGAGTTGCTTGTAATCCCCTCCCTACTTATATTTCATTTGCTCCCCCGCTTGTCCCTCATGTTGTCCCGGAGCCCTGTTGGCTCCACCCCTGCTGTTCCTCCCCGGGAAACCCCGTATTTCCCCCTAAAAACCCCTTCCCTTTGTTCTCTCGGCGTGGTGTGGCCGCAACCCCAGCCCCGCCGGGTTCTGCGCCCGGCAGCTGCGTGGACCGCCCCACCCGAGAGCCCCCAGTGTGCCTCCCCCGCGCCGCTTCTCCTGAATAAACTGCACACTGCGGACTCTCAACTCGTAGCACTCTCTTTATCACGGGAAGCGACCAGCGACTCCACGGCGTTCCTGCCCGGGAGGCACCCGCCTCCGCCGCGTGGTCCCTGCCGCTCCAAAGGAGCGACCCTGGGAACACCGAGGCTGACCGCAGCCGCCTCTGGACAGAGCTGAACAGCCGGGAGGGCTGAGAGCTTGGGCCAGGTGAGGCCCCCGAGGTCTCCCGAAGCCCCGGAGCTCGTTGGGGCCAGGCGGCCGGACCCCCCCGGACCCCTTTACAACTTCAAGTGGCGCCGTCAACGTGACCCTCCGAACCTGCCTTCGCTCCTTGGAAGGGAAGAGTGGAGATCTGTTGTTCCGCCACCCGGCGAGTTGCAGCACCCTCCCTGGACTACATCGAGAGGTGCTCCTCGCCGGCACCGCCAGCCCCGTGAGCCCCGTGAACCGACCGCGCCGCTTTGTGTTCGGGTGAGTTGGTAGGGAAAGGGGTTCCCTAGCTGGCCCTCTTTTCATTTAATTTTTCGTTCGGATCGGTCGGGTGAGAGTTTGGTTCGGCTAACCTCTATCTCGGGTGGAAAAGATGGGAGTTAACCTAACCAAAAAGCAACGAGAATTTTATGTTTCCGTTAAAACCTCCCTCCGAGTAGCGAAATTTTCTTTTCCCTCCCCGCTCCTAAAACGCTTTGTTAAATTTATTTTTGCCGAATTTCCCGATGTTTCTCCCCAAGATGCTAATTCCATCGATTTTTGGCGTGGGGTCCGCTCGCGCATGAACCAGCTTTTGTCCCGTGGGGACAAGCGAGTGGACCAGTTTTTCGGGATTTTAACACAGATTTTCCACGCTTTCCGTCCCTCCCTTCGGAGCGCGGGAGTCCCTGCTAACCCTTCCCCGTCTGCCCGTTCCTCAACTAACCCCAGCCCCTGTCTTTCTCGAGGCGACCGCGGCGGCTCAGAACGTCCGCGGACACGGAGTTCTCATCTAGTCTCCGGCGCCCCCGTGGTCACTTCGTCCCCTGCCTGGGAGGGAGAACGCGCGACCCTCTCGGGCACCCCCGGTTCTGTCTCTCCTAACCCCTCTTCCCGAGTTGATTCGTCCCTGGTAGTCCCCCGCAATCCCCGCCGTGGTTCCTTTTGTCTCCCCGGAGAGCCACAAAGGAGCGGCGGCTGGCACCGGGATGGCGCCTGCCGCGTGGCTTTCCCATCCCCCCTCCCTTCTCCCTATAATCCTTCCGTTCCCGCTGCTGCTTCGGCTTTCCCGCCGAGCCCCTTCCCTGATCCCTCCCCCTGGGCGGCCTATCCATCACCGTGCGGGCACACCCCCTCCCTCGGACCCTCCGCCCCTGCGCCCAACCCCTTGATCCCTACCCCGCCTACCTCCCCTTTCCCACCGAAACCCCACCTCTTCCTCGACTCCTCCCCGGGACCTTCGTCAGTCGCCCCTCCCTATGATCCGCCCCTTCCTAACCCCTCCCCGGAGGCGGGTCTTCCCGGTTCCCACGGCTACCCTTCCGGCATCCGCCGGAAGGACGCCATCTTGGATCCCCTTTCCCACGATGACCGGAAGGAGGCCATCTTTGTTGGTCCTCCAACGGTCCCTGACCGGAAGGAGGCCATCTTTGTTGGTCCTCCAATGGTCCCTGACCGGAAGGAGGCCATCTTGGATGGGTCCTCCGGCTTGGCTGGGAAAGGTTGTCACCTAGATCCGGAACCGGGGAGCCTCCAGGCCCCCTTCGCCGCACCAGTCCGCGTTTCGGGGCAACGCGATCACCCACGGTGGGAGCCCTTTGATAGGGCCGCGCTCAAAGACCTGGCCAAAATGCAAAAGGAGTTTGGCCGGGACTCGAACTATTTCAGAGCAGTCCTTCACGCCACTCTCACCGGCGTCCCTCTAGTTCCCTCCGACATCAAATTAGTGATGTCTTGTCTACTGTCCCCCATTGAATACCAAGAGTGGGAGGACGAGTGGAAAAGGCAGATCAGGGGGCTAGAGCGACTGCTTCCTGGGCACGGCACTCCAAACGGCCCCACCTTCGAGTTGTTGTTGGGTGAGGGGGATTACTCTAAACCCCAGACGCAAGCCCGAGAGATACCCATAGACGTTCTAGTGTCTCTCGCTGGTGCAGCGGAGAGGGTACTGCTTGGTATCCCTCCGGTGGATGCTCCTACCATCCCCTACTTGGAGATATTCCAAGGGCCTGACGAGGCCTTCCCCAGTTTTGTTGACAAACTCAAACAGGCCATCGATCGTCAGGTCCCCGACCACACCATCAGGGAGCAGCTGCTTGTGGACGGGGCAATCACCAGATCCAACACCATCTGCAAAGAAATCATATTGTCCCTGCCACATGACCCACGGCCGACCATCGCCCAGATGGACAGTGCCTGTCGGCGCCTGGCTGCGGTCAAGGCGCTGAATGCTAACACCTCTCAGGCACTGGCCATCCGAAACACCTATGCCACCTGTAACCGGTGTGGCAAAAGAGGACACTTCGCCGCAGACTGCCCCACGCCGGTCGAGGAAATTTCCAAGTTCTCCTGCTCTCCTGCTCCTGCCCCTGCCCGCGCCCAGCGTCCTTCCCCCATGTCCCTAACTGACCCTTCCTCGTTTCTACCTCCCTTCCCTGCTGGCCAGGGAAACTGAGAGCGCAGCGTGAGATGCCGGCCTCACGCTGCCAACAGCCACCGGCCGGCCTCGACCCCACGGATTTCCAGCAGGCGTGGGTCGATGATGACTGCACGATACCCGGATGTGACTCCTTTCTTGTTAAGCTAAAGTGTGACTTTCCTGACGCTCTTGTCCTTGCCATTTCAGATGCGGACGCCGGACCCAAAGGGATTGCCATCATCCCTTCCTTGATAAGAGTGGATGCAGAGGGGTTCTTTCCACTCCAGGTTGAAGTTGCCGACCCCCCTCTTATCCTCTCTAGGAATCAGGTCGTGGCCAGGATCAAGGTCATCCCGTTCCACGCTATCCTCACGGAACGGCCGCTGGTTGCCTGGTCCGAGGCGGTTGGTAAGGACAGGCCAATGCTTACTTGTGGCCTTTCCCAGAAGGGAAGCAACATCTCCCTTACTGGCATGATTGACACTGGTGCGGATGTCACGGTCATCTCCTCGGCGAGTTGGCCGTCGGCATGGGCCAAGGAGCCTGTGGCTCAGTCGTTGAAAGGTGTGGGAGGATATACTCCTGCAGAGCGGAGTTCCATCCCCGTTCTAATTGAAGGCCCCGAGGGTCGCATTGCCACCGTGCGGCCATTCATCATTAACTCGGGATTCAACCTGTGGGGGAGAGACACTATGTCCCAATGGGGTGCCCGAGTCGAATTGGCTCCGGCTCGGGATTTTTTGATTGGGGTCACTGGTGAGCGCCCGACCCAGCCATTGAATTGGCTCACTAATAAACCTGTCTGGGTCGACCAGTGGCCTTGGCCTATACACAAATTAAGAGCGCTCGAAGAGCTCGTTGAGGAGCAACTGGAGAAGGGGCACATCGTGCCCTCGACCAGTCCATGGAACTCGCCCGTCTTCGTTATCAAGAAGGCGGGAGGGACCTAATGGAGGCTCCTCCATGACCTCAGAAAAATAAACGAAGTCATTGAGGACATGGGGCCTCTCCAGCCCGGGTTGCCATCACCTTCAATGCTCCCGCGGGACTGGAAGATTGCAGTGGTGGACATAAAGGACTGCTTCTTCCAGATCCCCCTGCACCCAGACGATGCGCCCAGGTTCGCCTTTTCAGTTCCCTCCACCAACAGGGAACGCCCAATGCGCCGCTATCATTGGCAAGTGCTCCCGCAAGGGATGAAAAACTCCCCCACCATTTGCCAGTGGTATGTGGACAGCATTCTCGCACCAGTGCGAGAGGTCACGGGTGAGTCAATCATTGTCCATTATATGGATGATGTATTGGTATGTTCGCCAACCGAAGCCATCTTGCGGACAGCACTCTCTAGAGTCGTGGGGGCCCTAGAGAGCGAAGGGTTTGAGATCCAACCCTCCAAGGTCCAGGTGACGGCGCCGTGGAGATACCTGGGAGCAAAAATTGAGGAGCAAACAATAACACCCGTGCCGATCAAAATTATTGACAATCCATCTAACCTGCAGGAAATGCACCAGCTCTGTGGTGCCATCAACTGGATTCGGCCCCTGATCGGCATCTCCTCGGAAGACCTGGTCCCGCTGTTTTCCCTCCTGTGTGGAGATCGCGACCCGACCTCCCCAAGGACATTGACCCCGGAAGCGCGGGAATCCATCAGAAAGGTACAGAACGCCCTGAAAACATGTCGCGTTCACCGATGCGACCCCAAATTGCCCTTTAATTTGGCCATCCTAGGTAAAATGCCCCACCTGCACGGGCTCATCTTTCAATGGGACCTGAAAGACATGGAGAACCGACTGCTCATTATTGAGTGGGTCTTCCTGCCTATCTCGTCCCCCAAAGTTTTAGTTTCGCCACTGGACAAAACGGCGCAGCTTGTTAGACGAGCGAGGTCCCGCCTGTCCACCCTAGCAGGACATGAGTTCGCATACATCCACGTTCCATTCGACACAAAATCATTCGAATTTGCCTTGCTAAAGAGTGAGGAGATGCAGCTAGCACTTGAATCGTTTCCCGGCCAGGTTGTTACCTGGTTTCCAAAACATAAGATATTCGCAATATCTGAACTACAAATTGTTCTTGACCGGGTCCAAAGTCGGAAACCCCTCAGTGCTCCGACACTTTTCACTGACGGCTCGGGCACATCAGGAAAATCGGTGATTGCCTGGTGGAACCCCTCGACAGAGCGGTGGGATTGCGATGTCGAGATCGGTTCTGGGTCCGCCCAGGTGGCCGAGCTCGCAGCCGCCGTCAGAGCATTTGAGCGCTTTCCGGGACCCTTCAATCTGGTTACTGATTCGGCCTATGTAGCGGGGATTGTTTCAAGGGCTGAGGACAGTTGGCTGTCCGGCTCCTCCAACCCAAAAATTAATTGCTTGGTCAAGAGGCTCAAGACAGCCATTTCCCACCGTGACCAACCCTTCTACGTGATGCATGTGCACTCACACACTGACCTTCCGGGTCCAATCACGGAAGGGAATAGGGTGGCAGACGCGCTCGCTGCGCCCGTGCATGTTGCCAACGTGCCTGACCGATTCCAACAGGCATCGCTGAGCCATGCACTCTTTCACCAAAATGTCCCGGCCTTGAGGCGAATGTTTGAGTTAACAGTGGACCAAGCCAAGGCCATTGTGGCGGCCTGTCCCCATTGTCAACCCCTCCAGATTACATCCATGGGGTCTGGAATCAACCCCAGAGGGCTTAATAGTGGGGAGCTTTGGCAGTCAGATGTCACGCACGTGCCTGAATTTGGCCGACTAAAATATGTACACGTGAGCGTAGACACCTTTTCAGGCGCGATCTTTGCCACCGCACATTCGGGGGAAAAGGCGAAGGATGCGATTTCGCACTTCCTGCAGGCCTTCGCTGTCCTGGGCATTCCTAAAGAGGTTAAGACGGACAACGGTCCGTGTTACACCTCTGGACCAGTGAGGAAATTTTTCCTCCAGTGGGGCATTTCCCACACCACCGGGATTCCCCACTCAGCCACGGGTCAAGCCCTGGTAGAAAGGGCTCATCGGTCCCTCAAGAGGGTACTTCAGCAGCAAAAGGGGGGACCAGAAACAGAGACCCCGGCAAATCGGCTCGCCAGGGCTCTTTTTACTCTAAATTTTCTCAATTGCTCCGATAAGGAGCCAGACCCCCCGGTGGTTCGCCACTTTGCCAACCACACGCGAGCCAAGCTGAAGGAGCGCCCCCTTGTCCTGATCAAGGAACCGGACTCCCTAAAGATCGTGGGTCCCTTCCCACTTATCATCTGGGGGCGTGGCTCTTGCTGCGTCTCCACCTCTGAAGGGCCACGATGGGTCCCAGCTAAATTTGTCAAGCCTTTCCTAAAAGCTGGGCCACTCTCCCCGAGACCGGAGCCAAAGGACGTGACATCGGCCCACTGGCGCCGCAAGAAGAAGGCGGAGACTCCACCTTCCTCACCTCGCCGCCTCCGACCCCACACTCGCAAGCAGAGCGTCTGAGTCACCAAGAGTCCATCCCACGGTTCCCTGAGCCAGCCTCCCACTTTCCTTCCCCCTCTTCCCTATGGCCTTTCCGTCCTCCCTCCTCCTCCTACCCCAACACGTGTTTCTTATGTTAATGCTGTTTTGTTTATCTCCACATTCAGTGGCCAAGATGCGCACCGTCACCCTCGCGCACCTTTTCCTCCTCCTCTTGACCATCGTCCCAGTCCAACCGTGGGTTGTGAGGCAGCCTAGCTCCAACGTCTGGGTGACTTCAGCCCGTGCCATGAACAAGGAGCAAATGTGTATCCGTTGATTTTTTTGCTCCTTGCGCATGGACATGGCTGTCAACAGTTTGAGGGGCTCTGCTGCTTCAACCTATCCTCCAGGAGCCGTAGCATCCACCAGAGGCTGCAGGATATGGACGCCTTGATAAGAAACATCACCTTCGAGAGCAGTCTCTGGTTTGAAAGCACCGTGGATGGCGTCCGTCATGCTGTGAACTCCACGCTTTCCACCGTCGGAGGATGGGCCCACAAAGCACTGAAAGGACTGGGACTGCCCGAATGGGGAGCCACGCTTTTAAAAGACTGCATTATTGTTTTATTTGCTATTGCTTTAATTGCTGCTTCATTTGCATTGATTAAGAAATATTTAGTTAAGCACGTTCGCTCCTTATTTAGTAAAGAAGGGGGAGGTGTGGGGGTGCGGTGGCCCGATGCTGCAGATCCCGAGTCCCCGAGGCTGGCGGTCGGCGTAATCCACGGGGACGCTGCCGAGGATGCCATCGCCTGGGACTCGGAGGAGGCCGGGCCGTAAACCGCTCTCTCCCTCCCCTGGAAAGTTTTTCCTAAGTTTATTGGTTTAAAGTCCGCTTCCCCGCCCCTATCACCGCCCCTGCTGCTTGCCCTCACTAGAATGTTCTGTTGCCGGGCTTTCCCCATGAGTTGCTTGTAATCCCCTCCCTACTTATATTTCATTTGCTCCCCCGCTTGTCCCTCATGTTGTCCCGGAGCCCCGTTGGCTCCGCCCCTGCTGTTCCTCCCCGGGAAACCCCGTATTTCCCCCTAAAAAACCCTTCCCTTTGTTCTCTCGGCGTGGTGTGGCCGCGACCCCAGCCCCGCCGGGTTCTGCGCCCGGCAGCTGCGTGGACCGCCCCACCCGAGAGCCCCCAGTGTGCCTCCCCCGCGCCGCTTCTCCTGAATAAACTGCACACTGCGGACTCTCAACTCGTAGCGCTCTCTTTATCACGGGAAGCGACCAGCGACTCCACGGCGTTCCTGCCCGGGAGGCACCCGCCTCCGCCGCGTGGTCCCTGCCGCTCCAAAGGAGCGACCCTGGGAACACCGAGGCTGACCGCAGCCGCCTCTGGACAGAGCTGAACAGCCGGGAGGGCTGAGAGCTTGGGCCAGGTGAGGCCCCCGAGGTCTCCCGAAGCCCCGGAGCTCGTTGGGGCCAGGCGGCCGGACCCCGCCGGACCCCTTTACAACTTCAGAAGCCCTGCACCTGGAGATGGTAAGGAAATGTGAAAGTTATTAACTCCTGTCAATGAAGAGAGTTGCTCAGGCCATTCCTCCTGTGGCCTGGCTGCTGTATAAAACCACATGAACTGCACTGTAATTGCTCAGATACCCAAAACCTGGTCATAATAACTTTTTAATAATTAGTACAACAATGAATAGAGTGAAGACCCAGGTGAAGCTTTATGCTGACTCTGCTGTTACTCCTCCAGGCAGCTCATCAAGGAAAGAGATTAGGGAAAGCATGATCAGCTTCTTAGGAGGCAGTCACACTGCCAGTGGAGGAGTCACTTTCCATATAAAAATATCCATCTTGGTACAGGAGGCATTAGACCTTCATTAGCTGTGGTATTTTGTGGCATGGTGCAGACTCCAACCACTTCTTCATCACCTGTATGGACACTGGCAACATTATTGACTTTATTGTCACTATATATACAAGAAAAGCAGGCCTATGAGGATATTCACTAAGTTAATTTTAATCTCTTCCCTTATCTGACCTTGCATTGCCAACGAGAGTTCTGGTCAGATAACCTGTGTGCCAAGAGAGTGCTTTTTAGCCTGACCAATGCAGTCTCATCCTCCCTCAGAATTAACTTTTTCCTGCAGCTGTCTGATCTCTCCTCCCTTAATCTTGCAGTTCTGCACAACAAATGCTGTCCTTCATTTTGACTGTACAGTGCCCAGACTAATAGCACACTAGGCCAAGGCTATCATTACTAAACTTATTTACTTGCTTCCTTGGGAAGCATGTCATCATATTCAGTATTTGTACTGCACTTGCCATCAAAAGATTGGAACATGCTTTGGAAAAGGCAAAAAACCAACAAATCAACACCCAAACTTTTCTCTCTGCTCACAGGGCAGAAACACTAATGGCCAGAGTCCTTGTTGGTGCTTATTTGTGCGTGGTGGCTCTTGCCAGGGAGGTGGATTCACCGGCACAGCACCATGCTGACCGAGGTGTCATTTCCCTAGAGAAACTGTGCCAAAATGTGGCTCCAAGTTGTGTGCTGGCTCAGAGGCAGGGGGGCCTTGAACAGAAACTGAATTTCTTCTTCATTCCACAGTGATTTTTTTTTATCAGTGTACTGAAGAATTACAAAGTTAGAACAGTGAATTAGAATTACAAAGCCGACAGTGATATGTTTCTAAAATATTTTAAAGCATGCAGAAATATACCGAGCATGACAATTTTTTAGATGTTGTAATTAATAAAGGCCAGTGTTTAATAATGTGAGCAAACGACCAAACTTGATTGTGAACTAGAAATGTAACTTGAATTACTTCATGGAAACAAGAATAGCAATGTTTTTCCATATAGGACAGGTGTGAGCAAAAAAAAGTGCATTAACAGCAAGAAAATTGAAATGTGCCAAAATTCTTATCTTTCACCATAATAGTGGCCTTTCTGCTTTACAGTTTATTAATCTAATAAGTCTACAAAACTACCTATTTCTTCTCATTTTCTGTATACTATGAAGTACAAAAATGGGAAGCAGTATCTACATACAGAAGAAGGTGCACACAGAGTATGTGCAGGTAATGCTACTGAAATACTCAAATTTCTAACTCTATCCCATTTTATCTCTCCTTCTCCTGTATTACTTGTTTTCAGGTACTTCCATAGTGACAGACATGCCCATATTTCTTTCTTCTGCTGAATGTGTCCCATGTTCTTATCTCAATAATCTTTCCAATGAAAGCAAGTACATCCATAATTGTCAGACACTGGCTAAAATGTTCACTTTTTAAAATATTTTTCTGTTATTTTATTGTCATTTGAAGACTCGGTTGTCAGAGAGTTATTAGCTAATGAAATACAGAAGGAGCACAATTTCCCAAAAGACAGCCAGAGTTACTTACGTTATTAACCACTTATGAACAGATATGTATCTGATGGTGCTACAATTGCTGCTTTCCCTGATTGCTTTCTTTCAAACATCTGCCTGGTGCAGCACCGTTTCAGCTGCAGAAAAGACAGTCTGATGCTTTTCTGGCTGCACCTCATGAGGTCCATGCAGACCTCGCAAAGCCACACTGGCTGACCACATGAGACACCATTGAAACACGTACTGTGCAGTGCCTGTTCCTGCATTTTGCATCCTCCACTTGCTTAGTCAACTGAAATTAGAGGGTCTGGATGATTGGCAGCTGGCAGCTCCTGGAGAGCTTTCTGACAGCCTGAGCCTCACAAAAGCCAAGAGCAGACCCAGTGTTAGGAGAGCATGACACAGCCCCTGAGTGCTCACACTCCCCTGAGCTTCCCATTCAGGGCCAACTTCCCCATTTCTGTCCACGTGCTCCTTCACACCATTAGCACACATTTCTTCACACCCAGAGTTCCCCTCCTTTGCTTTCCACACCAGCACAGTTGGAAATGTGACTGCACATTTCCTCTGTGTCTGTACCACAGGGCATGAAAAGCATGAAATGGGAATTTCAGTCTGCTATGGAAGGAAAATTCATAAGCACAAAGAATGGACAGATATTGCAGTGAAAATCAGGGACAGTAACTTCTGAGATTTTTTACTGTTCATCTAAACACAGGAAAATGCAGTGTTTTGGTTCCCTCAAAGACTACATCACTTAGGCTTGGTTTACATCAGATTCAGATGAGATAAGGCCACCTACCAACTACCACTTTTTATGCATTCAGATCTAACTTGTCATGTTGAAATTATTATGGACAGCTACAGCTCTACGTCAACAGAAATCATGAGTCAACTTGCTTTTATTACTTATGTCACAGCAGTTTTCCATCATGCTTTCAGTGTCTTTGTGTTGAAAATACAGGCAGGGGATTCGTTCTAAGGAAAGCTGCAAGTCTGCCCAAAATTGCAGGGACCTGAGGACTACAGAAAGGATTACTTTGCCTGTTTTTCCTTGCCACCCATCTATGCAGTGCCTGAAGATACCAGAAGGAAGAGTACCTTCTTCAGAATGGAACAAGGAATGCTTCCTGGACAATATAATAAAAAATGGTGTTCAGTAGTCAGTTATTCATGCACAAAAAAGCACCTCACTGGTACATTGCATTCATGTACATACATGGTTTCCATATCTCCACAGGGGGGTTACACTTTGGCATCTGCACAGCAGCAAGAAGAAACACTGTCCTGCTTATAAAGAGCTGAGCATGATTTGGAGAATCTGGACAGTTCAACGGAGATGTTTATCAGAAAGGACCCTTGACGAGTGAAAAACCTACCATCTGCTACATGCCACACTGCAGAGCTAGGGAAGCTCTGACAGCAAGGCTGCAGGTGAAAATGAAGTAGAGCAAACCTCAGCAAAGAAAGAGCATGAGCTGGGAGGAGAAGTCATAAAGCAGTACTGATTGGAGTCTATTTGCCTTTTGTCATCCCACTGCCCTTGCTGAGGGTGGAAAATGCAAAAGCATTCTACACTGCTAACACAAACTTGTGGTTTATCATTCTGCCAAGTGGGTATGTGCAGCAGCAGCAAAGTCCCCATCTACAAAACATAATTCCTCTTAACAGAATTTTCCTACATTGTCTGGGACTCACACAAGGGCTGCGATGCAAGTTCTGCTCAGACATGCATGAAGACAGAACACTGCATGCTACTCAGGACCAGAAAATACTTACTTTAAAAGGACTTTTCTATAAACAAAACCAAACAAAATCCTTCAGGTAAACAACCTGAGCACAATGAGAGAGAGCCAACAGAAATGCAGCAAGCACAGTGTCTCCTATTTGTGCCATGCTCCTGCCTTCGGGAACTTGATGACTTCTTTGGCCTCTACACCACAAGTGTTCTATAATCTCTTCCATTCTCCATTAGCAGCCAAAATTCACAGGGATAAAATATTAAATTGATTAACACACAGAAAATCCTTGTATGTGCAATCATACCCATGACACTGGTCAACCCTTAATTCCAGTTGTGGCTATGGTGAAAATTTGCAGAATTTTGGCTCCTAATCCTTCAAACTATTGTAGACATGTCCTTGGACCCTGGCTGTGGCCTGCTGGGCATTTTATAAGTACTCCCCAGTATTATTCTCTGTCCTTTATTAGACTGAATAATTTTGTGGCTCTTTTTCAGACCACTGATCTTTTGTAGGTGATTAACAGAAACAATAAAGAATGGGTGATTCTAGCACAGATTTACTGTTCAAGCTGACACTTGGGATATGCCACTGAAAAAGAAGACAAATGTAAGACATCCATCTGGCAAAGTGTGTGAGTGCAGTGGCACAGATCAAAATAGTGAGCATATTTAAAGATATATCATTTGAGTATTTTTTTATATTAACAGATACACTCACAATTTCAGGCAGCCTAACTTGTCTACAGCCTTTCAGCAGGCAAGCAAGAGCACCTAAATTCAGCTGCTTCTTCTCTGAGTCATCCATTCTAGCACCTCTAACTTTAAAGGCAGTAAGAAGAGATGAACTTCCTGTGCCTAATGTTAGCCTTTGCAAGCAGCCAGTTCAGGGAAACAAGAACTCTGTGCCAGAGTTTAAGACATAAAGAGAAATCACATTAGGCACATATTAGAAATTCATGTTTGTTTTTTGCTTCTTCATGAAAGTTCGTACTGTTTCTGGTCAAAGAGCTACTATAAACAGAGCACTTTGTGGAGCCATTTCTTAATCATATAGTTTTACCCTACTGCACTAAGAGAAATGGGAAAAAACATCTTCAGTTGGTAGCTGTTTTCTTTCTCAGACGTGGAACAGTAAAATAATAAGAGAAACTGGTTTTAGGAAACTGAACAGTCTGCCTTAGCTACTTTTAGCTTCCATAAGAGAAGTGTGTGGCCTTCTTTAACTTATAGTCAAGAAACACCCCAGTAGCTCTTGTGTACTGGTTAATCAAAGTGGGTGAAATTTAAGAAAAAGAACAGTGTTCCAGTTCTGTCACTATCAGCAGCTCCTATTAGAGCTAAAATGTCAGCTCATCACAGGAGAGACCACTGAACAGCTTCACAAAGCACATTGCCAGAGTACTGGGACCTAACAGCAGTACAAAAGGGAGGGAGTACTTCCAAAGCAGCACAAATGCCCATGTTTGTCTCTGCTAACTGCAATACCTGGTGGGATATTATTTAAATACATTTATTTAGCACAGTTCATACAGACATGGCATGCTCTGGGTTTTCCAAACATACAAGCAGTGCTTTGCTGTATATTAGCTGACATTTTCTGTTCAGTGGGGCCAGGGCTTGAAAAGAAATTAGCGGCCATCAGCTTGTCAGAAGAGTAACCTTGGGAGGTGATGGCAGCAGGACAAGAGCAGTGGGATCCACAGACAGCTCTCAGGGGGAGAAAGCTTATCTCAGCTTCCCTTGGGTAAAATTTCCTCCAGATAGTTCACTGGGGAGGCTTAGTTTTTTTAGATTAGCAAATACAATAATAGATATGTATAAAATTTCCTCACATGCTTCCTCCTCATGAGTTCAGGTGCTTATCACCCAGGTTTCTGACTGTAGAGAGACAAAGTCCTCTGATATTGTCCTCTGTTGCTATGGGAAAACTTCGTTTTCACCCCTCTGAAGAACTGTTTTTGGAACTCCTTCTGTCACCATTTCTGGTTTCTATGGGTGTGCCTTCATGTAAGTTGAAAGGAAATGTGACTTTGGCTTTTCACAGGGCCATTTAGAACCCTGTGAAGAAATGGTGGGAAAATGCCATGGCCACATCAGTTTCAATCTGAGCCTGATATTCAGAAGAAAAAAAAAAGTTGCAGTGAAAATGGTCCTTATATCTGTTTCTGAGGATTGAGGAAGGCAGCCTTCATCCTGTTTACAACTAAGCATGCTTTCTTCCCTCCCAAAGGATCAAAACCAAAAGGGCAGACCCAGGTAAAATTTTTCTGCTTCACAGGGATGGAAGAGCTCACAGCAAGCTTCTGAAGATTCATCATTTTTGGACAGAAAAGATGGTTTAGAATACCTTCTTTACTATTATGATCCTCATTGCAGGGGAATTGGACAACATGATCTTTAAGGGTCCCTTCCAACCCAAACTATTCTATGATTCTACATACTTTTAAATGTATTTTTCTCTTGCTCTCTGGTGAACATATTTTTATGTTAAATTTCATCGCTGTATTGGTGAATTGTAGATATATTTATTTTTCTTCTCCGGTGACATTTACTCCTTAGAATGGCTTAACTCTGCACTGTGACTTATCTCTCATTTAAAACCTAAAAATACATGGCACATATGCGACGCACACATCACAGTGTTCTCTGTTGACATTTTTTGTCGGGACTGAAACACAAATAAAGAGCTTTTTGGATGTAATACAGAGTTAAGCTATTAATGAAGATAAAAGTTGGCACGGCTTATACAAGATGACAAAATGAAAATGTACTTTAAAACAAGCTAGGAGCATGATTCTTCCTAGAAATTATGCTGAGTCCTCAACTGATTTAAACTGGTGTAGTTTTGTAAAGCTTACAGAGCTGTCTTTTCTTTCCACTTTCTCAGCTATGGATTTGCACATTCCCAATGCATCCTGGGCTGCACAGCTTCAAAGTTAAAATATCAAATCACTTGTATAATTTGATGATCAAGGACACATACAGGAAAATGAAAGAGATGGCAAAAAAAAGGCCAGAGATCTTTTGCTGGTAGTCTTCTCCTTCAGAGTATTTTATTAGATGAGCGTCCTGACTAAAACAAACACCAGCACTCATCTTGGGCTGTTTCAGTCTTAACTTGCAGAATTTCTTTTCTATATGAGCAGCTTACTTTTCACAAGAAAATTAAATTAATTTATTTATTTAAAACATTTTCTCCAAGCTAGTCAAACCCTACCAAATTCAATTCAGTTTCAAATTAGGTACCTTACTCATACCTGTATACCCCTAAACCTTCCTTCCTTCAGCCTCCCTAATTTATTTAACTTTTAGCATGAAAGAAGCCCTAACATTCCCAATGTATACATTTTGGAGAGAGAATCAACACAAGCTTCAGTGCACAACAGGCTGTTCAGAAAGTGAGGGCTTTGCAGAAACAGCGAGCTACTTTAATTACAGGCACTCATGAATCCATAATGTTGGTAGAATTGACTTTTGTTTTAGTTGCTACAATAATGAACCTCCAAATCCAATTAGTCTACTTTTGGACTGAAATGGGTTAGCACTGATGATAGCCCAGTTCCCACAGTGGCCCAGAACTGAGCTGGACCACTTGGTCATTGTTGGTGCAGGTCTGGCTTCTGCAATGGATGTAATTGTCAAGAGATGTGAATTGACTTGTAACTTTCAGTCTTGTAAATTTTCCCTGCCATTCTCGATTTAAGTATCAAATGTTTCAGTCAAAATTCAGAATGCAGCCAACATGCCCTAGTCTGCCAGGCAGGAGCTTTTTTCAATAAGCCAATATCAACACACTTAGAGATCTGAAATAGATCACTTCTTGCAGGGTGTTTGTTAGTGCACTGTCTAGATATTTCATACATGATATCAAATTTTGATGCCTGGCCAGAGTTTAATACTAGAGAATCATTGTGTGAAAGCAAAACAGATCCCCCATTGGCCACATTTCCTGAAAAGAACATACATTTTCTGAGAATATTTGTTTACCATTTCAAAACCACCAAAATAAAAACCTCTGGTGTGAAGAAGCATGTTCGTAATAAGCTTCGGTATTACCGCAAAAACACCTCAGCAAATATTCTGCTTCACACCCTCTGAGGTAACACAGAAGGGCTGATAATGTCTCTGCTTTGTAGTACTTCAAGGATAGAAACCTTGCAGAGTCAAAGAAAATAAAACAAATAAGGGAATAATATTTCCAAGCTCCAGGCAAGAATAACTTTGAGTTGTCCAGAATACAACATCTTTTGCTCTAGACATGAGACCTATCCATAAAACATACTTTGACAATGACTGCCTTCCTTTTCCCCAGAGGTTTTCTGCTTTTCCCTCTCATGTCAGTCGTAGTGCTTATGAGGCAAGCTTGAGGGGCTCTCAGATCCAGCTTCAATCCACTTGCTTTTTTTTTTTTTTTTTTTATTTTATTAGGAGATACTTTTCCCATGGATAATCAAGTCACTCCTCCCCTGTGGCAGCAGAGGCAGCAAAGCTGGCAGAGGGGAGGCAACAGGAGCAGGTAGCAGGGGTGGAGGAGCTGCAACAGGCCAGGGCTACCCCTTCAGATTTAGGGCCAGGTTAATCACAGCTCACCCGGCTTCACCCAGTGGTGTGGCTGCTCTCCCCTCACATCCTTGCCCCTCTTCATTCCACCCACACAGCTATCCTGGTGCAACTGCTTCTCCTGTACCTGGGATGTTACCTGGATTGTGGTGAGGGAATATAAATAACCTCGGATGGCAATGCTGTCGTCCTTTCCCACTCCTCCAAGAATCAAGATACATAGTGTTACTTTTTCCTTTTCCTCAGATCTGACACTAGACTGTTTCTCTTTCATGCTTAAGCAAGCTTAGGTCTGTAGAGGGCTTCTAAGATATGATTCATCTGACCTGTTTCACAAATCTAGTTTAAGATGAGATGAATCATGTCTTACAACTACTTATTCCTCTCCACAGACTGCAAAAGGAGCTTGGGGACACTGACTCAGATTTAAACCTCTGCATTACGAACCTTAAAAGTTAGGTGATTTGAATCCCAGTGTTCAGTTTCAACTAATAATGAACAAATAGAGAAGAGAAGAAAAAATCAGAGAACTGGGAATATGTGTGGATGACTCAGTGTTATTCACCATACTCAAGATTTGGGAAAAAAAAAAAGAGTGAGACCTTCCAGGAGAATCTTGCCAAAGGCTCATAGATAGATGTAACACAAAGAAAATTCATGCTGGAAAAAGTTAAGAAGTCTTGCAGGGAGTGTTTGAATTCTTCTCTTATTGTGAATGCCTCTGAAATAACTGTGATTTCTCAACGGAAAATCTGAGATACTGTTGCACACTCTAATTGACAAACACATTCCAGGAGTGAAAGAAGGTAAAGATAATTGTAGTGGCTGGTTTTGGTGAAATTGCATGTGTACATGCATGTAACTGAGACTGTGCTTAAGCAAACTGCTAGACATCATAATTTTTATAATAATGACAGCATAGCTATGCATCCCAGGTGAGAACTGGCAGCTTTGTTGCTGCTCTATAAATCACACAGCTCTCACAGCTACTAATCTGCTGCAGAGATCTTTCAGGCTAGCAAAGTGACAGGAAAAAGAAGTGCAGAAGAATAAAATGCTAAGAATAGAACCAGTCTCTTGATTGCAGCTTCACAGGCTGCCCTGTACATTGGATCCCTCCTCCTTTCTCTTTTTACTTCTGTACAAATAGGTATTTCTTATTATTTTTAGGAATGTATTAATATAAAAAAGGCTTTGTTTTTTTTCCTTTGAGATGGATTCATCTTTAGGAAACTTTAGATGTCTCTCCTCACCCCATTCTGTTTTGTTGCTTTTTTATTCTTCTAACCTCACCTCCCTTGCTGGTCATCCAGAACTTTTAACATGATCACTCTAATGTGGTGTCCCTAGTCAGTGATGGGGCTTTAAAGGAATTATCTTTCATAGCACTTCACTGCTAATGCTGACCTGGAATTTCAGGCAATGTCAGACAGAGCTGCTGAGCAAGGATCCACAGGGTCCTTCTTCTCCATCTCAATATTCAGTGCTTCTGGTATTTTCATTCTTCTCGAAGGCAAACTGACTTTTGGACATCTGTATAATTCTTGACTTTAGGAATATGCATCCTATGTATTGTTCAGTATTGGCTCATGCTGATAAGTATTTTCATTAGACATTTTGTGAAAATTCTTCCTTTTCTCTAGAAAAAATAACCCTGGGAAGGGTATGTGCAGCTGGAAAAGGTACACTCATTCAGGAACTATTTAGGAAAGAAACAGATGCTTTTAACTGCCTGTAACCCCCCTTTGTTTTCAAGAAAAACAAAGCAAACTATTTTTTCTAAAGGTGCATCTTGGAGGAGGTACCAGGTAAACTAAATCTTTCTCCTTTTCAAAAATCCAACTTGTGCATGAGTCTTTTTCCACTGCCCTTTACACCAACTTTAGACAAAGAACTAAGTGTACAGGTAAGTCTTTGCATTCCCATTCAATCTCTTGACTTTTTGGAGATACTTCCTTAGCCAAACTAATTTTAAAAAAGTGTTGGTGAGATAATTCTCCAGATCTGAACTTCTCACCTGCAGAAGGGATACAAGGTATGGATCAATGCCTCAGTCATACTACAGTGAAGGCAGCCAAGCTTGCTGAATTGGTGAAAAAAGATGTATAGCACAGTTAAATGCATGAGAAGTGCATGAATCCATTTCTGTGTGCACCTGCTCTCTCCTTAGAGGGGAAGGGACCAGCATCAGAATGGTCTTTTAAAAGGCAAAAGTCACAGCACTGTTTTCCCTTTGGTGTACAGCCTTCAGGGAAAAGCCTTTAAGAGAGGTGAAGGAGAAAACAGATTCTCATTAGTCTGCTTATTCCCAAGTATAACTCAACCCAGTTAACATGGATCTTTTCCCCATTCTCTAAATTAAGAAAAATAAACAAAGAAAAACAGACCTCTTTTAGATTTTGCATCCTCTGCAGGGAATTAATAATGTATGAAAATATTCTTCCTACACTTTCTGATGTATTGTTGGCATGTACTTAATGAAAAAGCAAGAAATTCTCCTCACCATAGACTGCTATTTCTAATTTGGTGATAACTGTGATCCTGACACTATGAAGAAGGGGAGTAGAGATCTGCAACTGGCAGGATACAGGACCTGAGAACATAAAGGTTTTGGACTTCTGCAGAATGATAGACTATCATTTTGGGGGAAGATAACCCCACACACACATATTGGGAAAAAAAATCAGATAATAACTTTCATTCACTCGAGCATGCAGTTCTAGCAGACAACCTTTAACAGCAGGTCTGGATCTGAATGGTACTACTTGAATACATTTTGAATTGCTGCAGAGCTCCAGATTAGCAGTGCTGCAAGATCAAAAGTCTGTGATGCAAAATTTTAGTGTTGCAAGTTATAACATATAAAACCCACACTGCCTCCTTTTAGCAGATTCTCACCCACCATAGTGCCTCCATAAACCTGTGTTTATGGTTCAGCTCTACATCTGTAAAAGGCTGAGTTTGGCCTCCAATGTCAGGGGAAGCATTGTACAACCACCCTGCTGCTGGATAGGGTGGTGGGTCTCCTTCCTGCCCTCTCTCTCTTATCCAGGAAAGGGCAGTGCAGATGAGCTGATGCCCACCTGGGAAAACATGTCAGCTCTGCCTGGGAAAAAGAGGGAGTGGGGATGCTGTGAGACTTGGAGTAACCACCCAGCCCTGGCGCCGCTTGTGCTTCCTCTGCTTACTTCATAGGAGTGACACAGATTTCCTCAGCTATTATTTTGGGGGGGCCAAAGTAAATTTGGTTAGCCATGTATAAAGCCTCTGGAACAGCACATTTCTAATAGGTAGGTAGAGTGCTAATTTAATGGTAAATTATATATTTGGGTTAGCAGCTTGGCTGCTTTGTTGTTTGGTTCTTTCAGACAACTTGGACGGCAGCCATCAGCTCTCTGTGATTTATCTCTATTTAATTTTCCACTTTTTCAGACCTTTGGCTGTTGGTAATTCAATTTCTGGCAACTGCAGACCTTCACTCCCTATTCTAAGTTATACCCCAAGGCAGACATACTGCCATCTGCACTGCAACGGTGGTGGTAGCTAGTGGATGCGGAGAGGCAAGTGTCCAGATGCCACTTGGGCTCTGAAACAGCTTTAATGTACAAATGGCTGTTTGGATTAGAAATATTATCTAAATCCAAATATGACCCTCTCAAAAACATTAGGGTACTCTCCCAAGGGACCCCTCCACTCTGTACTCCACTTTTGCATTTTGCTTGTCCCAACAGCTTTCACGGATGCAGAAAACTAAGTATTTTCCTTTGCTCAGCCTCCAAAATCATCAAAGGAGGAACTAATCCCCATCCAGTCATCGTTCATGCACACTCACTTCACTCCCCACATTTTCCCTTATCCTCTCCTCCCAATCTTCATGCTCTCCAGAAGAAATCTTCTTTTGGGAGATTTGTGCTTACAGCAAATCATCAGCTTCTGCTTTCCTGAGAAATATATCCTGTTCCCAGCTACTGGCAGCAGCTCTCCACAGGTTGCAGGCACAGTGCAGCAGTTGCTGCACTTTAGAGCAGGGAGCCATCATCCTTTGTCCAGCAAGCCTGAAAATTATACAAGTCTTGGCCTGAATTAAAATGGCATGATTATACTTTAGGCATAAATTACCTCAAAATCTTTCTTAAAAACTCATAAGGACATCACCTACAGTGAGGTGGAAAGAAAATGCAGGAATGCTCAGATAGCACCAGTATAGCCCATCTTTCTGACCTGCTCTGTGACACAGGGCTTGACCCCACACTTACTCATCACTTCTGAGTCAAACCTATAATTTCCCAATGAGCCACGGCACAGCTTGATGAGCTACTAGCAAGAAACGAGGATGCTGCTACTTCTCCATGAGCTGGTTATCCTGAGATGTGCAAAGCCTGTGTGGCCACAGTTACATCTTCCTGTCCTCTGAAGACAAAGCGGGACTACAGGGGTTATCCTGCATGACAATGAAGGGGATGGAGAGCTGCTCATGACACCACTGGAGAATCCCTCTGTTTCTTTCTGTGTCTCCTTGGATAAATATTTAAATGTATAAACTGCAGGGGTTTTGTCATCTCCTAAGCAGAGATCCACCTGATATTATCCAGGCAGCATTTCAGCTGTCTCTACCCAAAGGCGTCAGTATCTGTCTAATAACACATCTTTAAAGTTTCTGGACTTCACAGTGAAAACACAGTGATTTGCTCCTTGTTGATAGGCACAGCTATCTATAATACATCCAAACAGCCTGTGTGGATGGCAGCCCACAGTACTCAGCCTTTATTTCTGTTTTAGGGTTACCTTCCCAAAGAAAATAGGTGAATTGGAAAGACTTCAGGCTCTCTGACACCCATTCTCTGATAAACTGTTCTGAAAGTCATGGAAAAAAAAGGTTAATCAAGCATGAAGGTTTCCTGTCCCTGTATTAAAACAACTGCATCTTTGCTGTTGCCTCAGCTAAGTTAACGAAAAAGAAAGGGAAGCACGAGCCAGAGAGAACAGAGAACAATTTAAAGACATTTGGGGAATGTGGAATTTAATTCTGCTGGAGGGCAGTATTCACTTTCCACGTAATTTTGTTTTTGTAGAATAAAAGACTTGTTACAGCTTGGCAATGCTTTTTAAGAGATCTAAATTTCTAACAGAAAACAAACCTTTTAAGATGCTTGACTTGCATTGTTCCAAATTATTACATTCTTTAGCTCTAATCAACCTGGATTTGATCTTTTAAGATATATTTTTTAACATAAGCAGAAGTTCCATTGTGTCTGCAAAAGATGTGACTCAAAGCAATGGTTTTATACTACTTTAATGTAGGGCTGTTTTCAAAAATGTATCAAAAACCCAGTGAAAGCTATTTGTACATCAGCAAAGATTTTCAAAAAATGAAGAAATCAACAAGAAAAAGGTTTTAAAAATGTACTTTACTCAATATCACACTACTTCTGGAAAAAGCAGGAAAAGCACTAATATTGTCCAAACTTATCACTTCCATATTTTAAGCAGACCTTTCAGACACTCAGAAAGTGAAGCACAGACTGCAGAGCCTTATAAGACATCTCTAGAAAAGCCACCAGTCATGAAAAACCTTGACCTAAGTGTTCAGGTGAGCCAGCAAAGTTTACCGTGCAATATGGCTGATATACTTGAAACATCACAAGATTAGAAGAGCCATAGAAAAAGGTGTGATTGTTTTCTACAAACAGTGAGATTCCTGTAGGGCCTTGCTGCAGTTACACTTTAGTGGGATCGCTTTGAAGCCAAAGGATGAGCTATCCTGTGTGAGAACATCAAAGCAGTCAAATCATGACACATTGGTGTGGCAAATGCTATAGCTTTCCCTTATCTGTTCACAGCTCTGCATTTCTGCAGGGCAATGTGGAGAGCATAACAATGTGCACAGGGATGGCCCAACACATATGAATACTCGTCCGTGATGATAACAAATGGTGCAATTATCAGATTCACAACAGAGCAAGGAACTGAAAAATTACTGATTTGGTGTTCATATCGCATTACTCAATCTACCTGAAAAGAATGCAGTGGGAAAAAATGTTACGAATTTTGAAAAAGCGTTAAAAAATCATCAGACCATGCAAAGGACATCTCTCTAACCTATGAGTTATTTCCTGGCCACTTATCACATTTATTCCAGCAGTCTGTGTCCTCGATCCATTAAAATGTAGCATTGGCTGGGGAAGGTATTCAATGCTATTTGAGTGTTTGAGAGCTCCTTGAATCCAAGAATTCAAACTGCTTTGTAAGCAAAAGTGACAGTGTTTATCACGAAAGGTAAAATACAGGAAAATAATTATATACACTTGTAATTAATTCTTTCACTATTGAAATGCAAAACTTGATTTGTGAAAAATAATTATTAAGAACTCTTAAGAGTGAAAATACAATGACAGTATTCTAAATTAATTTAACAGTTGACTTACTTTAATTAGTGATAAATTGTTTATTGCAAGTTCTTTAATCACCTTCTATTTACGCATGGGAGCCCAAATCTTGGTTGAGCTATTAGAAATTACTGCAATAATAAACAATGTGAGATATTATCTAATCCTTATGCTTTTGTCTTGGTTTGTGAAAGAGACAGCAAAAGAGTTGGAAGACTTATTTTTATTTTGCTGTATAAAGTTGTACACAAACCACCTATTTGAAGTTAAAGTTTGTGAGCATGGGGTGAGCAGACCTTCTCAAATCATATCCACATGTCATATCCCATAATAAACTCATCAACTTCTGCTTGAAATACATCTTTTCTTGCAATATTATGGGAAGCCTAAGCCATAATTTCACTTATCCAGCTGATGGGAAAATAACTTCTAACCTTCTAACCTTCATGGCTAGTTTATACTTCATTGGTTTTGTAAATTGCCTTTTACTATGAATTTACTTGTACTGGTTTCATTATTTGTCCTAGTGACATATCCACGAGCAGCAGGAGCAGCCCCTCTCACATTTAATTATTTTAGGGCAAAGCCAGCCAAGTTCACTTAGTCTTTTTTTGTTAAAGCAGACTCTCTGTTTACCTCAAAAAAACCTCCTCCGTTTCAGTTTGAGTTCATTTTAGTGAACCTGAAGAGCAGGACAGTCCCTTTTATTTTAGATGGAATGCAATGTAAGTTGAATATTTCCTAATTTCCTTTGGGTATACACCATCAAATACATTTTAGGATCATTTCTTTTTTCCACAGGTTTATGAAAGCCTTAACTGTCACTGACACATCTTCCTTTTGTCACCTTTAGTCATCCTAGTAACACTGAAGCTCCACTGAAACACAGACGTCCTCCTTTTCCTCAGCTATTTTTAACAGATGAGCTTTGAGTTTATAGCTAAAATCTTATTTTATGTTATGGCTCAGGGAAGCCTTTTGATACCAGACAGACAAAAAATCATCTCAGCATTAATATTTTGCAGCTTATTAGCACAGCATACTTCTGCTGAATTTCATTGCACCACACAGAGCTTCATTTGAGATGATTAAAATTTAATATCAAGACGTTCAACTAAGCTATGCTGGAAAATCTGCCATTAAAATTCGTTTAAGTTTCATCACACTAATCCATAGAAAAATCAACTATGACAGGCTCAGAAAAGTTCATATTTAAATAACGCTCTTTATACCCATACAGAGCATATAGAAAAAGTCAGCACCAAATATCATAGCGACATTTTAACACACTACCCCTTCTTTGCTTGATCTTTGGGTGTGTGTAGGGAAAAAAATGGGAGAGCAGAAGAAAGGACAGTGCTTTGAGGTAAAGGTTTCTGATCTCACTGAATGGAAAAACATGAGATAAAACATGTCAAGAATGCAAACAAAAATGAAGACCACTTCCACAACATATGATAAGCTATAGTAATGTGAATAATAAACCAGCAACAATTGCTTTGACTTGAATTTTAGTTGGAAGCACACAGCAAAATTTCGAACAACTTTTTTCTCAAACATGCTGTGGTAACCATGAAGAACTGTTAGAAAAAATAAGCACAAAGAGAGCTGGGGCTTGGGGCACTTTTTTCTTTGTCTGGATTTGTGGCAATAGAGGTTTCTTTCTTTGGTGGTGTTTTTGGTTTTGTTGTTGTTGATGTTCTTTTGGGTTTTGGTTGGGTGTTTTTGGGGGGCAGTTGCTTGTTTGTGGAGTTTTTTTCCTTTTTTTTTTTTTTTTTAATGGTAATAATTTATTTCAAAACTTGTTTCCAGTTCTGCCAACAGTACTTAGTTCTTAGAGGGCTGTGACTTGTATTCTCATCAGAGGACTCAAAGTGCTCCAGACACACTGTCTCAGTGACAACCAGCAGAGCTGCAGCTACACTGGCCTGGCTGAATTCCTGTCAAGGAGACTCCAGCTCTGGAACTACATAGCCATAAGAAAAATCCTTACTTTTCTGACTGCAAACTTCTTTAATATTTTTGATTATTCCCTCACTCCTGTTTGATAAACCATATTCACACTAACCTATATTAATTTTTTACACATTTTTATACTTATTTTTTCATTATTATACATTTTCCTACCAACATGTATGTCCTATTGCAATTTCCACTAACACATCATATCTCTTTTGATTTATGAATTTTTTTTCTACTGTCATATCATATCCTGCTTTACCACACTCTTAGTTATAATGGGAGAGGGAACCAGTGATTCAAAGCTTCTTTTCATTATTCCTTCATATTTTGCACCTGCCACTGAAAGAATTGTTTTTTCCCAGTGTTCAGATAGTTCTTGCACTTGAGTCTTGTGCAAGCTGTGGTGAGTAATTGAAATCCATCTGCTCGTGACTGATGGCTACATCCAAACCAACGACTTGCTATCTCATCTCCTGCTTCCTCCAGCCACCTGTTAGGTCAGATGTCTTTTGCCTCAAATCTCTGTCCTACTGTGCCAGGACTAACACCACCCCCCTTCTCTCTCTCCCTGATTGCTGGCCGAGATCGATGGCTCAGATTAAGTCAATAGCTTAATCCAGACTATCAATGCTGGCATCTGGAACTCCGAGTGAGACACTGAGAGAATGTGAAGAATTTTCAAGTGACTGCAAATACACACTCTTTTCCCTATAAAACACCACGAAAAACTCAGCAAAAGTAGAAGCTTTCTACATGGACATTGGAGCGTGAAAAGCCTCTGCCCTGAGCTTGGACGCAAGCTCTGTGGTTACTTCCCTGGGATTGAGTGAGGACGCTGATGTATCCCCAGCTCCAAAACTGGATTTGGTGAGATCATTGAGTTTCCTAAATTGTATTATTCCAGCTAACTTATAGGTACCTTTCTTAACTTGCATTTCAGCTAGCTCAAGCAAGCATTTCTTAACTTGCATTATAGTTCAAGCAAGCATCTCTTAACTTGCATTATAGTTCAAGCAAGCATTTCTTGCATTTTTAACTATTTTTATAGTTCAAGCAAGGTTTTACCCCATAATTGCATTTTTAACTATTATAGTGTTGCAATTATGTACTCATTGTGTGTTTATGTGTGTCAATCTGTTCTATGTTTGTATGTTTGTTATGTTCTGTGTCAAATAAATGGTATTTTTAGACAAATTGGCCAGATATCAAAGAATCTTGCGAACGGGACTAAGTCTTGGGGAACTAGCTGTCTTAAAGTCTGTCAAACTGCAAAAGCACATAAAACTCCTCTCTCTCATGCAAGACACCTACTATTCAAAAACACACCTCTCTTTGCATTCCTTCTCCAGCATGGGCCAGACCTGGGGGATCTCAGAGTAATCAGTGGGACATTAAAGAGGTCAGTTTCATTCCACCAGACCTGTGACCAGAGCCAGGATAGACGAGCTTTCTCTAACTCTACCCCCTCAAAGCTTATGAATCCAACCCTGACATCTCCCAGGATTCACTGTGCACCAGTGCTGTCACTCATGAGCATATTCTCACTCTGGAGCAATGCTTATGAATTAGAAAATGTATGACATGTTTAAGCAGATGAACAGCAAGTAGGTTGCATGTGATCTTTGTTTTCTATTTTTCCTTAATGAAATTCTGTTATATTGGAAAAACAATGTAATGGCATGCATACAGGAAACAAGCAGAAATTGGTTTAAAATTAGGTTTAATTATACATTACCTGCAAGTCTTGTATGCAATGACCTGGTACGGTACTTAACATGTTTATTATCAGAAGTTTAATGATAAAAACAACAACAAAAAGCTTTTGGTCCCTCTAACAGTTGAATAAAAGCATAATTTAATCAGCTTATTAATTGGCAGAAAGTCAGCGGGACCCAGGAATACGACTATCTGCCTAGATGATTAGAATAAACAAGTATAACAAGAACACAAAAATGTTTATATTTCCACTTTCTCAGATGATAATTTTTAGCAGTTATACAGAATCTGAGAGCAAAGAAAGTAAATGAGTTACCCAGTGTTGCATTTGACATAGGTATCTCGAATAGTGGTAGCTGGAGATGCTTTGTGATGCTCCTGTTTGCTGCAAAAGTCTGTGTCCAGGTATAATAATCATCCACGAGAGACTGCATTCTTTGTGCATTCTACTTCTACCATGATGCTGAAAAATGTAACTGATTTATCTGCTAATCTATTCCAGCTTTTGTTATTTTTCTAAGAACCCATTGACCCACGTAACGATTTTCTTATTCACCTCATAACAGTTTTCTCAAAGACTTGGTGAGCTCATTAATTTAAATTTCAGTACTAGAAACCCCTCTTTCAGAAAGGAAAGCTATTTAGACCTAAGAGCAGACAAGACAAAAAATTCATCTCTTCTGGAAATTTTTATTTTATTTATTTTGTTTTATCACCCTTGTTATTAAACCTGATTTCTCATTTGACCTTATCTGCCTTTAACTGAGGGAAATACATCTGATCATACCCTCCCTGCTCAAATTTTTCAACCTAATTCTAGTCTTCACAGGAGACCACACATTATACAATCACTGCTATAACCATCCAAAATGTTGTATTACAAGTAGCTTTTTTTCAGCTCTCCTCTAACATATTCTTAGTTGCTTTTGTTGTGCCTTTTATTTTTCCCCACTGCTGCTAACAGCCCTTTAGTTTTAGTAACTTTTGCATTTTTTCTCTTAAAATTTATGACAACGGACTGTGCTATTCCAAGAAAAATCCACACAGTCAGGCAGAAACTCAACACAGATTTTTTGCCTGGGGTGTAAACTGGCAGGATGCAAGCTGGCTCTGGTCTGGAATCTGATGTACAGTTGTGCATAACCAAATACACTTGGCAAATACTTGGATAACACCTAATTTTCCCTTTAAGGCACTTTCTCCAGTTCTTCAGTCATTTCCTTGATCCACCCTTATACTTTCCCTAGTTTTTCCAATAGCTTATGTGCGTGCATGTAGACATGTATGTATGTACACACATATATATTATTTTGCAGCAAGTCTGATTTTCAGAGTACTATTATAAAGTATATCCCAGTTAAGGGGCTTAATGTGCTGCTCTTTCCTTTGATTTTGCACAGCAATTCACAGAGTAAGCGTTCTTGACTTCCTGAATCTTAGGGTCTTATTGTTTTGATACAATCTTTAGGGCTATTTTTCTTTTTTTTTCCCCTAGGAAAAAGAAATTGATGCATACAATTACCAGGAGCATATAGAAAGTGAGTTAAGGCAAATTCTTGTCTTGCCTACTTTTGTGTGGCCTATGGCTTATCCCAATTTCTTAATGTTAACTGTGGAATTATTCTAATGCAAAGGAAGTAATTTAACAGGCATGTCACTTGGGGGGTGGGAATTCATTCTTTCTTTTCCAGGCCAAACTGTAATTCTGCCAATTGAAACCACCTCCCTCTGCCCCCAGAAACCAACCACTTCCAATGAAGCATCAGCAGAGAACATTTTCTAGCCAGCACTTTGCATCAACATTGTCCATGCAGCTGAGAAGCAGCTGGCCAGATTTTAATTGAGCTTTTCCAAGTAAGAGACCTCAACATGGGATCAAGCACAAAGGAGACATAAAGCAACTAAGGAGGAGAGGAGGTGACAAACATTCAAATGGTAAAGAAGCAGCAGTAGCTGCTATGGGCAGGCATCTCAGAGAGCTGCAGCAAACTTCATTTGGAGTACCTGGATGGTATGTTCTTCACACCTGGCCTCCTGAGGTTACAAACAATCCTTCTGGAATGTTTTCTCCCCGTGGCAATTCCCGCACCTGTACCAAGGATGCCGGCTGCATGCTGGGGCTCGAGCCCCTCTGGCTTTGCCCTTCACTGTGCTGCCCACTGGGTCTGTGTCCCACGGAGCCCCTGGGCTCCCCACCCTGCTCCTTGTGTCAGTGGGTACCAAACCTGTCAGCAGGCTCCTTCGCCCTTAAGACACCCAAACTGTGGAAGACTGATGGAGGCTGTAGTGCAATTCAAACTCAACACATTTTGGAAACACTGTGCTGTGATAAAACAGTGCAAGAAACTCATCTTCTAGGAAAACAAATCCTCATTAGATGAAAAATATATGGAAATATGTACAAAAGATATGTCAGAGCTGTACTGCAGGGTTTCAGTGGCATTTGCCTCATACTCATTACTGAAATTAATTCACAAGTCTTGTCATGATATGCTGATAGGATACAGCTGTAATACTTTAAGCTGTTGGTAAGAATTCAAAACATGACAATCAGAACAGTTCTCTTTATATACACTTAGAACATTTATTTGCTTGTTCGTCGCAAAATTAAGTAGTAGAAGCAACCAGGAGCTGGGAAAGCAGCCAAGCAATAAAACTGAATGATTGCCCAAATACATAAAAATCATATCCACAGCTTTCAAACATTCTCTCAAAAGCAGAAAATCAGTTCCTCTACATTACCAACCAACTGGTTAGACAGGATGGCAAACCTGCTGTTAAACAGAAGACAAACCTTGTCTGTGAGGTATAGCTTACACCCTTACTGGTTTCTCAAAATACTGTGCACCTCCATAAATCTGTCTTTGTTTAAACTGATTGACAGAAATTATTCAGCAATGTCATTTTTCTTTATTCTGCAATTGCATCAGGCATACATATGGTTGTGTGTTGAGGGAAAACATACCAGTCATATCATCTACCCTTTTTTTTTTTCCCAGAAAAAGGCACTCATTTTGCTTTTCAACTGCTTCTTTCATAAGGCTACAGACCACTGCCCCAGAGCAAATAAGTTTTCTTTTGTTCATACAATACAATCACAGTGGATCAATCCTCACAACCAAAGGATCCAGATTTCAAATTATAACCATTTCTCCTACAGTGCCATCATTCTCTCAAAATCAACATTGTCCAAACCAAGTATTAAAGAAGCATTTATAGTAGGAATGGAGTATAAATTGCAGAAATTGAACCAAGTTTGGTACATTCACTGGCAGATTTTCCAGCGAAAGTCTGGTATATTCAACCTCTAGTTGTCACCAGAAGAATAAGAAGAACTTTTAAAAACTGGGCAAATAATTAAACGGAAGAGATTTTAATGAAGCAAATTAACTGCTTTTTCATTGAAAGAAGTCTCAGTAAGAAACCTGAAATCAGCCTCAGAGAAGGTGTTGAATACAACTCTGTGTTCTAGTCAAAGTCATCTCAAAAACTGTTTCTGATCCTCACTGACTGAATCAAGGCCAGAGTTGTGCATTCAAAATTCACATTGGTTTTCATTGTTATTATTATGTGTGACAGCTCTAATCAATGTGAAGGATCAGAATTCATGGCACAGAGCATTCAGAAGGATTGTGTCCTGCCCTGGCAGGAGCTGTTGAAAATCCAAGCTTTTTTAGGCTCTGATCAAGAAAAGAAAAAAAATACTGCTGACAGGTGCAAAAACTTGTTGAAATACTTTTCACAGGAGAAGTTGCTTATGAGACAAAAATCTAAGAAATATATGGCAATAAATATCTTCAAAGGCTTTTGTAAATATTAACTAATAAAAATTAATTTCACTAAAACTTCTACTTGACTCTTAAGTGGTTGGTTAAACAAAACAGCCAAACAAATCTACCTGCATGCTTAAACTAGAGCTTCTGAAACAGATTTGATCCACATTAATTACTAAAAACAATAAAGCATCATGAATTTTACCTACATATATTGAATGGACATTACTCAGCAAGCTCTGAGCTGTAAGAGTTGCAATAGTCCTTTTGGTTTTCAAATTGTGGTTCACTTTTCCGTATCATTGTAATTACTGCAGCTGCAGTGTTGCCAGCAAAATCCTAGACTCTAAGCTCTTGGCTATGACAGCACATCTAAGTAATCACCATGGAATACTAGGCTAAACTCAAACAGGTTTCTTTTTATGAGCTATATACATGAGCAAAAGCTAGAGCATGTTTAAACAAAGCAAATCAATTCAAGTCAAGCCTCCCTGCTTAATAGATTCACACAGCTCATTAAGAAGAGCAAACATGCCTTAATGAAGAACACCCATCTTCTAAATGAGAGGAATAAGGCCTTGGTTGTGCTATTCAGGCAGGGCAGGGCATAGCCCCATTTTCAGGATGTCTCAGTGCTCAGAGAAGCAAATCCATTATGAAATGAGTTTACTGTGGACTTTTCACTCCTCTGCCCATTGCTTGTTGTCCTACTTTGCTACCTAGCAGAGCTGTCTTGATCATCTGATGACTCCCCATTGGGTACATCACCCTTTGCAGGACAGCAGGAGTCATGGTTTAAGTGACTTCACATTCAGCTGGGCTGTTCAAATGACAGGACAGCTTCTTCCACTTCCCCTTCTAGAAAATCCCCAAGTACTTCACAAACTTCTAAGGTGTAAACAAATACCAGCTCTAAAAAAATATTTAGAGTACTATTCTTAGTCAGAGGAAATTACCACCACCATTTCCTATAATGAAAAGCCTTCCTTTCACACATTTTATTCCAACCTCAGCACAACTCAGAGAAGTTTTCAATTTAACTTGGTCAACAATAGTGTCATCCTTGGACTGTGCCATCTCAGATGCTACAAGATTTTTCCACTGATTTGTCCATTGTAGGAAACAACTGCTATACTTCTGATTTGTCTGTGAGACAACCACTGCCATGCTATGGCCTCTGAGCGATGAATACTCCACTATAAATATTCTTTTAAAAATGTACCCAGACACCCAGATTTAGGGGCAACAGTCCCAAACCAAGAAACACTACTCTCCTTAGATTATATCATACTTGGGTAGGAATGTAGTCAGAGTATTCCTAATTACACCTTAGAGAAGACAGTTGGTCTGGTTTTCTTTGTATTTTGCCCCAGTAGTTCTAAGTATGGACAGCACATGCAAGAGAAGTGTGAAAAAAGCTATCATTTTAATTTGCAGCACTTAGCAACCCCTTAACCATGGTAAATTTTTCCAGATGACTAACTAGAACTAACTGGAAGACTCAAAAGCTTCAGAACAGGAACTGATTATTTGAGAATTTTTTATCATAGGCACTGGTCATAGGTTCATGGTTCATATACACGGACACATCACATTCAGAAATTAACTACTTAGTTCATTATGTAAATTTTTACAGCTAATTACAAAATAAATGTTAAGGAGTGCTTCATATTCCAAGGGATTTTGCTCTCTATGAAAATGATTAAATACAGAATTGGTAACTAGATTAATCATTTAATAAAATTTTTTAAAGGAAAATATAGGAAAAGGAAAAAGATTGCGATACAAAACCATGGGTTCATGCAGAATTAATTCAGAATTTCAAATAGAAAATCCAGTTTGCTTAGAGGTTTTCCTGGTTACATATTTTTAAAACTGGCTATCTGACATCATAATTTACTGCACCCACTACATCTTGTAGTCACTCCTATTCTCTCTCTGATTGTGTCACCTCTCTGACCAACCAACCTGAAAATACATAGAACAGAATTCAAATGGATAAAATGCTAATAAAAGTGGTATTGAACAGCATTAGAAAGCTCACCAACATTACTGAACAGATTAAATTAGCATTCTTCTACATTAAGAATTTGTCACAGAATGTAGCCCAGAGTACATGCCTTTCTCTATCTTTTATTCAAATTAATGCCAGGCTTTTCCTTGTTTTGTGGCTTTATACTAATGGAGAATTATGATGGAGCACTCAGTTGCTGCCCAAGTACTATTACTCACAGGAGTCCTGAACTCCACCAGGCAGTCAAAATATACATTGAATAAATAATGCGGTATATGCCACATGAATGTCTGGTTCTGTCATGAACAGAAATATTTCAATACTTTATTTTCTTTTCCCCTCATCAGTCAGGAGACACTCCCATGAGAGGCAGATACTCGTAGTTTTGTGGTTAGAGCAGTATTTCCTCATTATCTACTGCACGTAATACATGGATAGGCCTTGAAAAGAGAACTTTTCATTCACAAGGATTGAATTCTGCAGTAAGCTGCAGAGATGCTATGTATAATCTAAGGCACAAACCCAGGTTCAACCTGCTTTATTGAAACTGAGATGTCACACCATGGCACCACAATAACTTCCAATTCAAGCATTTGAATACAGCATTTAAACACAGTTTTTATTACTTGACAAGAAGAACCATGTTTTTCCTTGAGGTATGATTTCCTCTAGGCCTCTGACTTCAAGAAGATTTGAACAGAGAAGTAGCTTTTTCCTCACTGACAGAACTGTACATGGATAAAGCTCAATGCCATCTCTTATTGACATGTTTCTCTTGGCCAGCTTTTTTTCCTATCTCGACTTACATTTTGTCTTCAGACAGGGAATTCTATGTAATTTTCTTTATTATTTTGTGCAATAATGAGAACAACAAAGAAATACAGGTTCACAGGCCAGAAGAATCCATCTGTTTTCAGATATTTCATGCAAAACATCTTCCCTCCCATGAAAACATGAAAGCTGCAATATCACAGTCTGTCTTAGGTGTTTCCAAGGTGGGATCTCCTCCACATGCCTATCTGTAGTGCATTCCTTCAAAAGAATTATTGCAATATGCCACAGTTAATGCATGATATCTGAACGGCAAATCCTGCATCTCTGGCATACTGGAATTTCTTTCATGACATAAAATTCAAGCTGTCATAAAAAATTCATGGTGTTACAATGATGCTTTATGGTGGGAAAAAAACCCCAAACAAACAAAACAAAAGCCCTAACTGAAAAGCTCTACATTATAAATTTTCATCCTTTTATAAATTTTCACTGACATCAGGTGATCTACCCTCTTTGTACTGAGTATCCATGAGTAACCTCAGGAGAGAAACAGCCTGCTTGATCAGAAGTATTTACAAAGCAAATCTCAAACTATTTCAGCAGTCCTGCTGTGATGCATGTGGAGCATGATATCCTTTGTGCTGAATTCAAAGATACATTTACATCAGTGGGAGGCTTTAGAGAAACAAAACGAAAAAAAGGAAGGATAATGATCAGGACTGTTGAAGTCACTGGGGAAGTCAGGCATATTGACCCAGACTAAGGCTAGGTAACATAGCATGATGTAAGAAACTAGGGCTAGGAGGAGATCAATCAGACAGATGAAAGAACAGATAATTGAAGAAATTATCAGAAGAATTTACATCACAAAAGCTGAAAATAGAGGCAAATATGACCAATAACTTGGGAGCAAAAGATGACGATGATGGTCAGCAATTTAGACAAGCTTAAAGCAAGATAAAGCATAAGACTTGCAGATGAAATTATTTATATCTTAAGCAGGGGAAAAAAACCAAGTGAAAAAAAAAGACAACTGGAAAAGTTTAATGCATTCCCCTATTTCTAAGCAGAATACTTCTTACTCCATTAGGTGGTGCATGAAGCTTCTGGAATACTTGTACATTTTTAGATATAACTGAATGTAGCCAAATCACAAACAAACTGATACAAAAATTAAAAAAAAAATAAAACAGAAAAGAAGAGGTAATTTGAAAGAGCTTTTGAAATAAAGCCTTCTGATGAAAGACATAGAACACGGAAAAATATTTAGCAGAAAATGTTTCTGCAGGTTTCCAATCGTCTGTTTCAGAGCACTCAGGATATTTTGCCATTCTATCACGTCAGTCAGTCTGTGAGACTGAGAATGAGCAATCTGACCAACTGGAAGCACAACAAAGGACCAGCAGGAACTTCACTGACAACAACAAAAGATTAAAGGAACTGAAAAATTGCATTGAGTGTCTGCTTCAGAACTGTAACTGGAGAAGGAATGCTGCTGGGGAAAAAGAGACAAGAGAAAAACAGAAGGGATCTTTTCTGGACTAGCAAGGACAGAAATCAAGAATGCACTCAGACTAATCTCCTTTTAGGGAGTCCCACGACAGGTCTACTGCAAATAGTTTCATCAAAAGGAAACACCAACATTGATCAACACACAGCATTTTCTTAAGGGAGAGAGAATAAAAGTATCTTTGAGCTAGGGAGAAAAGCATTAATAACTTCAGTGAGAATGACATATATTGACATCCAGTTTGCAATGTCCTTTGGAGAGCTGCAGAGATGAGGGGTCTCTGGGAACCTAAAGGTCATGATCAGGAAGCAGCAAGATGAACTAGAGTTATGCAGAGGTAGCTATGGGAAGCCACACAGATGTAGGCTCTGTGATGTCCCACTCAAAAATAATGCACAAGACATAACACAGTGACTATAAAGAAGAAACACATACACTGTCTTTAGATTTAAAATAAATGACAGAGGAATTGCCTTTATTGGTGCTGAAAATTCAATCTGCTTATAGTTACTTTTGCATGGCACTTCTGCATTTTCCCAGAGTTCTGAGAGGGGTTCTGCACTCTGTCTGTAAGCAAATAATTTCTGTAAGCAATAACTTCTGAAAGGTGCAATGAGAAGACTTTTCACATATCTGCAACAACCCCATTCATTTTAGCTGCAGGTAATAATAAGAGAAAACAAATGTGAGAGAAAACTAATGTAAGATAAAACAAATGTGAGATAAAACAGAGCACATAAGTGATTAGATCATTTAGAGAAAGACTATTTGCCCCACTTGGTGAAATCTATTTTCTTGATTTTGCTTAAAAGGGAAAAAATGGGGGCTTAGTCAATGAGCATTTCTGTTCATTTCTGTTTAGATCAAACTATTTTGAGTTGATTAATATCCTTGACAGTACTGGAGAGGAAAATTATTAGAAATTGATATTTTGAAATATTTCTTTGAAGTTTTAAGCATATGTCCCAATAATCTGAGATGAAATAATTCAGCTCTCTAGGTATTATTAACTCAGAGTAAGGATACTAAAGCTCAATCAGAATACCTAAATTGTACTTCACTTTCAAATTATACTACTACTACTTTACAAAAGGTACACTGTAGTTAAAAGCAAAACCATACATTTGTTATGATTGCATTAATGTTAGGCAGAGTTAAAACACATTACAAAAGGGATTTAGTTAAATGTAATGTACAGCACAAGTACTAAAGAAAATTCACCAACACAGATGATTTTGAAAATAAATCCAGTGAGGTAACTCTTCTTTGTAGATAATACAGTATATTGTATATTCGTGCCTCTATTGAAAATTTACTTTAATTTCTGTTGTCTCCTCTATTGAAATCTGAAGCCCTGTTCTGTCATTCACATTCAATCAATCTACTCATATTGACCTAATGAAAAGTACCAAAAGTGCCATTCAACAAATTTGGACACTGAGTATATAATTTTAAAGAGAGATCAGACTTCCTGAATTAATATTTCTCCTTTCATCTTCATACAAGAGTGTTATTGTCACAGATGCAGAGTATTGAAGGGCACAGTCAACCCTAATCTAATAGTGTATTTGGAATACTGGGTATTTTTTAATTGAATCATTTAGTTATGCAAAAGGAAAAATGCACAGGCCATCCTTTGGATCCACAGGCCTTGTACACAGTACATGCAAGATTTCTCCAAGGCTGAATTTCCAGGCTCTGTGCATTACCAGGATAAAAGAAGGGGAAAAAAAAAAAGAAGCTAGAGGCATTTGAAAAGCATGACAGCTCAGAGAAATCATCTGCATACCATCTATATGACACAGCTAGAATAAGTCCAGGAGTGTTCACCCAGCTGCAGCCTAAGGGATCTGTCATGCAGCCAGCTGCTGCTGCTATTTGACATCTGGGATCTGTAACTGGCATTGAAAAGGAAAAAAAAAATTAAAAAAAAAAAAAAGATGGGGGAAATAAACTGAAGAGTTATGTGAGGTTACCAACAACAGGAAAAATGCCCTATCTCTCCCAACACTGGAGGTATTTCTGTATTTCTAAAGAAAGAAGTAAATTTTGTTGCCAAGGATGGAGCCTCCACGCGCTGCATGCATACAGTGCACGAATGAAAGGTCAAACAACTGCTGGCAAATGAGTGTAACACAATGAAACTCTTAGAGAAATACATTTAATACTGCTAAAAGCAGTACAGTATGTCCATATCTGAGCAGCAGTTTTGTTATTTACAGCTCCACTTGCAAAGATTACCATGGCTAATTCATGCTGAGGGGGTGAGAGCTCCTGGTTAAGGCTGACTCAGTGGACTCAAGCATTATGCCAAAGGAATCCAATTCTCCACACAGAGGAAACCTCAGCCTGATTTCCCCAGCCTGCTTATCAGTGTTTACTGGGCATAGAGAGAAGTGCAAACAGTGACATGACTTGCCTGAGAACAGCAGAGATGAGGAAGAAGAAACCAGCCTGCCAAGGAAATGCCCCTTGCACAAAAGCCTGGATCCTCCTACCACACCAGGGATCAGGTGCAGAGCATCTGTGGAGTAATGCAGATGTGTGTGTTCAGGGTTTTAGTGTTTTGAAAATCTCTATGATAGACAATAAAACTGTCAGTCAGTACTTCCAGCTGCAGACAGCTTCTCTGTCTGTGGCCTGAGCACTTCATCAAAGGTTACTCTTTCTGTCTGAAGAGCTTCTCATCCTCACATGATCCCCTCTTGCTCTTATGACTGAGAGCACTTGAGATACACGTGATTCAGATATGCCTACATGAAATCCCAAAAGCTTTACTAAGTGTAATTTTATAGAAGCAAATTGCCTGCTTCTCTGAGCAGGATCAGCAATGTTTCCCCCTGTCAACCCGCAATTCCAGTGCAGCTTTGAGCTGCTGCAGTGTCTCTCTGAGAGAGAGACCTCCCTGTAAAAGATCATGTGTGGAAAAAAAAAAAGACTTCTGTGCCCCTGCATGTGTTCCTGTGACAGTTTCTATATTTACATTTTTGGGGAACTAACTCTGGGCCAGATTTTGTCACTCCTATTCACAGTGAAGAGTATCTCTCTGCACAAATAGTCCCGAGGAACTATACTAAGGCAATCTGGATCATGTTGAGGAGCTCTTTCCACTGTGAGGGATTTATTTTTCTGTCTGGCTTAAAGATGGCTTCAGCTGAACTATTCATAGCATTTGTGGTGGTGGCAGCCTGACACCTTTACATGGGAAGGAACATATCTGCCAAGGGTCCTCTGCTCATGGAAGGGGCAGATGACACTACTTTGAGCTTGGAGCATCCAAATGAAATAGGAAGTAAGAAAGGCAAGGTGTATCTGCATTACACTGATGCTGCTCACAGGCATGTCACCAGCAACTACAGACACAGAACTCTGCAAATCTCTGCAGAACAGACAAAGCATTTCAAGTAATGAAGACTTGGCCTTTGCTCTTGGCAGCAGAACACTTGCAATGTTGTGCTAGCCTGGAAATTACATTTTTGGAAGCTACAGAACTGACAGCTGTATCTAACATGTATAGATGTTGATACTGAGTACATGTACTAGAAGTGTGTTTCTGTGTGAGGCTTGGATGTTGGAGACAAGGCCATCACACCAGCAGCCTTTCACAGAGCTCAGAGCTTCTTCCTGAGGCAGTAAGGAAAATCCCACTGCACAGAGCAAACACACAGACATGCATAGAGTATGACAAGGCATATTCATAGATAACAGGTAGATGCACAGATCAACCACAAAAGTAACTCTTAAAATGTTTTTGTTTTCCCTTCAATTTACCTACACTTCTCTGAAATCTTACATAGCAAAGTATCTCATCAATGAATAGCTACACTCTGACACAACTAGAAGGCAGTTTGGCTGCCCAGAGATTTTACTGTGCCTCTAGCTTAAACAACAAGACACAGGCAGAGGAACTGAAATGGGGGGAAATATCAGCTGTTCATGCTTGGCCTTCAGGCCCAACCATCAAATAAAATTTTGGAGCCCCAATGCAGGTTTTAACTCACAGATCATGTACCCTGGCACATTTACACCAAACAACATCATAGAGAAAAGTTTCACCACTGGCTCAATTCAGAAGACCCATGGGGAGCTAGAATTGGTCACCTGAAACATACAGAAGTATATAAAAATGCACTGCATAATTCCAGGACAATCAGGAACAAAAGTCCGTGAATGGAATGACGTATTCCTGTAAAAAAGATTTATAATTGGCTAGGCTATTGAAAAATTCTGATGGATACTTATCTAAATAATCTACTCAATAAATGGCACAAATTATTTCATGCCCTTTACCGTTCCTGCACCCCCCCCAAAGTAAAACCAAAAGTAGAGAAAGAAAAAGCTCTAAGCATCACAAAGGTTAAGCCTGCTCTTCTGTGCCTATGAACAGTAATGGTCATGCTCTGTCTGTGTTTAGGTCGGGCTCAATTCCTGGCTGACACATATTGAGTCCATACAAATTTCACCCAGGTCACAGGATAAGGGACTGGATGAAGGCTGGCATGCAACACACAGGAACTGTAGGAAAGGAAAACTCCTTGTGCTCAGGGATGGAAAAAAATCTGCCTGGTTGGTTTGGGTGAGGGCAGAGGGTGGCTGGTAAACATAACTTTGGACCAGGTTGTGGCCTTTCCCTTGTGGATCCTTAAATATTCCAGCCCAATAGGCTAAATGGATGAAGACACAAGATCAATGCCTTAAAAAGCATAAGGAGGGGGAGCTAAGCAGATTTCTTTTTGTTAAGAGTTACCCATGTCTAATGGCTTTGCTGGACTGAGGCCAGCCACCCTAGCATGCATGTCTCTTGAGTTTGTCTGGAAGTGGTAGGTGTATCATTTCTTAAATTACTCTCTTCCTTATCTCATATGAAAAGTATATACATTTTCTTTTCTTTTTCTACAAAGAGACACAAATTGTTTTGTAGCAGATTGAAACACCTCTGTATATACATATATATCTTCCTGGGAACTTTTAATCTGTTCTTTCAGTGATTTCAACAAACAAACACTTGTCTTCCCTGTAAAGGACTGAATGATGCATGGCAGCAAAGGTACAGAAAGAAGGGAGGTGATCAGTCAGCTAGAGTTGCCTAGATGTCAGCTATGTAGCTCCAGCTAGACACTTAGGCTGCCCTTCTTGAAAGAGCTGTCTGAGGTGCACAAAATCACCTTTCAGATGTGCTAGTCTCTCTCCTGTTACTAGTGAAGGTGTTTGGGTAAAGAGCTTGAAGGACTCAACCAGTTCCCAAACGGCTGAGGCTGGTGTGGTGAGATCTGCCGTGCCAGGGCACACAGGGCGGGACAACAAGAGCCTGAGTTCAAGCTCCCAAAATCATCCTCACCAGCAGCACCAACTGTTGGTTTCCTTATTTCTTCATGGCCTGCCAAAGGGCACTTCAGTTGCCCAGGACCAATTCAGGTGAATTTTGTCCTACAATCAAGTGCAGCAAACACATGTGAGCCCCAGTGACACAGCCGAGCTGCTTCCTGCACTGCTGAAACTGAGCACGAGGAGGGCTTGTCTCACCCACCAGTTACTGCTCCTTCCCACAGCACTTCCCACCAGCTCCCAGGCACCAATGGGTTAGACATACTAACTGTCCAAGCTATGCCTCAGAGACACTTCAGCAAGTGAGAAGACCACAAGTTACTCAACACAGTCTACAAAGGCTTTCCCAGTCGCTGAAATGAAGCAATAGCACAAATGAGGTTAGACAGACTGACCATAGTGTGCCCAATTTTAGCTATGCCAAAGCAGTGTTCCTCACAAAGGGGACATCATGCTGAGTAATGAAAGGCCTTGCTTCTTTCATGGAATAAAAATTGCATGAAGTATGCTTGAGTTCCTCCCTCACAAAAGGATCTGCTTCTATGTGAATAGGGAGAGAGGTACGTGCTTGCTGTGTCCTGACATCTTTGGAACAAAAATTCCTAAGAACTGTATCTGGAATAGCTTGTTCATAGCAGATGAGATCTTTACACCAGATGAAACTGAGGTTTTGATACAGCAGGGTGGATGAGACACCTCATAAAAACCTCTAGAATATATATCTCCCTCTAAGCCCACATTGCTCGTTCTTGAAATCTCCAAGTCTCATAATACTGAAATATGATTTTATCCCTTGATCACCTTGATCAGAAAGTCAAGAATCTCAGTAATATTTCATACAACATATATTAATCATATTCTATCCCACCCTGTTTCCTGTGGAATATTTTAAAAAACACCTGTGTCCCTTAAGTGTTTGACTTGATGACCACTTCCAAGTCATTTGGTGGGAACATGTTGTAGTGTACCCTACTTATCCAGAAGTGAGTAGCCTTCCAGAGTTTCCAGATTTCCTCTGTGGAAAATCAAAGGTGACAGTTGGCACTGATATATGCCGCTGTCTTACCCTGATATGGAGTGTGGATGCCATGAGTCAGAAGCACCTTCTCAGACATTTGGTTTATGCATAGCTGTTCAGAAACAACTGGGACCAGATTCTATTTCTCAGCCTCAGAAAGCCATGGAGATACATCACCCAAAGTCATGACATGGGAAGGTACTATATAACAGGCACCTTAACTGAGCCTATTACAGTCTAAATGTTCCTAAATAGGTCCAAGGCTCTTTGATCTTGGAGATGAAAGAACAACATGATTCAAAAATATAAGTTAGGCACTTCAAAAAGCTGAAGTTAAGCCGGGCAACAGCAGGCAATTTTTTTTATTAGCAGTAACAAATAACCACTTCATAATGCACATGATATATCCTTCCTAAGTTGCATCAGATGTAGTCTTGGGGCCTCTTTTTCTCTTCCCATAAAGATCTGTGGAAAGGTCTGCTGACCATCTTATCTTACATCTCATTGTATTCAACTTTTTCGGTATATTGCATGATTGAGAGGTTTTTTGCTTAAATAACCTTGAGATTTATCAGTTTGCTTATAGTATACATGAAAATTGAAATGAATATTTCAAATCATGCATTTATTATGAAACTATTTCACTGACACAACTGCATTTTTTCCCATGCTTTGCTGGTGCCCGTGTTTTCCCTCCTGCACAGCAAAAGCGTGGCTAAACCCACAGTTCTGTCATATATTTTAACATCTCCCAGCTTCTGTCTGATCTATTACAACTGCACAGTTTGAAAGGCTCTACTCAGAAACCACACTCGAGTTAAAAACCAAAGCATTATTTAGGTAAGCATCCATACTTTTCCCTCTGTAACTGGAGGGAAATTCTAAAGCATGATAAGCCCTCTTATTTCCCATTTCCTCCAGACCCCCTCCTTTCAAAGTGTTTCTGCAAGTCTGAAGGAAACAAGGTAGGGAAGAATACTTTTTATGGGGCAGTGTTTCTGTAGGATCTGCATAAAAAACTTGCACCTTTGTTCTGGAGCTCCACCACAAAGAAGTGGGCATTGTTCAAGCATGGCAAAGATGATTAATATGCTGCAACATCTTAGGCAGGAAGGTTTATCCTACAGGTGGATCAAGGAGTCCAGGTGTTTGGAAAGCTGTCCTCTGCCTCCTTCAAGGATTCCAAAATCAAATACTATTTCTGGAGCTTTTTCAAACCGCCTTGTTGAAACACCTGGGCTCTCTCATCTCCTTCTGCTAGGTATTGCCATGGGGGATTATTACATATTCCTCATGTGTGAGTTGATATAATTCACAAAAATAAGTGATCAATGACAATGTGAGAGCCAGGCATTCTCAATTAAGATCATATCAGCTCATAAAATAGGTTTTCTTCTTTTATTCCTGCCAATTCTTAATTAAAACAGGTAAACATGTAAGTGCTAAAATTGAATTTGGAAAGGCTGAAATTGCCAAAGACAAGCTGTTATTGACATGTTACAGAAGAAACAAAATATTAGTCTCTTTGTGAGTTTTTACTTTTGGCTTACATACTAAAAGATTAATATCTAGACAAAATAAGTCTTGATTTATAACTCTCCGTATATTCACATAGCGAAATGAAGCTTTTAGATCTTCACTGTAATGATAAATAGCACATTAAAAAAAAAAAAAGTCCAAAGAACAAAGCATACTCATGAAGTCAGAGGCTGAGCTGACTGTAATTAAAATGTCCAACATTTGCTCATCTTTAGAAACCATTCCTGTATCTCATCCACATTGTTCTGCTTTCTGAGACTTCCACAAAATGAGCCAGGGTACTGAAATGACCATGTAGTCAGCAGTTTATATCAGTCTTTAAACTGAATATAGAGATTCAATACCAACTGCTGTTCATTTGTTGTACCAAAAAACATGAAGGATCTGTGTTTAAACAGCTAATGTGTCCAAAATAGCTAGCAGCTCTCCAGTTGCAGTTGACTTCACAGTCATCCCTCATCTATTGCTAACTCTTCCTCCATTATTATTGTTTCTCCAAGCTCGGATCTGTTTCTTGAAACTCTCCCTTGTGAGATAAAAATCCTCTACTGCATGAAAGAGCAACTCAAAAATCTCACATTTATTGAGTCTTCTATCTTCATGCTAGTACCTGCATCCCTTTCAGTTCAACATATCTAGGTTAAAGACACATGCTACAGTATTCATAAAATCCTTTACAAAGCCTTCTGATGTTCTGCCTAGCAACTCATGTTTCCCTGGCTCCTCTTACCCCAAGAAAAAGGGAAAAAAGCCCTCCAAATTTGTCCAACCTTTTCCTACATATTTCCCTGCTGCATTCACTTAAAATTAGCTTCACTTTCCAGGCAAGGTTTCTTATCTGTGACACAGCATTCCCATTGCTCTGTGTCTAACTGCTTGCTCTTCCATCTTCTCAGTAGACTTGACACCCACACACTGGGGCAGGTAATATACAGGAGAACTCCTGAATAAAATACCCTCTTTCCAAAGATGCTGCACAGCAGCAGCTTGCATCCTAGGGTACTACCTTCTTGGTGCCTTCAGCTCCCTTCTTGTGCAATTTGCAAGCTTCATTCCTCAGTTCCACAGAGGTTAGTACAACAGTTATTATAAGATGGGGTTGATTGGAGGCAAAGGCACTGGCTATTTCCAAATCATGCTTATTTGTTTTATTTGAGCATTTGCTCTTCTGTACACACATCACTGGAAAAAGAAACAACCAAACAAAAAACGCAGCCCAGGTTTTCAGTGTCAGGTTTTTTTGGACCCCAAGGAGAACCTTTCCCTATGCACCTGACTCTAAGGCTGACTGATGGTCCTGTTCACTGCAGGCAGAGTCATTGCCTCTGCCTGCTGCCAGTTCTGAGCTCCCTCCAGAGAAACATAGTGATTCATTTGCTTCATACCCAAACAAGTGCGAGGTGCCAGGTGTTAGGAATTTTCTGTAAAGCAGGCTGAATAGACAGGTGGTGAAAGTTGCTGACAACACAGAAATATTTAGCTGAACAGAGGCTTGGGAGGATCATTAGGAACTTCCTGAAAGATGGAGCAAAAGTGTGCAATTAGACAACACTTAACAGGGGAATGATTACAGATATGTGCAAGGTGTTGCTCCCTGAGCAGAGAAAAATAAACAATGCTCTGGATGAGTGTGCCCTTTCAGAATAAGAAGCTCATTAAAGGAAGAACTGCAAAATGCCTGCAACTGTGTGTGTATGGGGGGAGGGGTGTGTAGTATAAAGGAATTAAGATCTTTGATTTGTTGCCTGCAACTACCATGAATAAAAGAAAACAGCAATTACAGAGACTATTTTTGGCTTGATTTCATTCTTAATGCAGAAAAGCCTGGTTCAGACTCATTGCACTGGAACTGCAAGCAGTTGGGAATTCACAAGATTCCACCTGTTTGTCAGGCAAAGTGTGGACAAAAGGTGACTGAAATCAGCTAATAGCCAACCTTTACAGGCTACTCTCCTTGAAAATTAGTGCAGAGCCATGCAGTGTTTTCTAAGCAGTCAAACTGATTAGTATGTATGAACTCTGGCATGTACAGAAATCACACCACTATTCAGTAATATACAGGCTAAATAAGGGTTTAGAAGCCTTCAAAAAAATCCTTGCAATTAACTTTAAATTCATTGGAAACAAAAATATTACAAGGCATGCATTTTAAAGTACATAGCTGAATTACAGTTCTTATTTACTGAAGAAATAGAGAAATGTGTTTGTGGGTGTTTTAGTAGTATGTGCATACATGGGTGGGAATAGCAGCTGACTGCACACCTATTATGATTCAGATTTGAAGAGCCATGAGACTTGCCTCCCAGCACAAATTTATGGCCAACTAGGATCAAAATTCTGGCCTTCGTGGACTACCTCTCAGTAACTGTCCAGATGAATTGCTGAAATTGTCACTTCCCTGATAAATCTGAGGCAAGCTTCTAATTAAGGCAGTACACCTAAAAAGAAATATTTGAAATGTTTGAAATTATGAAGTAGAAGCCCTGATTGCATTCAAGTCAATTGTAAGTTTACCATTGTTTTCAAGAAGAGATGGAATTACAGCCCTAAACCCCATTATTTAGAAGGCTATAATACTCCCCCCACAAAGGTTAGAAATATCTAGATGCAACAATCGAGTAGCTTTGTGAGTCATGTTTATTGAATGTAATCATACAAACTGTTAGGTACAGAATGCTTGGCATTTCTTCTTAGTGCAGCATAAATGACTAGTTGTTTTCTGACCATACTATTATATATATTTTCCCTTAATGTTCATTTTTTAAGGAGTTAAGGAGTTATTTGGCCCTTTGCAGGGAAGGATACAGGCAACTAAATGCACTTTCAGCCTCTGTTGCTCAAAACACATTGAGCAGCTTCAGACTCCAATCCCTGAATAGCAGGGGGAAGCTCTGTGTCTCCATGCCATGGATGGAGACTTTGGATGTCCTTCCTCATGGCATAACTCAGGGGCTTTCTTTGCTCACCTAGAGAAGGAGAGTTTATCTGTGCAGGGGATGACCAAAGAGCTCCCATGTCAGTGCCAAAAGAGAGCCACACTGACAAGGAACTTGTTGGGGGCATTGATGAAAATACATAGATGGATAAGTAGAGGTTAAGTTCCTGCCTTTAAACTACTGTGTCTGCCCACTGATACCTATTTCTGACTTGCCTTCCGCAGTCAAACTCAGAATTTGCAGTTTTGAGGTATTAAAAAAAGGAAGCCATAAATATTTAGAAACACATACAGGTCTTGAGAAGGAAGGTTTGGGACAAGGATGGAGGGATGGCTTAATGGGAATGGAGCTGCTAGGGAGACTTTGAGATGAAAAGAGCAGGAGCACAGAAAGAGAGAAAAACCCCTCAATAATTATTTCATCCCCTTCAGAGAAAATTAGCTTAATGATATAGTCACTCTTTTCTGCTTTTCAGTTGAATAATAATGGAAGTTATCTTTCAGGCTTTTCTCAAGGCTAGCATGATACCACTTCCTAGGACAAAAACACCCACTGGACATAACATGTCACTCTTTCTTTGTGTTTTTTAATTTGACAGCTTTGAAACTAATTTAACAGAATAGTTGCCAGAGAAAAGATATCATGCAAGCCATATCATTCATGTGTACTCTTCCTATCCAGTATAAAATCAATGAAGGAGCTTGTTTTTCCTGGTTGGACAGTAGGTTTATGTCGCCATCTCAGGATCCAGCTAAAGAGAAACTAAAAAAAAAAATTACTGTAGTGGATGAAATATGCAGAATAGCAAATCACACTGTTCCTTTTAAAAATGTCCAATTCTTCTGACTGTACAAGCACCACAAACAACTGGGCTTGTTTTTAAAATTGAAAATGAGTCTTTAAAATTGAAAATGAAAAGGCAAAATAAAACTACTATTGATATTTACTGCTGGCTTGCAGTATGCAGAATGCAAAGCAACTCCTATGAGTACATGAATACCATCTTAAACATAATATGAAACAGCAAGATATGTGTTACAAAGATGCATTTTCCATTCCTTAATTTTTTTTTTTTAAGAGAGATGGAAAGGAGAGAGTAAGGGCAGGAGAGAAAGACTGAGAATAAGAGAAAGGGAAAAGAGTGACACAGACAGAGATGGAAATACAATGGTGCCAGGAACGTTGAACACTTTGGAAAATCTTCAGAGAAGACAAGGGAAGTTAAGTACACAGAATGGAAAGGAAAATACATAATTTTTCTTGATGGAGAGCTAGGGGCGAAATGTAAGTTGAGGGCTAGAATAAAGCCCATACCCTCACACACGCTGCCAGGGGGGTTGAACAAGCCTTGTGTGCACTGTGATAGCCCAGCTCATCCTTGTAAGCAGGTACAGCTGTGAAAACTCTGTCACAACTGGGATGTGACTCTCTGAGAGATTATCTAACATCTTGGTGCAATAAATGCTACTCCCAACAATGAAATCCTGAACTATGGAGTGACTCCAGTTCTTTCCTCAAGGACTCATCTACTCAAAACCCTTCTTAGCATAAACACAAAACAGTCAGCCCCTGCACATAATATTTTCTGGATATAATCTTATACTCCTTCAAATTTATGTGGCTGTAACCTCTTTCCAGGTTCTTTTTTTCCTCTGTCTTCCTATACTTCTTTTTCCTTTTCTACTCTTTGTGCTGGTTTTCTCCTCAGTCTCTCTTTAATATCTCTCCACTTTGTTGGGCTTATTAACGTGCATGTTAGTGTCTTAATTGTATATTTTGGATTAAATTTAAAACTAAATTATAAAATATGACGATTCAAAAAGGAAATGGAACATGAAATGTGGAATTAATGTAAATTTTTGTCCTATCATTCTGTTATGTTTTCCTTTTTTCACCCATTTTCTCTCATTTTATCTGTCTGATTCAGTTGCTCTTTGAACACATTTGTACACATTCTTTTTTATAGCATCCATTGCAGTAGAATGTTGATTTTTATTTAACTCAAAGACTATATTAAAAATATTATCTGAAATGAATCTGTAAAATCTGAAATTAACCTGCAAAAAAAAGATGTTATGATACTGTTTAAAAATAAAGGGTCAGTAAAAAATCCATTTTTCAACTCAAAGAATAATTTAATGCTGGTGGCATAAATTTATACCATCCCTCTGAGATTGAATACTCCTTATATTATCAGTGACATTTAATCTCACCTGGTGTTAAAAAGGAACTGAAGGAAAAATATCACTATTTTTTATCACCAGAAGATGGTGTGTTTCAAAAAGCTGTTGCAATGGCAGCTCATGGGAAGGGTCCATGAAGCCAGGCTGCGGGCAAAGCACCACCTATAGTGCTTGATAGGTCCATTCCTATCAAGCTGCAGAGAACAGACTGAAGCAGGAGCCCCCAAACCCTGATTCCTTTCAGCCCAACCCACTCCTTACACAGCTGTCCCCCATGAGTCACCATGCTGCACTGGACCTAAACTCCCCAGAGCACATGCTTCTTACTGTAGGCTGAAGGAAATTAATTAAATCCCCTGTTCTGTCCTCATTTTGCTGCCTTACAAATCCCTAAAATTGGGGCTGGCAGGTAGTACTTTTCTAGCTGAAATGAAGGATTAGCCATTTTGCATCCAGCTTCTGAAAAATAACTCCCATGGAAACACTTTGGAAGCACAAAAGAATGGCTTTATTCAAAACATTATCTTCAGAAAATAGGATAAAATTATTAAGATACTAAGGATATAGGCGCAAAATTTTCGCACAGCCTAAGAACAGTATTTCTGGACTGCCCTCAAGAAATTACCTTTGGCACCAGCAATTTACATCACCTGATGAGCTCTTTGTCATCTAAACAAATAAAATTATGGAGATCTGTATCTCAGACTCCCGTAAAGACTGTGCACTGATGGCACAAGGCTGAGACCCCAGGCTGTGCCCCACAAGGAGACAGAGGCAGAGCTCAGAGCTCAGAGGGGGTGAGGAACCTCTCAGCTCAGCTTCAGTCAGCTCCCCAAAGCTGCTGCAGCCACCATGTCCTGCCCACCTCCATAGATACACCCTGGGGCTCAGTGCTCACCAATAAATGCAAACATGGGACTAAATACTCTACTTTTGACTGTGCTGAGGTGAAGAAAATGTTAGTTGGATATAGGAACACTGCAACAAATTGCTCTCTTTTGCAAGCAAAGGCAAACATACCATTTTATCATGCTGAGTTGAAATACAGAAATGGGTAGTGCTTTCTGACTAATGTGTTTCCAGATGTGTGACTCAAACAAATTAAAAACAAACAAACAAACAAACAAACAATATTCTGTCTGTTTTTTCTGTAGAAACAGCTGAAAGGGCATCTGGAGAGGTAAACAAAATATAGTTATATATCATTGGTAGATGTCAAGGTAACTACAGGATTATGATCCCAGACTAAAAAATTGTTTCATATATCTTCTAATATAGCAGTCTTCGCCCAGCCACTTGAGATCATCTTAACTGGAGGAAGAGCCTAAGATTCTCAGGAGAACTGCTCAGTATATCAGCCTTGTTCTATCCCAAAAAAGCACTTTTTTTGACATCTCCCTCTATTATCTACAGCCAGTGGTTTCAAAGTATAAGGCTTTCATGCCACTGCAGATGCACTTTGTCTTCTACTTTCAGAAAAAAAGTCTTGAAGGAAATCCCTTTTGAAGATTTCACTTGGCCAGGGACAGAACAATTAATATTTGCATCAGCTCAAAGCAACATAAAAACCAAAAAAAAAAAAAAAACCAAAAAAACTACCCCACAAAACAAATAGGCTGATGAAAAGAGGGTTCATACAAAATAAGTGTTTTCCATAGGATATTTCAATTTTGTGGCAATTATTGAACAAAATCTTTTTTTAAACATAAATTTTACTAAATTTTCCTGTTAAAAATATCTAAATGGTTTATAGCGTGCATTTGCAAATCAACACAAAATATTGATAAGCAGAAGTTTATTAATTCAAGAATATTTTAAGGTCTAGATTCTAAAACAAAGATTGTCTTCCATAGGACAGTAGTCTGGGACATAAGAAACAGTTGGGATGAAAAGCCTTTGATCTGGATTGGGTTGAACACAAACTGCCACTTTTCAAGTTAATCCCTTCTACAGAGATTCTACACTTTCTCTGTGTTATTTTGTAGATATAGGAATAAAAGTGTTTCTGTCTCTCTTTTGCCAATAAACACTCCTGTTGTGGTACACACACTCCCATTCAAACAGACATATCTCTTGGAAAAATTCTGTCATCACAAAAAAATGGTTTCAATTAGGGCCATGGGATTTTTACACGCACTGACTTTCAAGAGTTAAGTATAAGCTAGAAGAAAGCCTGCAATATTTTAGGTTGGAAAATTACCTTGTTACAAACCTCCAGTTCAGAAGCCCTCAACTGCCATGACAAAGTTTTGAAAATGAGAAATTGCTTTTTTCCTTACATGACAGTTCCTTCCTTTTTTTCTGCCCTGATATGCCATCAAATTCTTAAAGAGACAAAAGTACAGACACTGTATCATTTAGATGAGATCCATGTTCCTGGAAGCTTAACTGCTTAATTTTTTTTTTTTTTTTAAGCATGAGTGTATGAGCAAAAGTGAAATTGGAGTAAAATGAGAGGAAACATAGAACAACAGCAAATTTTGCCCAGAGCCATGGATATGTCTCTCCCACCACAGGCCCACACAATTTTCATGCTTGGGAGGTAAAACATTGGCAAGGATTATTTTTCAACTAGGTCAAAGTAAATGTTGGAAGGATAATTTTTTGTCTCCCCAAGTCACATCAGTTGTGAGGAGCTACTCCTGCCAAGCAGCCTGAAGTCAACTATAATCTTGGTAAGAGAAGTCAGTGGCAGACATAATGTTAAAATTAAATACGGAATGAAGCACAGCTGAGCATTATCTTGGGGAAATTAATCAGGTGGTGGTAACAGCTCACATCACCTTGTCCAGAAACAGTGCCTTAATATAGGAAGAGAAATCCAAACTGAGACATAATTATTAGGCATATAATGATTGCCATGTTAGAAGTTTTGTTTAATTGGAGAGTCAATTAGTCTATTTAGGAATATTTCTTTTTCTTCTTACAAGCAAGATTTTGTAGCAGCAAGTATCAGAAAAGACCATTAAAAATGCTGGCATTAAACACTCCCTGCAAGACTTTAAATAGGTTGAGAAGGGTCTGAAAGTGTACATGAGCATGATAATTTACAGTCAGATGGTGCAAATATGGCAGAGATGACATGCATCATGTAAACTTGAACACATTTAATTTGAAACTTGGATTTTAAAGTTTAAGTCTTAAAATAAAATACATTAGCTGTGCCCTGCACAGAAAAAGAAAAAAAAAACCAAAATAACAAAAAACAGACAAAAAAAGGAATGAAGCAAAACCAAACAAAAACACCAAAAAACAAACAAAAAAAAACCCAACAAAATCCAACCAACAACAACAACAACACACCAAAAAAACCAAGAAGGGAAGCTACTTCAGAGTCGTTATTACTCTAAACATCAGCATTCCTACACTCCTTCCCTTTGTTTCCACAGAAAGTTTTTTTTACTTGCACAGATACATTTTTTACTCTGCTGCAAAGTTCTTTTTAAATCCCTGCTACCTAAGACTGCATTATGGTCAAATTATTGCTATTCTTATCCTGTATTTGCCTAAGACCCTTAATATTGGCACTGTATGAACACTGATACAATTTCTGGAAGGCTCTGAGGTCCTGAACCTGTGTATGTTACAGTACCTGTGTTCAGGCCTGGGCACATGAAGCAGACAGGGTTTTATGTGTGTTTGGCAGCTAAAATTTGCTAGACTTACAGAGTTAGAGGGTGGCTGAGGCTGCAAGGAGATTGTCCCTGTTCATACAAGGCCACCTGGAGGTAGCTGCCCAGGATTGTGTTTAGATGGCTTTTGAATATCTCTCAAGATGGAGAATCTACAAACTCTGGGCAACCTGTGTCAATACCCAAAAGTTCTTATGCGAATTAAAAAAAAAAAAAAAAAAAAAGAGTTTTCCTATTTTTAAATGGAATTTTTTGCATTTCAGGTCGTGCCCATTGCCTCAGGTCCTGTCACTGTGCACTGCTAGGGAGAGCCTGGCTCAGAAGTCATTTAAGAACTGGGACATCTATTCAGAGTTTCAATTCTTTGTGATTGAAATATAGTCCTTGAAGCACAAATTAAGCATGGGCACACATGTCCACAGATCTTTGGAGATGCAGAGGCTCCTCTCTAGCTGTGCTTCCCCTGGAGCTTTGCCATACTGCTGCAAGGATGGAGCTGACCAGGAAAGACCAGCACTGCCTGCACACTTGGGCTGACCAGCATCTGTTGTTGCATGTGCAGCTCCTACCTGGCAGGTTGCTCACACAGTAGACAGGCTCTGCTTACTCCATGTTTGCTTCAGCTCACAAGTTCTCCATGCCTGGCAGCTGGATCCCCAGCACAGAAGCCAATGGCATTTCCACAGAAAATATTCTACTTGTTATAAGCAAATTAACTTCTAAACCGTACATGTAACACAGAAGTTAGGTCTATATAATGTAGGTCTTGGAAGAGAAATATGAAAGCATTCCAGAGAGCAAACAAATTGCTTTTTTCTTGGCTTTGTCTTTCAGTACATGCTGGCAATTTTCTTGAAAACAGACAAGGTCTGGAAATAGCTCACACAACCTGACTGCAACTACTGCTTGAGATGGAAAAAATAATGGCATATTAAAGGAGGCAACAAACCCAGGAGCACCTTTATTCAGCCATTGTGCAACATCATGACTCTACAAGCACATACAAGAGGATCAAATCCTGTAAAAGGCTGAAACAGGAGCTTTTTTCAGCCTTCAAGTGGCAATTTTAGTTTGAAACTCCCTTTCTCCAGATTGCCTTCAGTAGGGAAGCACAATCAGCAAAATCCTAACCTCAGAGCTTTGGTGCCATTAGTCACACAAAGCTTTGGTGATTTACAGTCAGAAAATCATTTCAAGACATCTGACGGGACTTTGTTATTCTGCCTACAGCTACACCTGTTCACTTCTTTGTCTCTAAGTTTCAATTAGAGATAATTTAAATAAGAGAAAATCATGTTTCCTAGTGGCAGAGCCTGTTAATGAAATGTGTTTCACATTTCCAATGGAAATGGGAATTCAGGAAACCAACAGGCAGAGCTTGTACCTGCATTATGAATACATTTCATATTTGAAAGACTTTATCTCCGTCTCACTATCCAAATATGCAACTCATCTTCAGCTGTGTGAACGATATTGGTATTGCTCTTAATTTCTGATTTGCCACACTGTTAACATGACAACTCAATTTCTGAGGTGTTTTAAGAAACAAAAAAATATAGAGGGTTCTCTATTGTTTTAAATATCTGTAAGAACTGGGGGGGAAATCTTTTATCATGTTACACTGGAAGTCAAAAGGAGAACAAAACCAGACATAAGCAAACAGGTTTAATGAATTAAGCATGGTTTTGCATCAAAGAATTATGTGAAACAAACAGAAAAACAGGACAATTGATCTGAAAACTTTTCACCTAAGTGATTTTATCAGAGGGCTCTGGAGATGCTCTTCTGTGGATTAAAGTCTTTCCTGCTTAATACGAAGCAAAAAGCCACCAGCTTTACTGGATAAGGGACGTAAGTGCTCTGAGCACAGAGAAACAGTATTAGCTCATGCATTACTTTTTTGGACTCCAGAAAGGAGTCTTCCATCCCTTGTGCATGGGGAGGATATAGTCACAAGCTTAGATTAAGTTTAACACATCCACTATTTTTCGAGATTCAAATGTTTCACGTGGCTTGAACATACCTGATATAACATCAGATGAGGCTACAGAAGGAAAAGACATCTTAGCATTTCAGCAAGGTTCTTACACCTGTGTCCTAGTGACAAAGCAGGAAAACTCTGCAGTTCCACACAGGGTCCTGCAAAGTGGCACAGTGTCAGACTGAGACTTCTCTAGTCCCATTCACATCACCCCCTGGTTTTTCAAGATGTCTTCATAAGCCTGGAGTTCAGCTGTATCAAGCACTGAGATAATGCACCAGCACAGGAAAAGAAACCATTTTGAGGGAAACAGCACTGTTATTGCCAGGAAGTTCTTCAAACCAATCCTACAGGCCTTTCAACATCAGCAGTGGTAGAGAAAGGATATTCCAAGAGCAGGATGTGGTAGAAGAGACAAGTAGCTACATTAGGTCTAGCCACAAGCCCAGGATGTTATGCTTTTACAACTCAAAATTGCACCACGAAAAGCAAATCTGACATAAGCAAGCATAAACTCACACATGCTTATTCACACTTGTAGAAAATGTCTCAACTACAAATATTTTCCACTATTTTTGACTGGGTCGACGACCACTTCCATAATGACATCTTTGACATGCCATGTGAAATACAAAGTCCTGGCAGACATTTTTGCACATACTAAAGGCATCAGTCTTTGCTGAACTGAACTCTTTGCTGAACACAACTTTAGCTCACATGCTGAGAATACCACCACTAAGTTTAAAAGTTTGTGAATTTGAGAACTCTCAGCAGCTGACTTCATCTAGCCTGCAGGGAAAGCTAACAACAAACTGTCTGGTACAGAGCAGAAAAAGGTGGATTGTTCTGTTAAAAGTGGTGCCTGACATGGAGCAAGCATTGGTGGAAAAACCACCCATGAGCTATTCTGTAATTGCACGTGGTACATATCAGCTGTATCAGCCATTCTTTCCTGTTAATTCTTCAATCTCAGGTCTCTGATAGCAAGGAAAAATTCCTTGTTTATTATCAGGTTATACTGCAAAAGGGAGCAAGAGATCTTGTCATCTCCTTATTCCCTGGCTGAGCCACATGTAGCACAGCGATTTCCAGAGAAATCTCTGGGGGAAAGCCAGGCTTGTTAAATGCATGTGAATTGCTTTTATGACAATTCATCCCACTACTTGGCCCACGCTGTCTTGATGTGGGTCAGACTGTAAATGACACAATTTGGTTGCCACTGTGCTAACCTCTGCATTCCTCTGACTCCGAGGGAGAAACTCTCTTCTTCCTTTCTCACCTGACTTCAAATGGAAGTCTGATGAACACTGTGAATCTAGCTCGTAGTTTTATAATTGTGGTTTTATTTGAATTACCACAAAAATGTTGGGTGAGATGAAACGCAGGCTTCTCCTTTTGAAGAGGTCTACACTTAATATGACTTTTACACCCTCTTTTCTCACTAACTTTTAATTTTTTCTCCTTTGACTCTAGCTGCAACTCCAGCTCCTACACTGCAGTTGTGAGAGCCTTCCCTTGGTACTGTGCTACGTGATAGTAATGCATAAATTTTGCTAATTGCTGATTCTATTGGCATTCATGAACCTACGCTGGAATGAATGAAACTTTCATTCATGTTTATATATGAGTTTCCAACATTTGTATGTTTGTAATCATCAGGCTAAAACCAGCTTTCATTTGCAGAGACATAAGCTGAGGGTAACTGAGTCAGGAGATATAACTCTGTTAAGATTGTTTTCCAGTATCATTGAGAGTTGAGTTTGTCACAAAACCTCCCATTTCTGCAACTCAATGAAGTTTTTTCATGACTGGTAACTGTGGTTATGGCTACATTTACAAGCACTTTGGATCAGTAGAAGTCCATGTCTAGAGCTCATTTGGTGCTGTGCACCTGACATAGGCACTGCTGCAGTTCGACAAAATGCTTAGTTCAGATAAACTCTTAAGTTTACTCCCATGCACTGATGCTTTGTTACTGCTTCAACTCATTTCCCAGGCTAGTTCTGTCCAAAGAGAATCCAGGTCAGGACCTGCAGTGCCCTTCCTGACAGGAACCTGTGCTCAGCAAGCAGGCAACAGCTGCAGGCTGCCTGAAAAGCACCCTCCTGATCTGTGTTAGGAGCACACTAACACAGACACACCCTATGTGCAAATTACAGAGATTTATCCAATTAGAATATCTCTGTGGCAATCCCGAGCCATCAACGATTTTCCCAGCCATATAATTGCTACTATTAACAACACAAGTTCCCAATTTAACAAATGGGAGCAAGATAAATGTCCACACTACTTTGGCTTCTCCCAGCTTTATGATTCAGGGTGTAGCAATCTGTCGCCCTTGGTCTTTTGGAAATAGTGCCCGTGTGAGAATTTTAATGACAATGCAGCACTTCTTCTGGCCTCTTCTGGATATCTGATGGCTGTGATGTCTTTATCATGGAGGAGGTTCCGATGGTTAAGCTAACTGGGTCTATCATGCCCCAAGGGCTTGTAGGTTATTTGGTTCCACTCAATATGCCTCCTCCCTCCCCACACTTTGCAATAGGTTACTCAGAATAGAGACCCTCTGTCTGCTGATTCCAGATTGTTTAAGCAAGACACTTAAACAATCTGGAATCAGCAGACAGAGGAACCAACCAGGTTTTTGATGTAGCAGCAGGGGAGAGGATGGGTGGAAGGAAGAGGTGAAGTGATACATAGCTGAGATTTTCTGAGTCCTTTAGCATCACTGCTTTGTAGGTGAATGGCTGCAACTGCGTTCCTCCCCAATACTCTGTTTTGGCATTGGCTCTGCTTTCAATGCCTGCAGGACAGGGAAGCAGGCTTCCTACCACCCTGTATTCAGAAGTTTTGTCCATCCTTTTTTTCATGTCTTGCCATGCTTTTACAAAAAAATTCCCATTGCCTGCTTGCATAGCCTTTTTATTACTATCCTTTATCCTCCTCTGCAACTGTTAGCACATTATTGCTCATCAGCTGCTTCATAGGAATTATTTACATACATGCTTTGAATCTCACTGTCCCAGAAGTAAGTATAGATTATGTCAAATAAAACTGCTTACCCTTAGATATCAGACAGAGCCCCAGACAGACAGTGGGCCAAGACAGACAAGGATGATAGTGCCTTAAAAACACTGTAATTACTTGCATTCAATAAGCCTGGCATTTTCCCAGAGCTGTCTCTGGGGATGTTTGTGCTATGTATGGCTCAGCCAGGCAACAAGGAGAGGACAAGGTCTTTTGGTCCCTTTTGCTGTCTAACCTGATAAAAAGCAAGATTTTCTTTGTTCTAAGAGATCTGAGATCTGGATAACAAACTGATGGCATCCGCTCATGCTGTTTGTCCATAAAAGCTATATTGTCCCAATCCTTGACCACATTGGCTGCCCAATAATACTATTTTGCGTAGTTCTCCTTCAAGAGTCTGATATTCCTGATGGGAACAGTTTATGTAAAGCAGTGTTTTCAAATGAGCCATGAAAAATGCTCAAAAAAAAGTGGGGGGAAAGGGTCAAGACAACCAATAATGTTTTTATGCAGTGAGTAAACAGATCTTTAACTGTAGCTTTTGAAAAGGTGATATGCTTGCACAGCCCTCTCTTGGTCAAATCATATTAAAAGCAAAGTGCAAATTCATTGATAAACAGTAAAACACTCAGTTAAGCACAAGCCTTTTGTACAGGACATTGCAATTTTAAATACAAATTTCCCTCAATCAGTGAGAAATTCTGAAAAGGCAATAGTCATCCAATTTATTATAAGGCCAAACCTACTGGGGCCTGAGATTACTAAAGCCTCAGTCATAATAATTGCAACAAGGAACAACTTCAGTCAACTTTGAATACTTTCAGCTTCCTCAAACTGACATCTGTATCTTAACAGTTTATAACTGAGGGCTATAACTGACTTTAGTTAGAAAAATCAAGAAAGACTGGGGTGCTAAAAAAGCCTGTGATCACACAGTAGGGAGCAGTTAAGGCAGATCCTGGTTTATTCAACTTCATGCAAGTCATGTGACATAATGAATACAACTGGTTTTGGTCTCTGTACAGAAACATCCAGCAAAAGATTTTAATGATGTAATAATTACCTTTTTCCTTTCATGATCCTTCTAACTATGCCTTAATTTATGATGCTTTTAACTAGCATACATGTATCCTGAGGCTATAATGGATGCACATTTATTTAAGTCAAAAGATAAATCTTAATGAAAGGGTTTTTTAACACAATAATTAACATTTGATCATCATAACAGTAATTATTAGAGGCACAAAAACAGAATCAGATCTCAGAAAGTCATGAAGATCCTAAATAGGTTGGACTAGCAATACTGCCCTATTATTTTGCCAAGAAATGATACATCAAAGTGGCAGGAATGAATCATCATACACAGCTAGGAACTACACCCTGTGAAATCCAGCGACAAAAATATGAGCTGCACTAACTTCCACCATAAATTGCAAATTATAATCACAGAGCAGACAGTGTGGAACATGCCTTTTCTCTTCGTTATCAAGCAATGCTCTCATGATACCTCCACAAACATGACAGACCATCAGACAAAGAAAAGAAGAACCAAAAAAATGTAGGAATTTAGCTTGATATTAAAGGTCCATTTATATTTAAGAAAATATTTTTACTTTGTGAAGTAAACATGTGTCTTAACATGTGTCAAATAACCCAGTCGAGCAGCCTTGCTCTTTCAAAAACCTATTGCCTCCTAAAACCAGCAAAGGACAAGAGCCCACACTCCTTCCTGCTGTCATCCTCCCCTTAGCAAAAATTACTGGTATTCTGAATTTTCTCCCAGCTATTAAATGATTCTGGTCATACACATATGCAGGCAGACTGTAACTTGCAGGCAGCCCTTTTCCAATGACAAACAGTAAAGTCAAACAAGGCTGAAAACACTTTAAAAAAAATATCCATTTTACCCCAATTTTACATCAGATTTATTTCAGGAATTTGGTTCAAAGAATCACAGAATCATTTGGTTTCGAAAGGACCTTAAAGACCATCTAGTTCCCAACCTCCTACCATGGGCAGGGGCAACTTCCACTAGGCCAGTTTGTTCAGAACTCCATCCAACCTAGCCGTGAACACTTCCAGGGATGGGGCATCTACAACTGCTCTGGGCAACCTGCTCCAATGCCCCCCAAAATAAAGCTTAGCAATACACAAGGAGACCTCATATAAAAAGAGAGAGGGAAAAGAGTTTCTTAAGAAAAGGATAAAATATGGCACCTTTTCCAGTCAAAGTTTCTTCTTTTATTTTCCGAACCGCTTCTTGGCCATCTCTTTCACTGTTTCCAGCTGTTAAAAGACAGAACGCAAAAAATTAGCCATGTAATGAATTTAAGGAGTGTGAATATAAGTGCCACTATGAATAACAGTGCCACTATGAAGTGCTAACCACAGTGTAGAACAAGTATGAAGTTTTAGATGGAAAGTTGTGCTTCCTTACTGTTCGGCAGCAGAGGTTTTCGCAGAGGGCTGCACAAATGCACTGATGTTCACATAAGTTCTGCCAGTTTACCTGATATATTAATAAAAAATAGGACTATCTACTAACTATCTACCGGGCCAGCAGACTTGAGATTTGGATCTGCGAGCCAAGTGAATTGTATCACATCCAGATCCTACAAAAACTTCATTCTAGGTTAGAGCAAATTCCCCTTTACTCTTTTTTCCAAAATGAAGACTTTCACAGGTGGAGGAAAGTCCTGACTACCCTGGCTCAAATGCTCAGGAGAAGTTTTATTAGTGCTAACATAAAACATGATTAAGCATCACATAAATGTCTTTTGTGCCATTCAGCTTAGGTGGGTGGTTAATAATTGCCTGACATTTTTTTGGCAAACTTTTTTATAATATATCAAATGAAAAACACAGGCACAAGAGAAATATTGGAATTGCTAATACAAGTTAAATTATTCAATTTAACATTCAATTTATATGTCCACAAACAGCTTCCATAGCATGAAACATCAAAATACCTATTGTTTATTATCTAAATTGGGTAAAAATACTGATATCTCTTATGAACTTCATGAAGTTGCCTTCTTTTCCTGGTTATATAAAAATAAGTTTCTATACAGATTTTCTTTTTCTTGTGCCAGCCTACAAGTGACTGTTCTCTCTTTCTCAGCACCATGGAGTAAAACAAAGTTGGAAGAGACCTCAGGAGGTATCAGGTTCAGCCCCCTGTTCACATTAGGTTGTACATGCTTGTATTTACTCTAAAATGCACTCTTTTGAGAATGGAGTCTTAGCTGTGCTTCTGCAGTTAAAAAGTATTTGAAACACATCTTTGTTTTCATGATATGCAAGAAAACTCAATATTTACATAAATTTACTTAAAATAAATACATTCAGCATTCCAGATACTGGAAAGAAAATAATTCTCACATAAAATCTAGAGTAATACAGGTCTATAACTGTTCTCTATAAATTTCATTAACTATGGAATTATATTGCTCAGACCGACGAAAGAAAGAAAGAAAGAAAGAAAGAAAGAAAGAGAGAGAGAGAAAGAAAGAAAGAGAAGAAAGAAAGAAAGAAGAAAAGAAAGAAAAGAAAGAAAAGAAAGAAAAGAAAGAAAAAGAAAGAAAAAGAAAGAAAAAGAAAGAAAAGGAAAGAAAAAGAAAGAAAAGGAAAGAAAAAGAAAGAAAAGAAAAGAAAAAAGAAAAGAAAAGAAAAGAAAAGAAAAGAAAAGAAAAGAAAAGAAAAGAAAAGAAAAGAAAAGAAAAGAAAAGAAAAGAAAAGAAAAGAAAAGAAAAGAAAAGAAAAGGAGAAAGAAAGAAAGAAAGAAAGAAAGAAAGAAAGAAAGAAAGAAAGAAAGAAAGAAAGAGAAAGAAAGAAAGAAAGAAAGAAAGAAAGAAAGAAAGAAAGAAAGGAAAGAAAGAAAGAAAGAAAGAAAGAAAGAAAGAAAGAAAGAAAGAAAGAAAGAAAGAAAGAAAGAAAGAAAGAAAGAAAGAAAGAAAGAAAGAAAGAAAGAAAGAAAGACAAACACAGACATTTGCAGTATTTTCTTCTGGCTGTTTGTCCCCTTTTAAAACTAACCAGCCTTGTAGAGAAGAAATACATTCAGTTTGATGTTAATTTCCAGATATAGATGCAGCATCAACAAACAAACCCTCCAGTGAAAGTGCCATTTCTGGGAAATTTGTGCACAGGGTTTATGGGCAACAGATCAATTTTCCTCACAGTTTCACCTCAAGTGATGTACTAGAGTAGGATTTGAAACTCAGTGTGTTGTTATTAGGCTGGATAGTGTTAAGCTAGAAATAAAAATACTTTTGTGCCAATTCTGTGAAGGTCTTGTTTGATTCCTCTTTTATTCAACACCTCTCATGCAGAGATGAGGCTTATTAAAGCCTTCAGTGTCTTGATTTAAGTCTCAGTATGTTCATTTAATTTGTTCGTTTAAAGAGCTTGTGTTCACAACAAATTTTAATTTGCTTTATTTTGCTGTTATATAAATGGTTATTCATTAAAGCTCAGTGCCTTCCAAACGAGCTCATTTTATCCATATTTGCATATTTTTCACTCTAGACCACTGGGAAAAAAATATTTTGCTAAACAGTCACTTCAAATGTCTGTTTCCAGCCTGATTCAACAGAGTTTGAAATAAAGATGCTGAAGGCTGGAGTATTGAAAAAATTGAAATGGCCTTGGTGAAAACTGCTACTGTAATAGAGGCTTTTGAAATCCTTCTTTCAAAGAAAATCTTGAAAGAAAGAATAAAGACATTGAACAAATGATCAAAATCCTTATAAAAAGTTCAAAGACACAAAAATGAGAAAGATACCATGAAAGTGGGAGGGTAATGTAGGCTTCAGAGTTAGGTTAAGGCTATCAGCACCCCCTTGCCAAGGGTGGGTGGGAGAGGAAAGGGACATTGCACTTTTGTACTGCTTCCCTTCTAGTATGTCCCTCTGGGTTGCTCTAAGCAAAGAGAGTGGTAGGCATCAAAAAGATCAACCTCCTTTAAAGTGCTACATTAATTATTCAAAATTAAAAAAAAGGCTTTTTAAGTCACCAAGCTAGCACAGTCAGCTTTGTGTTGGGAAAAATCAAAACTAATCTGCATCTTCTTGATTAAGTTGGGTCACTAAAGGGCAGAACCTTCAAGTGCACTGAGCAGGTGTACAGCACCCTAAAATCAGGAGGAGGATGATTTACTGTATGAGGGTCAAATTCTTACTGCTGTCAGCTGGTTTAGATCCTCAGTAGCATATTTGTCATGATTCTTTAAAAAACTTTGTGATACACAAAATAATCCTCTGGCTGGACATTTTTCAATGACTCACCATAATTTCCATATGTTCCACACCAGAATTTATCCATTTTAAGTGTTATAGCATCTCTAGCATAAGATCTGCCTACTCTGATTCCAAGTGGTTTGAAGAGAAGGGTAAGAAAGGGAAGACAGATCACGTGTTTTATGCAGTGAGGGAATCTTATAAAAAGCTTTGAACAAAAGGGATTCATTGTCTTGGGAGCTTAGATCATCAAAGTACCCAAAACCATAATAATCTTGCTTTTCATACTAATTTAAAGTCTCTATTGGGAACTCAAATAGATACAGTTGTCACAAGAACTGTTTATGCAAGCTTTTCAGTGCCCTACCTCATAGTTTTTTTCCACCTAGTCCCCACAGAATAATGAAAAATTTATGTGAGACTTATTCAATAACAATGCTGACTACAATCAATTCTGAAAATAAAACTAGTAATATAAGAATAAATTCATTCTAAATGGATGAATCCCTATTAAATCAGATATTTTTTCAATGGCATAAAAATATAATTCTTAATAAAATACCAAAACTTGCGTTGAAAAAAAAGGGAAAACATATTTAAATACAACTTTTAGTCAAACAAATTTACTCATCTCTTCCACGTTCACTTACACAAACACCACAAGTCAAAGCAAGTTGATATAAAGCCACCAGAGAAGTACATATTAAAATTCTTATCAGCACCAATAGGCTTTGGATCTTATCCTACATGTCAGGCTCTGTCATCTTAGTCTCTTAAGCAGATCCTAACTCTGAAAGTTATTTCAGGGATTTCAGAATTATCACAGATATTTCTCAGTCTGAATAAGGCTGAAAAAAGCATGGCCTGTAGAAACCCAACATGGGCTGAAGACACACTATCACTAGTTAAGGGGTTCTGATACATCTATTTGTATTCTTCATACAATATTTTTAATTTCTTTGAATGTGAAAATCTCTCCAAAAGAGAAATTGCCATTCACACACTGAATTTATGTACAAGATTGATCCTGATAAAGAAAGCAAGAGTTTTCTAGTTGGTGTTTTGCAGAACTAGGAATTTGCAGTCCTGATGTTTCAAGGGAATGCACTTCAGGGCATTATAAAGAAATTTAGAATAGTCTGTGATCAGCATTAGAGCCTGTAAAGCTTAAGGTTGCCTGGAGAGAATAAACCCACAAATCCAAAAATCCCTTGCTTACCTAAGTTTGTCAGGGGAAAAAATTCCTGACTTCAGCAAGATAGCACAAAATGAAGACAAATGAAAACTTTTTGAGATGAACACCAAGAATATTCAAGCCAACCAGCACGTGGTGTCCAGAGGAAGACCTGACCCCTCCAGCTTGCAGCCTGAGAGTCTCCTTGTGCACCAAGGCACCCCTCAGCCTGCGGTAAACCCAGGGCAGGTAATCCAGGAGGGAAGGCAAGAATGAACCCCAGGAAGAAAGGCAGCTGTGAGCTGCACAATGGCAGGGCAGCTGTGCTGGCACATCGCCTCCCAGCTCTCCCCACACACCCCAGCCACTGGCAAGTGTGACCCTCTCATTCACCAGTGCCTGGGGAACCTGAGAGAAACACTCATCCCTTGATTTATGTAGGCATAACTACCTATCAGTTAATCCCTGAAACAATGGATAACTTTACAGGGTTTGCAGCATGCCCCATGGCCCTCCCCTCTCCCTACTGCTGACTTTAAGCAGCCCAAATTTAGAAGTGGTGCCCATAAACTCTTGCATGTATGTGCATTACCAGGAAAAGCTTGGTGGTACAGTAATCAATTCTTCATAAGGGTATATCATCTGATTAAGGAGTTGCAAAGGGTGATGGTTAGATGTCTTTGTGCAACAGAATATAAAAGTTCCCAAATAGAAATTTGAATTCAGATGCCTCCTCAGAGTAGCATAATCCTCATTATGATAGAAGGGAAACTGATTTAATTGAAGCACCAGCCTGAAGACAGGGCTTGTGAGGGCACCCAATGCCTCAAGAGAAAAACAAAACCCTATCAGCTGGTGTTAGGAAGATTATGATTTTATGAGTGAGCACAACAAATAGAATATGCCTAAAAGAGAGGAATGACTGGCCCCAGAAAAGCTCAAGGATGAGAAATTTGAACTCAATAAAAGATGAGCAGGTTTTCAAAGGAATTTGTAACATTTTCAATAAAAAGGAATCCAGATCTTGGGTCTCACCTGTAAAATATTAAGGCATGAATTTCAATAAAGATAGGTATAAGAATGTGACCAGCTATAAAAAACAATTGTGAACATGATAAAACTTCCTTATGTCTAGAGATAGCACAAATCTTTTGTCATTGAGTTCGTCATACAGCTATCACAATTAAATACATTCCTTTTTCACAGGAAAGTTAGAAACATTGTTGTAAGTGTTCCTTTGAGAAAAGAAGCAAAAAATGAGCAAGGGAGAGCATGTTGATTTGCAAAGAGAAAAGAAATCATCGTTATTGCCTTAGGTTTTAGATACCCATCTGTTCCAACAAGAAGTTAAGAATGACCCTGTTTATCAAGCCAAGATACATCTAGACAAGTGCCCTGTTTCCAACAATAACTTGTAGCAGACGCTTAAGGAAAAGATATGAGAGCAATAAGTCTAGGAGTGATTTTTTCCAATACACCCTCCCAGAAACAAAATGTTTCAGAGATTTCTGGAATCAAAGGTCACACATAGCCTCCCAATGAACCTGACCTGCACTACTTCACCTAATTGCACTTTCAGTTCATTCAAGCGCTTGACCGCCAGAGAGTTCTGGGACAGCAGGCTGTGTGATTTAATGACACACTTAATTACCTTCAAAAGGTTGCACTTCAGTAGTTTGTTTGTTTTATGTTTTATTTTGTTGGATGTTCTCTATGTACAATAAGACACAGAATGACCACTTCTTGTTCACTTTCTAAACCCTTCATAATTGTATGATACCACACCTCAGTCATCTGTTTGGAAGCAGAAGGACCTTTGTTCTGTGCCCCACCTTGTACAAAGCCATCCTGTACTCCTAACCATCACTTTTTAGTTTTTTCCAGTTCAACCAGACTCCTTTTGAGTATGCACAACAGGATGAACCAATGGTTTCTATAAAGGAAGAGGGACACTTTCTGTCCTGTTTTCATCTTCTTTCCTGCTAAGTAATATAATTTTATTTGCCTTTATGACTGGCATGAAATATCGATGATGTTGCGCATAGAGCTTTCAACAGTAAATCACAATATTTATTTAATTCTTTGAGTGGCTGTTAATTTAGGTCCTATTCTTGTAAATACATAGGTGTGGCTGTTTTTTCTCATATTGTGTATTTGCATTTACTAACAGTGTGTATTTATCCATCCCTTCATAACATAGTCATTCACTATTGGGAGATTATTTCCTATTCTTCATAATAATTAATATTTCACAAAGCATCTCTGGATGCCATCCAGTCCCACCCTCTGCTACAACAGGTAGCCCAGTACCATGTCCAGTCAGATGTCATGTATTTCCAGGGATGGAGACTCCACAACCTCTCTAGGTAGCCTGTTCCAGTGTTTGACCACCCACAATGTGTAAAAAAAAAAAAATAAAAAGTGTTTTTTTTCCCATTAAGTATTTATACACTGGAAAAGGTCCCCCTAACCCTTCACTTCTCTTCAGGCTCAATACAGCTTTCTCAGCCTCTCCTTACATGTCAGAAACTAAAATCCATTAATTATCAATAGTCAAATTCATTTGACTATCCTAAACACATTTCAGCAGAGTGCATTTTCTCACTGTTCACCATGTATTCTGTATCTATCTTTTATAAATGTACTGAACATATATCTATGGGACCAGGGCTCCAGCCCAAAACTGGCAAGTAATTTCTCAATATTGTTTTCTGCCTCCTAATCTATTACTAATCTACAAGTGATCTTTCTCTTATCTCAAGGCAAGCCAGCCACTTTAAATCTTTTGGCATGAATGTTACCAAAAACTTTTGAAAACCAAGATTAAATTAATTTAAACGGTTGTTGAATATTTAAAAGCATTTAATTAATGCTTAATGAATAAATTAAACAAATGCCTAGGAAAAATGCACTAACTCTTCCAAAATTCATCAACACATATTTAACTCTGCATTTTTTTAAATGCCTGACTTATTTTCAATATAAAAAACATACTCACTAGCCTATACACAACATTCTTCACAAAATTGCCCAGCACCTTTATTTGTCCACCTTACACTTCTCCTTTCATACCTAGGATGATTTAAGGTTCCATGGAGTAGATGCTAGTCCAGAAATATTTTTACACTTCTGATGTATTTCGGTTTTAATCACAGTGGACTGTTTTACACAGTTTTAACTTGCTGATGTATAGTACTGTATTTATACTGAGTCTGTAACAATCTCCATACTATTTTAAGCACTGCATCTTTTTAGCTGCTCATTTTACATACTTCTTCAGAGACAGTGAACAGATTGAAGACTCCAAGTCCATTTGGTTGCTCCTCATAAGGATGTCTTTCCATCCCCCTGATAAGCTTGTTTTCCTCTAAACCCTTTTAAACCATTTTGAAATAGACAGACCAGAACACAACAGAGTATTTAAGGTTCTGACCCACAAAAGATTCATGCAGTTGAATCAACTCATGTTGGCTGTTTAGTCTGTTCATTTTCTAGATACTTCTAATTAATTATTAAGCACCACTTAATTAATTAACGTTAATTATTGAGCACCACTGACTTTCATAGAATGATCTATTTTGACCCCGAGATCTACTTTCAAGATGGTGATGGTCAACACAGAATCCATCATGCCTTTTTCTGGAGTGAAGATTTTTCCCCATGTCTGTCTCTCCATGTTGATCTACATTGAATTTCACATGCCTTTTAACACTCTGCTTCCTATGGTCTTCCTGAAATTCTTCATACATCCCTGGTCTTTATCACCCTGAATAGTTTGATACAATTCAAATGATTTGTCACCTCATTATTTGCTCCTCCTATAAAATTATCTGTTGAAAGCATCATATGTTAAAACAAGCACAGACGTGACAGTCTTCCATCAGAAATCAGGGGTTAAGTGTTTGACAAAATTTTTACATATTTGGAAGGCTGTGTGTGGCTGTCTGCACATGTATGGTGCATAAGTAACAGACAGTACTGTAAACAGATTTTTTCATAACCCTGATTACAGTGCATTGATATGATAGAACCTGACCTGAATTACAATTATAGAGCAATCTGCATGCATTTCCTTAACACTCATACCAGAAAAAAGAAATCATCACCCACTTTTAATAGGCTGGTAACATTTTGACACTTCCTGACTAACTCTAGAACTCATTCAGGCCGAAAAAAAGCCTGGCTGGAATGAGGAAGATAAATACTTTTCTAGAAAAAAAGAAAATTATAACCCAAGCATCTCATAGATCTATGTATATTAAAAAAAGACTATTAAAGTAACCCATAGAAATTTTCAGTAATTGAAATTAAATCAAACTGTCTTTGAAAATGAACAATTGCACCATCTTGTTAGAATTTAATTATCCCTCTAAAGTCACTTTGTAGTAATATACAATATAAGAATTGTCTGATTCATGGTGCAGAGAATCCAGCTTGAAAATTGGAAACTAATGGGAATGAAAGAGGTGACAGAAATATCTCTTGCTTGGTCTCCTGCAGGGCTTACAGAGGTCACACAGAGATGCTGAATCCAGTGATGGAAGAACATTTATTTAGGCCAAAATTGCAGAGCTCAAATAAGTCACCTGAATATATATACATATATATAAAAATAATGAGATTGCTTCCTTCAAACTGTGAGCCTGTCTTAGAAACCTGTGACACTGATATACTCAGACACTAAAGACTGATTACACTGTCCTGAAACTGATGTTTTATACCAAGCAGCATATGTGTAACATATGCTTTACAAGGTGCAAACCTTTTTATAGTCATTCACCATTTTCAGACAGAACTATCAAAATTTCTATATTAGCTGTTATCACATATTATCACAGCCTTCTTTTATTAATGAACTGAGGGGGAAAAAAAAATCAAACTGACTTTTTTTTTTTTTTGAGTCAATGATTTTGACATGCACTCATAGAATCATCATAAAATTAAACAGCTGTCATAAAGGATGGATGGAATATGAAGAGTTTATGCTTTTTATCAGTCTAAACTCAGACTCACAAAACTATGGCAAACACCATTGAACCAGAGCTGAACCTACTGGATTTTATGACCAGGCTGGGGGAGGTCATGGAAATGTCCAGGACATCATGATTTCCAATGTCCTCATTGTGAAGAGCATATTTATTTGTAAGTGCACACAAAACACCACCTTCAATATCAGTCACTGCTGAATGTGGTTTGTCATTTACCTTATCTCTCCGTAAATGAAATTGCAAGTTTATTTACCAAGTAGTAAATCGCATAGGAGGCAGCAGGAGCTCCCTGTGTGGCTTGATTCCGAAGACTCACCACAGGCATCAGTTTTCCCTACCAGGGGTTCACTATCTCCCTTGAGATTTTCCTGAAGTAAAAGCCCTGCTGACTTTGAGTAAAGCTACTGCAGCCTGGGAAAAAGCCTCAATGAAATCTATCACACAAACACACAGAAAATTCCTTTCATCACAACCTCTTTCCCAGGGAGAGGCTGAGGGCAGGGTGAGCTGCACCTGCAGAGTGGGATAATGGAGTCTTGTGCATCAGTGCTGGGACTGGAAAGGAAGAAGGTGTAAAAAAACTATGCAGCCACTTGCTGTAAAAGCTCTGAGTGAGCACACTGCCTTTTCATACAGTGCCTACTCATGTTCCATAAGGTAACATGGTTTCTACTTCTTTGTTTTCCTCATTCCATTGGTGGATTGGATTTAAAAGTAGGTTGCTTCAAATATTTACTCCTCTAAAATGTCAAACTGAGTGAAAATTACATCCATCACAAATGGTGAATCATTTTTCACATCAGACATTCAGGCTTGACTCATTTGCCTGCTGCAGGGATATCATCCTTTATTGCTGAAGTTACTGTAATGGGAAACAAGCATTCAGTGAAGGAGCAAGATTGACTGTAAGCTACATGTGAGTCTCCCTTGCAAGCCCAAATTCGCTTAACATCCACACCTTTTCCACAGAAGTTCATGTCTATATACAAACAGAGGGTGGAAACATTTCTAGAGGAGAAAGCTTGAGCACACTTGCTGTCTTATTTGAGCCTTGTGTGGCCTGAAGCTGAATATGCTAATGCATGCCAATGTGCCAGCAGGTATTTTAAACATACTCTGGACACATGGGCCCAACAGTTAGGAACAAGGATGGAAGGTCATTGCATTTAATGTGCTTTTGAGACTGTTATGATCTTGCAGCTGGAAAAGTGCCTGGGACTATCCATTCTACTGACAGGGCTGCTTTGGCCTGAAGAATTTCACAGGCAAAGAAGATAGCTGTGACTCACAGGGCTCAGTGTTTAGGTCAGAGTTTGCTTGGAAGAAATGAATCAGCTGGAAATCTTACTCATCAAATGCTTCCTATAATTAATTTCATTAAATTACATTTGTAGAGATTCGTAATGCAAACAGTAAGATTGATAAAATTGTAGAGTGAATGGAAGTGTGTGTGTCTGTGAGCACCAAAAGAACGGGAAAAGTGAAGTGTTAAAATAATGTCCTTTACTGACAAACAAAAGACATGTTTAGAGGACACTGTTCCTGTGTTGTGCATGTCGAGGCCACAGCACAGAAGATTAGCCGGCAGACCACGCACTCTGCCACCAGGAGGATAACATCTAGGTTGCACTACATCACTCATACCATTATTTTTCCTGTTAGCCCACCCTAAAAATAGGCTATAGACAGACCCTAGATATTGCAGACAAGGAAAAATATAGTGAGAACTGCTCAACAATATAAAAGATCACAGAACGGTTGTGGTTGGAAGGCAGCTCTGTCCAATCCCCCTGCTAATGCAGTTTCACCTAGAGCAGGTAGCACAGGGCATTCAGACAAATTGTTAGTATGTCCAGAGAAGGAGACTGCAACACTTCTCTGGCAGATCTGATCATAAACAAGCCTGTCTTTTCTGATCAGGAAGAACCACAGGGATGGCATAAGGACTTAGTAGCTGGCATACCTTTTCCTATACTCAAGTGATGCTTAGAAGACCACATGAGCTCACATGCCTTGGTGCTTATGAGGGTTATGGGTGTGAGTGTGAGTGAATGAGATTTATGAAGGAGTGATTGTGAGTTGAAAAAATTCAGATTATTTAGAGATTCTGCACCAAAACTTCACCTTCCCATTGCCAAAACTCTCACATTGAAATTTGTTTCATGGAATACCCTAATCTCTGAGTGATACAAAATAAACCTTAAAAAAAGGAAGAATGTGTTATGCTTCCATGAACCTATGCAAAGAGAAGAAAATTACCCTTTTCATTTTTGCACTGAGTGCATTTTTGCAGTCCACTTTAAAGACAAATAGCAATTTTAGTGAAATATTAAAGCTGACATCATTAGTTACATCTAGCTACATTAGCAACATCCAGAATTTAGCTACATAAAGCAGCATCCATTTGCATTTAGCAGACACTTGGGTTTGCCGTATCTATTAAAATATGAATGAGTAAGTGGTATTCCATGTTACACCTGTAAGATCCCAGGACAGCTCCATTAGTGTGACTGACTGCACTACACTAGAAGTGCATGGCTACTATGCTCTCATCCGTTGTTTGGAGTGGGTTTGGTCGGGGTTTTTTTGAAGATATGCATACAAAACCTTAGGGAGAGCACATTCTGTATAAAAACTGAACAAAATGGCATCACCAGCTTGATAGTGTACAGTGAAACAACAATCTTCAGTGACTTTGTGGAGTAAAAGTTACAGTGGCTTAGGTAAAAATATAGTTAAAGAAAGATGAAGTGAGTAAAATATAGCATTTTAAACACATAAATATTCATTAGGTTACATTCTGATTTAGTAGAATTATTAGTGCATAAATATATATATATGTATAGATATATGTATATATGTATATATGTAGTAGAGAAAGCTTTAAAAAATAGGGAAAAGACCTCCTTAATGCTGTCTGTGGTAGAAAGAAGAAATGGTGCACACAGGGCAGTTTTTGAGTTCATAGAGAAATTCACCTAATTTCAGATGTCTCACTCTAAAACAGTCACCTTGTAAACTGTTTTTAATCAACGGAGAGAAACAGAGACCTCCAGAAAGTGAATTGCCCAGTCCGTCTTAGACTGACACAACTGAATCTCAAGGTATTTATTTCCTTGTCTTGCCTACAGAAACTTCTCACCATGACAAACTGAGAAGTAAATGTGCAATTTTTACACAGATAAAATTAAAAGGGTTTCCTCTGCTCTTCCAACACTCATCCCCCACTAAATACTGTAATATTTCTTCAAGTCTTTAATTTGTTTTTCTCTTAATGAACATGTACACCCTAACGTTGATGCATAATCCATCCCCAGTAACAAGGAACTAAAATATTTTTGTAATACTCATATTTTAAAGTTTTTTTTATTGTTTACTTCTTATATAAGGTAGTACAAGTTGTACAGAAAAAAAATCCCATCCTCTATTTTTTTAAGATCTTGCAAAGCAAAACATAAATCAATCTTTATTTGTGCTAAATGCTAGCAAAACATTCTCCTACAATCCCCTAATATACCCTTACTTATGCTGGAAGGAAAATACTCCTTAAAAGAAAAAAAAATACTTTGTGAAACAGAAAGTATATTAAGAAAATAATGACTTTACCTATTATCACGTGCATGCCAAGTCTTGCCAAATGCTTCACAGTTTGGTAACCAATTCCTTTAGCGCCTCCAGTCACTATAGCAACCTTTCCATTTTGTGTAGGGAAAACTGTATGAGGAAAAAAGAAACAACACAAGGTTAGTTCACAATAGTAACACGATTAAGAAGTTAAGATACATTTTAAAGAGTGTACACTTAACAGACCACTCAAGCCAGGCCGGTAAAGAATCTCAGAAGCAAACTCTGTATAGAAATAAAAACTACAGAGTATCCACCATTATTTACTGCACTATCATTTTCCAGTATTAATAGTTCGCGAAAGACTGAGGTTGGTGACATGAAAGGCAAACACCCACTTCAGAAATTTTCTTGTTTCTATTTGCATGCATTTCATCATCCCGCAGTCATCTGACCTTTAAAATTTCCACCATAACTTTGTTGCTGAGCAAGGTGGTAGCAGTTACAAGCCAGCTCAGTGATGCCTTACTCAATGTGTACGGGGAAAAAAAGTTCCATGGCAGCCTGATATCTTGAAAATTTCTTGAATGACAAAAGACCGACCTCTGCCAGTAATATGGAAGAAACAAAAAACATCTTGGTCAAAGGGCAGGAGCCAGCTGAGCTAATCTCCCTGCACAGCTGAGCACTCTCCCTTCTGAAAATCACAAGGTCCTGAGCCCTGAAGGAAGGAGGAAGCAATTTCCTTGCATGAAAACCCCCACCAGCTTTTCTCACCCACACCAGCCCTCTCCCACAGAAGGCATCATCCCCAATAGCTGCTGTCAGCCTCTCTCCGCCTCCACTCCCACAAGTGCTCCTTGACCCACGCACAGCCTGGCAGGCAGGGTATGCTCCCAAACTCCCTCTGTGAGAGGGGTGCCTTAGACACAGCCTGTGTCTCCTGCATCCCCAGGCAGCCCTTAGCCCGCCAAGTGAGCCAAGAAGTGTGTGGAATGGCCTTGCAGAGTGGCTGCCATTCCAACTACAAGCTCTCACCCTGGAGAGCTACAGGTTGCCCAGCACATCCCCCCACCGTGGAGGGAGTCCTGTAGCCAAAGGAGAGCAAGGGCATTATAATGAACTGCTTGGGAAAGGCATGAATTAGGTCTAATATCAACTACAATTTTTTTGACAAGGTGGAGAATGTTTCATGTGAAGCACCGCATGGTCGTTAAATGATCAGGGTGAATTTCTAATTTGCTGAAGAGTAGAAGCTGGGAGGTATTTGCACTGGGAAAATGGTGTTGAATACTTTGTTTTGCTGTGGTGCAGTGTCCATAGGCAACACTATAGATAACAAATGTTAAAAAGATGTTGACTTTCATCTATCAAAGGACTTTCTATTTTGATTTCTAGGTTTTTAGGGGATTGCTTTGTTTTACAACACAAACTCATATTTTATATTGCTATGAAACACAGGACTAGCACTGATACAAGCTTCTTTCTTCACAGCAACTTCAAAAAAGATCCAGATTTCCCCTCTTCTGAAATACATAGTTCTTTCCATCATGATTCAACATGAATTTCCGTTCTCTTCAGGCAATGACTTGGTTCTTCCCATCCACGCAGAGTGGGTATTGTTTGCAGGTGTTTGAAGGTTAACTCCAATTACAGTGATATCCATGCACATAGGTGTCCTGAAATATGTAATTCAAGCTAAATAAAACTTCACCAGGAGCTTTCTTAAGGTGTTTCAATGGGGTTAAGGTGTTATATGCAGCCCTGCTGCTTCAGGGGCTTATGCAGCCTCCTAAAAAGCAGCCCTGCAATTTCCACCAAAAATACTTCTAATCGCAAGCTCTTAATAAAATGCCCACAGGTCCAAATCCCCTCAAGAGAAAATGCATTCTTTTGGGCCTGAGTACCTTCTCCTCCTCTTCTGCCTCCCCATGTCTCCCTTGCTTCCTGCCCTCTCACCATGTTGCTGACCTGACATTTGAATTTCACATCTTGCATACAGGTGCTGTCACTCACTCCCATTACTGCATCATTACACCTACCTATCGAATAAGAATCAACATTTAACACAAAATAAATTCACTTAGAAGAAAATTAATGAAAGAAAAGGAGAAAAAGAAGTCAGGACTGGGGAAGGGGCAATCACATGAAGGAAAAATGGGAAGTCAGAAGAGCAAAGTGATAATGGGTATCATTGTGATGAAGTTGTTAGCACAGGACACGATTTAGCAGATGACAGAAGATGTCCAGTCCTATCTGTCCATGGTGACTGCAAAGAAAAGGACAATTTTTTGGTCGTAATGGCCACTTAAAGACTTCACTGTAAAAATGCATTCTGTGAGATCCTGTATTACAGAGAGGATTGAAACAGGTCTGCTTGTAGCAGCTAGCTCTCGTGACCTAAGAAAGCAGCCAGGGAGGGAGAAATGAGGGCTGCAGACACACAGATAAGTGGCCATTATCTGTTTTATTTACAACAGGTACAGTATACAGCTTCCACGTAGCATGGTTTTGAATAGACACAGCACTGCATCGTACATCTCAGTCTATACACTCACTTCAGTTAAAATGAGAAATGCAAAGAGAAAAACTGAAACACACTGGGGAGAGGAGGGGGATAGGAAGAAAATTAATTCCTCAATTAATTCTTAATTGCTATTAATTTTAAAAAGGTGTACAGTTTCCATCAAGTCAGCATAATGTAAAATGAATCTCCATTTAAATGAGACAGAGCTAGTATTTATGTCAATAAAAGTGGTCAAGATCAAATACAGGCTCTATGTGTGAACTAGTGGAACTCCAGTGAAAGGCACTTTATTAGTGCCCTGTTCCCACTAGAACACCAATGTCATGTGGAGTTTGCAGAGCACCCAGCTTTCAGCGTTAAAGCATCCCTTCCATGATGAAACTCAGCACGAAATTTTCACAGCAGACCTGGGCTCAGCCTGGTTTTCAGCAGATACTGGTTCTATTTTGTGTGAGAGGCTGAGCTGAGTGCAGCTGGAGCCTCACAGCCCCCCAGGCAGGAGGCAGCAGAGACCCATTGCCTTTGCAATGCCCAGAGAGGTTCCCTCTGGCATTTATTGCACCTCATTTAAACCACCCCAGTTCTCTCTCTTCCTCTGCTCCTGGTAAGGAGGTAGATACTGATCTCCAGTACAGAGGTGTAACTCTCATGGGATATGAGAACACTACAACCCTGGGCTAATGAAATCCCCTGGCCAAGCAGTAGCTTTTGATTTCCCTTTGTGTTCAAAGAAATCAGCCTGCAGTCCTTTGGTGCTGCTTTATCACACCAGTGTCTGAGACAAGCTGCTCTCAGGCTGCAGGTTCTGCCTGCATTCCAAAGTATTTGGACAATATAAGCCTGTTTGCTTTGCAAGTGGATTACCGTAAAACAGAAAAATAAGGCAGATTTATTATATCCAGATATGAGGCTATTTAAAAATAATTATTTTCCTTTTAAACATGCTTCTCCTCAATCAGAAATAACTTCCATGCATAGAGACATCCTCACACAAATTCAGTACTACAAAGAACGTGAGGTAATTCTGCAATTTTTAAAGACATTAATTTTCATGGGACCCTAAAATAGGGCTCTCAGGATGTCTCTGCCACTGCCAAGACCACAAAGTACCTTGAATCTGCAGACCCATATCAATGACCAATTCTGTATCAATGACCAGTTCCTGCCAGCAAAATCTCTGCTCTGGGAGAGGGATAAAGGTCTCTCTGACCCTACTAATCCAGCATCTGCATTGTGGCCCATTATGGGTCATGTGGACATTAAAGTATAATATCTTTATATTAATTTCCTCATTAACCACCTTTTTAAGACATTGAAGGCCAAGGGTAGAATTAAGATTGTCTGAATCAGTCTCCAGTACTTATCAGGAAAGACTTGAGCACAGCTGAAGGCATCCGAAAAGCTGGTCAGTGTCCACCTGTGAGGTGCCGTGCTGGGACCTGCCTGTACCTCCTGAATTGGCCACTCAGTGCAGGAATTTTGGTGGCATTTGTGCTGGAGAGATCTCTACAGACAAATCCCAACAGTTTGGTTTTTTTTTTATTCCCCCTATAACTGAATAACTTACAAATATTAGGCCTGAAGGTAACTGGCAGAAGCACAGATGGAAAAAAAAAAAGAACCAACAATGAATATTTAGTTTCATGACTGAATTACAAGATCCAAGTTTGGAGCCATTCATGTATAGAAACACTGAGTGAGCAAAAGAGAGCAAACTGTAACTGGCAGTCCTCATCTAACACCACAGGACAAGGCACAATCGAGTTCTAGCTGGATAAAGAAATCATATAGCTCAGTGTACTATGGAATTATTGAGTAGCTTTTCCTATTGCAAAATATTCCAACTCTTTTCCCCTGATTTATACTGTGGTGATGCTGAGATTATAGCCATTAAGCAGATGTACGTTTTCCACTCTGAGAGGCAATCAGTAAGGTGCTGGGGAACCCACGCAGCTTTCAGAACAGCCTTTTGTGTGTGCCTTTGTAACACACAGTAACGTCTCCATAAAAATCTGGTTTGGCAGAAACCAGGTAAACAGGGTCCAGATTCAAATGTCATTCTAGGACTATCCTAACAGAAGACAATTTAGGTACTCAAATCCTGACAGATAAGCCAGACAAACTGTGTGTGCCTCAAGCCTGTCCTAAGCCTGTGCAGATGATTTTTCAAATGCAAATGGCCTTCCCAAATTTGCACACCAAAATCTTTTCTGCCTTTGCTGCTTCCAATCACTTTCCTAATGAACATCAATATGCAATCAAGATTGAAGGCCTTTAAGGCTGAAAACCAGGTAGGTGGCAACCAGCCCGACTAGTCCTTCTGTACAAAGGTATCCTGCTGGTTTCAGCAGTTAAGGCCATCAGGCCTTCTGCTGATGAACAACTGTCATGCACACATGCAGATCCACAGGCACACAGCCAGCAGGTCCAACGTGCCTTGAATCACTGGATGCATTGTGTGAGGGTGATTTATCTGACCAGGGAGAGCATCTGCTTCCAAACACAACCAGAGTTTGCCATCAGATAGGCGACAAGCCTCCCAGCTTCTGCTAAGAATCATTAGGAAATTGAGGTATTGGAGAGAGGCAGGCCCTGGAGTTAGTTACGCATGGGAAGAGAAAGGTGTTGAAGAACCAGAACAGCAGGAGGAACCAAACCATGGAAATGTGTCCCTTGCCCTACAAACTCATAAGTATCTCAAGGTGCTATTAATGGAACAGCAGCAGTCAGATGGCTGGAAGAATTTCAGCCAGGGGAAGACCTAATTTAATCAGGCTCCCATGCAGCCACCGACAGGGAATACGACAGTAAGAACTGCTCACAAAACCACAGCAAAACCCTTGGCACGCTTAGGACTAAGTTTCTTGTTTAACCTATGCACAAGGCACACACAGAGCCTGAAATGCTGCATGCCAACGAAATAACAAACAACAGCTCACACTTACCAATTCTGAAAACTCACAGGAGTTCCATGCCTGTGTTTCAAGGGAATGCATGCACAGCCCGTGCCCCATGAAGTGGACATTTCCACAACACAGTGGAGCTCCTACACAGCAGCAGCAATTTGTCTGGGCTGCCTAAATACCTGGGAACCCAACCAGTGCTGCACCTCCAGCCAAGGTACCACATATCCAGAAAGCCTGGACAAATGACCAAAGTGCAGCAAGGCAGCAAATGAACAAAAGCAGAGCAGTTGGCAGATGTGCCAACTAGAGAAGCAGAGTGCTCAGCCAGCTAAGGAGCTAATGTGTATATCCATCCCTTCCTGACATTGTCAACATGGGAAAAAGTGACATTTCTTCAGAGTTAGCAGCAAACATCTGCTGAGCCAGACTAATGATTTTTTTTAATTGCCAATGAAAACAACTTTTTAAAAAAACCCCAAATGTAAGGCTGCTCTAAATTTATAACATTTGTTTAGTTTTTGATAAGCATGCCAGCTTGCTTATAGGGATGAAGTGATAACATTTGCAGGCAAGATGACAAGCCCTTCACAGAAGGCTGAGATACAAGTTCGCAAAATTCATTCCAGGACTTGTTCCTAGATATCTCATTTAACTCAGGCGAAAGTCATACTACAAGTGATTAATAAGCAGAATGGCTCATTTTCCTCTTGTTTTTCAGCTCATGAACACACTGTGGAGCCTTGTGGGGCATCAGATAAAAAAAGGTACTATTAGAGTCCAAAATCACAAGCTCAGAGCACAAGTACCCAGAGCAAGACCTAACTATAGTAAAAAATAACCCCACATATTAGAAAATACATAAGATAAACTGGTGCAGTAGTAAGATGAAAATTATTATGCCAGCATTACAGTCTTGAAAGAAATATTTTTCACTAAAGAAAAATAACAATACCATAAATAAGGTAGCTTGGCAAGAGTTTTTGGCACTCAAAAATCCAAGACCTGTGGAAAGAGATCTCTCTAGCAACAGTGGGAAGGGGAGTGGAAAGATACACTAAAAATTTCATTTGCATGACACACCTATCTGCATTTCTTCTAGTGATTCTTGGAAAGAGAGCATAAATCCAGATAAAGGGAGAAGTGTGTGTGGAAAGCAGGGTGTGGAAGGAGAAGCAGAAGTGTTAGACTTACAAAAAAGACACAGGAAAAATGTTTTTTGGTCAAGATGAGGTGATTTTAAAGTGCTTCGTTCCCCTTTCCCCTCTTTTCACCTTCCCCCCATCTCCAGGTATTTAGGTGAAAGAGATACAGCTCTAAGCAATTTAATACATCTGAATCATAAATCTTTGCATGATGATATTGTCCTCAAGGCCAAAAAACGACCCTGGTGAGGACACTGACTCTGCTATTTACACAAGCAAATCACCCATGGTTTGGTGGGGCAAGTCAAGGCACTGAATCCACAGACTGCTAGAAAAGTAAGCTACAGCTATTGCCAAAGTACTCAAAAAAATATTTCCTCTGCACTTGCACATGTATTTTCAGCACCCTGTTTTTCAGAGCATATGACTGGTGTGTTTGCAAGTGAAGAAGTCCTGTCTGGTTATAAGAGCCAAGGGAAGATGCATTTTCACACTTCTTTTGAATGGAGCCTGAGAGCTTTTGCTTTATTTGTCAAATAGGATGCTCAGCAATGTTTCCCTTGGACTCTGTGATGCTGCTAGACTTGGCAGAAGGGCTGCATGGAGAAAAAGATAATTGCAGTTTTCAAATATAATATAGATGGTAATTTTCCAAACTGATTAATGCTGTCTTCACTCTGGCTCTTCCTCCAATAAACCCCATGCAGACCTTCTGCATCAGGATCATTGATCATACACAGAACAAAACTGAATATTGCTCCCTCTTACCCAAGAAAGAAGAGGATTGGAATGGCAGGAACTAAAGAGGATGGTAAATTTGGGAAATTTTCTTGCCATTTCTGAATTGTCTTTCTTTCAGACAGTGAGAAATAAGGCTGCATTGAAAAACGGTGTGATGAAGCATATATCTGAGATTTTTATAATACAAGTTCAGGCTGATTTTGACAGAGATACTAGGAAATTTGATCCTAACAAATATGGAGCTGCCCTAAGGTAAAAGAAAGCAAAAGGAGATGAGAGGGTTCAGTTCCTGAGTCCTAAATCTCACTTCTGGCCATGTTTGCCATTCCTGAGTACTTTGTTCCTTTTGCCAAAATTCATCTAAAGATAAGATATTTGAATCTATTTTTTATGAGTGCCAAATAGATAGATTGAACACACCATTATACAAATCAGTCAGTTGTAAAATACCACAGTGCAGTATTAAAATCTGCTAAAAATTCCTCAGGAATCCAAGTTTGCCCAGAATCTGCTCTTGGGAGTACAGTTCCCAACCAAATGTGAAGCAAAAGGAGAGCACTTGATCCCTGGGAGGGGCATGGGGTGATAGAGAAGGAAACAAGAGATGGAAAACTTGCCTTAGATCTACAAGTACAAATTATATTTGTGAAATTATAGCTCTGCAAGTTCCCAACAGACATTGAGCAATTTCTGCCATTGCACACTCATTCTTGTCTTAAATATTCTTGCTATTCCTGGCTTAAGCCAGTGTTTGTTTGTTTGTTTGTTTGTTTTTCTAGAGAAACACTAGTCTCAAGGAACAAGGATATTCCAGATAAAGGGTGGCACTACATATTGACAAACTTGTGCAAAAGTATCTGGCACCTGACTGCCTGCTGGCATTACACTCCACATGGCATGTTTTCTCCACAGTGCAATCATTTTGTGTTGGGACAGATGCCAACTGGGGACTTGGATAAGGCCAAGAAACACTGCCTTTGCTTGGAAGGGAATGCTCTGCTGCCAGGAATCTGGACAGGAAAGGCGTTGGGGACACAGGACTGTTCACTGACAAGGCACAGCACCAACTCAGCTCAGCGACAGTGATCGACGCGTGAGCAGCCTCAGCTTCGCTCATAAAAGGCACTTCACAAAAAACTAACGTAGGGTTTTGTGAAATAAGGGCAGAACAGTTGTTGCAATAATGTGAAGAAATCCCACTAATTCCTTACACTATACTGGACAGGCACAGCCTGCATATGAAAGATTACTGGATTTGTTAAAAATATCAGGAGAAGAAACACAACACTAGCTGCCAGAAGAAACTAAGCTTCCCTACATATGCATATATTTAAAAGCTCCATTTACCCATATTATTTCTTACATGGGAAAATACTATCACAAGAATAAAGAAAGAAATTTTTCCATTTTTATTCTCTGCTCTGCTTATCTTTCATACCATTTATATATGTACCTATTAAGTCTTACTCTTTGGCTTTCTTCTCTTTCACTCCAGTCCCACTAAAGATAGGGAAGTTATATACAGGTGTATCTTTAAATCAAGAAAAAGCATCTGATTATCTTTTAGACTGATTTACTGATACTTACTCCCATACTCCCTCCCTCTGGGCAAATACAACTCTGCAATACCTTGGGCAATGTCATTTTATGTAAAACTTCCCAATGCTCTTCAAGTCATGTCATCATGTAATTATATTTTTTTCCTGTTGTGAAATGAGAGATGAAAAAGAGGAGCTTATCCCAGAAGATTTAAATAGGCTTAATGGAAATAGCTCTGCATAGTCAAGTAGCTGCAGAATGCATTTTCCCATCCTGCAAAAGTTTGAGACATTAGAATTACTTTTTCATCTAACAGGAACCAAAGATTTTCTAGGCTCCAAGATTTCCCAAACAGCTAACGAGTAGATGCAGCTACATCTGACAATGCTTTACATCCCTCAGGATGTCACAAACCATTTCAAGTCCTTGCTCTCAGACATACCCTGAGCATACAAAAGCCTTCCCAAGTGTAATTCCCTATTTAACAGGGAAAGTTTCATGTTAACCAAACATTTGCCATTTAAAGACACATTTTCCTCTCAGTAAAGTCCCAAATAAATGTAGTATTTCCCCAAACCATGTTTAGAAGTCCAGTGAAGAAGCCATAAATACAAAGCAAAATGAAATGTGAGTAATCTCAAAAAAGGTTTCCCTTTGGAAAGACCACATGCCATATATCTCAAAAAACTTGACAGTTATCTCCATAAAATGTGGCACAGAATTCCTAAAGTTTTAAAATTTAATTTCTAAGTATGAAAAAAACAGCATTTGGGTTATAGTTTTGACCAAAAACCAAGATAATGGCAGTGAGTTTGAAATGCTAAAAAAATGTGAATCAGTAAAGAATGATGCTGCTGTCACTCCATTACAGACTGAGTAAATGTCATAACTGACTGCAGTGCAGAAACCTCATTTCAGAAGACTGTTAATGATGGCTGTTTCACAATAAAGAGAGCTAAGAAAAGGAAAAAGAAAAAGAAAAAGAAAAAGAAAAAGAAAAAGAAAAAGAAAAAGAAAAAGAAAAAGAAAAAGAAAAAGAAAAAGAAAAAGAAAAAGAAAAAAGAAGAAAAAGGAAAAAAAAAAAGGACAAAAGGGAAAGGGAAAGGGAAAGGGAAAGGGAAAGGGAAAGGGAAGAGAAAAAGAAGGAGAAGGAGAAATAATGTAAAAATCAACCTAAGCAGGCAAGTCCCCACACCTTGCATGGAAGAAAGGTTCCATCATAAACCTTCAAGTCTGGAGAACATTAAAGTGCCCAAAGCTCAAAAAAAGTGGAAACTCAGATATTGAGCATCTGCTGAAACTCAGCACTCTGCTGCAGAAACTAGCAGCTCATGGCTTGCACAGGCATACTGTTTGCTGTGTAAAATCCTGGCTGGAGGGCCATGGGCCAAGTGTGGTGGTGAACGGAGTTACATCCAGCTGGTGGCCAGTACCAAGTGGGGTTCCCCAAGGCTCAGCATTGGTATCAGTCTCTTTTAATATCTTTGTCAATGGTCTGTATGAGGGGATTAAGTGCACCTTCAACCAGTTTGCAGAGGACACCAAGCTGAGTAGGAGTATTGAACTGATGGAGGGCAGGAAGGCTCTACATAGGGACCTTGGCAGGCTGGATTGATGGACCAAGGCAAATGGCATGAGATTCAATAAGACCAAGTGCTGGATTCTGAACTTGGGTCACAACAGCCCTGTGCAGTGGTACAGACTGGGGCAGAGTGGCTGGAAAGCTGCCCAGCAGAAAAGGACCTGGGGTCCTGGTTTGACAGTATCTGAACTTGAGCCAGCATGTGCCCAGGTGGCCAAGAAGGCCAATGCCATCCTGGCTTGTGTCAGGAATAGTGTGGCCAGCAGGACCAGGGCAGTGATTGTGCCCTTGTACCTGGCACTGGTGAGGCCTCACCTTGAATCCTGTTCTCAGTTCTGAGCCCCTCACTACAAGCAAGACATTGAGGTGCTGGAGAGAGTCCAGAGAAGGGCAACAGAGCTGGGGAAGAGTCTGGAGCACACGTGCTATAAGGAATGGCTGAGGGAGCTGGGGGTGCTTAGCCTGAAGAAAATGAGACTCAGGGGTCATCTTAAAGCTCTCTACAACACCTGAAAGGAAGTTTAAGTGAGGTGAGAGTAGATTTTTCTCCCATGTAACAAATGACAGGACAAGAGGAAATGGCTTTAAGCTGTCCAGAGGAGGTATAGATTGGATATTGGGAAAAAATTTCTTCCCTGAAAGGGCTGTCAGGCATTGGAACAGGCTGCCCAGGGAAGTGGTTGAGTCACCACCCCTGGAGGTATTTAAAAGACATGTAGATGTGGCACTTAGGGACATGGTTTGGCCATGGATTTGGCAGTATGGGTTAACTGTTGGAATTTTCCAACCTAAATGATTTGATAATTCTATGATTCATCAGCACTTTCATATGCAGAAACTGAAGCAAAGAGTGATCTCGTTACTTATGGTCAAACTGGAAAGATTGATCTACTTATGATCAAACTAGAGATACAAACCAAAATCAAAATATTGCTACCTGCATTTTAGCATCTCACCAGAGGAATTATAAAGGCAACAGAAAATAATTTACACTTTGTACTATGATCTATAACTTTTAAAAGACAAATATTTTAATTTTTATTTTCAAGACAATATTGGCAGTGTCATCATATTCCTAGACAGTACAGGATATATTGTATCACAATCCCCAATATCACCTTTACAGCTTCTACTTTTACTTCTCTGTGAATTCCAACACCTCTTATTCTGACCACATGCTATTAAAAGATTGAATTAATCATTCCATCTTGCTCACAATGCAGATGAAGAGATACAGCTGGGCAACCAATACACTAGGAAAGTCAATTCCTTAAATATTCCCTTACTGTATTGGATTCTGGGAATGAGAAGGGGGTGTGTGTGAAGGAAAAAGATGTTGGAAAGATAATTACGAGTAGTTAAAACTGTATCTCCTCTCTTCCCAGAGACAGAGAATGTCATTTCCATATCCCAATCAAGCTTAAGAGCATCCAGCTGAAGGTCACATTCAGATCTGCCTCTTCCAGCTGACAAAATGCTCTGCTGCCACTCAAACAGTCCCTTTTGCTTCCCACGGCTTCAGCGTGACAGTATTTCCATCAAATAAGTAAGCAGAAGTCACGAGTTGGTATACAGAACTTAAAAGGTAATTGAAAGTTTCTGGAGTAGTTCACTTCAAAACACTGCAATCACTTGTGAACTGAAGTGCTTGTTATCATATACAAAGCTCTAGTAATTAGAATCAGGAAAAGAGGTCCAAGGTGATTAGAGAATATTGGGAAAATTCTAGTTAACGGGAAACACAGCACATAAACCAATCAGTACTAAAAATTTCCCTGAGATACCTGAAATTAATCAAAATACAAAATGTTAAAAAGCACATTTCCATATTATTAAAATTTTTGAAGCAACTAATGATCAGAAGCCATTACAGCATTGACATTAATGTGAGATTAACCTCAGATGCTACTGACTTAATAAGAACATGGAAAATAGTCTCAACATCCCTTCCCCTTTCTCTCTGCCCTGCTTCCACATCCTTCAAACCAGCGCCTGACCAACATATGTATTTCTTTGTCTGGCTGGCACCTGGTGAAGCAGTGCCCAAGCTTGATGCCCCAGCTGCACCAGGCTGCCCAACCTCTGCCGCCACACGCTACCTTCCCAGGGCCATCACCCAACCTCCAGCTGCAAAAATTCCTGATGGAACATAACTTTGTGGGGTTTTTTAGGTTCTATTTTGTTTAAAGATAGGAGTTTTACTGAAGCCCCTTCAGCCTCTGGAGGGAGATTGATTTGGTACCCAAAACTACTTAAAAATCAGTTCTAACTTGGAATGAGAAAGTACAAAGGGCATGCACATGTTTTCTCTTCAAGACAGCTACAATATTTGTCTTCCAAATATGGAATTTTATTCATTTTTCACTTCTTTGATAACACAAGCAGGTCAGGGGTTTCAAATGGAGTGTGAATGTGCGAGTACAGAAAGGTCTTGACTATACTATATGTAATTTCCTAATTCTCTTTCCTAGGACAAAAATGGATTTCTTTGCAAACTACTTTTTCTTAACGCAAGCTGAACTGATCTCATACTCACAGATTTTATTTCAATTTTCATCTTTCTCCTTCATAAAATATGCTCTGAAGTTTTCACAGGAAAACAACTACTTTGCAATAAAGACAGCTAATTGTTTTGAAAATTTTTCTTTAAAATTAGATGTTTTTATTCTTCCATGAAAAACTTAATTTTGAATAAAATTTTGTAGGCCATTAATCTAGTGTAGATTCATGAGACTTAGGGAATTAGTTAACTTAGAAGAACAGCTACTGTGCATGCTCTAGAATTGCTCTTCATCGAAATTGTCAAAGATTTTTAATATGCAGTTACCACACAGATTAAAAGCTCTTAAAGTATGTCTCCATTTAAGAGGCCATCATTCCACAGTGTCATTACCTGCTATTAATATTTCAATTAGAGAGCATCACATGCTCCTCTGAAGAAATGCGCAACTACTCACAAAACGAGTCCCATTATTGATAATGCTCCAGGAGTGTGACACAAACATCCTATTTTTGTTCCTTCATTTAATTAACTTCTATAAATATCTTGCCAAAATTTTAAGGGATTCGCTCCTTTTGTACAGAAATATGCATTTGTGTTGACAAACACCTTCCAACCATCCTGCTTCTAAGAAGGAAAGTGAGAGCTGCAGGGACTCTACTGGCCCGTCTGCACTCCCATGTTACAACCTTACTCTTCAACCAGGTGTTCAAACAGGCTGACACATCACAGTGCACCCTGTCAGTCCTTCTCAGGACATCAGTCAGAGCTACCAGCACTTTTCAGGCATCACTGGTAGCACAAACAGGCTTCACACCTGCCTTTTTTCCACCTCGCCAGATGATTTAGCTCAAATCTCATGGCTCTGCAACAGCCAGTTTGGTCTGAAATATTCTTTCAAGGCATGATTCCTTTCTATTTTTTGAGAATAAAAATACCTAAACCACTTTGTTTACTATAACAGATCTTATAGTCCTATTTTCATCATGCCAAGCTGATAATCAACTTCAGTGAAGCTGATACCTGGAGGCACCTCTCAAAAGATGGACCTTGTCTAGCCAGGTAACAGAGAAAACGGTCTCACGTTTTGCCTCAGGGAAGGTTTAGATTAGATATTAAGAACAGTTTCTTCACTGAAATGCTGAAGACATTGGAACAGTATGCCCAGAGAAGTGTTCAAAAAAAGCACGTGGATGTGGCACTTAGAGACACGGTTTGCTGGTGAACATGGTGGTGCTTGGTTTATGTTTGGACTTGATGATCTTTAAAGTCTCTTCCAACCAAAAAAATCCTATGATTCTAAGCCAATAAATGGCAGTTGACTATACACAGCACTTTTATTTCACCTCACACTAAACAGCAAAATGTTACAACCATGTTTAATTTCTGTTGGGTGTTGAATAAAAAAATAATTTGAATGAAGCTTTCTTTTTGAGGCGCATAAAGGAACTTAGCAATTTAAACATATCAAGGGGATGGGAAAAAAAGAAGAGCTTGAGGAATAAAAGCCCAAGAGCTTGCACTGGCTTGTTTGGCAGCTCTCTGCTGTTTCCAATACTTTTCTCTCTAGGGCTTTTTCCATGAATATAAAAGGCATTTGAAATGCATGCCTTACACTGTGCACTGACTTCTAGGTGATTTGAAGGATATGACCCTAAAATGCAGTTTCTATTCCAGACTCCAGCCTTACATCTCCCTAAGCCCCCCTGTAACACACAGTGTAAACAGTCAGCCCACTCACACTCAGTCCTCCAGTGGAGTTTTGCCACCAGTTAGCAACTCTCTCAGAAAAAATCCTGGTGATGCAGAAGGTAAAAGGTGAACAGCTCCTTGCAGGAAGAGAAAAGTGAGCCCCTCCCAACTCTGCAAGCTGCACTGGCAGCTACTGCAGCCCTTACATCAGCATTTCTTTTGTTTTTGTGTTTGAAGCTTTGCAACCATCCATACAGAAAATCCAGCAGTGTTGAGAGTCACATCACCTTCATTTTGGCCACAGTGCCTTCATTTTGGCCACAGCTCCCTCCCAAAGCATGCTAGGACATCTGGCCAACATGTCTGCATCCTCATGCAGTCTGTGACCAGTGCTGTTGTTCCAGGAAAAGCCCAAATTCTGCTTCAGGCTGTTACCAGCATTCGCTGTTCCACTTGGGGAAACAGAACACTATGTCTTACTGAATAGGCTGTTCTGCAAGTGCTGCCCTGCAAATCTGTGCTGTACCTTTACAGTGGAGTGCTTTGCCCAGCATGGAATACACCAGCACAGCCAGCCTCATGCAGGTTTATCCTGGAGAAGACAAGTGTTCCTGTTAAAAAACAGTAGTTGCAGTCAAACCCGAGGCACATGGAAGCACTGTCAGTGCAAAGAGGGACATCCAGGACAACTCACCAGGATGACATCACCTACACTCCTGTGACAGCAGTGACATTTCTCTACGGAGCACAGGCACGTTGCCAGCCCTTAATTTACTCAGCCCTTTTGCAGTGGCACATGTCAGGGACTGGGCAGGAAGCGGTCCCAGCATCTCCCCGTCCAAGCTGCCACGTGCCAAGCCAGAGGAGCACGCTGCAAAGCCACTTTGACACAGACCCAAATGCATTTGCAAGGAACAGATCATGCCTGCAGAGAGGCTGGCGGCAGACAGCCAGACACACACTGCCCACTGAGCCATCCAGCCTCATCCCTGTCCCCACAGCCCTCAGCAAAACCATGTGCCAGCTGTCAGGCAGACCAAACTTGCAAAGATTACTTTGTTCTTTACAGCAGAGGGTGGCAGCTTGGAAGAATCTGGACTGAAAAACTGGACTTCATTGCTAAATGGCAATAATTTTCTGTATACAAAGGTGGGTATGTATAAGTTTTTTCTTCTTTAGGGAAGGAAACAAACACTTTGATAACTGGACTAGAAGACTGGGAAAACATAATGGTTTTCACTTGTGCCTCACTAGAATACTTTATGACTAGTATTAATTAGTAAACACTGAGAAAAAAAAAATCTCTGAAAATTGATGTGGAAGAGATGGATAGAAGATACACTTAATAGCCAAAATCCCAATAAAGGTCATTATATGACTGCATAAACAACTAAGTCCATACCCCACTGTAGTATAACCCTAACAGGGCCATGCTCAAGCTGAAGTCCTGGCCTCAACGTTGCCCACCTATTTTTTTGTTTTACACCTTCTTCCTCGTATCTTTAAATATCCCTTTCCTCCTTGGAGTGCTGGAAGACTACACATAGAGTCTTTAACAGATTGACTCCAAAAAAGAACCCATGGGAAACCACAGGAAGAATACCTGCCTACAACCAAGTGCAAAGAACTCCTCTAGCAACTACCAGGCACTATCAGCATTTGCAGCTCTTGACACTTGCTTCTGACTCAAATTAGTTGCTCTTCACATATCTGTATCATAGAATTAGGAAGTACAGCATCATTGAGAGAACATGGATTTTGCATTTCTTGACCTTTTTCCTACTAATTTTCAGCAGATTATTTAATGTTAAAATTATACACCATGCAATGCAGCGATTCCAGTTAGGAATGCACAAGTAAGACTGCCATATATAGGTGATAGTGTTAATTAGCATGAAAACACTCCATCAGGCAGATTAGATGATATCTGTATTCAACTGGATGACTGTATTCATTAACAAGGTGTTATTTTGGAAAAATATGTCCAAGAAGTCCTCATATATCCGCTATAAGATAATGTTCCATTTCCAGTTATTGAGGTTATATCCAATTGCCAGAAAGACAATAGTTACTGCTCTGCAGGCACGTTCACTGGGATACACTCAGTAAAAAAACTACAAGGTCATCACTGTGTCAGTCCTGGTCTGCAGAAAGTATAGTGCCAGTAATGTTTTATTTACAAAGTCCTTTCATTCTGTGTAATGCTTAGACTGTTGCAGACTTTATAAGCCATTTGCAGTGGTACCACTGCACTTTTTTTAAAGTATGAGGTCTGATGCCAACTCATCTGTAATTTCCTTAGTTGGGACTAGTTGACATGCTTGTTAAAAAATGCCGTTATACAGAACTATCTGTTTCTGTTTTAAAAATAACCTTCCTAGAACAGAGTGCACCTTCTGGGTTGGCTTTGTAAAGAACACGGCCTACAGGCCCTAATCAGCAGTTTTAGTACAAATGGCTAACACCAAGCATCACCTGCCTCCTGCTGCAGCACATCACACCTGGGCAGCCGGAGATGGCAATCAAACCCTTGCCCACAGCACAGCAGATTAAAAACTTAATCCCGAACTCATTGAACACACATAAGGTTCATTAACTTCAGTCCCTGGTTTGTACACAAGAGAAACAACAGCATGAGATGTGAGGTCAGGAGGTGGCTGAGCTTTGCTTTGATTTGGCGTGTCTCCATTCTCTCACCCCATGAAGTTCATGTCACAGAGGGTACCTTGGTGCAGAGCTTACCAGGATGACTATTTCCTCATAGAGCTGAAAGGGTGTTTAGATATATTAACCACGTTACCAGTGTTACCAGTGTGTCAACATGAAAAAAAGAAAGGTTTTAAATGGTCCCTCGAGGTTCTCCTTCAGAAACAAGTTCAGTGGATTTTTTGGGTCCAATTTTCCTTTTTTTTCTTTCTCTCCAAGCTAGTTTAAAATATTGAGCAATGTTAGTAATCATGGTTAGGCATTCCTTCAGATGGCAAAATGTCCATGTTGCAGAAAGCATGCTCTGGCAGAAAAAACGCACACCACAAAAGCAGAAGTGTATCAGAGCCAAGCACTCTAACTCAGCTTTACACAACTTAGAGGATGTTTTGGGTCAGATGGGGGATGTAATTTTCTTGCCCAATGAATGTTCTGTAAACTATCAAAGCTCTCCTAGCAGAGCACAAATACAATGAAATGAAAACAAATGTCATCATTTTATTACAAAACTGTCACTTTCCTTTTTGTTAAAAGCAATCCTGATGGGAAGCAAAACTCCCCTGCTTTTTTGGTTATCTGTTTTTTTGGTTATCACAGTTCTCAAATATTTTCTTTCCTTGCTGGCAATATGTCCATTTGAATCTTGCTATATTCCACCACATCTGCAGCTTTAATGCAGTAATTCATACAGTATGATAAAGCCACAAACTCAAAATCACTGTAATGACATCTGTAATTTAGAAACTTCGAGGATGGAAAGCTTGAAACTGGCAGGTGACAGTTTCCGCACAGACCAAGATAGGACTGTGTGTATGTATATTTTTACTCTTAAAAATTTTACATTTTTACTCTTAACTGCACAAATCTTGACTCTTGCCCTGTCTGTTAGGCAAGGCACATAATCTTAGTGACATAGACATCAAAGTATTTCCTAAGAATGCATTTGTTCAATGCATTAAAAGGTTGACCACAACTGAGTTGAATCAGGAATCACACATCAGTACCCATGGAACTTCAACACTACTCCAGCACAAGGGAGTCCCAAGTAAAGCATTTGTGGTGGGACAGCAGCTGCATGGTCTAAGAAAACTTATTACCTGCCTACAACAAAAATATCTCTAAAAATCACATAATGGGGTCTGCAACTACTTCCTCCTGCCCTCTGGCCTTGCAAATGTTATGAGGCTGCATCAACACTCACATCTAAACCAAACCAGACTTCTGGTTGTGCAACTTATCCCCCAAAGGCAGGCTCATGGTGGAGTCCACACAAGGTCCTGCGTGGCTCAAGACCTTCAGCCACCCAACTGCCCTGTTGGTAAAGCTCTTACATTCCTCAGAAGAGTTTCTACAACCTCCAGGCCTTCAGCTGAAGCATGGCTGAGTGGAATTTCGTTAAACAACTCCTTATGATATAAAGGAACAATTACATTTTCTAGCTCATTTTCTTGAGTTGCAGCATCTCATCATTAGCAACAGAGATGCAATTGCTAACAGAGTTTGCTCTATCTTCTAACAAGATCTTAGCCCAAATAGCCCCAAAACCACAGAGATTAAGAGACTTCAGAAGTTCAAATTTGCACAACCAGTCATTGCTGGGGTTAATTATCACATTTATTGGCATAGTGCTGACTCAAAGAAAAAGATCATATATCCTTAGCAAAGATACCATCTGCCCATCTTTAGACTCAAATGCACAAATGGAATCTATCACCTGGCTCTGAAATCCATCACTGCTTCAGCTCCATGAGCACAAAACAAACATCCAACATTCCACCTATGATTTTGGACCCCATTTGCCTCCTTTCCTTTGTTCTGCATTAACAAAGGAGCATAAGTTCCTGTTTATTGAGGAAGGAAGGACCACGTAATAGAAATGCTCATTCACATCTGCTGAAACTGTGGATTTTATGCTTGTTATGACTAAATCATTGAAAATGAAACATCCTCACAAGCAGAATAATGACTAAGTAAAAGAGGGTTGTTCTTCGACTTGTACCCTCACTGAAATACCATGGGTCTGGTTCCATATTGCTATGAGACAAGTAAGGGCAAAACATGAAATGCTTGCATTTAAGCCTTTTAATCAGAATTTTATCAAAAAAATGTAAATATTTACAATTCACATTCTCCCATATTTTGGTAAAATGCAGTTACAACTGCCTCTTTTGACAACAGAATAATTAAGCTTTCCAGCATATGAGTTGTGGGGGAAAATACTTCTCTTACTTCTGAAGCTTACCTTTGAAGCACAATGGAAGACAAAATGGACACATAGAAAATAAAAAGTTGTGGTTTGCATTTAAAAAGCATTGCATACACAGCCCACCCCAAAATACCATTATTTAAAAGATATTAAAAGAGATACACTTGTGCTATCAGCATTTTTAGAGGGTCTGAAGGCAGAGCATGCAAAATAGATTGCTTTTGGAGATAAGGTCCCTATATTTGGACACCTAAGTCAAGGAGTTAGTGCATAGGTTCTGCAGACTCCTTTTTAGGCCACATTTTGTATCATTTTAATCTTAGTCTAAATATAAACACAAAACCAATGAGTCATTTTGTAGCCTTGGTGTTTGCAAACTTATCACCCGGCAGTGTCGCTTTCTGCACAATCTTCTTCTCAGGGTGGCCAATCAGCCCAGGGAAGAAGCAGAATCAGGGCAAAAGCCCTGGCCCATCCCCTTCCTTCAGGCATGTGCAGACCAGAAAGCAGCCCCAGCAACACAAAAACACAGAGAAAACACTCTGGAGGAATCTGTTTTTCCCTCTGCAGAGCACAGCAACGTTCCTAAACAGCCCAGAGAAAAGGCAGAAGTACAGCCAACAGATCAACTTTGCAGACTGAGCTGATCCCCTCATTGCAGGAAGAGCTGTCTCTGGGATAAAATAAGAATTTTATCTTCTATCAGCTCTAGCACACATTGCCAAAAAAGGCACAAAAAGCATATGCAATGGTCTTAACAACTGACAAATAGTTTCATATATTATCTCTGAATTTATCTCTCCAAGAAGAACTGTGAAATCTTCATGAACATTGATGAAGGGGAGGTGGGGTGGGGTGGGCAGGGCATGAACAAGGTGGTTAGTCTGTCTGCAAGACTACTGAAGGACTAGTTCATGTAACCACTTTAAGCTCACTTGGGTGTTGAGTCATACCTTCAAACACAACATGCACAAGGCTGTGCTTTTCTCACTTCATTTCTCTGAGCAGCAATGCCAGTCTCACATTCACAACACCACGGGGCAAACGCTGTACCATCCTCAACCCACTGCCCATGCATACCAGGCAGTAAATCATCAACAGTGCAGGTGAACTTCCACATACCTTCACCAAGGCTTGAAAGCACACTGGTCACATTCCCCTATTCTTACACTTGGAATGCAAGAGGCACCCAGCAAATAACACACCAAAACCCAGAACTGACATACTTACTGCCAGAACAGGAAACAAAGTGAGGCTTAGAATGAGGGACTAGAAGAAATACATGCTACACACAGGCAGCTCCACTCATCCACAAGACTGGCTTTCTCACCACAGCACTCGCTCTCTTGGGACCAGCCAGATTTACAGTCAGTGGCAAGTTTTTGGACTGCATGTGAATATTTATCTATGTAGATGAACATGTCAAAATATCATCGAGAAACAGTCTCTTCAGCCCAGGCTCCCACAGGCTAGAGGACAGATCACAGTAAGAGCTTGAATCTCCCTTCTTTTCCAGCATATCATTTAATTAAAGTCCCTCACCGGCCACTTTGGAATGCAGGAGTTTATGAAGCTAACAGAGCTCATTGCCAGCAGCATGTGAACACTAAAACGTGTGTAAAACAATTGTTTTACAGAGTTCTAAAATGTCAGACTACAGGAAGGTTAGTTACTTAGCATTTTTAAATGCTATCAGGATTTCGGACAGGAATTGGAGGCTCTTGATAAAATTTCCGTATTTTCCCTAGATGGACCCACTTCCTATCTGTTCCCTTAAGTAAAGTATTTGCATTTTTCACATTTAATTGTTATGAAGCTCCTTGTGTTCACGTAAGTTCTGCTGTGTGCTCAAGAAACTTATATTTGCTGCCAGACCACTGAGTGCATTCCAGAGCACAAACTCCAAACTGCACTATCACCCATAAAACAGAACTGAGCATTGCTGGCAAAAGCATTTTATTTTTCTCTCACACACACATCAGAAGGTTGTGTTTGAGAAGATGAAGGTTTCCCTTGGAGCACAGCATTCACGACATGGGATGAGATGTTTCTGGCATAAGCTCTCCTGGTGCTCACTCGACATCTTCCTTGTTATGATTGCAAATTCCTACCACTGTAAACCTCCCTGATGACTCATGAGAAAAAAAGCACACCAAAAGGAAAAAAAAAAGGGAAAAAGAAAGAAAAAAAGGGAGAATGAAACCCTTTCAGTTGCAGTGTATGTAAAGAGACAGTGATACAAAAAAAGTCTCAAATTTAAAAGCAAAACAATATACTGGAGAAACAAAAAATGAATTTTTCATTCCTAACTGCAAGTATTTGGGGACAATGAACAGACAGAAGATTGTATGTGTTCAAAGAAACTGCCATTTTAAAAATAACCTTATTCTGCACTATTTGGGGAAGCATGGTTGAACATGACATCATGCACATGCAGCTATGGACAAATACAGTTATATTTTCAGTGAACTAAGTAAAACAAAGGGATTAATTCTCTTCAGATACATCTACATAAATTATTAGGCTATCACAAACATTCAGAGATGCATTTTAATTAGTCTTCTGCCTAGGAGTGCTAAAATAAAGATATTTCTCACTTATTTCAAATTAAAATATCCCCTTCTGCCTCTGTTATATTTACAAACAGGACTGCCCTACTCTTTCTGATAGCTGAATATTGGTGTACCTCTGACCATGGCATTTATTCCAGGAAAACCAGTGTAAATGTTACCCCCAATGTATCTATCAAACAGCAACTACAGCTTTTCCATCTATATAAAATATTTAAGTGTCACAAAATGACTTTTCTATGTCAGTATTAACAATGTAACTATTTGAATAACCACAAAATTTCCCAGGCACAGCTTCAGCCTAGAGTACAAACCAGTATCTTGTTCCGGTATTTACCTTAAATCCCCATCTAAGGAGAGCAGCACAGATACTGCTTTTACCCTGACATGCTTATTATGCCTTTGACTGTGAGTGTAGTTTCCTAGCTGTGCTGAGCTCAGTTCCCCAGCATACTCCCCTTAAACAGGCAATTTTGGTCCAATTGAGCCATGTGTCCAAGTGTATATCACTGCACAGAGAGGAATCACCAGCTCTACCTTTTCACACCATGGCACAGGTGCTGTAGCCCCAGCAGACTGGAATGAGAACCTACCTTAAACTAATTTTTAAATGAATTTTATCTGCTCTTAAGGAAGTCTCTCAATAAGACAAAAAGCTGGAGTTCTCCTCCCTACTGCTCCCACCCAGCATTCTGCCAGGCAGGGCCAGGGAGAGAAGACAGGACAGAGGACAGGCCAAACTCAAGTCGCTGGAAATAAGTACTAAGTGTGATACAAGGAAACCAGCACACGTGCAGTAGGTAACAGTCTTTTGAAAATCTCTGAAAAAAAGATACATCTGATCACCATTTCAAAGCACTGCAGATGGCAGCATCACTTTTGTAATCTTTTGGAAGCAAGAGAAATCAATACCACTCAGTGTGGAAATGTCAACAGAAATCCTCAAAAATCTTAATATTTTAACATTTCACAGTTCTGAAGGACTCTCATTTGAAAATAGTTGCTTCAACAGCCTTCCAATTTTTAAAAGATATATAAATCAAATTATTAAAACAAAAAGGAGGCTAAAAGACAGTGATTTAATTTTTTCATTTTTTTAAATACTAACTCGATTCCCTTATGGCATTTTAACCCAACTGCAGGAGCAATGAAAGGGACTGCAACAGCAGTAAAGATCTATTTAATTGACTTTTATTGTTCAATATATAGGAAATCCTTTTGTTTGGAAAAATGGCAGCATTATAAACTGCAACTACAAAGATGTTTTGAAGTTAGTTTAAACAGTAACATTAAGACATTTTTTACTGATGCACTTTTAAGACAGATGTATAATTAAGCTGTATCTATAAGTTCTCTCTATGTCTCTACAGCACCAAATAATGTTATTAAAACAAAAAACCAATTTCTATGATTTTCCTACACCCCCTAATAATGTTTCAAATTTAGCAGAATATTCATTTGGAGGAGATATGGCAGGACATATCATATAGTTTTGTCCAAAGGGAAAAAAAAAAAAAGCCATAAAACTTGAGACCAGGAGAGTCCTTTCAGCAGAGCTAAAAAGATAGTCTAGACTAGATAGCACCACCAGAACCAGGATCACCAGATCTTCAGAAGGACACTCAGAAATGAAGACTACCAAAAGGAGTATGGTGTGCAGAGATTAAAATGTAATTTCTCCAGCATAAAGTTTCCTTTACCCAGTTGTCATGGAATATGTACAATACACTACTTCTGTGTTCATATCCATGCACTTCCCCTCCTTCAGAAATGACGTCCTCAGGCAGCCCCTTCTTTATAAGGTGTCACATAAAAAGAACAAAAATCAAGGACTACACATCACTTTTAAGTTTTCAGAAGTCCTATAAGATATTACAAATAACCAATTTGTGTTTCTTTTGCTTTTAATATTCCTGCCTGCTTACAAGTGCTCCTGTAAAGCTAACAGGACACAACATTGATTAAAGAAGGCTTGAAATTAATCTAACAGACTGCTGCAATAGAAACTTAGAACAATATACCCTTTGCATAAATAATACAGAACTTTATTGCCCTAATTTAAACCAAAGCATTTCAGATATTGTTTGCTGGAAAAATTCACCTTTTCAACTTCAGTATGGTTCAGGCTTTTCTCTTTGTCTTCACATAATCCCTGAAAGCAGAGGGAGGAGAAATGTGTGCAAGGGCTGGTCAGAAAAACTCCCTTTAGTTACATTGTTACCCCACGAAACCTCACCTAGCTCACTGAGGTTCAATCCTGAATTGGCAACACCTAGTTAGTGACTAAAGACAATTCTTCTTTGAACACAGAGTACATTGAGAGCCTGTCCAAAAATTCACTGTTTCTGCATGAAAGCTCTCAAAAGCTGAAGTTCGTTCCTCTATTGCCCCTCCAAAAAGATGTCTCAGCTGCACTGAAAAGGAAACGTTAGGCTGTGGATTCAAAGTAGCTGTCAAGAAACACAAACATAAAATTGACTTAGTAGCATTATTAGGAAATGTGTTCTGGGCCCACCCTTGGCAGTAACACCAGGGTTAACTCAAGTTGTAGCAATATTTAAAACAGCTCCGCAATTTTCCTTCTCCACCCAACTGAACAACAGAAAATCACGTCAATAAATGAAAAACACCACACGTATTTAAGCGAGAGAAACCATCTAAACTTCCAACATTTTTCATCCTCAAGGGTTTTTTTAATCCAAAAGATTTGTACAGCATTTTTAAAAAATAACTTACAGGATCAAAAGGAAAATAAATGCATAGCTTTAAGTCCTTAGAATATAGCCTCCCCCTGTTGCAGAAGAGTTCAAAGTCATAAAGTGCTGCAGATATGACCACACATCAGACAAATAATCTAGTAACTAACTTATTTTTCTGGTTTATTTAACAATATATCAGGCTTAGAACATTAAATAAAAATCTCACAGACAATGGGTAAGACTAACAATGGTTTTGCTCTCTTTTTTTTTTCTTCTCCTTTTTTTAAAAGAATGCTGAGACACATCAATTGAACTGACTACAATTTTATTTTGGATACCAAAAAATAAAAAGAAGCTGGAAGGAAAAGAGTAGTGCATTGCACTGATCTCAGTAAAACTGCTTGTAAGCGTCACTGTTCAGCCCTAGGAGGACAAAGATGGAAACAATGCTGCCAACAGGGGTAGACCAAGTGAAGACCAGGGGAGCAGTGCTCTGCCTTGGTTGTGAGGGCATGGCTTTACATTATGCTCATGTAAGACACAATCCACACACTTTGTACCAGTGTTTGTGCAGCACCTGGAGGGAGGGCTTGCAGTGGTGGTAACAGCTGCGGCAAGTAATGGTCATAAAAACCAAGAGGACTTCCTGGGTGTCACAGGAGCTCAGGTATCTCGCCCCCCTCCATAATTTGATTTTGTTGCCCTCACAGATAGCCTATGCACCTGCAAGATTGTAGGCCCAGCCTGCATTTTGCAGCTTGGGCAATCACATACACCACTTCAGTGGACGTGGAGAGCAGCAACATTCAACAGGATGCACAATGCATGTACTTTGTACAAGCGCAAATCAGTTTTCAAGGGACTGGAATGTGAAACCCCAGGCTTAATAACAGCCAAACACAGGCCACACCACCTGCTAGCTGCATTTTTCCCGGGCTCAAGCATGCCAAGTAGTTTGCCATTATTATTTCACTATTCCTTCAGTCTAACCTCTGCCCTTCCTCCTCACTCACCCACCTGTTCCCACCACCTACAATGAACACAGAGGCCTCAAACTTCCAAGAACGATTAAAGCAAATCATAAACAGTTTGACAACAGATTCAATTCCATTGCCATTCTCATTTTTGTATGTTCCTGCTGTCTGTGCCCTTTTCACAACCCAATGTCCATGGGTGCCACCATGATGAAAAAACCCCAACTTCCTTCCTCCAGAACAGTAACAGACAGATTTTGATCAACATAGTTGTAGACCAACACTGGGGGGAGGGGGCGTGTGAGACACCAGTAACAGAAATAAAACCCCAAGCAAACCTTGATTGTAACTGGAAAATGCCAAGAGTCCTCTACTGCACCTCAGAGAAAAAAGCTGGTGCATCCTACTTTGTGTCTAGCATGAACTCCAATCATGTTTATGACCTGCAGTATTTCTTAAGAGATGGGGGGGTCTCAGGATCATTTCCTTTTTTTTTTTTTCTTGTTTGTCAAGTTCACAAAAGGGCTTAAAACACACTTTGAGACACAAAGGGAGTAATTACAATACACAACTAATCGGAAACAGTACTCAAACATTGGACTGGACAGGACTAAAGTCCACTCTACAAATTGAATCAAAAAGAGACAGAAGAAAAAAAGTTTTTAAGTGCTAATGTATTAAAAAAAATTAAAGACTCACTAAATACATGTGAGGAAATGGAGGGTCCCCTTCTTTTGAATTTATTTACATAATATTAAAGCTTTTTATTTTGCTTTTCTTGCCACTAAAATTTTCTAGCTACCCTGGGCGAAGTCACCATTAAATTAAGAGGTTAAGGATTTTATAACATGACAAATCATTAGACCTGTGGCCTACAGACATCTCCCTGCCCTCTCCTTCTCTCTCTCTCCCTCCCTCCGTTACCAAAAGGCTGATGCCTTGCCTGCAACGCACCCTGAGGCGTCAGCCACGGCATGGGCACAAGGTGAAGGTAACACAACACTGCCTCAACCCCACACTTGCTTACCACTTTGCAAAAGCACTAGAGACTACAATCAGGGCTTGCTTAGACACAAAGCAAAAGAAACAAGAAAACAATTTTGCCATTTAGCTGCAGTTAAATGGTAAAACTGGACTAATGTGGACACAGAAATACCAGTTTAAAAGTCTTTATACCATTTACATCACCCTGGAAAGGAAAATAAATTATCCCAGTATAAATGCATCCACACTATAGCCTATGCCAGCACAGTATCAGTTAAAATAACAACACATCAGTTCCCTAACCAACAGAATTATACCAGCTGAACTTTCCTAGCATAGACCAGACCTAAGACATGAGGTAGTGAAAATCAGGCTCAAGATCATTCCATAGCAACAATATAGTCTAAAAATATTCACTGCTCAGATTTATGGATTTTAAAAATGTTTTAAAATCCAAAATTTAAAGCTAGCATCCTGAGTCATACAGGATTTACAAATGGAGGCATAAATTTTAAAAACTTCCTCAAGGTCCTAACTCAGGAAAATAATTTTATGATAGAAAGCACATAAGCATGTGTTTGTCTCCCACTGAAGCAAGTGGAAAGGAAGCACATGGATAAGTGCTCTCTGAAATCTGGGCCACAGTCAGAAATCACGGTCTTTGTAGAATTTATTTCCTCATTCATTTCAGTGCTGTTTAATCACAAGTCATTCATGTTTTAAGACAGTGGGAAAAACACAGACAATGGAAGCTAAATCAAGTTTGTTACAACTGTTCAATATTTACACCATTCATAGCATAAAACAGAAGAATTTTTGGTAACTTAAGACAAATACCTTTTTCTTTGTTATTAAATGTACCGCAGCAGTCCTGTTAAACAAACCCACTGTCTCGAATATTAAAGAAATTGTTGTTTATGTTTACAGAGTCATTTAAATTAAAAATCTGTTCCTGTTCCAAACCCCACTCTCCTTCATCTTCATCCTCCGGTTCAGCCTCAGACCCATTGCGACTGTTTTCATACAAAAAGATCTGCTCATCCACGTGAGCCGGGGCTAACCGGTTTCTCTTTGCACTCACAACATTAGCAGAAGAACCAAAAAGGCGTTCAGGGAAGACCCTTGTGGCCAGAATACACCAGTATTTTTGAAGAACCTTTGGTAAAACTGGAAACAGTGCTAGTCTGTCAGACCACCATTTCAATGGGTCTTCATTCAAACCGAGGACCTTTTGTGACTTGAAGTTGCTCAACTCCTCAACAATTTGAGCATGCCATTCCTCCTGATCTTCTACGCCTCCTGTCTGGCAAAAGATCTCTGCGAGCATGTTGTTGATGACACTGGTAGGAGGAGGAGTAGAGGAGATGATGATTTTTTTCATAGGGGGCTCTTCTGAAACAGTGAAGAATTTCTCCTCAGTCCTAAAGCTATTTTCTTTTACTTTCTCTAGCAGGCTTTTTGCTTCTTCCACCACTCTGTTTTCCACTTGTTGCCTCTCAAAGGCTGAAAGAAAAGGCAGTTTCTTGTAGCGGGGATCCAAGAAAGTTGCAACATTGAGAAACATGTCTATCTCAGGTGTGTGCTGGTAGGTGGTTGACAACTCTTTAGCAATCACCTCCTTTGCCATGCTGATTTCTTTCAAATCGTTCTCTTTGATGTTCAGAGTAGTATTCAGAAGCATGTGGAGAAGTGGCTTCACCATACTTATCGTCGGGTACTTTGAAGCAGACATCATCTCTGCAACCTGCTTGAAAGGCTGGAGCAGCTCCACCAGCCCTTCGATTGTATTCCACTCACTGGATTCCAGCATGAGGTGGTGGTTGTTGCTGTCCTCCACAAGAACAGCCGCAATGACAAACTGCTGCTCCTTGAGGCGCTGCAGCATAGCGAGCGTGCTTCCCCACCAGGAAACACGGTCGCTTACCAGCATGCAGTGGAGAATATTCTGCTGCTTCTGCTTCTCACTCAGCATGTACATTGCGACCGTAGACTGCTGAAAATACTCCACTAACTTTCGGCACCTGGCAAGAAGGTTGCAGAGTTTGGGGAGCTGAAAAGCCTGTTGTATTCCTGCGTTAAAAGTGTGCCCCAAACAAGGCATCTGTACGGGAATATCTAGGAGAGAGCAAGCCTTCACAATGTCTTTACTGTAATCTGTTGTAGCACCAAAGACTTTTGTATTGATCCCCCACTCAATGAATGTTTCATAAAGGACTCGTGTAATGGTCTCTGCAGTGTTATCCTCCGGTACTTCGAATGTTTTCAAACACCGTGAGCTCACAGCCAGGCAGTTGGCAGGACTGCTGCTGAGAAAGTGAACTGCCACGGTTACATATGACCTGTTCTGGTTTTCACTCCTCCACATGTCCGTGGATATGCCACACCACAGAACCTCAGTGAGCTCCTTCAGCACAATTTCTCTAATAGCACTGTACTTTTCGGGAATCGCTTTTGTACAGAAGTACTTCCGGCTCGGAAGTTCATACCTGGGGTCCGCTGTTCTCATGAGGGCCTTGAAGGTAGGTTCATCAACAATGGAGGCTGGATACATTCCCTCACAAATTAAGCTGATGACAGCAGATGTCAGTTCCTGATGTTTTTTGTTTTCGTAGTTCTGGTAGGTCTTCATGATGAGGCTATCTTGAACAACCTGCTGTGATGACTCTGGCTTGATTTTTGAAAATGCTGTGGCAAAGGCTTCCCTCATTTGCTCCGTGTTACTTTTCACAAACTCACAGAATTCATCAGGGTGATTTTTCTCAAGGTGGTAGGAAAGGTTGGACGTGTTTCCTGAATAGGCAATCTGTGCCATGCAAATACGGCAGTAGATCTTCTTCCACTGTAATATGCATCCTTCCGCATTGGTATCAAACCCAAAGTACTTCCACACTTTACTTTTTGCTCTCGGGTGAGCCACTAATTTTAGGTCTGATGGGGAACCTTCTAAACCTTTATTCTCCATTGCTTCTTGGCCACCGTCCCACCTTTTGATCCTTCACTCATTAATGAGTACCTGATAAAGGCAGTAAGATAAAGATACAATGAGAAAGCACAAGTTTGACCACACTCAACTATGTGAAATCAGCGTTTCTGTGAATGTATCAAGAAACCTACCATACTAATTACATTTGCAAATTTAAAGATGAAATTTGCAGGAAGTGTGACCTACAAGAAGCCCACTGGATTGTCAAAAATTAAAAGGAGTTTTAATATATCCCATTCTGCTGTGAAACTGAGCTAGAAGACCCGAATAAATCTTTCTTTCTGGGATTTCATAAATCTGGGTAGAGAAAGTGTAACCACCACAACAGAGTTGATACATTACTGTCACAAAAACTGATCATCTGCTATAGCACTTTCCCGCGTCTTAAGTTAGAACTAGACCAACATCCTGTTGCCTAAGAATTACTGAACTTTGCTGTTAACATTTATTTCAATTGAAACCTGATACTGAAGGAGCAAAGGTTTTCTTGTTTGTTTGTTTTGAAAGAAGTTTTGTTAGCTCGATCTAACTGTTACAGCTTTCGTTTTAAAAAAAAACATAGTAAAAAATCTGTGATGCATATTATGGCAATAATCTGCTCCTGTCAAATGTAAAGATGATTTCTGACTGAAATAAAAGGAAAAGAAGCTTGAACCTACATGCAGATCAACAATACATGTCTGACACCTTTCCTGTCCTTCTCTTTCTGAAATCAAAGTCATCTCCTGAACTACTAGTTCACAATCGTCATTCCTGGAATAATAGTGCATTATAATTACAGGAAAAGCAGATGGGGAAGCACTAATAAATGTTATTATTCACATCAGCTGGAAAATAATTCTGCTGCATTTTCTTCAAAAGGCTACAAAAGTTGGGAGGGGATGACACTAGAGATGAGTGTGGTGATAAGGTGAGACTTTGGCAATCTGTACCTTGATATCTGCACAGGAAAATGCTTCTTGTGCGGTCACATGCAAGTACTACTTGAGGCTTACAGTGCCTCTGTGAACAGTGCTGGGACCTGGCACCCACCAGAGCTGATCTCACTACACCAAAAAGCCCAGTCACAGCACAGCACAACTGCACCCTGACTTCTGTATTTCTTCCACACCACCGTGACAGCAACAAGCCCTTTTCCAGGGCCTTGGCCAGCACTGGGAAGGAGAAGAAAGACATTGGTTAAACAGGGATGCAGCCTCCTCCACAAAAATCCAGAGAAAGAGAACAGGAGAGGAACATGGAGAGCACCAGACTGAAAGCAATGGCATTGCTACTTCTCTGCTCCTCAGGAGCTGCACCTGTACCCAAGCCCTGAAATCCTCAGGTGGTAAAACTGGCTGGTTAGAGCAGGAAGAAACAATCTGTCTGTTTCATATTGCTGCAAGGGAATATTAAAAAAAAAAAAAAAAAAGTATGTATGCAAGCTTCTCTGGGTGCTTTCTGCTGTTGGTGAACATTCCCAAGAAAAGACAATTTTCTCTCTGAACTATAGGTGGTATTTTGCAACATTTTCTGAATGTCTTGAATGGAAAACCAAAGACAGGTTAAACAATGCTAAACATATTTATCTGTTGGTTTAGAAGCAGAATGAGAGATGCAGGGCAAGCATTTTATTGGATTTGTTCTGAAGATTTACTTCTGGGTGTAGACACTCTGGGTTTTTTCCTGAGGGAGGGGCAATGTTCTGCCTACTAGCATGCCTTCTAATGTGATTCATCCAGTGCCTTTAAGTTGCCAGGATAAACTATTGATTCAACATGGTAATGCTGCCTAATTCCAAACATGTGCATATCAACAGCACCAAGGTATGCAATCCCACAAAAACTGATGATTTTGAAAGACCAAGTGGTGTAATGCGTAATGAGGTAACCCTACCATGCCATCAGATAGTGCACTGACAAGACATGTCGTATCGATACATATTATCATTGCTTTTAGATTCCTCCATTTCAGTCCATGGCATGGTGTCTCGAGGAAGCACAGAGGCTCATGGCATTCCACTGAATCTTACAGCTTCCTCTGCAGTTACCTGGCAATTCCTGAAAGTAAGGAGGAAGGCACTGTAATAGAAGAGTCGATGCATCTTTAATATTTAAAATTAGTATGATACACCTTGGATCATACAAAGTCCATCACCAACTGATAATGTAGAAGTTACTTTAGAGTACGGGAACGTTACACTCGCTCACTCTTCATTCTTATATATGTCATGGTTTTGCTATCATTTTGAGAGGTTATCAGGCACTTGGCAATAGTGGCCCAGAGTAGTACCGGCACAGCTAAGGATATGCCAGTATAATACAGCCTTTAGCATAATGCTGTAAAATATACTTCAGCTGTCACAATAGCTCAAATATAAACTGCTGATCATCTCTGCCTTTCACTGAGTGTTGTGCAGCATAACTGGCATTATGAACACAAGCTAAAAACCCCACACCTCTCATTTTTCTCCAAGAGGAGGTGAACTTTTCCACTTTCACTGAAACAGTGTTTGTAGTCTAGTCCTGGCAAAAACAACAGCAACCCTGAATTCTCCACCTTTGGAGAAGCTGGTGTTTCCCTTGCCTCCTACATGCAGCTGCACCAGCCAGTACTGGGGCCGAGGCTTTTAAGAGCCTGCAGAGCTGGCTTTGCAGTGAACTCAGCTGCCACAGGAGGAGGAGGAAAAAGAGTTCAGACTTTCTGGCCCTAGCACCTCAACCCAGCTGTCCTTGGGGCAGGCTGTGCTGTCTCCTCACACCTCTCAGACCACACACCCCTCATTCTCCTAACACAAACCCATGACTTCCATCTCCAGGGCAGACCTTGGGCCAAAATATTAATGCCAGCGACGACTTGTGTCGCAAAGAGCAGCTGTGTTACCCTTGCAGGCAGGGCTCGGTTTCCCCAGTGGAGAAGAAAATTGGTTCAAAACCCGCACAAGAGTCATTTGGATTGTGAAACCAAGCATGGGGATGTGAGGAAACCTGGGGTGTGCAGACACCCTGCAACCTTAGTTGTGCCACCCTGTGCATGCACAGCAATGGCACCCTGTGGGTATCCTTGTCCCACAACCTTGGCCTCAGTGAGAACAGGGGCAACCATAAAACAAGTGATTCCTCACTCTGAAACTAACTTAATAACTTTTTTAGGGGCATGCGTGGGGAGAGGGTTTAACTGTTAGATGTAACTTCATTTTTGCCTGCCACCAATCCTTCTTCCTACCAGTCACTCCTCTACCCCCTCTGGATGATTTACAACCTGGAACTCACACTGCATTGAGCAGGAAGTGCCCAGTCTCTCACTAAGCTCTACTCATATGAAGGAAGAGCCCTCAATATATGAATCAAAATTAAGAGATGTGTGATGCTAAACCAACATTTCACAATTAACTCTAAAGAAACTTGGTACAAATGGGGATAATGAATAACTAGAAATTGGACAAATAAAAAATACTTATGAAATTTCAATCACTTTTAAGAAGAACAGGAGTCACTTCTAAGGTTTCCTGAAATTCATCCATATTACCACCTTCTTCAGAGACAGTCCTCTACACAGGTTCCAAATTTAACTATGAAGACTTCAAAACTACTACAAAACATTCAACGTTTAAGTTTCCCCTACCAAATTTCAATGAGATTAGTACAGTAGAAGAAAAAATGAAGGAGGAGATACCAAATAAATTCCTTGAGAAGCTTTTAATTATATGAACCATTTTTCTTATCAGTAGGATGACTTTCAGTGATCACATTTCCACTGGTAACATCCTGGTGCCACAATTAATATTAGTTTATCTTTTATCAATCCACTGATTAGATTTGTGCTTTTAAAAAGCTGTTTTAATCAAGAACTTTACTCATGCAGGGTTTTTTTCTTCCCTCCAATTAATTAAGATCAAGCACTGTAAAGAAGTCCAAGCAGTAATTTCTAATGAAACTATTAACAGTTTAAACCACTGAACACTAACACTACATATTGGCAGTTATACTGTTCAAGCAGTTAGTACTTGGAAAAATGTTTTAAAGTAAGTTTTATTTAAGTTCCCCTTTACTTCTTCATGTTCCTTTATGATGATTTTAGTTAGAGGAGCAATCGCTGACTGCACACCCTGTTTATAGTCCCAGCTCTGTATTTCCCTTCCCTTAGCTTCAAGATCAGAATTTCAGGGAAACTTCCCTACTCTGTGTCGAGGTGGGGGACATTCTCTTGAATATAGAATATTACTATCTTTTCAGTTTGCAACTCAAAACAATTACCAAGTTTTTGCACTGGATCTGGATTTCAGAGACCAAACTCTTTCCCCACAAAACTGTCTTGAATCCCATCTATAAAAATCAGATAAACTCCAGTAGGAGTTAAAGAACACATGGTCACTTTTAAAAGCGATATGAAAGCACATGTCCCAGGAGCATGCAACTCTTAAATTAGGGTAAAGAAAATTAAAAGAAAAGTGAAACTAGTTTGGTTTACTTTGATTGAAATCCTGAGCATTTAGTCACAACAAAGACAAGAAAGCAAGCTTTTCTGGAAAATTCCAGGAGGAAAGAGGCAGAAGGGCTGCACTGAGACCGGACCCCTTCACTCATCCACAGAGGTAAAGGACGAGCCAGCAGGCATCGCTGTTTTCAATCTTCCAAGGGAGATCCGCACTGCTGCTGCACAAAGAATGGGAACTCTGACGTGGAAACTGGGGACAAGGAAGCCAGGATCAGAGGAATGGCTGCCTCACCCTCCCCATCCTGTCCTTCCCAGCCCCACTTTGCCACTCCAAACTCTCCCTGGGAAGGTACCCTGACAATAAAATACCTGTACTTGTGAAAGTTACAGAAACCCCCTTGAAAACATACAGAAAATTTTAAACATACACACCTTTCTAGATTATCGTCTGAAAAAGGTACTCGGGGTTTCCTTACAGGAACTGTAGCTTACTGATCCAAGCTTGTTCTAACAACACTTTTGCTTTTTGTTGCACTGACATCACTATTTTGAAGTTATTATGGAAACGAGGTTCATCTGGGTAAAAAGGTTCCAGTCGTTAAGGTGAATCACTTCTTTAATCAATGGCTGGACACAGCGAGTCAAAGCAAGGCAGCAGGTAACTGCCAAGAGGGAGCTGCGTGCAAACAACTAGCTGAGGAGGAAAACACTTGTCCTTGGAAAAAAAACATCCCAAGTTAGGGCTCAAAGAAAACTTTTCACATCTGTCAAATCTGCCTTGGTCCCACTAAGGCAACTGACATTTCCCAGGTTGGATCTTCACTGCCTTCCTCTGGCATTTCCAAATTCAACACTTTTTTTTCAATAGCAGCAAAGAGCAGACTGCAACAAAACACTGGGTCACATTTTCGTCATGCTGTTTCTCTGTGGTTCAAAAAAAGATTTGGAAAGTGTTACACACCCTAGGCAAAATACCCAAATTTCCTCCGCCAAGAAACGCTAATGCTAGAAAAATGCTCAGATGACTTCAAACCATATGCACATCTGCCCTTTTTGTCACCAGGGTCCTCTTGTTTGTTTCAGGGTTTCATTGCTGCCTTTTGAGAATGAGAAAGGGAATCCCAGCAGAAGAATAAGGAATAAATAAAAAGTAGACAGAATGCTACCCAAGGATGCCTCATGTGATAAGATGGACAAATACATTCCTGTTGTGTGGTGTACTTGTTCCATCTCCTCCCCAGTACTTCAGATATTTTCTACACCAATATCCTCATCTACTTGAATTCTGTACTGAAACACTAGGCTCTCTAAATATTACTTTTTTTACTGTTCCTCTGGTTAAAACTATCGACAGGGCCAAAAAGGCTCACTTGCTGATAAGCAGAGAAAATTAAAGGCATGGGCTTCAATATAGTTCTGCGCTCAGCTCTGATGATAACATCTGTCCGAACTCATAGTTTGCTCTAAGTTCATAAACTCAGAAGCATTTTGGAGTCCTCAAGAGTAATATGAGGAAAATGGAAATTCAGATTGTTGTTTTTCTGGCAAACGGAAAGTTTCCTCTAAGTCAGCATTGAACATGCTGTTGATCCAAATCAGAAAAGTGCAAAAACCTAACTTCTCAAACCAACGACTAACCTGAAGTCCCTTAGAAAAAACTACAAGTGTCACTCACTTGTCAGCTTAAAGGCGATCAGCGAGTGACAGCCGGTATCAAAGACTAAGCTTTAGGAACACAGGTATGTTCCCCTCCTGGACAGGCGGGACAGGGAGGCCGAGGCCGGCGGTCCTGGCCGCCCCGTCGGGGTGGGGGCACGGCGGCAGGAGCGCCCGGGCTGGGGGAGGCTGCCCGCCGCTACCCGCCTTCAGAGCACCTACCTGGGCTGAGGGAGGGAGCGCCCGCGCGGCTCTGAGCCGCGGTCTCAGGAGACACCGTCAGAGAGCCAAAGAGAGGAAGAGGAGAAGCAGGGACCCCCGGCCTGCCGAGCCCCCACGCCGCCTCCCGAGGCCACAGGCAGGCCGGCGTGCAGCCCGGGCCCGGCCCCCCGCCCCGCCCCGCGTCCGGTGCGGCCGCGGCCCGGGGGCCGGACGGGGCGGTGGGGCCAGGGCCCGGCGCCGGCAGCGAGGGCGGGGCGCGGCGGGGGCGGGATGGCGCCCCGCCAGTCGCAGCCCCCCCGGGGCCGCTACCCCGGGGCGGCGCGGCGGGTGCCGCTCGGCCGGCGAAGGGGAGCAGGGGAGGAGCCGGGCGGCGGAGGCGCCCGTGCCGGGGCCGCCGCGGTGCCTCAGCTCCTGCCCCGCTGCGGGAGATGCGGCGCGGCCTGGGCACCCCGTGCTACAGCCAAGGTCGCGGCTGCCCTGCCTTGTCCTTCCCTTTCCTTCACTGTCCGCCCGCTCCCGGCTGGGCTGCGCGGTCTCGGCCCCAGGGCCCCGGCACTGCCGCCCGCCCGCGGTGAGCGGGGAGAGGCGCGGCAAACTTTCCCCTCTCCGCGGCGGGGGCTGCCGCCCCCCGGCCCGGAGCCGCCCCGCCCCGCCCCGCGGCGCCGGCTGCGGTGCTCACCTGAGGCCGGGGGGCAGCGCGGCTGGAAGCGGCGGCGCAGCTGGTGCAGGATGACGCGGAGGCCGATGCAGTACACTCGGAGCAAGGGCACCAGCGCAGACAATAGCGACATGGCCGCCTCCCGCCCCGCGGCGGCAGCGGGCTCGGGGCGCGGCGGGGAAGGCACCGGGCGAGCAGGCGGCCCGTGCGGTGTTTCCACCGGGCCAGGCCGGGCCGGGGGGCGCGGCGCGGCCCCCACCCACCCACGGAAGGGAAAGCGCCGCCGCTGTCACACCAGCGCCCGGGCTCGCCGCGGCTCCCGCCCTTCTGGGCATGTGCGGTGGCGGGGGAAGGGAAGGGGCGGCGGCGGGCGGACCGGCCTCGGCGGCAGCGGGAGCGTCGGCGCTGCGGCTCGGCCTCCGCCGGGACACCGGAGAAGCTGGGCAGGGGGAGACGGAGAGTGGCGGCGTGCGCGACTCAGCAGCGAGGGGGGAGGCGGTGGCGGCGTGACTGCTCGCCCGGTGAGGCCGCCGGCGGTGGGGCGCAGACACTCTCGGCAGGTCTGTGACAGCTACAAGCAGTCGGTGCCTAGGCGGAGTGAGGCGCACGGCGTTGCTTCAGGATCCCGTGGCTGAAAGCGCTGATCGGGTTGTCTCACCATTTCCCTTGTCTCTGGCACTAATGAGGGGCTGCTGCGGACTCGCACGGCGTCGCTGGCTCTGGGCACGGCCCCTGCCACCTCGGGCACCCGTCAAGCTCACTCCTCTCGAGGTCTCAGTTGCAGGTACCTATTTCTCCAAATGCAGCTCAGTCTACAAGAGCCTTCCTACATCAGGAGCCGGAATTTCATACCTGTCTGACGAATGCCTTCTTTACAGTCATACCTGCTGTATCGCGTGGTATATCTCAAAATTTTCGTGTCGTTAGTGTTCAGTCCTCAACCTTACTTTGAGTACTTAGTCCGAGTACTAGGCACGGAAAAGCTGATCGTGTCTACCAGTTCTGGTACGTGTCTGGTTTCGGTTACAGGAAATACAGCACCTAGTCCTGATGCCGTGGTTTTCATTCACAGAACCGGTGGGTTTTCATAAATGTAGATGAGCCTCAGTAGCGATACAAACCAAAAATAATTCATTGCACAATAGATGTTGGCCCATGTATTCCATTTCAAATCTTTAGGTAACTTTTTGTCTTTGAGAATGATGGGAAGCCATACAAAGTTCTGGAAGGGTATTCGAAATGTAATCTAGCCTTTAAAAAACCCCCGCTCCATACTTTCTAAAAAAATATACTTAACAACATACTTTTTCATTATCAGATTACATTGCTCAGCAGAACTGACTTCATGTCTTCTGTCAGAAATACACATAAAGGAAAAGCATAGTGTGTAGTTGCTTGAGGACAAAACCAATTTTATGGATCTCTGGTGATTTTTTTTTTTTTTTTTATTAACACATGGGATTAGGCAAACATAAATAATAGACATCATTAAATCACATCAATGAGGGATTCATTCTTAATGTATTTTTTTTGCAGCCATGCATGGAGCAGTAGAAAGAGCAACACATAAAACAACATGAAAGAAGAAACACATTTAGTAAAGGTGAATTATTCTTTCAACTTATCTCAGTAAAAATCAAATCTCAACTCCTTTATGTTGCTTTACATCCTTTTCTCAGAACTACGGCATTAATGAAAGCCCTTTCAACATGAAACTGTGAAACTAGCCTACAGTGTATTTACACAATCTGTATATAAATAAACCATACTTTCTCAGGTTTTCTAGTGTAATAAAATCAATTGATGCATATTCAAGCTACTGCAATAAATACTCCTCTGTCTTTTTTTGACAATGAAATCCAAAGAATTAGACTAAGTGAGAGAAAACTGATGGGTTAACATTACAGTCTTATTGGACCCACTGTTTTTCTCAGGGTGTTAAAATGATTTTCAGCCCTCCATGGTTCTTGAGTACAGCTTCACAGAAAGGATAAGGAAAATATGTTTCAACAATATATTAAATTATTTTTTCCTAAAGGCTTATGGGGCATGGAGGAGAAATGAAAATAATTACAAAAGGCTGTAGGTCTTTGGTTCTTTTAAAATATTGTCTTATATACATCCTAATTTTAATGAATATTCTTTTCTTTGGTTTTCAACAGCCTGCATCTTCCTATTGACGCTTTGGTTTTTTTCTTGCAATCATTACTGCAAAGCCTCAAGTATTCAGGCTGGAATCTCATCCATCTACTTTAGATACCTCACTGAGACTTTATTACTTCAATGATATTTTAGGTGTCTTAACCCTGGAAGGGACAAAAGGAGCAATCTAATTCCTCAGCTTTGCTGTATGGGCGGAGGACAGAGAGAGAGGAACTTCTGAAGACCTGCAGAAAATGACAGCTTTCTTTGAGGCACTTAGAGTGCCTCCTTCTTTCCATTAACTGCAAGTGAGCTCAGGTGCCTGTTGGCAAAACCAGCCTACAGCTAGAGCACTGATATCTTCTTGGAAACTCATCAGAAACACTCATAACACTCCATGGACACACAGTCCAGCCTCTCTGTCCGTACTGCAGGACTGACATTAATGCGATCACAGTGCTTCCACCCACATTTTGCATAAAGATGCAAAAACTTGTAAGAAAGGAAGTGGGTGATGTTTCTAGGCTCTAATTAAGCCCTGAGCTCCAACTTCCCAGCAGAATGGCATAATCAGCAACCATCAAGTAGTGTGGATGGTAGGTGTTGCAGCTGAGAGCCTGTGCAGCCTGGAACACACAAGGCACAGGGCCACATCTGAGAAGACAAAAGCAAACCTAGCAGTCCAGATGCTCTCTGGCACAGGATGGAGAGTTACGAAGTTATGCTTTGTTTTTCTTGTCTCCTGTATGACACATCTTTTCCACATATGTGAGTTTGCACCCTTTTGTTTTTCTTCTCTTGATATGAGAACTGGAGCTAACAACTCCTTGTATCCTCACACAGTAGAAAAGGTTGATGCTTTTTGCCCAAACATGGTGTAATAGTTGGGGCAGTCTTGTAAAATGTGGGTGACACATCAGTCCCTCTCTAATGGTAAAACGTACACTTGCACTCCTGTGCTTACCTTAAGTCATGCTCTCAGCCTTGTGCCCCTAAGTTGAAGCTGATGGCCCATGTTGGAAAAAGCCAGATATAATTCTGACTGCTGCTAATTTTTCAGGCTTCTAAAAGGGATTTAAATGCCTGTCTTTCTAAGCTGGATTTTACTGGGACTTAAGGCAAGAGATAAGGGCCTATCTTTCCAGAACAGGATCTCCTTAACATGTGTAGGTGAATATAGCTAAATGCCTGAGGAGCTTTCAGGTTCACTAGGGAGTTGCTCACAGTAATAGGCAGTGCTGGGAAACAGTCAGTTGGGATTGCATCTGGAATTCATGTAGGGTTTTGAGCACCTGCAGACAATTTTGACAGGCTGCATATGCCTTTTTTTTTCTCTCCCTGTGTAAGAAGAGTATTTTTATGTACCCTTAAACTGGATACCATCTTGCCTAATATTGGGCACTTGAGCATTGCAGGACTATAGAGAGCAGTAAGCTCTTACACAGCCTTTGTAGTAGCTTGGGGAGGGTCAGTTACTTAGGGGAAAGAAACTTTACCAAAGGAAAGGGGGTCTGCAGACTACACAGTAGAAAGTCCTGGGGACTGAGAGCACGCTCCTCTGCTGTGGGTAGTCCTCTGATGGAACATACTTAATTTTCTTCAGGAATGCTGGGGTAGATAGAGACTAGATTGTCTAAGACCAATCTTCTGTGTAATAGAACCATGCTACAGCATTTGCCCATGAAAGGGGATGGCTTTTGATCCCGCTCAGCCTTTTTCAAATATTTGACTTTTTAAGAAAATGGTCTCACTAGGAAAAAAATGACCTTTGCCAGTACAGCTATAAGGATGTGATGCCCAGTAACACAGTGAGAAATCTGAGGATTTTTTTAGCCTACCATTTAAGTTCTTGGGAGTGAGGCAACAGTGTTCAAATCCATATTCCCTGAAGAACCTAAGCTTTTAAGTCTGGAGAAGAACAGGACAAAATATGGACTAATAAGTGCAGTAGAGTCTTGTAATAGGGGAAACTTTCTACCACAAACTGCTCAAACCACTCAGCTATTATGCAAAAAGCATAGTGTGCTTACTGCTGCTGCTGAGTTGTTTTTGGTTGTTTTTTTTTAAATCAACCATCTCTGCAGCAACTGTTGTATTTGTGCATCTAGGTATCCCGTGTATGTCACACTTTCAGGATGTGTCTGGCCTGGAAAGCCTGGATCATGAGTAGTTTGGTCTGGATTTGCATTTCCATTCCCTCATACGACTTCTCCGTATCAGCTAAGTTCTGAACATCCCCCCTGCAGCTTAGTCAAGACTCAGAGGCCAAAGAGTCAGAAGAAGATATGCAGAACAAGTAGCAATTACAAAAGTAAAAATAATTTTTAAAAAATCTCCAAATGTGTTTACCCACAAAACTTGTGCAGACACATAAAGCAGGTGAGCTGCTAAAAAAAATAGACAAGCTTTTGTTAAAAACTTCTATCATAAAACACTTTGAAACACTAAATATATTTAGAATTGAGTAGGGCTGTCAACAGCCTTTAAACTGTACTCGGTAACTTGACTTGGCTGAAAGAAAAACAAGTCATATGGAAATTCTAGATGTAACCAGCATTATTTCAGCAGTGGAAATCAGTTCTTATGTAATTCCTGTATTTATTGGAAAATGTCTGTAAGTGGATTAACTGATTGATTAACATGCATGGAGTTTCAAAAGCCCTTTGACAAAATCCTGTGCGCAAGGGATGATAAGCACTCTGGGGATAAGAACCAGCATATTTGCAAAACAGAAAAAAAGAAACAAAACCCCACAGAGAGCGAAACAAAGTGATTGATTTTCATCTGGAAATCACAGCAAAGTAAGAGCAGGGTGTCAAGCTTCCGTTGAACATTCAGCCATGGCTAATACATTCCTTAATGCCTCAGATGGGGTAAGGGAAAAGCTGTTGCACAATGAGGGCACAGTGTTATTTCTGTTAGTCAAGAGAGGAGAGGAGCAGAGGAATTTCAGACATTTAAACAAGCAAGGTGTACTGGCAATATTCCAACACCAAGAGAATAATGCTATTTGAATAAAAAAGATTAATTATTCCCACTATAGAAATGGATTTGTTGACATTTAGTTAATTTGTGTTAAAAAATATCTCATGTCGCTAACTGCCATGTGACTATTTCAATGTTTGTATAGGGATGTCTGCAAGCACCTGTGGCATTCCCTGTGCAACACTGCCCAACCCATAGCTAAGAGCATTTTGTTAGGGTTCAGCAGACAGACAGGAAGATTATTATGGTCCAAAGCAAGAGTTTTCCATGACACCGAGGCTCTTCACATGTCTTTGATCTCTTTCTTAGCAATATTGTAAGATAAACACATCTGTCATCAGAAATATTGCTAGCACCATTCTAATATGAAGGAAATAGTACAGTGGATCACCCCTCAAAAACTGGGCATTGTGAGTTGATATGCACCTGTATTTTTGTTGCATCTGTTTGCAGGAATACTTGAGTGCCGCATAAAATAATATTGCGCAAGGCAAGGTTTGTGGGGAGAATGTAGCAGACCAGCTTTCAGGTACATGTAATCCTGCCCATCCCCTTATCCAAGTGGGACTATGACAACAGTGCTGCTGTTGGTATTGAAGGTTCAGTAGCAGAGTTCACTGGTCTCATCTGCACTGGTTTTGGGCATTTCTCTGAAGACTACACTCACTGCTGTTGCAGTTGGCCAGTCAGCTTCAGGAAGCAGTGGGATTGAATCCTGTGAGGACATGGGAGCCTTGGTTTTCGACATGTCAGCTATAGATAAGCAGGTGACTCCATGCCACAAGCAGGGTGTCCTCACAGTGATGATGGATGGGTGACCAGGTCAAGGAAGCTGAGAGATGGAGTTTGCATGTCAGGATCTTCAGAGTTGGACAGAAATGGCCAAAGTGGCAAGAATTGTGCCCCATGGACATAGATGTGAGGTTTGGGCTGTGACTGATGTTTCAGACAGTCAGTGGAGGCACCTGCTGCTACCAGAAGAGGGCAATTCTTACCTGTTGTGAGCTTTTCCTACAGCTTGAAGGATCTGGCTTTTTTTCCCAGTCTGTGTATGCCTCATACCAGTATGAAGATACTTTTCCTCATGTATTCCTGTTTCAACAATTGACTTCCTAGATTGGATTCTTGCATGTTTTCTTTAGGACCCACACTGCTTTTGTACTTGGTTCCTTGGGGACAGGTTCTGACCACAGTGCTCTCCAACTTCAGCTTGGGAAGAGCATCTCTTATTTCTGTTGTTTCTAAAGACTGGCTGGGGTGTTTCCAGCTGCCTGTCTCTGGGACTGTGGGATATGAAAGAGCAAATGCAGTGAAGGCTTAAGAGATGTGTAGAACAAGCTGGAGGGAAGATCAGGCCAAAACATGATGCAAAGGAAGACATGCAGGTGAAAGAAGATAGGAATTGTGAGAAAGCCTAGAGGCAGATTCACTTTGGTTTAACTTTGCTAAAAAATAGTCCAGCTCACTGCTAAGCTAGATCAGGTCATACAGTGGAAAGGATGAAGATTGGCAACTTTCTGGTCTGTAGGGTGAGGATGTTTGAAAGCAAATGGAGCTGAAAAGCCTGCTGCAGTAAAATCATCCATCCTGTGACAGGGTTGGGGCAGGGGCCAGCTGCCCCTCCCTGACCCCAGGCAGAGGTGTGCTGAGAGGTGTACCACAAACAGGAGGGATGCAACAGTGACCTGAGCTGGGAGGTGTCTGGGGCCCCATGTTACCTTTCTCCCTTCTGTATCAAATATATTGGGAGATTATTGAGAGTTGGAAAGGGTCTGGCAGTTCTTTAAGCCCACTCTACACTTCTCTTTATCCCTCCCCTGTGGCACAGATGCTTTGCACTACTCTTTGTCAATGGGTCCTGTCTCCTTATCTCCCTAGACACTTATTACTGCTGCAGCTTGTTCCTCTAAACCCCTCAGCAGTCTCTGCATTGTTACTTCTCCTTGTCCTGGGACAACCAATGCTCTCTCCCAGTTTTCCTAATTCCATCTCACTTTACTTTCTAATCACCCAGACAAACTTGTCTCTCTATCTGCCTACAATCACTGGATTCTCGGTTCTCTTGATCACACCTGCCTGTCAGTTGTCCAAAAAGATTACGTATGCCTTGAAATTTCCACTTGCTTTAATAAATGAATGATTGCAGTGTTATATAACTTGTTTATGTTCAGCTTGTGCACTACTGGTTTGGACTTTGGCTATTCTATAGCATTACATTAATTTACAAAGGAACTGTGTGAAAAGCTTACATGGGCAAGAAATTAACAGATTCAACATTTTAAATTTAAAGGGAAATGTTGAACAAAAGAATAAGTCCTGCTGTTCACCGAGGGCAAATTCACATAGGGCATAGACAAGTTAAGAGGAGACATCTGAAAAAAACATTTCTCACTCCTTGTCCTTGGTCTACAGATCCAAGTCTCTGTAAACACTGAACTTTATTTTTCATTCTTCATCTCATTTTTATCAGTGTAAAAGCAAATCATAGTGTGATCAATGCCAAATTGCCTTAAGAACATCTGCACAGAAGATTCAGCAAGGCTCACATCTTACAGTTGCTCTAACATTTGTCTGTGAGGAAGTGCAAAATGTTCCAGAATTGTAGTTTGACCCCCTAGAATGTATGCCCTAGAAATTATCAAAGAAAATTCATTCTGCTGATAAAAAATAATTTAAAAGATGGAAAAAGGTAAGGACTCATCCTGACAGTTGTTAAGAAAACACTTTCAGTTTTGGTTGGTCACTGGAACAGGCTCCCCAGGGATGTGGTCATTGCACCAAGCCTGCCAGAGTTCAGGGAGCATCTGGACAACGCTCCTTGTCTCATGGTTTATTTTTGGGCAGTCCTGCAAGGAGCAGGGAGTTGTTCAGGCCTGCCTTCCAATTTGAAATATTCTATGATTCTATGTCTGATTCCAATTTTACATATGATATTAGTCTTCGTATTTTTTAGAGGTCATAAACTATTTTGATTACACATAATCCATTACTTATGATAGTTTAATTTTCAAGTCTATTAAGCCAGCAGTTCAATTCAACACCGTCATCACATCCCAATCTGCTGAGACAGTGCAGAATGAAACATCAGCCATTTTTTAAAATCTCTCACTAGATATTCTCAAATATGTAACAAAGTGGGTATTTCTCAGTCCTCTGGCTTCTCTGGGAGTTGAAATTGCTCGAGCCTGATAGATTAAATTCAGATTCCCATGAGGTGCAGTGGTTAGAAATGATGCATTTCACATTCTGAATTAGTCTTGGCTTTGTATTGCTTTCTAATCTGCTGCTGCTTTTTCAGTAATATCAGCCATTTACATTCAGCATTTAATGACAATAAGCCTAACATAAAGGACTCAGCTATCGCTGCTTTCATATGTAAATTTTTAGTGTCTGAGTGTGGTGTTTTTTGTGTGTGTTTGTGTGTCTAAGCACATGTGTTTAAGTACCAGCATTACGTTATAAAATGTCAGAGGTATTTTACATGCATAAGAAGCTTTTAAAACACTTTTATAACAAGTATTTTTCATCACGTAAAAGGCCTTAATCCAAACCAACCAACAATTCAAGAGATGAGTTGCAATCTTTAAACCTACTTCATAAAGCTAGGCTACTTGTTTTCTAGAAACTTGCAAAAATTCCATCACCCAGTCAAACCTGTCACTCTGACTGTTAATTGATAAATTTAGGACAAGCTGCTTTAGCCATACAGAACATTTTATTCCATAATCCCAGCTAGAAGATGTTTTCCTACCCCCTGACTTCACTTCAAAGCGGATTTATCTCGTCTAGATTACAAAAGTGAGTTTAGACAACTTCACTATTAAAAAAAAAAGGAAGTATATAGATATACATTGTATATGTATATGCACATTTATGTATACAAATTGTAAAATGACATTTTGAAATTTTTTCAAGCATGTGGAAGGGGAATGGAAACTCCTGTGCCCAGGAGTGAATAGAGAAGTGTTTAAAGGCATTGGTTTATGCTGTTATTTCTTTCCCCAAAAGAGTAGGGATCTTTTTGTATATAAATCACATTACAGCATTGTTACTGCTTTGAATAAAAGAGTTATATTGGTTATAACACTCCCTAGCAACAAAAAATTAGAGATGGAGAGCAAATTCCACTGGTAACCAAATACTCAAGTTGCAAGCCCTAGCAAACAGCTTTTTATCCATCAAAAGTATAAATCCAGGAGCCTTTACTACTGTTTCAGATTAAAGAAGAGTAAGCAACCAAAACCATACATTAAGTACAGGATAAGTGGCTTTATGCTCACAGTTTAACTAGCTGGGTTTCTAATTGCAAAACAAGGGGGTTTCCTGCAACTTGCATGTTGGGTCTTGCATCTCACTTCTGGCCAGCCTGCCTTTTATTGGGGTTTTGCTTCTTAATTATGAGACTATCGACAGCCAATTCACTGTGATTAAGTAGCTTTTTTCCCTCAAGGAGAAGCAAAGATAAAAACTACATTTTTATTTGGCTTACCTTGTATTTTGTTTATTACGATATCAATTACATCCTTGTTTTGCATTGTCTTGCAACCAACTTTTTAAAATATGTTATTAATAGCAATCAAGGATCTGATTCTATCTTTCATTCTGTTGTTGATTAAATAGGGAGAGTATGAAGTAAAGGAGAACTTTACTGTTTCATCAAAACACATTTTGTTTATAGAAAAGTACACAAATTTGCCCAATCAGACCCAAAGAAATGGCCTTTTTTTGTTACCTGCAGGTTTAATTTTTTCCTCTATTTAATTATTAACTGTTACTGCTGCTAATTGAAAAGTCATTTTCAATCATGACGTTATGGAAAAAAATTTTACTCAGCTTCAGAAATGCATATGGAAGAATGCATGATCTGTAGTTCAGGGACAGGATCAGGCACTGAAGAGCCACTCTGGATGAGATGGAAAATCAGCAGAGATTTGTATATATCTGGTTCAGCAACCAGGATCAGATATCTCAGAGGGAAGTTTAAAATCTTCTCAGCAAACAACCTCCTACATGGTAATCTCTAGTTTCCTTCTCCACCTATTATACTTCTATTTAGTTATGGTTGTTAGTCCAAGATTTTGAAGAATTTATATCCTTTCTTTTTGTCTTGTTGCCATTAATTGCCTCGTTATATATTTTAGATATGTAGATGATACTCCAAATTTTTCAATTGTATTGTCTCTTTCAGCTGTGCTGCATTTTATTTATATGATTATATATATGTCACAAAATATTTTAATATTTTATAATTTACCGCCTTCTGATTTCACTGCATAGCCCTTGATTTTTGTACGAAGCAGGAAAGAAAAATTCCCAGTCTATCTTTAAACCACTTATTTTATATACTGCTTTTTTGTCTTACTCATTTCCTGTTTACTGTAAAAGGTCTTTTATGTCTCTTCAGAGGGAATTCACAATACAACACAATCTGTCAACTTTTATTTAGACACCCCCTGTTCAAACTGTACGGTGGAGTGTATTACTGTAACTGAGACTTATACCCGGAAAGAGGTGTTGGTATAAATGGTATTTCTTATATTTATAGTGCAAAACTGCAAGTGTAAACTAGGCAGAGACTAAAGTATGAGTAATAAGTGAACCACCAGCAAAGGATGTTCTTGCTAAGGCCTGCACAGAATCAGCGAGTCATGCCAGGCTGCTGTCTACCCTCTTTTGAACTGCAAGGTCATATGAAAATACAGATGACAACTGCTCTAGATGCTTTCCTAAAATTCAGCTCCCAGGCTGTCTTGGCTGTCTCCAGCACTGGTGCACCTCATTAAAGCCACACAGCCCTGGCTTTAGAGGGTGAAATCTCTTCACGTGCTGAGAGTAATGAGATTGGGGCCATCGATGGAGACGAGCCAGGATATCTAATGCTGCAAAATGCCTTTGAGAGCATCTGCCCTCTCATCAGCACACACAACTGCTCTCCATCTGTGCCATTCTCCATTCTCTGGGACTGCATCACCCCTTCACCAATTAGGCCATTATGCTGCTAAGGACAATTTGTAAGTAATATTTTTGGTGCACTTTCTTTTTCCCATTACATTTGTTTGCCACTTGAAAGAGGGAGAGAGAGTAAGAAAAGAAAGAAAATAAAGCTATTTGCAATGTGTTCTTGAAACATTTTAAATATAAGGCTTGGTCTCAACATTTCCTCTTTAATTATCTTCTATTGCTACTTGGAGTTTTCAGGGATGTTTGATCCCTGTAATAACTTGTGTGATTTATAGTTATAATGATTTATTCCTGCTGGGGGGGGAGAGACCATGCTGATTACTTCTCTCTCGTTTTTGCTGTGTCATTCTCTATGCTCACAGCACATATTGCAATGGGTTTTCTAAAAAGATTTAAAAAAATCAATCAATATAATTTTCTTAAAGCAAACATTTGGTGTACACATTGATACACAAGATGCTAACTATATCATATGTGAAAATAAACACACCTGTTGAGTGTATAGATGCTTCAGGTTTTTTTCCCAGAAAAAAAGCAATTTTGCTTTTACCAAGAATCAGATGTGTTCCCTGTTTTTTTGGCTTTTTTTGCTTGCACAGATCAATCTACTGCAATATGTTATCTTTGAGCTTTTTACTATGCACTAGGCTGATAGTTTCAATGATTTTCCCTTAGTAACTTCAAGCCGTTTTTCTTATCATTGTGTTGGATGATGGTCCTACTTAGTACACATACTTTAGCTTGTTGTTGGTTTTGGGTTTTTTGGGTTTTTTTGCTCCCACACCAGCCAGTTTCCATTTATACAAACTACAACGATTCCAGTACAAAAGCCAAAAAACTGGATATGGTTTTATGTGATTGGTTTCTGTCCTTTGAATAAAAATCATTCACACCTTTAGAGAAGGACAAGAAGTACATAATTTTGAGTGCTCAGGAGGTGATTTTTGGTGCATTCAGGCCTCCTGCACAAAGGGGAACTTTGCTCTTCTTTCAGTATTAGCATTGTGCCTGCAAATAGAAATCATATTACCTTCAATTATGCTTGCTATGCATCAGTGGCACACTACTCAACTCAGGTTTATTCCACATTTACAAAAGGAGAATAGGTTTCACTACCCAGAAGATATATTTCTTGATAACTTGTAGCCACTAATAAAAAACTAGCATAAATTTGTAGTGACTAAAAACCACATGCATTTGAAGTGTGGGATGATTTTATCACCTCTATCCAGTGTCTCCAGAAATTATCATTAATGATGATAGGAAATATTTGTGTCAAGGGGGAAAAAAACAAGCAGGTAGAGATGGTGCACACTCTGCTGCACATTAACTCATTTGCTTATCTAGGAGTCACTCCACAGATTGACTGGGTTTTTTTGCCAGCCCTCCTAGGCAGAGTTTGGAAATGAGAAAAAAATGTGTTACATTTATTTATCATATTTTTTTCTTGCTTCAGTCCACTCTCTGCAAACTTTCTGTTTATTTTTCTTTGTTGCCTTGTACCTGCACTTGAAGCATGAGGCTGCTGCCTCTGATGTCCCTAGAGAAACCCAAACCCGTGCTCTCATGTCTGCATGTTGTGACTCTTCTGAGGAGCTGGCTGTGAAGGGAGGAGGGTCACTGCCAGAATACCAAGCACTCCCAATTGCCACCCAGTTCCAGCAGTCTTGAAAGCAGAAGAAAACCTCCCACATTTTGTGATACTTAGTTAATTTGAAAAATCTTAGGCTTTGCCTATTTTTCAGTATGCTTTTTTATTTGCCTATGGAATAAACCAATTGAAAATATTCAAACTAAGAAATAAGACCAACTGTGTGCCTAGAAAGAAATAAATCTGTTAAGATCAGTGACAATTACATGACAAAACCTCTATGAACTAATTCATAGAGTCAGCAAACAAGCATTGGTTTCCTAACAGAGATTTTTTTTTTCTGATTTTTTTTTCCCTCTGATAATCTGCCAGCTCCTTAAGCATATTTCTTCACCTCCTAATATTTCGAAAGACACGGTCACTGTCTCCTGCATCTTTAGCACCCACCAATTCCAATCAAAATATCAGCAATGAAGATGGATATCCCTGTCAGGCATCACTTCATCTCCTAGTAGAGCAAGGAAGGCAAAGCCACTATCATAAATCATTTTCCTTCAAGGGTATAGTCAAATGACATGAGAAGTTAAAGGTTTAAAATGAAGTTTCAACTTCACCTGTCACTTTCTCTGTCACAGAATGACAAAACCCCAGTGGATACAGTCAGGCTCAGGGAAGGAGAGAGGGGCTGCATGGTCTTGTGGCCCATATTGCCAACTATTTCCAGGCCTAGTACTAGTTGTAATCCCTGGAAATGTTCAGTGTGATTCTATGTTTCTATGACTAGGAAAAGCCAATTTGCAGCTGTTTGTATATTTACAAGTATTATATAAATTCCTTAGGCTAAGAATTTTCTCTGGTAATTCATGAAGGGCAAGAATCAAAGCCCAGAAAGTTCATGGAATGCATCTCAGCAGGCTTTGATTCTCTTTGGACATGACACCCAACTGCAAAATGAAAGGGCAGAGCTGCACAGAATATTCGAGAATACTATAGAAAGGAGGATGGGGAGGGAGGGCTGGCTGGAAACACCCAACATCCTTTCAGGTCTGTAAAAACAGATGACAAACAGAAAATAAAACAGCAGCCAGAATAACCTTCCAACACAAAATGTTTCCATCAATCCTAACAAAAAGGCCTTGTTTCTCTCCTGTAGTCTCTTTGAAAGAGCTAGAAGCAAATCCTTCACCTTCTAAATCCTTGGGGGCTTTTTCAGCCCTAAGCCAGTCAGCTTTTGGGGCAGGTTTCCCAAGAGTGGAAAAACAGCAGTGATAACTGAAGTGTAAATGCTGTAGAAAATATCTCATCCAAACTGGGACTGTTCTGCTTTATCACTCATCTGTGCAACATTGCCTTTGAGTCTCAAATTTATTTACCAACTGCAATGCCCCTGTACTTAAGCCATGATTTTGTTCCAGAAAGTGATTCTATGTTTTCTAAAAAAAAAAAAAAAAAAGAAATAGAGGCATCATGTGATTCCACATAACTGCAAATTATATCCTCAACTAACCTCATACAATGTCATTAATTGTCAGTGGGGTTGCAGTGGTGTAACTGGAAGGTGGATTTGGACTGCAGAACCATAAATCCTATGGAGCAGCAGCTAGAAAAACACCAGTCAACTTGCACAGCCCAAGCCAAGCTGCAGAGGTGATGGTTACAGCTAAGTCATGTTGTAAATATATAAACTGAAAAAATGTTCCAGATGGTGTGTTCTTCCCCTTAAATCCTCTCAGGTCTCACCTGGGGATATGAATATCTCTAGACATACAAGAAGAGGCAATACCTTAGAAAAGAAGTGTGGTATACAAAAAAATATTTGAGCTCATACTTGAATAGTTTACTGGAAAAATCTTAAACTTTCCGTACATATTTTTCTTTGGATCTCAATAGTCTATTTTTCTCTAATCTCATAACCTAACCAAGAAGGGAACAGATCAAACAAATGTTGTCATAAAATGTCACAGACATTTTGTGCTTTGCTAAGATCCCAGTGCTGAAATGTCTGATATTAGAAACAATAGAGCAAAAAATTTAAATGACTAAAAGCTATTTTAGAATAAATGAGTCTTGCATAAGTTGCATACACAGGAAAAAAATAAAAAATTAAGGAAAATTGCTCAAACGAAAAGCCTAAGCTGTGAATTTCAATGGACTACAACATGTAGGCCTGCATAGTCTAGCTGCCATTACTCTATTTGGCTTCAGAAAAAAAAGTATTTAGAATAATTATAATTATAACCAGTAAGAATTTCCATGCTTGGGGAAACACTAAGATTTCAGCATTTGTTTTCATATTGAATCAGAATAAAAAAAATTCAAATTCTTCTCAGAGAAAAATTCTGGAAAATTATGATTTTTAGGTATTCCATAGAGATACTATCAACACACTGCCCTATGTATATCAATATTTGCAGCCTTTAGTAGGAACATACTGCAGTATTTAATTCATTATTCCAATATGATTACAAAGTTAATATAAAAAGGAATAGGAAAATTTAACACTTTCAATTCACCAAACAGAATATTTTGATGTTGAACAAGGATGTTGAGGAGGAGATTCTAAGCACTGTGGAAATGTCTGCATCCTGAAAAAAAAATATGCTAACCACTATTGTTTTACTAGCTATGTTTTGACACCTTCCAGCACCACTTCTCTTTGACAATATCCTGATCATGTAGTCTGTCTTTCCTTCTTGCTTCTTTCCTTCTTCCCTTTTTTTTTTTCTTTATATTAGTATAATGACAAAGCAATTTTTATTAGATTATTTGAATTTTTAAATTTTTTTTTCAATGTCTATATGGAAGTGTTCACATCTTAGGACTAATGTGCAAAGTTGAATCCTCATAAAACCCAAGCAAGGCAAGTAAACAGATAAAATGATGGACAAAGAGGGGTGTGCATTTCAGGGGAGAGCCAGGATTATAAGCAGCATAATCCTGGGTTTTAGACTGGGCTTCAGAATGTCATGCTTCTGGAAAAATGGCTCAGTGCATCAGTTCACAGAAGAGATTGGCCAGCTAAAATGCTGTGCATAACTTCAAATTTTATGTCTATTTCTGACCACACACTTGATGCCCATGGGAGTGCAGATAGTGGGTGGTGCACTTGCAGGAGTCTGTTTAGATCAAGGCACACTGTTCTTGAGGCAGAGCTCCTGCCTGTCCCAGCAGCCTGCCTGGCTTGCACCCCAGAGGCATCTGAGCTACGGCAGAAGAGGCCCTTCACGAGACACTGCTGGGTGTGCAGGTGCTCAGGCAATGCCATGGACCTGGTCCAAAGTCAAAACCCCTGGAGTACCAGATCCCTTTTACTCCAGTCTGCTTCTGCTGAGCTAGTGCAGATGTAGCCGTAAAAATCCACATCCCATCCACCAAATTTAGAATATTCCTGCAGCTCTTTAGGTAAGATTGGACCTTTTTGAAAGCATTTGGGAAGCATAATCCTTAAGTAACGTGGCAAAGATGCTATGGAAACATACACGTCTTATGGCAAACCACAGCATAGGTTACCTACCCATAAAGGTGATGCTTACACTAGTAGGTAGAGAAGTATTCCTACACTCCCTGACCCATCTCTGTAGCCCCTTAATCTGCTTCTCTGTGTCTGGAAACTGAATACTCAGGCAGGACGTGTTCTGTGACACCCTCACAGTAGATGCATCAGCTGCATGAGGAGGTGACCAGCTCTCCTGAACACACAAATGCCTAGTTCATTGAAAACCCAAGCTGCTGCACAGAATAACTTGCTGTTCCCCTTCTGACAGGGAGCTGTATCAAAATCTTTGCTGGAAGTCGGGAAAAATGATGTTTGGCAATGACATGTTGCTTACCCCACAGCAAGAGCTGCAGTTCCCCAGCCCAGCTCATCCTGTCCCCAGCCCTGACCTACATGGTGCCCTCAGGGAATGCTGCAGTGTCTCCTTGTGCAATTCAGGGACACCTCTGCCACTGCTTCGAGTGGCCTGCCTGTATGTTGGACAAGCAGAGCATTTCCACAGAGCAGCCTTCTCATCCAGGCACCTGCACTTGGTGCCTAAAGACAGGCACTGCAGGGATTTGCTCTTCACTTTTCTTTTCAATAAACTGTCTCCGATAATTGCCTTGGCTTTAGAGTTGAAGGCCTCTGGAGTAATGAACAACTGTTATTTCTAGTACAATGGGATCGTTGCCTATAATGTTATCCCTTAATTGCTTCTGCAGTGCAAATTATGAAAAGCAAGAATATCCAAATATAGAGACACTTGGCCCTTGTGACAGGAAATTAAGGTCTCTTCTCTGGCACTGCTGCATGCCCTGAACTCCCACTCAAGTCAAAATGAATTACATACATTCAATATTTTGAAAAACAAGCTCTTAACCTCTACAAATGAGCTTATAGAGTTCATATTGTGTGTGTTCTGGCTATCCCTATAGATGTTCACTCCTTTTTCAGACCCTACTAATCTCCTAGGCATCCTGGTCTCTTCAGAGTTAATAGCAAAACTTGGCTGAAAAGGATGAAGTACATTTTTTTTAAAATAATGAATAAAACTGTGGGTGTATTATCTTTTGAAGTTTTACTGGTTTGGATTGCTCAATGGGTTATTTTTTATGGTAAAAAAAAAGCTAGCAAATATTTCTGTATCATCCACTATATAAAAATCTCTTATCTTCCTTCCTATTTTTGATACCTTGAGAGCCTACCATTTTCAGCATCTTGGATAAAATCTTTTCCAGACCTGCTCATTCTTTGCTTTGGTGCTGTACTCCTCAGAAGCAATAATAACCAGAACAAACTTAGACTTCTGAGAATGAGTGTGTTATCTCTACAGTGCAATTTTAATATTTCAAGAATTAAGAGTTTAAATATTTAATTTCCACTGTGAAGTGTCTGAAAAGCATGGTATTGTCAAACAATGGTGGTAAACTGCTGAGGAAAGCTCCAATCCTTCTCTTACTGATGTCAGTGGGAATTTTGCCAGGAAGCTCAGCATGATAAGGGTATAGCCCAAAGTAATCAGTTCCACAGATGATTACATGAAAAGCCCTTCATTATAGCATGATGATTGAGTATTATTACAGTCATGAGACACAGACATCTTCTGGAACCAAAACCAAGAAAAAGAGTGTATTAAGGCTATTCCTCCTCTGAGTTGGGACTGTTTGGCAGCAGCCTTTCATCAGATGACTTTTCACATGTTAGCACAGCTGCTTTGGTTTTGGCCACAACCTGATATGCACAGCAAAATGAGCCCAAATTTCCTGTTCCACAGTTCCTCTCTGCTGAAGGTCTCTCAGCCCATGAAGGCTGTGTCATTTGGTAAGTAAAATATTTTTGGCAAACTCAGGAACATTGCACTTTGTTGTCCATCTTCTTGCTTCAGTTCAAGGGCACATCTTGCTCCACAGATGCCTTTCCCAGGCTGGAGAAGGGCAGGTAGCTAACACTTGTGTGTGATGGCTGATGTCTTGATGAAGGGACACTGTGACACAGATGCCCAGAGCCAGACCGCTGCTTCTGCAGCCTCCCCCAGCCTGCCTGGTGCTCGAGCTGAGAGCAGGAGGGAGCAGGCGGTTACAGCCACGAATTGGGCACTGAGGGCACGGATGATGGCTGCAAGCTAATGGGGTGCCTTTGCAAACACATCCAGGATCTTCACAGTTCTTCAGGGCGCATTTGTTGGGCAGATACACTGATGAAGTTTTGCACAGCTCATCCAAGAAAGTGAAGTTGCACAGAACCCTGCAAAAGCAAAGTCTGTATGAAGACGGGAATATGATTAGAGTTTGTATGAACTTTGGATTAAAGTGTTTTATTATTACTTATATATAAGGATGTTAATTTTCTCTCTGTTAGTTGGGGTCAAACAGAAGCCTGTGCTCCCTATTGAAATCAGTAATTTGGCAGCTTAGAAAAATCTGTGTAATAAAGACAAAATGTAAATATTTATAAAACATGCATAGTCACATCACTCAGTGGTACTAAATCATTAATAGTGTCTGGTTCTGGTTTGTATTGTCACAGGAAGCTGCAATGATGACAGTGGGAAAACATACATCCACAGCAAGTTTTAGGTACATTTTGGGGGGGATTTTCATCACTAAATTACTTAGGAGAGAAGTTTTAATGGTGCATTTTAATTTATTTTCCACATTTGTATGTTGGTTACATTTCTTATCTGAAAGGAACTGTGAAACTCTCCCACTGCTTCCTGCCTGAAATTGCCCTCTGGATTGCAGTTCTGATTTCACTGTCATGACACATGTTGTCAGGCTTTGTCTCCTCTTGAAATTATCATTAAAATGGTACACTGGCAAGAAGCCCCATTTGTAATGGTCAGGGATTCTGAAATATTTTCAGTTATTTTCATAATAGCAGCTGGAAATTCCCTGAAGCTATGCATTTGATTAAATACCTTTTCTACCTGCAGTCCTCTGAAACAGTGGTAGAAAATCACTGCTATTTCATTTTAGCCTCTCAAGTGATGAGCAAAAATCAGTTGCCTAGCAAGCAGAAGTACTATTGTTCGTGTTAAAAGGTCAAGACAAAAATGTGCTGAAAACTTTCTGGATACTTATATAAAGAGATACTTTATGACTTGGGAGTCATTTATTGCAAAAAAGAGTCTGCATTTGACCCTCTGCATCCTTCTCTCACATACTTCATGTCACTTGAAGGAGAGGAATAACTATTTCTCAAACAAACATTCTGATATTACAGAAAGATAACAACTACCTCTCAGTTTAGATAAACTCAGAAATGTGCCTAGAAAATAATTTGTCATCTGCTATAGAAATGTCAGAGTTCCAGTTTAAGCAATAGCAGTATGAAATCCTTTTCACTCTTTGACCATGTACTAAAAGAGCCAGCAAATTAAAAGCTGTTATGTTTATTTTCTATAGGCAGCTACCACATAAAAATGTGGTAATACTTTTCATGGAAATCCATCAGACACTATAGATATTACAGTTCAGAATATACCATCTACTCCAACCTATACTGTGCTTCAGTTCTCAATATCTTTGTACTGAGCAGCTCATGTGTTACACGTTACAGACATGCTGCACCTCGGGTGGATTTCTGAGGTGCTACAAGCTCAGTTAGAGTGCAACATTAATTTCATACAGAAACCTTTGGAAGTGGGAGCTCAGTCTGGGTTTAGGCTTTGTGCAGATCTTAGTGGGAGAGTATAGAGAGAATCTATGTGCTTTACTCAAATAGACTTGGCACACCTTTGCCTCCCACAGTCTGGAAGTGCAATTAAACTGCCTGGCTACCATCAGTGTTTTAAGAGAGGGGGAGTGGAGGGAACCTCAGCTACCTCTCCTGTGGTTTTTAAGATAAAGGAAAAATTTCTAGGAAAAACAAGGGAGAGCACAGCACCTCTGTCACATATAGTGCAAAGCTGTCCTGTCAGCCACACTAGAAGGCATCACTGCATCCTGTGTCTTCCACAGTGTAACCAGAAAGTCCGACAGACAAAGCTTTACTTTGCTCTCACACAAAGTAACAGATCTGTCTGGACTAGGCAACCAAGGTGAAGCAAAATGCTTCCCCTTTCCTTATCTATTGCTATGGATGCATAAAAAGTGGATTGCACATCAAAACATGAGGAGGGAGAAAGAAGCTTCTTATCTTTAATAAACTCTCAAACTTTGCCACCAAGTTTCCAAAACCAAAATACTTTCTTTCTTTTCTTTTTCTGCCTCATCTATCTCAACCCAGACCAGTTAATTCATATCTGGGTCCTGTGGTGAGCTCAGTTGGGCTGGCACAGCCTCTGGCAGCAGCTGAACTCCAGGCAGGTTCAGCATCCCACCTGCAGGGACTCTGGCAGAGTCAGGACTCTGGCAACTGATCCAGAAATCTAAGTGGCTGTGAAAATGTTCACAGAAACATTAATATAAAATTTCTTTTGTGTTATTAATTATTCTTTCCCTCCAACTGTATTGTTTATATCAACCATTTCTAAAATTACTGTTTTGGAAGAAAATGCACTTGCCATTCTCACAGACTGGTTTTTTGAATTGATCTTTCTCAAAATCATAGAATAACAGAATCTTAGAATGTTTTGGGTTGGAAGGGACCTTAAAGATCACCTAGTTCCAACCCTCCTGCCATGGCCAGGAACACCTTCCACTTTACCAGGTCGTTCAGGGCCACCATCCAATGCGGCCTTGGACACTTCCAGGGATGAGACATTCACAACTTCCCTAGGCAACCTGTTCCAGTGCCTTACTACCCTTATACCGAAGGATTTATTCCTAATATCTAATCTAAACCTGCCCTTTTTCAGTTTGCAGCCATTCCTCCCTGTCCTATCCCTACAAGTGCTTGTAGAAAGTCCCTTTCCAGCTTTTTTGTAGGCCTTCTTTAGTATTGGAAGGTGCTACAAAGTTTCCCCAGAGCCTCCTCCAGGTTTAACAACCCCAACACTCTCATCCTCTCTTCATCGGAGAGGTGCTTTTGAACACCTTAAAAAACAAACCAACTAACAAAAAGAACAGGTAGAGAGGTGTTTATGATCTAATATCCTTCCTAATCACCACAGTAACCTGAATCTTCTAGAGAAAATTAGCATTTATCTCTTCCCTGGTGTAAATCATTCTAGCCCACTTTCCCAATTTGCCTGATGGCAAAATATTGCTAAGCAACACCATACTTGTAGGTCAACTGCCACTTCATGACTATGCTGATGTCAATTTTTTTAAGGCCCACACTATATTTTTTTCAAAGATTATGTTGCCTTTTAAGAGCATTTAAAACTACTTAGCTAATCTGCCTGCTGTAATACTAGCTCTTGCTTAGTCTAAAGCTGCGTTGCTATGGCTGAGTATTGCTTGGAGTGTCTAAATATTTGGAAGTAAAACCAGCCATTTTCTTCAGTGGTATAATGAAGTATGGTATAAGATCAAGCCTGATTTTAATTATAAGTTGTCCTTTCTCTTACTCTGCCTGCCTTCCCTGTTTTTCATGCCAACAGCAACTGTTTAATTTGACTTGAAGGAAAGCTAAACAGCTAGCCTGAAGTAGCAGATGAATCATTCTAATGTCTGATAACTTTCCCAAATAAAGGCCTCTCTCTCCATGAGCAAATGTCAGTCTCCATCACTTAACAAGCTTATCTGAGCCCATGTAGTGTGAGCAGGGACATGCTCACACTGAAAAGCTAATGGTGGGATTTTCAGTGTGTTGCCAAACTGCTGAGTAGCACAGTGATGTTGCTGATTTCCAGACAAACTTCAGCACGCAGCCTGTGCCTGAGCAAGCACTGAAAAGTAACAGGTATAGAACGTATTGCAAAAGTTCCAAACCATGCAAACCCCAAAAGTGTAAGGTGCTCCTCAGTGGGCCAGCACTGGTGCTGGGGCATCTCCTGCTCTTGCTCTGCTCAGGTGCCCTTCCTGTGGGAAGCCCTGGCATTGCCCTTACAGTTTCATCCAGACACTCACCTACTTCAAAGTGCCGACTAAATATGGGTTTTCATAAAAGTAAGCACTTGGATACAGCACAGACACCTTTTTAATGCCAAGTATCTCATTAATTTGTCAACTTCCTTGCAAGCAGCCCTTGGAGTAGCGAGAACAAGCATGGGAGATAAAATTCTCCAGCGACCTATGCTGGTAAACCAGGACTTCCAGAGCCAAGTGCTTAGGGCTGTGAGTTCAAGCAATGCTTGGCTTGCACCCAAGCCCCAGGGAAGCCCAGGCAGAGCCATGGAGCAGCAGGTTCTCTATGCCCAGGCAGCAGGTTTGCTGGGCAGCATCTCCCTCTGGAGGCTCTGCCCAGATCCTGCTCCCCAGCACCAGCCTAAGCTGGGCAGGAAAGCCCACCCCAAACCACCACCCAAATGTGCGGCTTGTGCCAACCTGACTTCTCTTAGTGCATTTTAGTGGATGTCTAGCTCAAATAGTATCTTCAAACTAAAAGAGCATTCTGTAAAATTAGTATTTTAGGAATTGTTTTCCTAATCTGTAATCAAGTCTAACCTTTCAGGATAGTAAAATGCTACTTTTCCTACAGTCCTGATCATTAGACACTCACTTTTCCTAAAAGTATGGGGAGGCTAATGGAATCAGATGAAATCAAAGTCAAAGCTGAGGATTCTATGAACAAAATCTAATGAAATACAAACATGACAGTTGTCATCACTGTCACAGTATTTACAGCAATTTTCTTGTTGAATTATCCATGTGTTTTCACCAACACAGAGGCTAGTCATTTAAACCATTTTAATTATATTTTTTTACTGCTGTCTCATTTTTATTTGTTTGGGTTTCTTATTTTTACTAGACCTTTGATGGGATCTATACATACTGAGGTTTCTCATACTGCTCTGAAGCTACATTTAGATTTTGACAACCTTCAAAAACTTCAAGGTGATCCTAAAAAAATTGAAAAGATAGAACCAGAGTTTTCACAGAGATCCAATAACTCCAGTAAACCTCTACAGAGCCTCAGGATCTCCCTCATCACAGGGGCAGCAATACTCTCCCTGATTTTTTTTTGATGGAAACCACGGAGCTCTAGCATGCATTCAGCATGATAAAAGACTGAAAGTGAAAAATTTCTATCCAGCTTCTAAAATGTCAAGTAAAATGTCAGATAGCACTGCAATAAAAAAGGAAAACCTAACATAAAACAGCAGCACTCTGATTAGCATGTTGCTCTCTTGATGAATGTCACACATTCAGCAAAACCACTGGGCTTCTGAAATAATGAAGTAGTGACTGGGTGAAAAAAATCACTGTGGTTCACCAGTAATTTTCAGGATAGCTCCTTTATGAAGGGAACCTTTGGATACTTCTGTAATTGGATGCATCTTAGGATCCAATTCTCTCATCAAAGGGTAGATATTAAGATCTCACTAGAGTCAATGAGACCTTTATGGATCTAAGAAGAAAAGTTGTCATTCATTGGTGCTCCTCTAGGGAGAAGGGAAAGTGAAAAAAAAAAAAAAAAATTAATGTTGTTCAGCTGATGGAGAATGACAGACCTTTCTAGACATGGTGATCCAATGTAATTAAATTAGATGATGGAAACCTCTCTTGTTGCCACTCAAAACAGAAGATCCAAGGAAGAGTAGCCATCCTAAAAATCATTCTTTACGAATCCCACAAAATATATCCAGTGAAATAGACTCCTGAACTTTATCAAAGACAAACCTGAACTAAACCCTGCACAGAAAAATTTGTCTTACCAACATGGAAAGTGACCCTTGCAAAATACATCCTTGATTTTTTAATTGATTATTATTATCACCCTGTAACCCTAGGGAAGTCTACCGTGGATCAGGGAAACACAAGATCAAGGATGCTTCTGGCATCCTTGAATTTGTAGTCAAAGCAGACGACTCATGAGATGTGAAATAAACTATGCCTTGCAATTTTTTTTAGCTATCTCATTGCAAATGTTCCTGTCTAACTCCTAACAGCTGCCACCTTTCACGCAGTCCTCCAGTAAGCTGTTTGTCAATGTTAGTACAAGTGTTTACTCTACCAAAACCAATCTTCTCTTTTTCAACACAGTGCTTTGAGAGACACAATGTAGAATGTTTTATTACACTCTAGACATATTACAATGTCTAGTAATTTTTTTTTTTCCTCAGAAAGTTGTGCCATTATCCGATATGATTTTGTCTTTCTAAATTCACATGTGCTGGTCCACATTTGCTCGTACTTCAGGTATTCAAAGACATCCTTTTCCACCATTTGTATCAGTAATTAACCATGGCTAAACAGGCAACTCACTGAATGGCAATGGTGGGATTCCTTGCTTCAGTATTTAAAAAAATTACATCATTTCTCTCCTGTACATTTATTGTCTATTTGCAGATGTATTGTCTCTTTAGCTAGCTACATAGGTGTTTTTATTCAGCTGTTTTTCAACCAGTTACAAATTTCCAAAATTCGTTATAGAGGATCAGACCATTACTCTGACCTAAGGATCTTGTGCAGGTATTTTTAATATAATTTTTAATAATTTATAGAATTTGTATGCAGTTCAATTGGTACACGATTACCCCACTTCTTTTTTCTTTTTGACAGACTCTGTAAACATCCCATTTGAATTCTCAATAATTTGGTATTTATTGCTGTCTTTTTACTGTCCAATACACTGGAATGCCTAAAAAATCCTGACATTTTTTGGCATCAGCTTCCTTTGAAGTTCAACAGGACATAAACACCCTTTGCCTCTTTTCACAGCTGCACCCACAAAATATTGTGCATTTTTAATACAAAAATAATCACTTTGTGGAAAAACAGCAACCCAGAGGGCCAAGTATCTAATTGCTAGATTAGAGCAATGTGCTCATAAAGAACAGAACTGTTGAATTATCTATATCTAAAATGACACAAATTCTCAAATCATAAAACCACAAAATTTGAGCAGTTTGGTGATTTCCCGATACTAGGCATAATTAAATTAGATTTTACAGCTATTGCTATACACTTTTAGAACTAAAAATGTATCAAGCACAGGATGTTGCTAGATAAAGAAGAGTTATCAAACATGAAATACCCATGATGGAGAGCTTCAGTTGCTGGTACACAAGCTGCCCAAATGTCAATGAGACAGAGTTTATAGATGCAGTTTCTGGACTCCACCAACGATTGCTTCATTCAGCTGAAAAGCCTACAAAACATGGGAAAAATCACTTTTTGGATTCAATTCTAAGTAACATTTTGGAGTATGCTCGGAGGGAGTTAGAGTTTGAAGCACTCAAAGCTGGAGCTTCTGGAAAACTCTGCATCTTACAAAAAAAATCCACATTTTTCTGGCAGCCATGTGTGACCAGTTTCACTAGGAAATGACAGTAAGAGCACATCAGGATAGCTTCTAGACTGCACCCTGTGCTGCTCAAAGAGAAGCCCTCTCACTCTCTCTGCGACAGCTGTGTTTTGTGATCCAAGGTCTACAAAATGGCAATAACCAGCAGTCTCATTTTGAATACATGCTCTTGATCCAAATCAAAACACTAATGTAGATGCTTTCCATTAATCCCATAGATTGGTAGTTAAATCCTTCTACTACAGGTTTGCAATGTTGCTGCTGTGTCATGGTGCTCCAGTTCTTCACATATTTTATCTTCAGTAAATAAAATCAGAATAAGGCTTAAAAAAATATAGCTTGACAGAGTGAAACAAAATTCTGAGTACCCTGAAAGTGCAATTTACCTTTTTGGGCTTTTGGCTTGAAAGAAGGTTTTTTCTGAAATAAACAAGCAAAGCAGGAACCTTTTCAAGTGAACTCAAGCATTTCACAGACCTTGAGAAAGACTGTGTCAGTAAGGAGTTACCACTGTAGAAAAATAGAGCTGGAGAAGGGAAGAGAAAGGAAGCCAAACCAAGCCAAGGGAACAGAAGGCAAAGCAAGGCCAGAGAAAGCACATCATAGATCGTCATGAATTCTGTGATGTTTGTTATCTCAACATGTTTGGTATATAAAGCTCCCAAGTGCAAGATAACTCTCACAGATCTGTCAGGCAGCTGTGTTACACCCCCTGCCTGCTCACCTCCAATGCTACAGACTCTGCTGGGCTGCAGCCAGAGCTCCTTCCTCAGTCTATCAGAGACTGCTGAAGGAAGGCAGGTATGTTGATAAAGCCATATAATCTCAAAATTCACTGGGGCCAAAAGTGGATCTGATCAGGGAGAGAAAGGGGCTCAGTAGCATCCATTTCCTTATGTCCTAGCACTCCTGCATGCTCTTATGGTGCTCTCCGAATCTCTCTGGTTTTGCTGCCTCCTTGAAACAGCTCTCTCTGTGCAATGTTCTTCTGCCTCCCCAAGTCTTCATTTCTTCCATGCGACTCTCCTGCTCCCAGACTTTATTAAAGCAGTGGATACCCTACTGTATCAATTTCTCAGTGCCTGTTACTAACTGGCTGGTGGAAATATCAATTGAAAATATTTCAGTGGTTATTTTTAATGGCAAGACATGAGTTGTCATAGACAAGTACAGAAATAAAAGTTAGACATCCTCAGATTATTTATTACCTTTTCCCATTGAAAGCAAACCTTGGTTAGATGATATAAATCTAGACCTTGTAACTGACAGTCTAAAAATTTCCAACAAACTGGTGTAGGAGAATACATGAAACACACAAACATAAAGATTTTCTATGTCATATGCTTCTGTATGTTTCCACCTATATTTTTGTACAAATAATGAATGCATAAGAAGATCATTTCCCCATTAAATGCAAAAATGAAAGTTCTTGCTGTAAAAATGCAGACAGACAAGTTTCCCCAGGAGGTAGCTCTGGTTTAGGATGGATTAATCTGTTCATTATTATTCTTTACAAACTGCAGGAAACCTGACAGATAAAAACTGTTCCAAGATCTGTGTTTTCACTCTCAGTGATGCTTGTGCAAAAGGAAAAAAAAAAATATATATATCTTGGCAAGACAGTAAGACACCAACATAAGCTCAAGGCTATTATTTTTCTACATAGATTTCAGTGTGAAAATGATAGGAAAACCAAAATAATTTTCAAGCTGCTAGAGGGTACTGTCAACTGTGAAAAACAGAAAGACAACTATAAACATAATTATTCAAGTGTGCTCTCTCAACTAACAGGAAGATTTTGAAGGGCTAGCACAGAATTTTCTAAACATGTTTTTTTTCCTGATAAGAATGACAGATCGATAGTAAACAGTTATGGTGCTTTCATTCTTTGCAAAATTCCTTACAAAAGAGATATTAACCAGATTGAATTGGTTCCCAGCAGAATGCACGCGAAGGGCAAGACCTTATGCAGTTTTTAACTTCATTTCTTCAGGATCTGTGTTAGATGTTTTGTGTAGCAGTACCTTCTGATTTGAAGCAGTAGCTTCAAATTTGCTTGGGATAAAACTGTCACTTAAGACTTCAGTGGAAAATCTGCAGGACTGAAGAATGAATATTTGGTCCTTAAGCATGTAAATGAAGAGGTCACATTTGAAGTATTTTTCCTTTTGTAATATGAAAAAGGAGATTCCCAAAGGATCACTTGTGTGCTGTCACTGGTCTGTGAGCTGCTGCAAAAGGTACATGCCCTGGAAGAAAAAGGTACCCACTGCTGTGATGGCACCTGTTGCTGTAGCTGCTGCTCTTCCAGGTATATGGCAAAAGAGGGCAGTGGAGCACTGTGCATTTCAATAGATTAAACTAATGATCCCTGCAGATCTGTTCTCTACATTTCTTTGCTGCAAAAATTATTACAATACCTAAAAAAGGAATCATGTTGTATTAATAATATCCAGACAGTTTAAACAGAACATCTGTTTTGCTTTCACTGAAAATGGCATTTCTTTCCTCGTGAGCCCTGTAATCAATAGATTGAAACCTCATTACTTCCAAATCTCCAGTCCCAGGAGGTATTGCATTTTCACCCACAAACAGGATTCTCCATGTTGGTTTCTTTTGCATTACCTCCTTCACATGCACTCCAGGGAAGTTTGCATTCCTCTCTATTACACATCTCTCCAAGTTTAAAACAGCCAACAGTAGTTTAGGTGTCATCACATGGAATGGGTTTTGTTTCCTTTTCTGAGTCCCTAACAAGAACCTGTGTTGGTTTCAGCCAATGTACCATGGCCAGTCATTTCTCATGTTGGGCTCTTTCTTAATTTATTGAGCAGTTCTACCTTCTGAATTCTTCCTAAGTGTTTCTAGACTTTGTCTGTTCCATATCCATTTCTAAATGTGTTCATTTGTGCAACTTTAAATGTTCAGCAACATCATTTGTTGTTCCCATATTCAACAAAAGAGCTTGAAGGTCAAAGGTACCTTCAAACATTTCTACTTTTACACTGTAACATAATCAAATCTGAAGTTTGGGGTTGCTTTGGTTTCTCAGTTGGAGTCTAGGATGATGCTTCCTTTTGCTAAAAGTAGCAGTTCCCACTTAAGTCGACACAGATAATATGCTGTTAAAAATAATGACATATTATTTAAGAGGAATGGTCACAGTAAGGAACCCTGCCCTCTCTACCCAACAACCTTCTTTCATCTTGTCAAAAACAGCTTTTAGTCTTTAAAATGACAAAGGTTTCTTGTGTCAATATATTCCTTGGGATGGCAGTGCTCTAACCAGATTTATTAACAAAGCTCTTACTTTACCATTATAAGCCAAAGGTTGGTACTCCAATGTCAGTCATTTCAAAATCTCACATTTTATTTAGTGGCTATAACATGTCAGCACTGTCTCCAATGCTCCTTTGATGCAAAAAGACAAGGGGATGTGACAAGACAAACTTTGATGTGCTACATCCAACCTGAAGTCTGAATTATTTATAAATTTTTGGAAAATTACATAAAATGATAGTGTATGATATGCAATCCATTACCACAACATTCTCAGATCAAAACACAGTAATCATCAACATCATTATCTCATTCCAGAGGACTTTCAAGGGCAGCTCACTGGACTGGGATACAGAGAATCAGTTTATAAGCCTGGTTCTTCCACGGTCCAAGCAGAGAATTCAAGGAAGTGTCCTCAGCCTCCTCAGCTTCAGTTTCCTCTCCTTTAGAGCAGGGAGACTAACACCCATCTTTTCTGTAAAGTGTTTGGACATCATGGTGTACATAGTTTTTGTATTTACAGTATAGAGGCTGGATATTATTTCTGTTATTACAGTTTTTATTCTATTTTTACAGTGATATTGCATTATTCCTACTACTACAGTTTTCTGCCTCCAGGGTGCTAGGTCTTGAACAAACACAAATGCAGACTGGTGAAAGTCGACTGCTGTTTACATTTGAAAAATATTTTAGAAGTGTAAGACCATCCTTTCCACACCAGTGCACTGAAACTTACAGGAAAATCAATAATTTTCTCTACGATTGACTTGGCCTTTTCCAGTAGATCTGGCACAGTTAAAAAGGCATAAACCACCCTCAAATAAAAACAGAAAAAAACTTGCAATAGTGCTAACTGTGCAAAAGTGTAAGCTTTTTTTTGTGATATATTTGTAGAAATATTTTTATGCTTTGGTTAACTCCAAGAAAGAAAACCTTTCTTAATGGAAGAAATATTGTTTAATTTTTGCTTTTATTTATTGATTTTGTCTTTAACTAAGTGATAAAGCAATATAGTACTTTAGTGATGTACCTAACAAGCTAAAATTAACTCTTCCTTTCTCCTCTCCTTAATTATTCCTAATTGCCTGATATACTTTTCTGTACAGATATGTCTTTAGACTGATTTTTAATATAAAACTATGCACTAGGATTTTATTGTTTGCACTTTATATCAAATTACAAAAGTTTATATAAGGATAGGTAGAGAGAGATAGATAGATAGATAGATAGATAGATAGATGGATGATAGACACACATTCAAAAAAACTAAGAGCTGAGCATGTCCAGGCCAGATAATGAGGACATTCCACATATTAAAGCTGAGGATTCTCTTGAAAGAGAAAATCCTTTGCCCGAGGTGCTGAGTAGGAAAGGAAACAGGCATGGGTTGGTTACCGTCTTGACCAGAGATAAAGCCATCCAGAAAGTAAATTCAGAAGTGCCTTTAATTTGCAATGGAATTTATTTCCATTCTCACTCCTGTTGGTATGAGTATAATGAAGAGCCATAGAAACTTCACATTGTCAGGAGCCCCAAGAGCTGCTTTTGCAAACCAAGTGGCTTCACCCTTCATTTCTGGGGCACTGACCCAGCTCATAAACTGTGTAACAAACTGTACCAAACTGTACCTAAAATTAAGCAAAAAAAGGAAATCAAGATCTTTATGGTGGCAGTAAGCAAATGAAGTGACCACTTTCAATTTAAGCATCATTGGTAATAAATGTGTGCACATATGTTCATTTGCATAACATCTCTTTAAACTCATGATAACAAATCCTCTTGGTGCAAACCTCAGTGTAACAGATATTACACAGAATGTTTTCAAAACCAGAACCATTAAAATTGGTAAAAAAGGAAACCAGCAAAATGCAGGTAAATAAGAAGATTTACATGTAGGTTTAAATTTTTTAAAAAATAACTTTTTACACATGGAAAAAAACAAAATCAAGCTTTCCTTAGCAAGGACCATTATTCAAAGGACAAATTATTCTGGGCCACAAGTGCCATCTGCTACTATTACAGCAAGGGAAAGAAAAATGTAGTCACTTTCTGCTTTGAAAGCGCTTATTCTCCTATCTTGTGAGACTCAGAAGTGATGATAATTTCGCATTTTTCAATCTGTCCCCTATCAGGGCACAAAACCTGCTGCCTACATGTGAGAAAGGAAATCCAGGAGATTTCCAGGAGAACAGGTCTGGTGGGAAGAGGATGAGGCTGGTAGGTGGCTATAGGGCTGCATGTTAGGATAAAAAAGCATGAAGAGACCGTGTTGGAACTGAAATCAAGCAATAGACACCATCCAGCCAGTTATGAGAGAGACATTACACTCTTACAACATAAGAGTCCTGAAACTAACTTGTAACTGAAATGGTAGGGGAAAAATAAATGGATTTCACAGTTTAAGCAACTGCTGTACTCATACAAATGTAGGTCAAAAAGAAATGAAGTTACAGTACCAGTGCAGGAATCACAGGAGTGTAAAAGAAAGCTTATTCAAGGGCTTGATTCAAACAACAGCTATCTTTAAAATGGCAAATTAGGAAATGCATTTTACTACACAGACGAAAATGTTATTTAATAAAATATCAAATAAACAGACTGCTACATGCCTATGCTAGGTCACAACATCAGGTTGTTTGATAAGGCACATCACTATAAATGTTGTATTGTGCATCTGAGCTTGTTTTGAAGCCTGCATCAAAGAGTGGCTGCCACAATACCGCATGTCCTGATGCCACAGCTCTACAGTTCCACTCCTAGACAGACACTGGAGAGCCTCTAACAGGGTAGACTCTTCTCTCTGTCTTCAAACTGTCTCTCCACAGGAGAAATGCACCTGGGGTTTGCCACTCCCCAGAGGATTTGCCTGACATCCATCCATCCATCCATCCATCCATCCATCCATCCATCCATCCTATACTATATTCTAATCTTCCAGCCCCTAGCGAGGTATCCTACAAAACTTTTCCCACCTCGCAAAGCGCAGCTACCACTGGTACATCCCATCCGGGATGCTGCCTTTCAGTGAACCTTGTCATTGCTGAATCTCAAGAGGCTTTTAGTTATTTTTACAGTTATCACAAGAACCTTTTGATTTCCCTAATCATCCAGAGGACCACAGTGTGTATAAGAAGTCTAGTTTGCCTAGCTGACTAAAAAAAATAGTAGCCTGATATCCATAAGCTTATCCAGGAATGACTCCGTCTTGGTTCATACAGGTTCTGAGGAGTGCTGATTCTTTCACTTTTTTTCATGAAATCTGCTGAACTAAAGGCACACATTACATAGCTACATTTTTTCACCATATATCATGAGCATTTATATTTCATGAGGTAACAGCTTGCCTTTTATTTTAGCATCATTTTGTATAGAGCACACATTACACATTAATAAATGTTAATAATTCTAAGATCTGTGTATTACATCAATCATCGCCAAATCAGCTAAAGAAGGGGTACTTGGCTACAGGGGCTGAAGAGTGACAAAGGTGGCTGGATGTCATCCTAGCTGCATTGCTTACTTGGTTGCTACTTTCTGCAGTCTGAAGGAGGACTCCAGCCATTTATTAACGGATAGTGCTAACAGAAATTGGCACCACTCCACTGAAGTCAGCTGAATGTTTGTAACAAATGAACAGCTCCTCCACAGCAAGCAAAATTCTGCTTTCCTTTATGTATCATACCACATGCCCATAGGATTTTGCCTACGTGATTAAAAGAGAATGACTCACAATAGTGGCTGCAGTGTCTTCCAAGCCAGTCCCAGTCTTGTCTGTTGTGCTCTACCTTCCTTCCAGCTGACCTTGTTTATGTGGCCAAAAGTAAGAGAAGAAATCCTTGGCTGATAACAAAGGTAATACTATTTCATAATACCATCACAAATTTATCCTTGAAATTCACAGCACTTCCAACACGCAGACTGAAACTAAATGAATTTGGTATCATGTCTTGTTCCTGGGAAAGGAACAGTCAAACATTTAATTTCCAAAGGCAGTAGGTTCATAGAAGTTCTGGACTAAATACATTACATATACTACCTATTCACCCGAATACTGCGTAAAATTTTAAAAAGGGAATCATCATGTGAATTTAATAGACAATACAGGACCATATTGCTTCATAATTTAGTTTTAGAACTAAGAGAGCTTTCATGAACTCAAGTAAAAATCAAGTTTTCTCTTCCACTTTTAATTTAAAATCTCTCCAGGCTTGTAAGCCCACATGAGAGAAAAAATTAACGTCACTTCAAAATTCTCAAAAATAGCAGTTTATGCATTCAAATATGTAAGTTTTTCCTAGGCTCAAAATGTTTTCATCATGATTTGATACATCTCCAAGTGAAAAAAACAACTGAGATATAGAAATGTGTCTTTTCATGTGTTTAATAAGGGGGGGGTGGCAGTGAGCCTGTATATGCTAACATGAGAGAATCACTGTTTAAACCACTGACAACAGATGCGCTGCAGCCCTCATTTATCTTGGATTTGCACTGAAAATAATCACTCTTGATAGCTCAGTCTTGTAAATTTGGATTACACTTAGGTGTATAATGAAATGTCAGAATAAAGGGGATCCACTACCACCTTGTGCAGCTTCCCTGCTCTCCCGTGAGTCTGCCCACCATCCAGACAGGCAGGTGGATATCGCAGCACAGCTCTGAGTGTTCAGGAGAAGGCTTCTTCTACCTGGGAAGAAAAGGTACAATGTCCTTTTGCATTAATTGCCTTTTTCTCTGGTTAGTAATCTGCTCTCCACCTCAATATAAGCTGTGAGTCGCCTAGGTCTGAGATGACAGGTTGGGTGTTGAAGCATGCCATTCCCATGAGATTGTTTTTCTCTCCAAAGCAGTTCACATTTAAGCCAGGCAGTACCTGAAAATCCTACTGTTCCAACGACCCATGTGGGCATGACAGTTAATGTAACGGGCTTTGTACAGCTGAAGACAAACACAAAGATAAAAATTGGACCAGATTATGGAAAAAAAAAATTATACTACACAAGAGTTTGCCCAGCATGATTATATTATAGTCAGAACTATGTAACTGAATTAATTTCCAGTTCCTAGAAATGTGCTGGAGTCCCCACAGAGGTGTAAGAATTAAACAGACTATAAGTACATTGTGATTTTTACTTCCACCTTCAGGCTACTTTTATCTGTGAAGGCTTCAACCTCCACCTATGAGCACAGGGATCATTCTGCTCTAGTGGTGCACCACCAGGTACCATTTCAGTTCCAGACCACACCACATCCATGAGTGCTGTATAGGAACTGTAGATATAAAATGTAAGGATGACCAGGACTACTGAGAACAGATTCCCACTCAGTCTCAATCCCAGTTCTGTGTCTCCAGCCTTTTGGTTTACCTGGCTAGCACACATTGAGGTAAGGAAAGTGCGTAACAATGAGCCAACCAGTGCTCATTCCCACAGAAAACTCTCAAGAATCCATGCTTGATAGGATTGTACAAGGATGCTAGGAGAGATCAAGTTGGAAGGTACCTCAGAAGGTCTGCCTGTAGTCCACTCTACTGCTCAAAGCAGGGCCAGCTCTGAGGTCAGATCATGTTGCTCAAGAGGTCTTAAATACCTCCAAGGATGAAGACTGCTCTCAACTCCAGCTCTGGAGGCTTCAGCACAGAAAAGACATGGACCTGTTGGAGCAGGAATGACCAGGGGAAGATATCACCTCCGCTATAACAGACTGAGAGATGGGTTTTTCAGGCTGGAGAAGAGAAGGTTCCAGGGAGAGTTTATAGCAGTTTTGCAGTCCCTAAAGTGTGCCGCAAGAAAGCCGGAGAGGGAAATTTTACATGGGCATGCAGTGATAGGAAAAGGGGGAAACAGCTTCAAACAGAAAGAGATTTAGATTTAGAAAAGTTTAGACTAGATCTCAGGAATAAATTCTTTACTGTGAGGATGGTGAAAACACTGCAACTGATTGCCCAGGGAAATTGTGGATACCCCGTTCCTTAAAGTGTTCAGGGCCAGGCTGGATGGCGCTTTGAGCAATCTGGTCTAGTGGAAGCAGCTCCTGAACAAATTCAAACACAAAAAGGAAGCCTACAGAGGGTGGAATTAAGGACATGCACACATTGCCAGCTCATGTACCCAAAAAAAATTTGTAGAGTTCCTCAGTCTTCTCCGTGTCCTGGGAAACCACCTTCTGGAGAGAAACCACATTATTCTTAGTCCTCCTTTTATCACCCACATACCTATAGAAGTTTTTTTTGTTGCCCTTGAGGTTCCTGGTCAGACTTAATTCTATCAGGGCTTTACCTTTCCTAACCTTATCCCCAGCTGCTGGAACAATCTCATTGTATTCCTCTCAAGCTACCTGTCCTTGCCTCTGTAGGCTTCCTTTTTGTGTTTGAGTTTGTCCAGGAGTTCCTTGTTCATCCACATAGGCTGCCTGGCATTTTTGCCTGACTTCCTCTTTTTTGAGATATATTGCTCTTGGTCTTGGAGGAGGCAATCCTTGAGCATCAACCAGTTTGCTTGGGCCCCTCTTCCCACCAGGGCTTTATCCTACCAAGCAGATCCCTGAGAAGGCCAAGGTCAGCTTTCCTGATGAGCAGGATAGTGAGCTTATCATGCCCCCTCCTCAGTGACCTAAGGATCTTAAACTTCACTGTTTCATGGTCACTGCAGCCAAGTTGAGTTATGATGTATCAGTCAGTACAAACATATACTGATATCTTTCTGTGTGCTCAGTGTCTTCCTTTTATCTTCACAGATAACAAGACTTCCTTAAACTCCCACCCAGTGACTGTCCCTATTAAGCGTGTCAGAATGGTGTTGAAGTAGAAAATAAAAACAAGTTGTTAGAGAGGAGATTGGTTGTAAACTTATTTTTAAGCCCATATATATACACAGATCTCAGAAGGGAGATGATGATATTATGTTCAGACATGCATTAATTATAAGAACTATATAAGAAACATGCACTGCAGGTTAGCTAACTATGTTATAGATCCCATGAAGAACACAAGTTGATGATGAACTTGTTTAATTTTTGCTGTAGGTATCACGATGACTTTGTTGGGTATTCTTTTAATAGGGATCACAGCACACACAACTCACCACTGAAATGGATACTTAATAGCAAATAAATTTTCTCCATGAGCTCAGGTGTACCCCAATATGCAATAAATATGGAGGTGTTTATTCATACAAAAGTCGCTATTTTTCCCCTAGCCCATTGCTGTATTTCATGCAAACCAAAACATTTTCTTACTCAGGTGTTATATAAACACCATAATGCCCCAAAAGCATCATAATCAGGCAGCAGATTTCACTGTATATAAGTCTTAAGACTCATAACTTCAGGACGATTCTTTCATCCCTTGCACTTAAAAACACAAGAACAGAAGATGTATTACATCAAAGACTGGTACATTTGTATCTTTCAAGAAGATGTTGATTATTGTGGTTTGAGCCAAAATATTACAATTCTGCTATCTGCTCCCTGAGATGCTCTTTTCTTACATATATTTCTTGGTCATAATACGTTGATTACCTAATGGGATTTTTCCCTGGTAAGTAGCGACTTTGTCTCTTTGAGGTCAATGGAAAAAACAAGACATAAAATCTATTTGTTACTAATGTATTCCTTTCAGCCCACATAACCTGAATTACCTTTTCTTCAAAGTGAACAGAGCATTAGCATTTACTTTATGAAAATGATTCATTTATAACCTCAATATTCAATATCAGTCATGTTTGATCATCGAGTCCTCAGGAAAGCATCTGCAATACTATCTAGTTTTCAAGTAAATTCATATTGGACATTAATAAAGTCAGGTTTCAAAAAATAAAGGAAAAAAATCACCCTTGTAAAGATTTGCAGCTTGCTGTAGAGTTGCAAATCTCTAATTCGATCACACAGACTGTACAAATGTATACACATATACATGCATATCTATGCATGTATACTTATATGTACATGCAGTTTCTGTACAGGTAAGTGGCAATTTTTGTGCTCTGAGCTTTTCATTTTGTTTTGCATTAGCTGCATTTTTAAAAATTTGAACACTCTGGGGTGTCTCTTCTTCTGTCTTGATACAATATTTTTCTTTTTTTCCCATTCTTTTGTCTTTCTTGATCAGTCACAAGCGATTTTTTCCACATCTTTCTTGCAACCATAATCCACATTCAAACTATGCTCTACAATGAAACTCTGAATGTCACCTTATTGGTATCCTTTACATATGATTTGTTACTTGTGAAAACATCAGTAAATATCTTTAGTATTTCAATGTAATACATCAAAACATTTAAAATAAGAATTTAATTGTGAACAGCAGACAGTGTTATGAACCCCTCCAAGCCAAAGCTCAAATTTTCTTACTTGGGTAAAATTTTGAAAGTCATCAGAATGCCTCTAACAAGAGCAGGTGCTTGCAACTACATGAACCATAGTAGCAATGCATATTAAAACTAACATGCAAAATTTAAAAAAAAAAAGGCTATTTTAAAGGATTTTAGGATATTTTATTTTTAAAAAGCTAGCTTCATGTAGATCAACAAATAAGCAAGCATGTGCTGCTTTCCAATACACTCATCATTTGGTCAGCCCACTTCAGAAAAATCAATCCGAGCAGTTTGTCTACAAACCGCATTACGCACTAAGTCACAGTTCAGAGGATTAATGCTTAGAAGGAAAAGGAGAAAACACTCATGCATCAAAGAAAAACCGGGGAAAAAGTCATTCATTGAGAAACAGGTGGAACTTTCCCGCACATTTGAATGTCCAATTGCAGCCCTGCTGCGGTGCCATGCAGCAGGGAGGGAGCAGCCAGGCGAGCATCTAATGGCACATCTGTACCCAGAGCAGAGCTGGATCTTTAGGTGAAGGGCAAATGTGCTTGCTTTTCAAACTCCCTTACACCACCACCAGAGTTTGTATTAACATTACCAATGCAACACTGTTATTCTAGTGAAGCAAGAAGTAAGATACGGCCTGCTCAGGCTGCAGGTTTAATACACTTGTTACAGTGACGCTGTATTCCCTAATGCTGCCCCCAAATTTGTTCTGTAAAGGGCATTGCTGGATTCAAGTGTTAGAATCATGGCATCAATTGTACAATTAATCCCAACAATCCTACCTCCGAGCTGTTTATAAACACACAAATCAGGCCAAGTGCTTGTCACATTACCAATAATCTAAGGCTCACAGGTTTTATGGCTGCGAGGAAGAACTACGAAATCATCATCTTGCATAGAACAGACAGTAGAAAATCACTCCTAGACCGAGCCCTCCAGCTATAAATGGGGCTGGAGCTGCGTAAGGCAGATCTTACAGCAGCCTGAAGGCTCTCTACTTTACACTTACCTGGAGGAGAAAAAGTGCAGCTGAGCACTTGTATGACACAAGGACATCTCGAGGATGCAGCACTGTCCATCCTCAGACCTCGGCTAACCTTTCATCTCTGTGGAGACCCTCCTATGCTGGAATCATCTTCAGGGCTCATTTTAAGCCTGTTTTAGGGAAATGGTATAAGATGCACAGAGGGCATACCATGAAGACACTGACTCTTATTAATCCATTTTATAAGGGAGAAAATAGAAAATAAGCAAATCTGTGATGTTCGTTGCCCAGTTACTCTTGCATGCCGCTTACAGAAACTATTTAATAAATCTTCAGGGAATTTGCCTGACTAGGAATTGAGTAAAGAATGACTTATCCAGAAACATACTGCATGATGTGATGAGATTCCTAGGACCATGATATAGAATTCTACCTTGCAGTAGGAATTAATCCATAAAATTCATTACACTTCTGCTGATGAAGTAGTGGTAATTTCACCACCTTTTTCACACAAAAAAGGCAAAGATTTGAAATATTATTTAGCATAATTTTTGAACAGCCTATTAAAAAGCTTTTGGACTAAAAATACACTTTCAGACCACGAAATTACTAATTTTTGCAGTATGGTAAAAATTTCTCCTGGTTCAAGAAGGCATATGATAACAAGTTGTTTTTGCCTTAAACAGAAACGTTACTCATGATGTTACAACCTGCCTTATTGCAAAAAAATATTTACAGGTGATCTATATCTACCTGATGCACTGCATCTCAATCACAGGTGATATTTCAGAGTTCATCTTTGAAACACTGCCATACATTAAAAGAGAGCAAGCTGGTGAAAATTGTTGAGTTGAGGCACAAGTACAAACACCAAACAGAAATAAAATCATCACCAAACTTGGGAGCAGACAAGTAAATAATTATAAAAATAAGGTCTCTAGGTATTCCACTGTAAACAATTTTACCCTTTTCACTGTTTTAGTATCTCTCTCCACTTTAGTAGCATCATGCTGTTACAAATTCACATGCTAATCTGTCAATATATTTCTTACTCCGTCAAAACCGACTGCAAAATTCCACACGGAGCTGCGCAAGGCCAGGACAACATTCTCTTCTATCAGGCATTGCAGCAATAGGAAAAGGTGCCTTTCAGATCTTTAGGGTTTTGCATTTGTTAATACACAATAATGAACACACACAGCATCAAACCAAAGCCAACACATCTGTGACTCCAGCTACAAATCAAATTCAATACTGCTAATCATTGCTCTGTTTATTTTTCAGTTCTGTCAGGCTGGAAAATACCCATCTGAGTGTATACAAATCTTATATGTATATTTATATATAAACGCACATATATTCACCTTACTCACAATAAAAGCAGTCATTAAAAAAAATTCTACATTTTGTCTCCTAAAAACAATATGCTTAAAATAATAAGGAGCCAGCTGGAAACACTAATGATCAGACAACAAATGAATGGACTATTTCATGGTTTCTGCAATTATTAAGCTGATTAATATCAGTTATGATTGGTACTACAAAATATGTTTGGTCATATCAACACATCAGATATTGAATCACCCGCACACATATCTCTTGATATTTAAAGTTTTCTGAAAACCATATTAAATTTGCCACATTTCATCCAGTTCTATAAATAACAGTTTGGTTTACTGTGAAATAATTAACACTAAATGGCAAAGCCTCTATTACTGTCTCAGCCGCTAGCTTCTGCCAGCTGGGAGAGGGGCAGAAGGTGTGCACTGCTGTTAATTCGGAAGGGAACATGTGACACAGCCTGACATGTCAAAGTGTGAAGAGGTTTTTGCCACTTAGGTAAAAACAAGTGTACACTGACTGGGGGGGGTGGGGAAGAAAGATGAAGAAGGCTTGGAGGTTATTTTATTTCCAGATGATTATATGCATAAGGGAAACAGAGCTATAGCCATTTTTAAATGTCTGTAAGAGTTTCCCCCTCCTCCCTCTTCCCTTGCTGTTCAGAGCTGTTGAGTAACAGACATTTCAGAGCGTGCATGGGGAAAGTAAACAAATGCATTGCTACTGTAGTTGCAGGGCAAGGAAACATTGATGTCACTGCTGTTATAATCACATTAGTAGCGTGTGTTAACGGTAACGTCATGTTTGATCAACTAGTCAGGTCAAAAGCCCTTCGAAATACAATCTGAACAGGAGCACAAACCAAAATGGCAAGAGAATCGACTTCCGAACAGTTTCCTCCACGTACAGACCCCTGTTGCAAAGGTGAGCTTTCAGTCACCAATTCTCAATGTCAAATCATCCCGAATCACACAATTACACTTTACAGTTGGCTGGGTCCCTGTTCCTCCACTTTAAATGTGAATTTGATTTTTCTCCTATTCCCTACTGTGCACACGCACCCACACTCTGCGGCATCCGAATACATCCCGCCAGGGATAACGCACGCAGCTAGAGTTTGCTCCTCTTCCTGACAGCTTATCTGTCAAGGACAGAAACAGTTACAGCCCAAGTGTTTGGGACCATTTTTCTTTCAGCGGGTCTTTTCCACTTTAAACACAATGTGTTGCTGTCTCCCCGCTTCAGCACTAAGTATTCAATACAACCAAACAAGAGCAGAAATAGGCACCAACAAATTCTCTCAGGTGAGAAAACAGCTGGGCAGGATACATCCCCTCATGTGTCCCAACACAGTCAGCATGCACACGTTTATCAACTGTGCACTTTTTATCAATATTTTCTGAAATTTTCCAGCTTGAGCATGGTGGTAAACCCTTGAGCATTAACCCGTTTAGAGAGAGTAGCACGTAGGAAATGCAGTGTCAGTGAGACCAGACAAGGACTGCTACCACTCAGAACTTCCCATGCACATTTTTCTGTCATCTCCCCCACTTCCTTCCATCAACCTGGCCCTGGAAAGGAGAAACTCATCCTGCTTCACATGCCCTCCCCGAAGTCTGCCTGCTGGCACTGGCAGTATACCTGACATCTTTTCCTTCATTTTCTGTAACTTCCCGATTTGCCCCTGGACTGATGAAGCATTGTTTTTTTCCCCATCCCCTGGGCTCACCTTTTAGGTCTGCCTGGCGGCGCAGCCACCGCCTGCATACCAATGTGGGGCCGCAAAGGCAGCGCGGCGGCAGCCCTCCGGCACCCGCACCCGCACCCGCACCCTCACCCGGCCGCTCCCGCGGGCGCGCTGTCTTTTGCGCGCTGTCACCTCGAAAAATTTAAAGCGGGGGGACACGGGGACGGGGGCAGGCACAATTTATCCCGGCCAGCAGGACGGGTCCTGCTTGTCCCCAAGGGACACGCATGCCTGCGTGCAGCAGGCACTCAAGCACGCACATCCACTGGTGTGTGTGTACGCGGCGTGTGTATGGGGCGCCTGTGCCACATCCATGTGCGTGCGTGTGCGAGTGCGTGTGTGTTTGTGTGTGTGTGCGAGGGGAGGGGAGCGGAGCGGGAGGGAGGGAGGCAGGCAGCCCCGCCGCACCCGCGCATCCCCCGCGCCGCGGAGAGCGGAGACTCACCGGGTCACCCTGGTCTCTGAAGGTCAAGCTCAGGTTGGTTTCTTGAACGCAGTTGTCCTCCGGGCTCTTTCGGCTCGGTTCTTCGCTCGCTCTTTTTTTTTCTTTTTTTTTTCCTCTTTTCTTTCCTTCCCCTTCTCTTCCCCTGCTCGGCCGCGGTGGCGGCGGCTGCTGCCCGGAGGGGTTCCCGTTGCCGCTGCCGCTCCCGGCCCCGCGGGGGTGAATCCCGGCTCCTAAGCCCTGGCCCCGCGGCGCCGCTCAGATCCCATGGTCGCAATCCACATCGCGGCAGATGTACCACAGAATCACGTAGAGGATCAGCAGGATGGCGAAGATGAACAAAGCCACCAGGATAGCCTTGGTCACCGGAGAGATGAGGGACTGCATGTCACCCGCGGACCGCCGCCGAGGACAGACGACTCGAGAACTACACGGGGGCAGCGAGCGCGGACGGATCCCGCGGCCCCGCCGCCGCCCCCGCCGCCGCCAGCGACCCGGCGGGCACCGGCGGCTGGCGCCGAGCCGGTGGCGGAGTGCCGGGGGCTGCCTCTCTCAGCGCCCCCGCTGCGGCGCTCGGGCGGGCGCGGCGGCTCCCGGGCGGGCGGGACGGCGCGGCGCGCACGGACAGCTCGGCGCGGCGGAGCGCCCGGCCATGGGCTCCGCGGCCCCGCCGCGGCTTCAAGCCCGCCCTGCGGCGGCGGCGGAGTGCGGCCGGGCGCCGGCAAACTTAGGCGCGGGGGCGGCCCATGGGGGACAGGTGTCGAGCGCCCGGCTGCCCTGGAGGTCTCCGACGAAAGCCATCCACGGAGGAGGGAAAGTTGCGGGCGGGACGCGGCGGGCGCCGCCGCCCCCGGCCCCAGGGGGAGCGTGCGGGGGCAGTGGGAGCCGCGGGCAGCGCGGGCAGCCCGGCCGCGGCAGTCTGGGACCGCGCCGGCCGGCGTGTTCCGCCCAGCCGAGGTGTTCCCTCCCCTCGCTCGCCCCCTCCTCCTCCTCCTCCTCCTCCACCGCCTCCTGCGGTCCCCCCGCCTCTCGCTGCCGCCGCGTCGCGGGGGAGCCCCGCCGGCCGGCTGCGTGCTGTGGTTGGAGCTGTAGCAGGGTGCGAGGGAACGGGATTTCCTTTCCCCGTCCACCCCCTCCGCCCGCGCCTTGCATCTCCACCACCCACTTTCCCCATCAGAGACAGACCTGGAGCGGGGGCCGCCAGCGGGGAGCACGGCGGAGGCTTGTCTCCGTTTTCTAAGCGGAAAGGTCACTTCTCCCCATCTCCAATAAAATAAAGAGTTTTTTAATTCAGGCAGGTCGGCACGGGTCACAACCTGCCAAGTTTCCCCCAGCGGCTCTATGGCCTTTGGCACACGTACTAAAGGCGCATCAGGACAGATAGCGCGAAAATAGGACAGGAAGATGGAAATTGGATGAACTACTATCGCTTGCATAGTCACCTCCAACAGCGGCTCTGGTTTAGTTTTCAACTCGCCCCCGAGTTCTTTAGCTCCAGAAGTGCCCGTGTAGCAGCACGTCACACACACCCCTACCTTGGCACTCAGCACCTGAAGTGTATCCAGACACCTGCCTGCCTGCCCAGCACAAGGACCAGGCTTCCAGGCGAGGAACCAGGGGACTCAAGAGCAGCCCTGCACCGGGAGGCAACCAGAGATGAAGGCACCCTTCCCTCTGGTCACCCAAGGAGGTGGCTGGCAAGGACATCCTTGGTGTGACACAGGCTGCTCATATGGTGGGAGCTGCTTCTGGGACAATGCAAGAAGTTGTCACCTTTGATCTCTAGTGGGGACAGACCAAGTGCATCTTCACAGAAGGTGCTTGCTGAGGTACAGTTGTATCAAAAATACAGAAACACAGAAGAAAGTCTTTGAACAGTGTAAGAGAGGGCTGAAAGAAACCTCTAGACATCATCCCCCAAGAAGGAAAAGAGCAACTTTATCAAGAGAGAGAAGGAAAGACTAAAACTTCAATATAGAAAAAGTGGATAAATGAAGGATTATCAAATTTGAGAGGAAGAAGGTAAGATATTGCTATACAGGCATAAACACCCTAGAGGAAAAACTGTTATTAATGCCTAGCAGGGGGGTTTAAGGTGGACTGGAAAGAAAATAGGAAAGAGAAATATTAGGCTCTTAAATAATTATTATTGGAGGCCTCCAATACAATGAAATGTCTAAAGGGTATGGGATAATACCTCAAGAGAATGTGTTGCAAGACCCATTATGCACTTTTATGAAAAAGCTGTGCTTTTTTTGTGCAGGAGGAATGGCTAGTGCTTTAGGGATGCCCACCACACCACCTCTGTCTGTTATGCTTTAGTTCCTCATCTACAGTATGCAGATGGCCATTTTTCCCTCATTTTTCCTTTGGGCAAGACCAAGCCCTTCAAGACTTTCACTGAACATTTTTTGTCTTTTGAAATAATTACATCTTTTTTAGAGCTGTAATGCCATGGGGGTGCAAGTGCCAACTTCATACAATGCAGCTTGGACTCCAAACAGCAACTGTGCTCATTAGTTTATCCTTTACAATTCTAAGGAGCACTAGATTCTGGAGGCAGATGGCTGGGTGCTTATGTCCAATTCTTTGAGACAAATGTTTTCTAATCCACTTGCTGGACATTAGTATTTCCTTTGTAGGAAGGTGTCATTCCATGTAGACTTGTTGTTCATCTGATTCTCACACTCAAGCATTAGTGCATTGCCATCAGCCTTCCTTGGCTTGTCAGCTCTCCATAAAGTGGTACCAAACCTGGCAGTGCCAGACACAGCAGTGGCAATGTCAAGGGATGGCTGATAACATCCATACTTGTCAGCATGAGAAGCAAAATAATGCACCATCATTTCTGAACCCAAAATGTGATTGATTGTGTAATGTGCAATCTGTTCTGAACTCATTTTGAAATCCGTTTGTTTAATTTGCATGTACTTATGCACGAGGGCATCCCTGAGTAATTAAAAATATATAGCCTCTCTGTGTTTGATGTTCTGTCACTGGTGGAGCCTGAGCCAACACAGAAATCACAAGTTAAACAGTAAATATATTGCCAAAGCTGTCCTTAGTAAAGAAAGCTGATTTAAACAAGGAAGTAAACATAAAAACCATCTTAGTTTTCAGATGTCTTATTAGTAAGCAGCAGGGAAGAAGGAAATCAATCTTTGCCAAGTGAAGAGAGATAACAGTGACAGAAAAATCATTTTAATTTCCACCTAGTAAGCTGATATTAAATTAAACAGGAATACTAATACATGTAGCTTTTCGTTTTCTCTTTCTTGATTCCCTTTGAAAATGTGCTGCAGCAAATACACATTTGCAAGGAAGAACATGCACAAAAGATGGGTAAAACCCCCCAGTCACAACCTAATGCAGGCAGCTTTAAATGCTCAAATTAAATCCCACACTAATTTACGGGATGCTCATGAGATGTAGATGACACAAGGAGACAACACTGCTTTTCGTTAATTTCACTGGCAATCTTAGCCAAAAAGAAGTTATCCTCGCTCCCTGTCGACTCTGCAGTCCTCCTGGCAGGATGTTTATTCAGAACTGCTAAAACCTATTGGAAAGGCAGGGTCAGTTTTATATCCCCAGGCTTGGACAGTCTATGTCACCCTGGATTCCACTAATAGGAGCAAATCCAGACGACTCGTGGTACATCCCTGGCTTGGGAGGGGATCAGAAAATATCGGATCCCTGGGAGGGGACTGCAGAGCTTTAGAAGGAAAAAGCCAGTGGTGTGTGGTAGTAAATAAGGCTTGTAGAGACAGAGATTGCTGCTTGGAGAAGTTTTAACTATTAACCATAGTTCTCACTATAACCCCAAAATTGGCAGCAATGCAAAACCAATGTGTTTCCCTCTTTCAGTGAGGACAGGGGCAGACTGGGCAGAAGACAGATGAGTGGAGGTTGAAATGAAAAACATTTTTGAATTCCTTTGTCAATGGAAACATCCAACCAGCCTAATCCCTTTATTTTTGGGGGCAGTTGCTTTTGCTTATAATTTCAGGGGTGTCAGTGAATGGCTTGTGATTTCACACTGGTGTTAGCTGGGCTCAGCTCTGGTGCAGACACTCAAACACAGACTGATTATTTCTAAATATGATCTCTCATTGCATGCCCAGTTTCTGATGGCTTCACAGTAATTTTAAATGCAAGAAAAATATAGGGAGACATTTTCTGGTTTATTAAAATGATTTTTAGACTTACAGAACAATTCCTTGGAGAATGAATGTCAGAAACCTATTTAAGATGCCCAGTGAATGAACATGGCCAACTGTTCCTGGAATGTGTCTGCATTGAAGAGGGTCACACATGTTAGAAACACTAAAGGCAATTGTGAAAAAATGAGCTTGAGTGCAGCAGTTTGACTGGCATTGCTGCACACTGGTCAATGCATGTTAATTTAGCCCAGCTCTCACTCTATTATCTTAAAAAGGTATATATTCAGTAGTTTTTGCTGTAGAAGTTTTATTACTGACTGACTTCAACGAACCCAGAATTTTACCTAATTATGAGAAAGTACAGTTAAATTAGTGAAAAATTGAGTCTAATCTACTAAAATAGTACTTGGCTGTGAGCAGAATTAAAGGAAAACACATTGTTTAAGAGATTGATGATGTTTTTCAGAGCCTTCCACCTCTACACCATCATTCAAATCATTTCCAAGCCAGAAGTGATGGAACGACTGCCTGGCAGCTACTTCTGTAGCTTTAGTGATTTTTCTGAGTGGATGTATGTCTATATCATAAAAACACTGATACAAGTGGCAGTAATTAGATTGGACAAATCCATAGATTACATGTCAGGCTTCAAGTACTGCTTTTTAGGCCAAAATGTGCTGTTGCTGAAACAGTATCAGTTCTGTCAATTAGAAGAGAATTATCAACTATCTCACATTTCATGATGATGGACACAACATAAAAGCCTGGATAGACATGAACACACAGCATGAAGAATGATCAAACAAAGAGAACAAACCTCCCTCTCAAAAGAGTGATCCAGAAAACAAGATCTGAATTATCAGATATCTTAATTAATTGGTCAGCTATTTGGATGAACCAAAGTGATGAGAAGAATCATAGGAGTTCATAGTCCATATGCATTCTTCAGAAGATGCAGTTTAGTGTAAGGGGGGTATAAGAATTTACAGTTTGGAGAAATTCACAGCAAGGACAGGTATAAAATAATGGTCATTTATGGGGAGAAGAAAAAGCGCTTATTGGCCACAGTAAAGAACAGATTAACTGAATCTTTGGCACAACACAGCTTTGAAAAAAAATTCTTTATAGAATACTTGAGAGTAGAAATGCAGGATGGAGGCAGGAGTTACATATTGTCAGGCTGCATCACATCAGAAACACCCTCCTGGGGTACTGGAGTTCTGCTTTCCAGGTTAGAGTGTTTGGGAAAAGAAAGGCAAGAAAAAGCAACTAAAATTACTCAAGGCTGTAAGAATGGAATCTTTATCAAATCAAAGCTTCAAATTGGGGCAGAAAACCAGGTAGTTCTACTTCCCCAGACTCTCTTGAAGCTACAGATACAGGCCCTCCTACCTTTTCAGGGGAGATAACAGCAGAAGATGGACAGATCTGTTTGCCTTTGGGTTTATTTAGAGGCCCCCCGGGACTCTCTGAGGGCATCTGGCTTATGGCACAGGCAATTACATTTGGGGTAGTGCTTGTGCTACCACAAACAGCTGTCCCTCACACACTCCTGGGGCTGCTCTCGTGCTGATCCTGATCCAAACCTGACACCTCATCCCAGAAAAAAGTTTGTGTGATGATGCAGGGACTGGCATCGCCTGGCCAGAGGGACCATATTCACTGTATTCTCCAGGCTGAATTTCATCCTGTACCTAGCTGAGGTTGTGTTTAATGCCAGCTGGATTTATTCTTGATGACATTGTCTGACACAGTGGTTTGGGGTTTCAAAGAGATCACAAGAGCAAGTTATATGTCCCTGTGGTTATACAGTAGGGGTGGGACTTAGGAAAGCTCAGTCCTGCCTGTGGCACTGCTTTACCATCCAGGTTTGTGTGATTTACTTAATTCTTCTGTCCAGGAGGAGTAGAAAGTGAATGTGATTGTGTTGCTGTATTGTTGTGAATGTAACTTTGCAAAATACTGCATGTTCCTGACTATCATCTTTTTTCAGATATCAGCCAACTGTTACTGGATCTTAGGGAGAAAAATATGTGGTTTGACAAACACACTTCCCTGATGGGAAAAGTCAAGCTGTTTAGAGAACGAAGGTGCTCCTAAAATTGCCACTTGCACAAACCCCAGCTGCACTTTGGTTCTTCAATTTATCAACAGGAATTTGAAAACCATGAATAAACTCAGCAAGCAAGTTAAAAAAAGAGGGGCAAGGGAGTTATCTCTGGCCTAATTGTCCATGAACCCTTTTGGTACATGTCTTTTGGAGCAGAGGACAGAAGAGAGCTTATGTTAGGCACATATCCATCCCAAGAGTAGATAATATGGCTCAGGTATGTTTCCATCAGATTTCAAAAGAAATCTGATGAAATTTTAATGCCTTCTCCTTCTTACCTGGTACAACAGTGGAGAAGTCTATAAAAATATAATTTTTTGTTTCACTCTTTTCAAATATGCTAATCTAGTCTTTTTCATTTAGTGCAGAGAGAAGTAAATCAATTAATTAAATCCTTCCCTTCCCTTCCCTTCCCTTCCCTTCCCTTCCCTTCCCTTCCCTTCCCTTCCCTTCCCTTCTCTTCTCTTCTCTTCCCTTCCCCTTAGCTCATCCTACACACTCCCACACAAACATTTTACAAATGCATTGGATTATGGACCTTTTATTTGCACTGAAATAAAATCTGTCCTTTTCTATCACACATTTGAAATGAAAAAAATCTCTCCTGAAAACCAAACCCAAGGACATCTATTTAGCAAACATCTAGGAGTTGCCCAACATCACACTGAGTTCAGTGGAAGACCTGGGGGAGAAGCTTTCTGTTGTTTTTGCATGCACCTTTAGAGAATCAGTAATGAGGCAAAGATTTGGATATTGGACATCAAAACAGAATCCTTTCCACTTTAAATAATTTTCTTTAGCCAGTGACCACAGAACTGGACTTTTTGACTAATAGCTCCACTCACCCAACCTAGATACACAGTTTTGCTGTGATGGAGATTGGCTCCAACAATCAAGCTGTCATTTAAAGCACAGAAAGATGTCCTGGAAAAAAATGATAGCTCATGTGCACTGTGAAAGAGATCGATATGCCTAACAAAAGGCTCTATCCTGGGTCTGTTTGAAAGATGAGGAACAATGTATTCTGCAGGGAGTGAACTAGTTTTGTATTCTGTCTATCTCTTGCTAATAGTAAAGAAAGGTTAGACATGGTCTCTCTTAGATGATGTTACCCTTTAATGGCATTTGTATTCTCTTCTGTAGAGTTTTCTTTTTGAAGGAGTCACATGTTTATGTTCAACTTGGTCCTCTGTTTCCATGCCATAAGAAGTCAAACTGGCCAGCTAAGAGAAATGAACCCCAAGCTTGCTTGAGGAGCAGGTTAATAACTCTGGTTTGATGCGTGCTGACAATATGCTGTACTTTCTCCTCTGTGTAGCAGAGTGGCATTGGTGTCCCCTCATCAGAGCCCCCATCGCTTTGAGCATTTTTTCTAAGAGACAGCAAAAGGCAGCCTGTGCTTGGAGTATAGTCAGAGGAAAGCCGAAACGTGTGTGCAACAAATAAGATATTGGGAAAAGTAGGTCAGGTCTGGTCATGACAGAACCACTTGTTTAAACAAATGTGCAGGATTACCAGGTTTTGAACAGATCAGTCCTGAGTGAAACATGTAACTCGGCTGGGAAGCTTTGTTTATCACGGCATTTCAGGATCCTCTCAAAGCACCTGTGCTTACTAGCAGATACATAGCCATTGACAGGACGAGACTTTAATGAAGTTTAGGAGAAAAAGGAGACTGTTACTAAATAGCAGATTGCATTTATTCAGAGCAAATAGAAGTTTGGTTTTAAGAAGGATACTGAATTCACCTAATTCAACTTCTTCCCACATAATTACTAGCAGAAATTTCTAACATCCAGTAACTGATTGTGAGACTGGGAGAAAATGCTTTTTTGATGGTCTGAAGAAGCCTTTCAGATTCAAGTTGGACCCAAGTATAACAGAATGCCAGATCTGTCTTTAAGGATTTTATTATTATTCCTCTTCATTGCTATAGGCTGCACTGTGCTGCACTAGGGGTGTGCTTTCTGAAACAGATATTCAAAAGAAACCATATTGGGATACACAGTACAAACAGTGAGCACTTTTCCAAATAGATAGGCAAAAAGTCAAGAAAAGTGGATCTATGTTCACTTCAAAGCACGATGCCTGAATATTGGGTGAAGAAAAGAAAGATAAGAGTGCAGCATGATCAGTAACAGATCAGGATTTTGGCTGTGCAAATGCTATTTTCCTATCAAGATCACACTGAGCCCAGAGCATGTGCACTGGCTGTCTTCTCAGGCTCTCCCTTTCAAAGCTGCGGCTCAGCTCTGGGTGCATGGGTCAGATGCAAGATGAGGAGATACATCCAGAGGGTTCACATGCCTGCAGCCTCCTGGGAAGTAACATCCTGCCATTCCTCACCAGTGTTCTGTGAAAGAAGCACAGTTTGCTGCACAGCAGAGCTTATCACCCAGATTTTGACAACGCTAGTCACAATAGCTTGGTACTTTTAATTGAACTTTATGGAAATCTCAGTGGTTATGTTTGCCTGAATCATGAATCATGGAAAAGAGAACATTCTCGCCCTTTCAAGGGCATGGATGCTGGAAAGCAGGAGTGGAATTAAGGGGGAATATAATGGTGTGTTGAGAATTTTCTGCTGGAAAAGTTTCCAAGGAAAAATATTCATCTCCTGAAAACAAGCTCTTGGTGGGAGAATTTCAGATTTGGAGAGCATTTTGGTTTACAATGGGAAAATGGGCATGTTGGCTCTGCCATGCCTAGTCAGATGAATCTTACCAGCTGTGCTCTCTGCCTACAAGACTTTATCAGAGGTTCACTGTGGGGCACAAAGTGCTTCGATTCTCCACCATCTTGACCCTTCTCCTGCTTACTTCTCTCTGGAATCTAGGCAAAAAGGGTAAGACTGTAATAACCTACATTCCCACTCTTGAAGTTTAAATCAGACCTGCACTCATCTTTTTGTGTAATGTGACCTTACCTTGAAGTGTATTTCAATGGGCAGAGCTGGAATTCATCAGAACTGGGTTCAGTTTCCTGCTCTGCCCTGGGCTCCACAGATAATGCTAAAGAAGTTACATAGCCTGAAGACATAAAACAGGGTTAATAATAACTCTTTCCATTAGGGGTAAGGGCCTCAGGATAAGTACAGTGGAGACTATGAGTAGCCATATATGACCAAGAATGGAGCATATCAAGCCACAGATATGTATTGTCATCAGAAAGAGGCTCAGATTCAGAGACAAGAGCTTAAAACTGCCTACCCATGCTGTAGTCAGCAAGGCCATCCTGGAGGCAGGAAAGTTAAAAATAAGATGTGCTCCTGATGCTTTGGCTTTTTGTGCCTTCTGCACTTGAAACAAGATGTGGAAGCTACAGCTGCAGACAGCAGAAGCAGAGGTCTCTGCCCACTACAACCAGAACAATCCTGCTCCATGGTGTCTGTGCCAAGAAGGAAAGGTCAGATCTGACCTGTGACACCTTTCTAACGTCAGTGGCAGGTGCCTGTGGAAGAAATGAAAAGCTTAAAAGATATTCTTTGTCACAAAATATTCCTCTGAGGAATTGTGCAGAGCAGAATATGGAAGTCGGGGAGAAAACTTTAGTGTTGGGGAAAGTCACCCTTCCTACATTGCAGAAGTCTGTAATGATAGGAGATTTCTTTTTACATTGGTGAAACAAAGCTAGAGTAGTGTGTAAAATTAAAGCCTAGCAAATGTTGAAGCCAACTGATTTCAACATGGGAACAAAGTTGCTAGCTCTCATGTCTCATGGACACTGAATATTGTTTATTTTAGCACAATGTGCTAAATGGTGGTTTTGGTACAGTAGAGTACAGGTTTTAAAAAAGTCTGAATATGGAACAGACTTTCAGACTGTTCAAGTGTCTGCTAAAGACTTGGTTGAAAAATCTGGAATTAGACATTATATTCAAACACAAAATACAAACCACTTTCCAGCATCATACCTCAGAAGTCATAAAATTATCATAATTTTGTTACAAGGATAAATTTAGGAGATAGGCTAAGCTTTACTGAAATTGTCAGTTACAAATGTGTAATGCATGCCTTCATTATAGACAAAACTGGCAAGATTTAATCACAGTATAATTGATTAAATTAAGTTCATAATTTCTCTTAACTAAGGTGTAGAGTCTAAGAGGAAACAGTTCAGACTCTTTCCTTCCGTATATCTCTGGACAATCTCTGCAAATTCCTGTTAATTCAGGTAATATTCTAGATGGCATTGTTTATGTTTTTTCCATTTTGTCAAAAGCAGGAATTTATTTGGCAAAAATATTGACATTTCTGAATTACTGCACAAGTGGTACATACAAACAAGTGATGTAAGAGCCCACAGCCTTGAAAATATGTACCCAGCATTCTATTCTTTACTCAAACAATACTTTACACAGGGTTATTTTCGTCTTTTCCCTTGGAACTGGGAGAGTTACTCCAAAAGTTTTCAAGAATGTGTATGTTAGGTATGAGATCAAAACATGAGTAGCAACTAGAATAGGGAAGGGGCAAAAAATCAGGTTGCAAACACTTTGCTATTTTTGTTTGATTTATTCCCTTGCATTTGCATGACAACTTTTTCAGCCAAATCCTGCACCATTAATGCTAGTGAACGTTTATCACTAATGGTCAAGCACTTGCTAGAATGTTCTGATTTTTATATATTGCTCCTAAATTCTTTATCTGCTCTGCTTCTCTGTTCCATAGCTATTTCTCTGTCTGTCTGGTTATTTATGTTGAGACCAGTGATGCAGCATTCAGCTACCTCCAAAGTTTGCAGCTTGATTGCGGCAATGTGTTGAGCTAATGAAAACCTAGTTGTAGAGGCAGGTTGCTGAGTAATAGTAGTTTTGAAAGCATGTAATAAGATTTCTAGTTGGATACAAATGAATTCTATCAAGAAAAGAGTGCTCTCGGCAGGGAAAAATACCTGCATAGTACAGCACTAATAATTCCTTAGGGTACCTGCTGGGCATTTTTTCATTCATTTCTTCTTGTCTGAGAGCTCCACCTAATGGAATCCAAAGGAAGGTATCAACCTTTCAGATTTTCCATGAAAATCCTTCTCTTTGCTTCCACGCTGCTGTTTGCATGCCGCCAGGATGGAGTGTGGGAGGAGGTGCATCCTTTGACTTTTGGAGTAAAGGACAATTAGTGAAAAGGAATTTTGTATTTAGTAATCTCCATTTTTAGCAACCCAGGATTTGAACATACTGCAATTTCTATAAAGGCAAATTTAATATAGATAAACTAAATGTCTCCGAATTTTTGCACTCAATTTGCTTAGCTGCAAGATCTGTTATCTTGCACAGTCAGGGCTTCTTACCTGTGCATTTCACTACTGCAGATCACTGCAGCATTTTTCAGGGGTACAAAATAAATAGCTTGCAAGACCAAGGTCCAAATCTGCAGAGAGAATAAATGAGACTATAGGACTACTCCTATTCACAAAAACTGAGGAGAGAATGGTATTGTTGCTGCACTAAATACATTGGTGGCAAAGTATTCTCAAAGATTAAATTTCCACCCTCAGTACTACTCCTGCAAATATTCAGAAATAATGACTCAGTGTCCCTTCCCTCTGCCCTCACCGAAGTCATGTATAATCATAAAAATCATGAACCTACCTTTTATATTACATTGATTCCAGATTTTCATTTTTTAATTTTTGCTGCAATAATGTTTTCAGGATTTTCTTTCCAATAGGAAGGGATAGATATTTCCCCTTTTTGCAGTAATAGCTGAGATCCTCACATTAGCCAAGATCCTTTAGTATCCAAGACCTGAGGGACACCATTAAACCTGCAACCTATAAAAACGAAGAAAATTGTAATATTTTTAATATCTTAATCTCATTACTGACAAGGTGTTATTTTGCCTCAGCACAGAGAGTTAAATTCAATGGAAGATGTAACAGGGCCAGCAAAAAAAGCAAAGCAACACAAATCCTTGAAAATGCAATGAAGATGATGTATGTTGAGGAATATGGCTTCTTGATAACTGGCAGACTAAGAACATTTTACTGTTCAAAGTCTAAATGTAAGCCAAAGGATGCCACGACAGGGAGAGGGCTGTGGGTGCTGACAGGTGTCCAAGGGAATAGAGAGAAAAGGCTGTCAGCAGACAGGCAGGTTCTCCTGGTGTAGAGAGAGAGCAGCTGAGTCAGATGCTCAGTATTCAAGGTTGCAATGAATGGCTAGAGGTCAGGTAAAGGGAAATATATCCAGACACTTCTGATGCTTTAAATACCGTATCAGTATGCCAGGACTCAGACAATATTATCATTAATGTATTGATATTGTTACAAATATTGTATTATAAGCCATGATAAACGGCCTCAATTCAACAACAAAAGTAGCACTCACTCCAATAAAATCCCTGCATGAGTTGGTAGAAAAGGTATGGATGTCACATTATCGCAAATTTCAACTTATGAATGAAATTACTTGATTCTGAAGACATACGAGAGGGAAAGGACTGTGGAAGATGGTAAGGTCACTGAGGGAAGATGACTGGGCTAAAATTAGAGAAAACTGGGAAGTTGTATTTAAAGTCTAATGAAAGTTATAACAGTACAGAAATTATAGGGTGAAATACAATTGCTACTTCCTGGATGGAATGTGGTTGGCGTGCACAAAACCTATTCCACAATGACTCCCCAGACATTCAACCTGCAACCTTAAGCACATGCTGAGGGGATGAAATGGAGGGTAGAGCATAGTGGAGACACCTCAGGCAGGCTCTGTTGCAGTCCTTGCAGGGAGGGAAACTCGCTGGTATTGTGTAGCCAGTGAAGTGCACAGCACCTGCCAACCAGGGCAGACAGGAGCAGGTGTGTTACTGCTGAACCAACAACTGTGGCAAAATTACTCTTTTCAGATGAGCTTGGTTCATTATAATGTAATTGTAATATTAACACACACCTCCATGGTGTGGCCACCTCCAAGGTACAACCACCCTTCACTGGGCGTGTGCTGAATGTTTTACTGACCATAGAGCAAGGTGCTAATAACTCCAAGGTCATAGGTTTGAGCACCACATGAGTAAGAAAGAGTTGGAGCCAATGATCCATCTGGGTCACCTCCAACTCAGAATATTCTGTGGTGCTGGGATTTAAGAGCAAAGCCAGAGAATTTTACACCAATCAGTAACAAAAGTTTGTACTACTAGAGTAACTTCAGCTCCACCCAAAAATGTAAAGAAATAGTGTGAAAGCTAAGAATGGAAAGAAGTTAGGGAAGACTCCATCACAACTTTTGAGATCAGCTGATAAGGCTGAACCTGTGCTCTCCTGCATGTGGACACCTATTGAATAAGAAGAACCTTACTTTAAGTGTGCTGAATGATTATCTCAAAATAGCTTTCATTTGTGATTAGAGCTTTTTTGTCCATCACTTCAAATTCGGTTTTCGCTATCAGCTGCAATCTTCTAACCTTAGCTTTTCACAATTTTCTATTATAAAAGTGTTTATTAATAAAAGTGTGTTACTCCATAAACTATTAAGGTGTGTCCTTCAAGGGTGTGATAGTCATACTTGATAAAAGTGGGGAGATTCAGGAGGAGGTTCCTATTCCTAAATTTTATAAGGGCTTCAGCTCTGATAAGTTGTCAGTGCATGTCCTTGAGCAAGTCAGTCGAATTGCCCTCCCAGATAGCACACTGATCACTGGAGTCCCCATAATGGGAACACTGCAGACAGGGCAGGCACAAGGGTCTCAGCTTTCCTGGGGCACTCACAGACCAAATGAACACAAAGGGTTCAAGGGAACCTCCCTTACACATGACATTCACATACTTGCCCTAAAGAATATATCATGCTGACATTGATGGAGTTAGACTACTGGTTGGGGAAACCACTGGGGTGATCCAGACAGGTGTTTCTTAAACTTGTGGTTTGTACCTGTGGATAAGTGCAGAGATAAGGTTTTGTTCTGAAGGCCTTCCTTATGTATCTCTGTAAATTTGTATTGCACTGGGAAACTGAGAAATGACACATATGGCCATGCTTACACTTGTAATGTGGTGAAGAAAAAACATGAGGGTGTGAGTCTCCCAGAACAATACTACTCATGATTGCTTCTTCCCTTGGGCTGAAGCTAGGAGAGGTTGCTCCAAAAAGCTGTGAGGAAGCAAAAGGCTACAGGGACTACAAGCTTTCTTCTTGGCAAGGAGACATAGCTGATTCCTGGTTACGAGTGAGCTGACACCTGCTTCTAGCAACAGACAAATTTTGAGGGATCCTTTGTGCATAAAGTCTATGTAACATCTCATGTTCTGGTTGTGGTACACCCTGATTTGTCAAGCAGACACTCAAGAGCAATACAAATAATACAAACAATAACATTTCATTCAACAGTGTTTTCTATATCAAATGAAAACTGAAACATGCTGTGGGAACTGCAATGCTTTTTTTTAATGAAATTTTGATTGTATTAATTCAGTTACAATACATCTTGGACTGGGATAGTCTAATTTCTGAATTATTTTATTCCTTATATAGAGTAACAATGACTGAGCTTCACCTTGTTAACTTTATGTGTCTGCAGTATGGTGACCAGGTCTGAAGCACATCTGAATATTTTGCTATTAATGAAGGGAAATAAGCACTTTCTGGAGTACCATTTATCTCTGAAAAAAACTTTAGCATGAGATGTGTCACTTTGTAGAATATCCTTTTCATTATCCGATAAATGGAGTCTAGACAGCTAATTCAGATGTTTGTGTCCAGCCTTGGTCTGATGAATCATGCTCCTGATGCTTGCACTGGACTGCCATACACATTTGGAAAAACAGCACGGCTGTTTCAGGTGGCTGACTTCCAATGGGTATTGCTGAGAAGCCGTGGAATACAGCAGTCTCTGCTTGGGAGATAAAAACTGTGAGAGGTCTGGAAAAAAAGGATGGTGAGAAAAATTTGCTGAGATTTACTTCTCAGTTGTTCTACCACCCAATCGCATGAGTTCTACTGTCAACAACAGCTGCTTCATGAGGCACCATGGTGAGGCTGATCCTTCTGCCCTAGCCCACAAGCTCCCCAAGAGGCAGTGAAGCTCTTATCCTGTCAGCCCTGTGTGGTTTCCCTTCAAGTGGAATGTGGAGAGAAGTTTTTGTGGGAAAGACAGTGTGGTTGACTGCAGTAAGATGTTGATTCAGGGCTCCAGCTGAAGTCCCATAGGTCCTATGTAAGAAGTGGCAGATGATGCAGAACTCATTTCATGTGATTCCTGTCATAGCTAATACTTCAAAGCAGCTGATTTCTGCTCTGTTGAGCACCTTGCTTCCCTCCTTTTCCCTGCCCCCACCTCCTCCTTGCTTCAATGTTTGCTTTTCTTCACTGTGCTGTATCACGGCTTGATCTTTGCATCATTTATGTGGTAGCTGTGTCTTTTGGGGTTGTACTGCAATACACTGACAGCATTTGAAAAATGGGAAACAGCAGCAATAAAAAGATAGACCTTTTCATGGATCTCGAAGAAAAAATCGTATATGATGCACTGATCTTTTTACCTGCTTTTATTCAGCCGAGGATTTAAATCAGTAAATGCTGCAACCATTACTTCAGAAAGAGGAAATTAATACAAGCATGAAGTCAACTGAGTTGTAAAGATCAGACTGATTCTTTCATCTTTGCATAAATTGTTCACCCACTGTTGATTGACATGAAAATTAGTTTAGCTCTACTGCTGCCTCTAAAGCTTTGGCTCTGCTAGTGAGTTAAATATGCAGAGGATTGTTCTCTGTCAGGGGCCAAGTGACCCTGAAACCCTGCACCTTTGGAGCTTGCAGACACTGACAGCAGCATGGTTACTTGCACAAGGTGTGTTTGGACCGATCAATGGCCTGTGCTGACCCCTGAGCCATGCCTACAAATCCTTTGGGAATCTGTCAGGCTGAAACAGTGACCTGAAACATTAAAACATTTATCAACACATTCTGAAGTGTTTAGTGTGAACAGCCCACATGTGGCCTCGATGTCCAGCCCGGTGTGACTGTCACCTGAGTGCTCTGCTGCAGGGTCAGGTGGTAAAGGGGTGCTTGGCAGGAAGAAATCATGGGGAAAATAAAACTGTGCAGAAACTGTGCTGCATCCTGAAAGAGACTGTTATTGTTACTATTTTAATCTTAGTATTCAGCTCATGAATTATCATGAATTCAGCATTTATGAAGGTTGAAACTTTATGAACAAGTGATGCTTCAAACTGAAAAACGAGTTGTGAACATTTCTTTTGTAGTCATCAATTCTGTTAAATCTGTAATCTTAAAAATTCTATAGAAGTCTTGTAATAAGGTTTATAAGGATATGGGAATATCTGCAATGAACTATGAACAATTGGCAGATTGTTCTCCCAATTATTTATGGAAAAACTGTATGTTTGGTATTATATATGTGCTCAGATTAATATTTGTTGCATAAACTTAGAATTGGAAGATTTTTTTGATCAAACTGATTAAAAGTAACATTACTGCAACACACTTCTGTTAAAATAATTTTTTTTTTCTAAGGTCAATACCCTGCAGGCTGATCTTTTTATTACTTTAGGGAGTATCAACTGTGCCAAAAACAAAAATTGTCTGCTCTGAGAAATTATTTCCCTGGCTAAAGTCCAGAGACAATATTGTTCTGTTTGAAATATGCAGGCAAATTGGCAAGATCTATGCAGCACCCCTCTTTAACTGCACACTGTGAACTCTCTAGGGAGAGGCCCAAAGGCTTTTGTATGTGAAAATGGGGAGAGGATAGTCCTACATACTATCCCAGGAGGACTGAAGAGGTGATTTTGGAGCTATATGCTGTCTCTAACCTCCAAATTGGACTTACAATACATTTCAGAAGGTCACCCATGAAAGACTTCAAAGTAGGAAAATGTAAACAAATCACAGTAAAAAATAAATCAATTTGGACAAAACTGAGGATTATCCTGCTTCCTTCAAAACTAAAAGTTGAAAAAAATGCTGCTGTCTGGTTAAACAAAACGTCTTTCCTGTAGAAGAAAAGATTTCATTAGTTTCTGTGGCATTTCTGGGGGAAACAAAAGAGATTCTTTAAAAAGAAAAGTAAACTTCAAGCTCGACAATTTAAGGTGCTGTGTTGCATACATATTGACATTAACTGGAACACTGAAGTCATTGAATGAATCAGGTAATTTGTCCTTGTGGGGATTATTAAAATGCGTCAGGTCTAACATTCTCTCCAGTGTTACTTTGAAGTTTCTTAATTTTCAGGCCCACTCCCATGTATTTCTTTAGACAAGCAAATCACTCTTTGAGATGAACCTCCCTGATTCCTAAAATCAGTGGTTTTTTTCCTGCCTGTATAACATGTTATGAAACACCACTGAAGATCTAATTTTACTATCATTACTTTCAGAAGCATGACTTCCACTGATTTTACTGCAAGATGGGGTTTTGCTACAGAATACAATATTTTCCTATGAAACCAAGATCTGTGCTGACTTCAATGGAAAATTTTCCTGATAATGGAGCATAGGATTAGCATGATTGTAGTTTTCACCTTGATGAAAATAGAAATGATGGAATTGCTTTCCTTAGCTCATCTTTTGTAAATAATTTGCTATACTGCAATGATATTTACTTTGGGAGTATAATTTAGCAGGTCAGAAATTGTGAAATGTAAATATAAGAGCCTAACAGTCTGATTTAGTTTGAATGTATGACTTAGTTTGAATGTGTATGTATGATTTAGTTTGAATGGGTTAACAATTGGCTAAGATTTTCCAGCCCCCTTGACACACCAGCAGTGCTTTTACTTAAATTTAGTCTTTAAAATAAAAAAAGTCTGTCTAGTTTTGTAGGGATTTAATTTTAGTAGCTAGACAATTATTAGATACTATTCATACCATCATTTGAATAATTCTTAGCTTGGGGATAAGATTATGGGTTCATATTCTGTATTTTTGCTTGAAAGTTATTTTTTAGTGTTTTATGATTTATAATAGACTAATAAGAAATTCTGCTGTGTGGTGCTCTTAGAAGAGGTTTCTGATTAGACACGGTGCAAATATTTCTCATTCCTGCCTGAACATTAAAGAGAACAGCAAAATTTGGGGGAAAAAAATCCAAACAGAACACTGATAATGGATCAACCCTGCATGGTCCTCTACTATAGAAGCCTTCAAGAAGAGATTTTCATAGGGAAACTAACAAGAGTTCACTGGTGGCTTTTACAAATCTGGAGAAAAGCCAGCAGCACCCTGCTGGAAGACACAGAGAGGGGAACCCAGGCAGCTTTTCTGAGTCTCCCATCATGTCTCGATGTTGCTGTTGAGCAGCTAGCAGAGTAATGAAAACACCAGTTCTCAGTGGCAAGAAGGAATGACCTTTATTGTTTTGATTTCATCACATATATAGAGTTCTCAAAAGTCACCCAGATTGGTCAGTCAGAAGCCTTCCCCCAGGCCTGATTGGCCAGGCCTGCACTGCCCAAGTTCTGGGACACTGTTCCAACAACATCCAAACTTTATCTTTATTTATAAAACACAAGAAGAATTCTCGTGGGAAAAACCTGTGCTAGCCACATCTCTCCTTGCTCCCAGCACCTGCTGGAGGAAGAACTTTTGAGGTGCTGCTCAATCATTCACAACATCTCAAGTCACAGAGAAGGGAGAGCACGAGAGTCCAGCTTCCCGCTGTGGCTGACCTGGTTGGCACAATTCCCAGCAGCAGTGGAGCCCCTTTCCCTTGCAGAAGGACACTTTGGCCCAGAGGCCAGGTTGAAGAAACTCCTAAAAGAATTTTAGGACTCTTTCTACTGCCAGAGCAGCTCCTGCAGTAGAGTCCCTTTGGCTGCAGTAGCATAACTGCATATATGCAGCTGCTTCTTGTGTTGGGGGGAATTCAGTTCTGCGGAAGATTCTGGTGTTAACCAACCTATTTTTGCAATCTGTGTACTGGGTCTAAATGGAAAATGGCTGTGGCTTTGCTGCAGTGGATGGCATCTGCCACCATGGAGGAGGGTTTTTGTTTCTGGGACTGTGTTTGAGGGTCACGGGTTTTCAGCCCAGCTGGGCATTCTAGTTTTAATGCAAAAGCACTTAGATTCAATTAGGCCAAACTATAGGAAATCATTAAGAGCTCAAAGATTTCTAAATTAGATCTAGCTGAAGGGTGAAATGTACATTTTCACATAGCAGGCACAGCATCTGCCAGGGGAGGTCTGGCAGGGCCATTCCAGCTCCCTGCTAGTAACTCCCTTCTGACAGGAGGAAAAGAACTTTAGCCGGCTTGAGGCATTATATAAGATCAAAAATAGGGTTAGAATGAAATTACAATTACAAAGTGCTAATTGAATCATGGGCCCAGTGACTGCTGGAGCTAATTAGAAAGGGACAGGGATGTCTGTGTACCAGTCCCTCACTCAGGAAGGGATTTGCCCCAGTTCAGCTTCTTTGCATCACTTGATTTCCACTCAAAGCAGCTACTGGCAGGCAGAGATGTGTTTGGCTAATACAATTTCCCATCTTGGCATTTTAACGTGGAATACTTCAAGGAGACAAGGGCATAACAACTTGCAGTGCTCTTCCATGACAGATTATTCAGTTTAAAAAACCGATTTACTGCAATTTAGTGCCAGGCGAATGAGAATTGTCCTGCAATTGTATGTAAGCATCTTAAAGCTTGAATACTTCTAAGACAAACAAAACACAAAGCAAAAAGCTTGTTGGCCAAGTAAAAGTTAAAGAATATTAACAACAAAATTAAATAATATTGTCAGCTGTTCCCAGTATGGAGAATTACGCTTCCCTTCTTTATTTTATATATTTCTTAGATATTAATTCTGTTCCATATAGCATAGTATACCTTGAACAACAAAATAAAAAGCACTGAAAAACTCAGTGTTACCTTTCTGAAGCTTATTATGATTTTATTCTTTTTGTAATGTAGATACTGTAAAAGATAATCATATGCTATTATGGATGATTTATTCATGTTTGTTCTTTAAAAAGGTAGAAAGTGGCCATGTTGTCATTGCAATTTTTGGCTTTTTTTACTATTCTTCTACGTTTGTCATTTTATCATGAAGTAGAGCAGACAAAGCCACTTGCTAAATAACAACATTTCTCTCCTAAAAGCAGAAAATGGGAGGGAGGAGAGCTTGTGTTAGAGGGCTGGCTACTGAGGAGAAAATAAATCACAGCACAACTTCACCCACTGTTATTCAGTGTGAAATAAAAGTAAGATCCTTTACCATTTCTGGGCTTCAGTAATATGTATACTTTCTTAAATATTATGTGTACTTAGGTATGCACAAAATTGAAGCATGTATTATGACACAATGCCTGAGAATGAGACCTATAAAAATCAATGGATACTGACACTGACTTGGAAAGGGCTGAAAGTAGAAGGAATTTTGCCCACTGGTACCATTAACTCTTTGAGTTTTCCAGCTTAGTAATGCGAAAAATGTTAGAGCAAGAAAACACTACAAACCTATTAACCATATATACAATTTCTAGCAATTAATTTGCTTCCAGGTATCACAACTCTACATATTTTTTTTACAGTGTTAGCCATAATTATAATTGATTTTCATCTCCCTTTCTATAAATCATGCTTACAAAAAAAAAAAAAAAGGAACTTACTGTTATCTTCTTGTTCAAGTTACATTAGTGGAGATTGCCTGGAAAAGGAGTGCTAGGAATTCATGAGAGGGACATTGATTTGTTTGCCAACACAGTTTTTATTTCCATTGGTACTTGCAAATATCAAATATGTATAAACTGCTAAGTCACTATTGTAGAGAAAAAATACTGTGCAGCTCAAGGAAAAATGAGAACAGCTTCTATCATTGGCTGATTTAACATAGCACCAGTCTACCACAGTCTATCACTGTTCCTGACCCAAAGAATTTAGGAGATGTATATGGCAGAGGAGATACAACAAGGCTGTTGGACTCAAATAGACCTTTTTATGCAATGCCTTGTAAGACAAGCATGTGTAAGATACAGTTTTTGACCATGTTAGGCCAAAATGAGATGACAAAGGAACATTCAAGTCTGAGAAGATAGGGATGGTGTAAAGAACAGATGCTGCTTCCTGCAGGAGAAAGGAACCTCACCTGGATGTGGCTTTATGCCTGAAGACTGAAGAGCTGGTCCTAAATGCACAGGCCATTCTGAGTGTTTCCTACAAGAATTTTAGGAGTCTTTCTAAAAGAATGAAAATAAAGCACATTTTCTTTAGAAAGTTTATTTCAGGAAATTAAATAATGGTAGAAATTCAAGCGTCATCAAAGTAACTCAGCATAATTGGCTGCCTCGAGACCTCCAGAATTTATTTGCTTGCCTACCACAATTTCCAGAAAGATAGAAGAAAAAACAGACTTCTTTAGGCTGACTCAAGCAATGTTAACTAAAGGAAATGTTAGGCAGAAGTGTAATTATGACCTTGATCATATTACTTCAAATATATATTGATTAAAAATATATAAAGTTAGAACAGGAGATCAAACCAGGCCAACAAAATAAAACAAAAAATTGCTAATTTCCTTATTTATTTGTAAGAGTTAAAGATTTCCTTATTTTCCTATCAGAGAAACAAAGAAAAATAATTGTCTTAATTGTTTTAACCACTACATTTACAAGTTAAGATTTTAAAGCTCGTAATTTTTCTCACAAGCTAGACAAGGGGTTGTTGATTTTAGGGGCCTAGTTCATTTTTATCCTGTTGTAATCTCTTCCCAATTTATTTTCCTATAATTTTAATGTCACCCTATGTATTTCAAGCAATCTGCTTGGTAGCTGTAGCAAGATCCTGCAGCATTATGTTACAGGTGAAGCATTTTCCATTCGGATTTCTAAGGACAGACAAAGCTTTCAATATGGATGAGTTTTTACTGAGCTCCCCTAGATGGCACTCTGTGTGGATATAACTAAAACTGCCGCAGTAAATCTTTCTCCACCTCAGCTTTATGTGTTTTGCTAACAAATGACTCCAAAGTCATTGTAAAGTGAGGATGCAAATACAATTTCCATCTTCAGAAGCTATAAGAGATAAAGCCAAGGGAGAAAAAGTAATATTCACAGTGCTTTGCACTCCAAATGGTGTTGGAAAGTTCTGCTTCAAAGGTCATCATCACATCATCACTGATTACTCTTTTCTTTTATTGATCTTTATTTACAGGTGATCCCTTCTGAATAGTATCTTGCCACTGGCAGAAGCATAACCACAATATGTATTGCTCTGCTTTTGTTGCAGCAATCTCATAAACTGGAAGAAAGCAACTCACTGACAGAAGTTTCATGCCACAATTGTATCTCTTCTTTTTTTTTGTAAAGATAACATTAACAGAGAGGGATGCTTGACTTCTTGTTTCTAAGACTTCACCAGCTCCAGGAGGGCTTTTCTCCTCCATGGGGAAGGTGGAAGATTTCTACAAATCCCCTCTTTATTTTCCTATCATTCTCTGAATACCTAGCTTGCAAGTGACATGCCAGAGCAGCATACTTCCAGCCTAAAGGATTAAAAGAAGAAGTGTATTGTTCTGTTCAGCCTGAATTCTGGACATAACCTAGATGAATATGCTTGGGACTGTAAATACACCCTCATTCCCATGTGGCTGCACCTGCTGGTGCCTGAGAACATACCCTGAATATGCTAACTGTTGGGGGGCAGGTGGGCAGCAGGATGAAATGTTGCCCTCAAAACCATTGCTCGTAAAAGTGTAGTCTGCAAAATCCCTTCACAGCTTATAAAATGCAGCTTGCTCACAATTAAAGGTATGTAGCCAGACACAGCACGTAAAATTTCCAGGCTTATTTTCATTAGCACATTCTGTAAAAACGAAACTGAATGGTTATGTCCAGTGACTGCTTTTTTATTCCGTACAGGACGCAGCAGTTGAGAAGAAAAGGTAGGAAACAGAGTTACCATTGCCAGGAAAAATCTGAACAATCCTAATTTGCAAATAGCTTTATCCCAATGCCATGCTGTGAACTAAAAAGAAACAAAACAGAAGAGAAAGCAACACACAGAAACACAGATTCAGCAAAGTTGGAAGATCATCAAAGATCATTTAAGATCATCAAGTCCAGCCATCAACCCAGCACTACCATTGCAGCCCCTAAACCACTAAACCAGCACCCAGGCACCTCTAACACACCTCCAGGGATGGTGACTCCACCACCTGCCTGAGCAACCTATTCCAATGCCTGTCTCAGCCTAATGAATTGAATTTTGAAGTCACTGTCAACCATTTTACCAAAACAAAGGAAAAAAAATGCTGTCTCAAGGCCTGAGCAGAATCTGTAGGAGTTCACACAGTTGACTCACATATCTGAGATTGGGTTCATAATGACAAGGTGCCTCACATCTGGTCCTCTGACCCGAACTCTTCATTGCCCAGAGGACTGTAAGTTATTGTGGGCTACTCTGGGATGGATTTTTCATAGCTGTTTGCATAAAACAAGGAGAAATCTTTCTAATTTCTCAAGGAATTGCTGTGTATCTTTTAAAAACTTTTCCACTTGGATCTCCTGACTCTGAGAACCACTAGAAATCATCCAAGGCTTTTGCCAGAATGGGGAAGGAATACAGCAAAAGACAGTAGGGTTTAAGGTACACATAGTAACACAAGCAAAGCCCTTGAAGTCAAAGAAATTTAAAAAAACCCACATGAATAATACTGTCATTCTATAATCCCTCCCAGATATAAAGGTTTGCCCTCAGCTGTCTGAGTCAGTAAACAGGCTCTCAAGATCAAGCCACTGAAAACAAAGACTAGTGCAGTGATGTGTTTAAAAGCAGCTTGTGTATTGCACTTGATCAGCATATTTTTCCTCTTTATCACCTGCAGAAAGCCTGACTGCTGTCTCTTGAGAGGCAAATAATTTAGTCTGTGTCTAGTAGAGTGGTGATCTAAGATAAATAGCTATCATCAGAGTGATAGAGTGACACTTACAAGTCATGGAGCTTCATAATCACAGTCTGATTGCTAGTTTAGAATCTTGTATTATCTGTGCTAGCATAAGAACAAATTTCTATAAATATGTGGTAGAAAGGGTTCAATTTGTTCTTCATATAATACCTGTTTTATGCCCTAGTGGAGGCAACTGAATCACTGAAGTATCAACACATTGTTACAGTGCTTTTTTTTGGAAGTATTCCCACAGAATCTGAAATTGTGTATGCCCCTAATTATTTTATCATCAAAATTTGTGAGTATTGGCACCCTGCTCCTTGCAAACTACAGCTTAAACCCAAGAGCTAATGTTAGGTGCTCTCAAAAAATCAGGCTGCAGAAGATTCAGGCTGGACTTTCCAAAAGAGTGGGAAGATTTTCCCTGCATTCCTCTGCATCTCAGTTGCTTCTTGCTCAAATGTGAAGGATACATCTCCCTCTCCCTTGGGAACTATGTTATGGTGAATTAATTCAATTTCTTGAAGCACCTATGTCATGGAACACAGAAAGAGTCATGGAGAACAGATACATCACCGAAGCTGGGCTGGAATAAGGACCAGACAAGACAAGACAAAGGCCCCCCACAGAACAGCAGGATGACAAATATCTGCTTGGGAAATAATTCCTTCCCCACTGAGCACAGAATGATATACCAGAACCAGTGGGAAAAACCCCAATTTTTTTAACACTTACATCACACTACAGATGCCCAAATGGTACAAGACAGCATTTAACAACTGCAAAATATGCACCCCAGTGTATCTTTACTTCTGATTTTTTTGCACCCTTGTCAAAGTACCACTAACAATTTGATTGATGTTACTGGAAACCTCTATTCACACCACCACGAAAAATTAAAAACTGGAGTCTTCTTACACAACTAAGATTACCCTGATTAAAATGAGCTTTACAGCTTTGTTTATCCTGTGAGTCCAAAAATGAGTATTTTCCCCCCTGTTGGAAAGATGGTCACAGCTTTGCACTGGAAAAGCTGTGCTCAAGCTGTCTTGTGCTGCTCTGTCAGTATTAATATAAGGTTATGAAGACTTGGAATCTTCTGAAGGAAAATGCAGTAAAACACACTGAAAATTTATTAGGCCAGGTCCCACCCCTTATCATGTGCTTTCCCACAGTGAGGGACTAAGGGTCCCTTTTCTGTCTTGTACAAAGGACCAATGGAAATTACATTTCACAAAGAGGAAGAGAAGAACCACAACTTCACTTCAATGACAGGAGACGTGTTATATATAGCTCTGTCCTGTTATTTGTGACATTAGAGATCCTGAACACCTTCATCTTGTTTTCATTGGCAAGGAACTCAGTATTAGAAGCACACAAACCACACCATTTCTTCTATTGCTTTTGATGACTAATGGCATGCAAAGGAGTATCCTGATTAGATACCCTCATAAAAGGCTCTAATAAATGGCTCTATTGAACTGTAGGGAGGGAAACATTCATGCAGAGTACTCAGCATAATGCTCAGTGCTGCCTGTGCAGCTCTCCCAACAAGTCCCAACAAGCTTCAGAGAAAATAAGGCACATTGTGGTGCCACAGATGCCAGTGTTCAAAGTACAAACATAAAATAAGCTTTGTCTGCATGGAGATGCAGGCATGTTCCTAACTCTGTGTGGAATCTGCTGATGTTTTTTTGCTTTATCTAGAAAGGCTTTACTTATCTTTCAAAGAAGTGTAAGGTAGCACCCTTTCTTCATGGAGGCACTTAATACAGAGAGAGCTGAAGTCCAAATATCCTCCTTACAGCACTCATATTCCAGGAGTGCATCATGGCCAGTGAGATATGCTCCTGTCAGGTTCTCTTAAACTCTTTTGTTAAAGCTTATTTAGAATTTCACTGGATGAAATGAAGGATCAGAGGTAGAGTAATGCAGAAGGCTGCACACAGCATCTGCAAGAGGCATGCTCTCTTTTCCAAAGACTAAGAACTTTAATCGTTTTATAGGAAGTAACAACCCACATTAATATTGAAAAGATGGCAATGAGAATGTTACTATGAAAGGATAACTTCTGGCCTACTGATGAGAGTTTTGCAATGCAGGTTTTAAATGCTGGTTCAGGCTTCTTCTGGTCTTCTTCAGACGGCCTCATATGGAAAGTTAGAGAAGGAATTAATAGCCAGTGTTCTTTCTTGTCAGGATTTCAGCATATGACAAAGGTTCCATTTTGGTGGAAAGCATTTTTCTCTTTTCTTTTTTCTTTGGCCCATACTTTCTTTGCTGTCCTGGCATATGCTGAAAGGCTAGGACTGTCCTTCTACTTCAGATCCTGAGTCTGTCTCTGATTTCATCAAATATCTGCAGATTTCCTGTGCCTCGGTTTCTCCACGTAGAACACTGTCCTGAGATATCATTAGCTGAAAAGTATGAAGAAAAGAATGAGATTACAGGAGGTTTGGAGAGCTGGCAGAGTTGTATTTCTAGAAATTTTATTTCAAAGAATTACTAAAAAACTTGTCAGTTTGTCCAACTTATTGGTAGTCCAAAGGTATACTTAGGAAAAGGGGAGGTTTTATTTATATGGAATATAAACTGTAAGGCCAGAAAGAGAGCTATCATAGTGTAGCCTTAACAATGACAAAGAAGGGATGGGGAAGGGAAGTACTGCTGATATGACACTTGGAGAATAAAGTTACATTGTTTGCACTGGCCTAGTATATTTTCTTCTTTCTGCTCTAACTAGAATAATTTTTTAAAATGCGCCATTACTCCAGTCAGAAGCAGGTGGAGTTTATAACACTGGAAAAGTTAATTTTGGGAAAAGAACTGTGAATCTTTGGCATGAAGACAGTTACAGTTTGGAAAACAGAGGCTGAATTACAGAGAGAGTGATTTTTCTGCTGCTTTTGGTTTTGTTTGATGGTCTTTGGTTTTTGGTTTTGGTTTTTTTTTTAATTTAATCTCCAACATGTAGAGCTGGATCAGAGCAGCTCCCACTGAAAAATCTCCCTGAAAAGATGAACAGGACTCTATATACACTCTTTTACATGTTGACGTCAGCTTCCCCTGCTAAGTTTCTACTTTGCAACTTCATCATAAAATTTCACACTGGGTTAAAATTTGGCATGATTCAGAATAAGATGAGCCAGGAATTAATGAAGGGGAAGGTTCAACAACATGATAACCAGAAGCTGATTCTGCTTGAAAATCTGGGGTAAGGGAAAAAGGAGAAAGTGAAATGCTATCAGCAGAAGACATTTGTTGTTCTTCATTTGTTTATAGATCTATTATTTATAACTGCAGTTGTCCAAAGAAATATTTTTATCACTCCTTATTGTTAGCAACAACAGCAGTTGCTTCTGTGATTTCCTTACAGTCTAGTTATCAAAAAACTTGTGAAGTTGTTGAATATCAACTGCTACCTAGAGCCAAGTTATCTTTATAAAGCAAGTTAGATTAAAATGCCAGATTCAAAAACTGATACAGAAGAATTTTTACAGAACAATTTACATGATTGTAAGTTGAGCCCATCCATAACAAATGTTAGTAGAGCAGATCTTTTGTTTTCCCAACCAACAGCGGCACTCACCTCTCTTAAGCTCAGTCTGGCTGCATCTCTGCTACAGCTGGATATTATAAAAAAAAAGCTCTTATAAAAAAATCTGGCAACTCTTTCCTTGGGAATAATGCATTCATTACAGTGATTGCATAGCACTCTGACTGTGTGTCCTTTTGCTCTTTACTTGTTCTCTGAGGAGCTGGGATTAGTGTTAACATGACATCCCAGCTAGCTCAGCAGCTAGTCCCTTATTACAGGTTCTACTCTGCATCTGAGATGAGACTGCATGTCTTATTAAGCACTGGCCTTGTGATGTATGCTAGGAAAGTAATAATTTTTGTATTTATAAAACAAAGAACAAATTATCTTGTCCTGGAGTTCTCTCATAACAAGATTTTGCTGTACAAAATTCTAACTTGTTTCCTCCCTCCATCACTCTTCCAAAGTCTTACCTTTCAAAGGTAAGAAAGGCCACTGAAATAATTTGTTAAAGGCTTGTTAACAGCTGTTCCCTTCCTATGACTTTCCCCTTCTGGGTGTTGAGTGAAATAACTTTCTGTAAAAAAAAGCAAATGAACCATGATTATTTTTCAATGTATCCCCACTCATCATACAAGCCATCAGTATTTATCATGTACACCCTGCAATCACCACTGATGACAAATGCAAAGACAATGAAGTCATAACCTAATTCTGAGGCACATTTACCTCTCTAGCTCAAGGAAAAATTACCTGGCTGTAAATAGAGGGATTTTTCATTTCATACACAAGACAGACAATTGTAGCTGAAGTTCAACAGAGCCTTGGGAAGGATATAAACATAGGTTCTTTGCTCCCCCTAATGATGTTCTAACACTTATATATAAGTAATACAAGGTAACAAGTGAACATTTCTGCACATCCAGTGCTGAAGCAAGAGTGTGTGCACAACAAGTGGTTTTCATCAGAATCTTAAATACTCAGTCTTTTCCTGTCCAGGTTGTTAAAAGCTACTCTGCAAATGGTCAAATTATGTGACCTCTGTATAATGGCTGGCTGCTTTTTCCCCAACAGAATGTCTCTGTTATCTTCAATATTCTTAAGAGTTTTTCCTGATTAGAAATCTAGCTCTGCCAGCTGTATCTTCCTGATAACCTCAGCATGCTCTGAGGTCACCAAACAGGTCACATGAACATTTTACATAGCCACAGCTTACTAATACAAGTCATGTCTATACTGCTTTTGGCAGCACATTTTATTAATATACATTTAATTACAACGTTGCTAATAGTGATCTCGTCAAGCTAGATTTCAGATGTACATAGTGTACATAAATTCATAGTGTACCTAAGTACATAGTGTGACCACAAAGGCAGGGGCTCTTTGAGATGTCCCTTGAGAAGATGTGGGAGAGAAAGGGAGAGAGGTGATCTACTCTGCCTATCCACTGCCTGGTCTCCATAAAAAGCTATGCTGGAGAGGAACCTGAAGCCACCCCTCCTGTCAGTGACTTGCCATGTCCCACCTCTGTGTCAAAAGCCACCCTTTGCATCTTCACCTGAGCTCAGACATATCACCTGGCTCCACAAATGCCGGCCTCTCTAGTGTGACCAAAGGCCCTTCCTTCCCCACCTGAGACCCAGCAGTCTCATATTCACTCAACAGGAGGATCAGTGAGTGGTTTGTATGCTGGTGGCTCTTATGTGAGTCTGACTTTCCTTGGGACAGAGTACTGTGTTTTAGCTAACTGTCTTCCCATTGCTACAGCAGAGATCTGAACTGCTGGTCGGTTGGCTCTTGAACGACTGTAATTTGCACCATGGGTTTTTCTGGTTTATAACCAAGATCTGCCACAGTTTTTAGGTTTGTAAAAGACAAGATGGGCTCAATGCACCAACTACATCTGACTGCATGTTGTCTGGTGAGAGAAAAGGAAGTGAGTGTCTTGCTAATCTTGCTCTCAGGCTTCTGCTTCCAGTTTGCTCCTCCCAGCCAGATGGAAACAAAATGAAACTTTGGAAGACTCGAGTGGTATTGAATAGTGAATCAGGTGAGGAACTCTGCCCAGACAAAACATGATGTAAGGTGCCCTGGAACAGGGAGATGAAGAAAAGGAACTTTGCATAGCTTCCTTTCTCCTTTCTGAGAGGTTTCAAGAAACTTCTCAAGATGTACATGTATTGGACAAAATTATTCTTAACAGGAAAAGTGAAGGGCCCACTCCAGGATTTAAGTCACACATTCCATCTTTCTGGCAATAAATAACGGAAAAGAATCTCAGTGAAGGTGTCAGTCAACACATAGGTGTGTTTTCTTCCTTAAAGTCAGGAAGTCCAGTCTATTTTTTCTACTGCCCTGCTGTCATGGCTTAACCCACCCCAGTCACTAACAGAGTACAACACAATGACTGGCTCAGTCCCCAACCCCAGTGGGATGGGGAGGAGAATCAGAAAAAGCTGAAACCCATCAGTTTAAATAAGAGCATTTTAATAATTGAAGTAAAATACAATTAATTATAATCATCATAGCAGTCAAAATGAAAAGGAGAGAAAGAGGAACAAAATCAAAGAAGACAAGCGATGCACAATGCAATTGCTCAGCACCCGCTGACCAACGCCCAGCCTGTCCCCAAGAAGTGATCAACCCCTCTTGCCCAACTCCCCCAGTTTATATGCTGATGTTCTATGGTATGGAATATCCCTTTGGCCAGTTTGGATCAGCTGTCCTAGCTATGCTCCCTCTTTGCTTCTTCTGTACCTGCACACTGGCAGAGTACAGGAGCCTGAAAAGGCCTTGACTTAGAATAAGCTCTTCTGGGCAACAAACATCTAAAGTGCAGCACTGTAACTTGGATTAATTTTATTCCAGCCAAACCCAGAATGCTGCTTCTTGTGATTTGAAGTATCTTGACATCTTCAGAAACACTGGGAAGTTGACTTTTAATTTCACTTGGTGGGTCACCAACTTCATTATAAAATTTGTCTATTAAAATTTAAGGTTTCTCTTTTTTTTCAGTGACTGTTTATTGATTACGATTTCTAATTTTCCCCTGTTCATTCAACTCTGACACAGCTGTGTCTTTTGGTCAATATCCACTTTCTAGTAGCTAATCAACTTCTACTGGCAAAGTTCAGATTATATCGATTGGTTTTAATACAGTGATTTTCAAGAAAAAAAAAAAAGCAAACATTTCAAGAAATATTTATAATACAAAACTAAGCCCTCCACAACCAAATCCAAATTAATATCAGAAATTCTGATCACCATGAAATAATAATTACTTGGTGGCCATTATTCTTATTTTTATCTGGACTCTGCACCTCTGCCCCATGTGCTTTTGCTCAGCCTAGAGGCCCCTTGAGGTTCTGTAGCTCTACAGTGCAGTTATGGATGGGAGGGCTGCAAGTACCTGTGCAAAGAGGACACTCAGCAGTGCAGTAGTGCTGTAACAGAGCCACAGAGAAAATAAGAATATTTGCAGATCTCTCACAACTCTCTTGTTTCAGTATTGTGGAGTTATGCATTAGAGCAGTGGGAATCTGCAGGGGTTGTGTTTGAAAAAACTGAAGTCAGAAAAAAATGCACAGCTAATCACGTTTTAAAAGATGAAGCTTTTAGAAGAAGATATATTTCTCTAAACAAAGCCCAAGATAAGATGCCCTGGATCTGCAAATAAATAGGAGTAGAAAATAACCTACCAGAAGTAAAGACATTCTTGGTGATAAACCTCCTCTCAGTCATCTCTTAAAGCCAGATCAGGTTTACTTTGATAAGGCATAAAAAGCCATTTTCAAGGTCAATAGCATCTTGTTAAGTAGGAACTACTAGGAGCCTTGATTGATGCCTACTGGTAGCTGGCAATGTGATGTGAGATGAAGGAATTCATAGTACCCATGGGAAATTTTAAAACAGTGTGAGCTTTCTCAGAAATGACAGTGTGCTTGTAGAAAAGTTAGAGGAGAAAACCTCTAAATCAATTACCCCTACTGACCCCTGCAGCCAAACCAAGCCCATCAGAGGATCTTTGAAAAAAACCCAACCAACGAATCTTCTGGTTTTACCTGTTTATTTAAATCTAAAATTCCAACCTGTTTGGATCCTTTGGAAATCCTAGATACATCATGCCTGTGACATTACTCACATGAGTAGGAAAAAGTCTCCTGTCTTCAGGATTTTTATGGATTACTTAAATGAGTAAGAACTTAGCTTATTAAAAACAAACAAACAAACAAACAAACAAACCACCTCTGGGTGGGGCTTGTAACAAGATGTAGATGTAAACAAGGAGAGTGAAATAACAGTTATGACACACAGGATATGGGGATGAATCACCGAAAGTCACATGATGGAAATGCAGATGGCATAAGAAAGCATTTGAAGCTTCCAGAAGAGGAAAGCAAAGAATGCTTATCAACATTTTAAGATTTCAGCATCAACATTTCCCTCTCCTCCGCTGTTTTTGAAGTAATCAATCCATACCGAGAACAAGTGGAGTGCCCCTCTCTTTAAAAAGTCATGATGGTAGCTGAGATTGGCTGTGGCTTCTTCCTAAAACAGTTGCTAGTTTTCATACCTGAATTGAGCAAAGCCTGAGGAAGCTCTTGGTTATGAAACACATTATCTTCACAATGCAGGTAGTTAATTCATATCCACTGCTCTGCTTCAGGGCTGGCTATTAGTTCTAGGTTCCCAGCAATTTTGTGTGGAGTCCGGAACAGATGTGACACGCTGTTTGCATAATTAAAAAATCTCTGTATATTCTTTTTCCTACATTTCAGCTCTTGGAATCATTTGATTCAGAGCAGACCTCTTTTTTTTTTTTCCTCAATTACAACTCTTCATTGTAATGGTTTCAGAGAAATAGTCAAAAACAGGAACAATGAATGCTAAGTACAAAATCTGGTAAGACAAAGATTATGGTTCTACGTGACTACTGTAGTTTTTTTAGTAATTCAATATTATTTGATGATATGAGGTTTGTCCTGAGAAGCCCTTTCTGCCTGACCTTGCCTCAGATGGGGGGTGGGACAAAATGATTTCAAGAGATGTCTTCTGACTTCAATAATTCTGTGATTCTGAAATTGCAATGTCAGATTCTTCATTATGATTGTAAAAGGGTTCATCTTATAAACAGTAAAAAATACATTTTTTTTCTGTTGCTCTGTTCTAATCATTTCCCAAATGTTTCCCCCTGTAGCAGTGAGTGTGTGAGTGCAGTACCCTCATATAAAAACACAAAAACAGATCGTCCTTGCTCTAATCTAGTTTGTATGAATAATGGCTTGGGTTTGATAAAAAGGACAACAGGAATTTCTTTTAAATACCTGTGTCAGAATGATAATGCAAGCCAAAATGAAGATAATATTTCGTTAACTGTGTTAAGTCAGTGACAAATGAAACAAGTATGAAAGTGCCAGTCTCATAATTCTCTCAAAAGCATTATTATGCACTTCTGGTGTGTTATATCTCCACCAAGGAGGTAGGGGGATCTGAGAAACAAACTTTCATTTGCAGCCCACCATCTCCCCCAGTGATCATGCCTGTTTGTGGATCTGTGAGAGTCACAGAATTTCAGAAGGCTTAGGACAGTGGCACCATTCCCAAGCAGCCATGTGTGAACCTGTCTTGAGTACATCACCTATAGAGCCTCAGCCTTGTGAACCTGAAACACACTAAGAAATCAGTTTAATCAATTGCACTTCACATTCTATGATTTATCTTTTCCAAATAGTACTACTTGCATTAAGGTAAGCAATCACACCTTGCCATTTTTTTCAAAGTATGTCTTTCATGGTGTCTATTAAGTTGCTGAAGCCAGTGGCTTCAGAGCTGTAGTGAAAATGTAAACAGCAGTCCAACATGTACCACTAGTTTTAGGGCAACCCTTTCCAGCATTTACTTTCTGCTCTGAGCACTGTAGGACTAAGGAAAGTAGTCTACTTGCCTTTTATTAGTCAGATTTCATGTATTTTACAACGAAGACTCAAAATCTTTTTCTTAAGATAAAAGCATGGAGAATTGTTTTGAATGCAAATACCTCTATGAAGCAGACTTGAGATTGTAATGTACTTTTGGAGGCTAGTAGAAGAGAAATCTTACTTATAGACAAAAAAACATTAAAAGCTGTAACGATATATTCAATATATTCACTGCCCAGCAAAAGAGTCCTGCAGGAGAGAGAACACTAAATCCAATGGCTAAAAATTTGGAGTTGAGAATCCATAGGTATCATACTAAAAGCCAAGTTCCAACACAATATTATGAGAGAATTGAATACATTAATTGAAGTTGTTTTCACCCTCTTTTTATAGAAATCCTAGGCTATTACAAAACTAGTCCTATTTGCAAAACAGCTGAGTGTCAAGGGCACACTAATGAATCACCACCCTGCCAGAACCACAACCCTCAGGAATGAATGGCTTGCAGGGAAGGGGAAGCAGTAGTCACGAAGCTGTGAAGACTATTTTGCACTTGCTGATCATCTTTTACGGATCTGTTTTACCCTGCTCCCATTAAAAATGAAGGACATTATTTCAAATTCTCAAGTTCAACTAAATAACACCACAGAAGGAAAGGTCACAATCTGAGAACAAATGTCAGCATCTATCAGCATTTTCACTAACAGTTCTCTTTATCCAAAAAGATACTCAAACTGTTTCCCACAGCTGCTTGCATTAATAATTACTTATTTCCTTGCTATGTAAACTTAAATGCTTATTGAAGTTGGCCACAAAAACCATATGTCTATGGCTAAATGAAACAGTCCTTTGTTTATGGAATGTTTGCAAATGTATGTGTATCTGAGACATCAAGACTAGCATTTCCCTGATGTATTACACTGTGCACTGCAGTGCTTCTACATGGAAAGTACACAAACCTGACTTAGCTGGTGCCTCAGAAGCTATTCTGTGGCTGAAAATGCTACTTCTCTGAGCCTTCCAAGAAAATTTTCATATTTAACATCTGGAACAGCATTAGCTTCATCTGGCTCTTCCAGTAGAAATCCAGCAATGTGAATGCAGCGGTCTGTTTAAAAACCATCATCTATCAAATGGTAGGTTGTTTTCCTTGACACATTCAATATACCTGTATGGAAAATTTTGCACAATGACTTCTTTCTAATTTGCCACTCATCTAGCGGGAGTGTTCACATGTTATATTACTGAAAAACAGAGCATTTATTCTAGATGCAAGGATAACCTTGCTCTCTAAACTGCTTAAACTCTCTTTGGGTGAACTTCAGCCTTGGGAAAATAAAGTAATGTAAATGAACAAGGACCACAACATTAAAGAGAACAACTAATAATAATGCACTTGCAGTAAATATTTACAAAATGCTTTCTCTTGTGTTTTGGGAACACATTGTAATTGCTGATACAAGCCAGGAAGGATGTCACTGGCCTTCTTGGTCACTGGAGCACACTTGCTGGCTCATATCCAGCCAGCTGTCAACATATACACACAACTCCTTTTCTTCTGGGCAGCTTTTGGGCACTCTGCCCCCAGCCTGTAGCACTGCCTGGGGTTATTGTGACCCAAATGGAGGGCCCAGCACTTTGCCTCCTTGAACCTCATATCAATGGCTCCAGCCCATCAACCCAGTCTGACCAGATCCCGCTGCAGAGCCTTCACATCCTCCTGCAGATCAACACTCCAGCTCAGCTTGGTGTCATCTGCAAACTTACTGAAGGTGCATTCAATCCCTTCATCAGATCATTGATGAAGATATTAAACAGGACTGGCCCCAACCCTGAGCCCTGGGAAACACTGCTAGTGACTGGTGCTCAGCTGGATGTAACTCTATTCACCACCACTCCAGACCCAGCCATCCAGCCAGTTTTTACACAGTGAAGAGTAAACCTGTCCAAGCCATGGGCTGCCGGTTTCTCCAGGAAAAGGATGTGGAAATTATGTGAAATGTTTTAAAAATTCCAGGCGGACAACATCCACAGCCTGTCCTTCATCCACTAAGTGGGTCTCTGTCATAGCAGGAGATCAGGTTGATCAAACAGGACCTACCTATCCAAAATCCATGCTGGCTGGGCCTGATCCCTGGTTGTCCTGTGTGTGCTCACAATGGCACTCAAGCTGATCTGGTCCATGACCTTCCCCAGCACCGAGGTCAGGCTGACAGGCCTGTAGCTCCCTGAATGCTCCTTCCAACCCTTCTTGTAGAAGGGGGTCACACCTGCTAATATCCATCTGGGTACACAGCTGCTAATAGCCATTCAACTGGGACCTCCCTGGTGAGTCAGGACTGCAGATACATGATGGAAAGTGGCTCAGTGAGCTCTTGCACCAGCTCCCTCAGTATCCTGCATTCAGGTGGTGATCACACAGGCAGTGAGGAACAGCAGGTATCATGTCTTATTACTCCAGAATGATTTTGGAAGCATCACAGATGCAACATACAGAAAAAGATAAAAGATGAGAAAGTAAGTATACTTTTTAATTCTGCTTTTTTCTTTAACTAGTTAGCAAATTACATCCATTTTATTTTCTCTAGAATTTTCTGCACAGGAATCAAAATTAAGTCTAAAAGAAGGTAGCTACATTCTAACTGTAAAAACCTCTTTTTCAGAGCAGGCAGGAAGCGGGATGATTTCCAGACATCTGTGAGTCATAGCATGCAAACAGAAGACAGATGGGCATACTTACTCAGCAGAACTTTTTTATAATTCAGTGTAACTATTCCCTTAGTTTTTTCCTTAATTACATTGACATGAGCTGAAAAGAATAACAGGTCCTAGGATGTCTGACTTGGATTTGCCCTGATTTGTACAACTGTAGCAGACAAATATTTCATGATTCCAGAGGTTAGGACCAGATAAAGCCAGAGATTTAAATAAACCCATGTTTAGGACTCCATTTCTGTGAATCACATTTACAAAACATTACAATGAAAAGGGGACTAAAAAAGCTTGGACTCAGTGCTGTTAGTACTAAAAATCTGCTAAAATCCTATCTGTCACTGTAGCTTTAAAATATATTTTTAGCACTGTGTTTAATTAGCCTCAACAGTATCAACCCACTGAAAAGCTATGCACACATGGAAGAGCTGGAGCCCAGGAACAAGGTTTATTATGATTTCCATGAGCTGAAAGGATCTGACCAGCTCAACTGCAGTGGAAATGGGTTGCTATTGCCTAACCCTGCCCCAAGCACCAAGTTTTTGGCTTGCAAATGCTCCCAAGAACCTAGGCTGTTACTTAATATTCTATTATCTAAGAGCAGCATTTTTGTATTCTGCTCGGTGTGCTGCAGGCTTCTCCCAGAAACACAAAACTAGCTTAGCTCCAGTTTGAGAGAGGAAAGGCTGTGCCATGCAATAAAAAGTCCACTGGGCAACAGATCCCCTTTCTCTCTTTGCAGGTCCAGACTGAGACACAGATGTTTAAGATTTCCTTCTGAATGTATTATCTAGGATGAAAAAGAAACCTCAAACAAACAACAAAGTCAAACCACCTATGATTTTTCTGGGCTATCAGGTGGAAATAAATTCATTTTGTTAGCTGGATGATGTCTGGGAACAATGAAAATGAGAAGCCTCTGGACAGCAGCTGTGCTGATCTTCAGCTCTCTTCAGAGGCTATATATTGCAACAGGGCTAGAGACTTAAATATTCAAGACTCTTCACAAACCATAGGTGTTGTAGGAGTTAGAGCTTTGCCATACATAAATACTGCAGAAGAGAAAGAAATAGTACTTGCACCTTGGCAAGAATTTGTGGACTAGGCTTATTTATTTGGATTTTGCTGAGTGTGCAGTCCTAAATGGATGGCCCATGAATTCCTGTTATCTGTTTTTTTAGTCTCTATGAATAAATAAATCATAACCTATGAAAAGATTAGCAATATTTTCTCACTGGTGATAAGTCGGAATCCAGTCAGACAGAGTAGTACTCCAGTTTTCTACTGGTTAAAAGGCTCTCAAACGCTTAACTGATACAAATTCAAAGCCTCATAGTTTCACAATGGAGCAAACCTCCTCCTGAGGGTATAATAAGATAAACTGTAGTGCTTGGTGTGGTGCCATGCAGCAGACATTTAGTCAATACCAGCTAGGACTCAGAAAATAGTCACTCCTGACTGAGGTTTTGAGGTTTTGCTCTGAAGTATTTTACCAAATCCAGAGCATGCAGAATTCTTGTGAGATGTTAAGTCCTCCAACCCTGTCAGGAGATCATACACTCCAAAGCTGCTCTATGACTGAGTGAAGCTTTCTTGAGGAAGGGAAGAAAGTTCAATCTTTGTTCAGCCAGAAAGTTCAGACCCCCTCCACAAATGCAGAGGGGGCTGTACAGCTGCATCTGGCCTAAGCAGGCAGCTGGGATCTGCCAGGGCGTGTAGCAGGAGTGCAGAAAATACTGATGACTAACATTTGCCACTCACACCCTTGCATTACTTCCAGTTTGACTTAGACAAGACTGCCCTTTTCTGATATTTTGCCTTGCCATACTCTCAGTCACTTCCAGAGGGTAATGTATCTGACATGTTGATTTTTGTTATTTAGCATTTGATCTTTTGACAAAAGTCAGCATTTGGTCCCCAGCAGGCAGTTTTAGGACAGCTGAAGAGCTGTCTTAGCAATCACAGATGAGCCAGTTATATCACACAAAAGCCTTTTTGTGTCATGACTAATTTCAGATCCTCCCTGTTTCTTATGCAGATTCCAGCCTTGTTCCCTCATACACAAAGAAATAAATTCTGTGCCTGCATTTCCTTCTGGCTTTTCCTCTGGGATACTAACTTATTCAGAGCAATCAGACAAGCTCAGGAGGCAGCAGAAAGACATCACCAGCAGCACTCGCTGCCCACCCTGGAGGAGTCCTCTGTGTTTCAGTGCATGACTGTCCCTGGCAATGCAGGACTACAAGAGCCAACTGTCTTCCTATAACTGCAACCTAAGTCAATGGCCCTCTTTTTTTTTATCCCTTTCCCAAGGAAAGTGTCCTGCTAGGACAAACTCTGGACTGCACTTTCCTGGCGACACTGAAATTTTAGCTTTATGTGTTTTTTCCTGCATGTTCTGGCTTTGATAGGAGAAGCAACACCTATGTCATATAAGTATCTCTGCAGATCTGTTATCTACATCAGTCTTGACTAGATCTGCTGGAAGATATTCCTCCTCTCATGTGCAGCAGCTGTTGTTACAGAATTTTATCTGGCCTTTGCACCGCTCTAGCCTCATGCATGCAAATGCCTGATACTGGTAAGAAAAATATTAGAGGAGATAAAGTATGATTGCCTGCCCTATTTATAGCTTTATTTATTCTCTAAATGAAACTAATGTTCACACAGGTGTCCTGTTCCCAGGAAGCCATACTCACGATGAAACACACTTCAAATATGAATAATTAACCTACATTATTGTGTCAAATTTGGGGCAAAACAAGTGTACAAAGAGGAAATAAAAGCCAAACAAATACATGAGCCCTACTGAAACAAAGACTTCACTTCTAATTTAATTCTGATAGGACAGCTGTCTTGCAGCTTCTGCTGCTCTGAGTAAATATGGCAGATTTCTTCACTGACAGAGTTCTGCCTTCAGAAGTAAAACCTATTTCTCTTACAGCTCATTACCAACATGTTTCTTTAAATATTTTATGAAAGTGACATCAGGTGTGTCAAAAGGCACTCCTTATGATTGCTTCTGCAATTACAAAGCAAGTCTCCTAGACACTATTTTCTCATTACTTGCGTAGATGAACTCCTTATGTAATAAACATGCCTTCAATTTCTGAGCATCTGTGACTATATTTACTTCAAAGGACAGAGATCTCCACAGCAGGACCATAACATATTCTGATTCCCAGTCACCCCGATTAGGGGACCTCTGGAAAAAAATCCTGCAACTATCTTCCATGCTTAACTTTCCAGAAAAAGATGTATATCTGGGTCTTCTCCTTACTCAATTCAGAAATGGTGCAAAGTGGTACATCTGAAGCCAAGCTGTAGGAATCACTCACAGGTTCTCCTGGTAGAAACACAGCTTGTGCGTTTCCAGTTCCCCATTTCTAAAGAAGAACAAAAGGTTGCCTTGGCTTTGCAGGTGACATGCCAGCTTTTCTTCTCAATACAACAGGAGGGTTGTCTTCCTTCCCCAGAACCTCAAGGAGCAAGCACCATGCCCAAATCTCTCAGACCCTTCTTCTAGAGTGCCCTGTAATCCAAATAAAAGCTGATATTGACTTTTTCATCCTGATCTTCCCCTTGACAGCAGAGGTTAACTTCATTCAGCCAATAGCAGGAACACTCCCTCAGCCCTATCCTCGTCTGAGATGTATTTAAGCAACCAGTCAGCTGCTTCAAACAACCATGCAACAATAAAAGCAAAAAAAAAAAATTAAATTCCACTCTATGCTAAGCCTATAGAAATAATTAGAGAGGTGTAATCAACATAAAAAATTCACACTGAATATGACTGAGTATATACTAGAGAAGTGCAAACCAAAATTATAGATATTCTAGCATGGAATTTATATGAGAGATACAGAAACAATCCATCCAAACACTGTAGGACTTGCCTTCAAGCTAAAGAGCTGAAAATATTTGTTCTTTAAACTAAATATTTTGTGACCAACTGTTATTTGGGACCAGCTTTGTTAGTAATATTCACAACAATTTAAGCAGAAAGGTGCAATAGCCTGAGGCTGGAATTCAGCCATTATTTTCCTACAGTACCATTTTCATACTGCATTTAGTCAAAAGATTGCAAAGCCAGTGCAGGGGGAGGAAAAAAAAAGGCACAAAAATTTTCAGCTTCAGTTGCTCACAGCACAAACTATGCTGACCTTTTCCAGACAATTACATAAACCAGCAATGATAAGCAGTAGGGATCCCTATTAAAATACAACCCACAGCTTTTGTATGTGTGCATGCCTTCTTTTTGACCCATGGTTACTGGCTGCACAAAAGAAGATTTTATGAAGAAAAACAACAGATATGACAAATTCCAACAGAAATCAGCTTCCAAATATGAACAGCAAGCATAATCACAGCTGAATCCAGCATTTGCTTAATTCACCAGGGATGGTCTGAGGCATTTTTTATCCTTTATATTCAACTCAAACTAGGCATGCCAGTAAAACCCCATTCATCTGTTGCATGAGTCATAAGCATCTTTGTTCTGTGCGCTTTGCTGACTGTTTCCTCTAACTGAGGGTGGAGAATGTGCTTTGTATAAAGTTTCAACTTGTGTGTAAGTTCTCTCTGGCAGAGTGCATGTGCCCTACCCAAAAGACCATTTTCCTTTACCACATATTGCTACAGCCGAAATCAGCTGAAAAATCTCAAGCAGGAAATCCCTTAACGTGAACCACACAGTTGTGCTTCCTACAGATCCTATTGCTCATTCATTGTGCCGCTAGAACTCCTGTTCCTCTTTTCCCAGTTTTTGTAAAGAAACGGAAATAACTGAGCAGGACTGTGGTCGCTTGGTTTTTAGCATATGGTGTAGGCAGTTGTATCCAACAAAGAAAGTAACTAAATCTAGCATCAACATTGCCTTGTTGGGTCACCAATACAGTGACTGAGTTTGAGAAATAAGTTGTGGTGGCTTTTTGTTCGCAGAAAGCACCTTTCTGTGGAAGAAGAGCAGCAGCCTTTTCTGCCCAGTTTGTGGGAGGTCAGGTATCAGTTCATGGCTACTCTTCTTGACTTTTCCAGCAAGAGCAGGCATTTCTGAGACATTACCCAAATAGTGTTTGAGAATGGCAGCAAAAATGGATGGTCCTTTTTTCTTGAAAACAGGCTCAAAACACAACCAGTAAAGCACACATAGCCACATAAAAATGCATCTTCCTCTGTGAAAAAAAAAGAAAAAGAAAACCCAAGATAAGCTTCTGAAAGAACATATTTCTGAGGATGTACAGTTAGTTATTTTCTTCCACTCTCCCATTCTCTACTAAGGAATGCTTCTGAGCTCTAAAATAGCTCCACACAAAATGAGTGCTATTGAAGTAATGAAGGGTCTGCAAGCCAGATGCCTGAGAGTTTGATCAAGTGATCAAGTGTTGATTTTTATCTTCCCATATGATAAACTAAAATAATTGAAAAAGGATGCAAAAACTTAAGTGATGTAAACCTAAGTAAATTTAAATGGTATTCGATTTTGTTTATTTTTCAGATTAGTTGTGCATCAATCTCACCTCTTAAACTTTTAAAATCCTTTATATCATTATACAAATGCCTCACTGAAGAAATGCTGATAGCAGGGGAGAAGACAACTTATGGTCTACTGTGAATTACACTGGTAATTAAACATACTTGGAAACTCACAGAAAACTTAAAGAATTGTATAAAAAATTAAAGTTATATAAATTATTATTTGTAAATAAAGGCGAAGAGGCATGTGCAAGAACAGCACAAACTTGACATTCAGCTGTTGCCAAAACTGGTGTGCTGAGCTGATGTTTTTCTTAAATCCCATTGTGTTGAGTTTAAAAAGTTCACTGCAAAAGCACTGGGTGAGAACAGAATTTGTCAGGTCAGATGCATGTTTGTCCATTGCTTCACCCTCTTAATGCATCTTCTCCTGCCCAGCCTTACTTCTGAAGCAGAAAATTCATTACCATAAGACAAATAGATAAGCAAAGCTTGATTTCCCTTCTCATTAGCCAGTTTTAGGATTTGAACACTAAGGCCAGTGAGTAGAGTTAATGCAGCAGAGAAAAATGCTGAAAATCTGAAGGTGTTTCAAAACATTTTCAGCTGTGTGCAAGACAGTAAAGAAGTGATTCTTCTACCTCCTTCTCAGTGCTGTCTTCAGAAACAGAAGTGGGCCAGGAAGCTATTGTAGAGAGTGGCTGGCAGAGCAGGAAGGAGACCTTTGTACAAAGTTAAGCCTCTGGCAATCAACGGGTTGTTGTTGCTATGCCAGAGAAACAAAACATAGTAAACATCTGCTTTTTCTGGTGGCATCAGTTTTGCGATGCCAAATGCCCCCAGCACCAGAATGTAACACAGCTGAGGCCCAGTGTGCCACATGCTCCTGCCCACACAACCACTGCAAAGATGTTGCAATAAAGCTTTGGTCAGTTTTTCAGCTGTGCTAATTTCAGCTGTGCAGGCTGAAAAGTATCCTTCCTGGTTCTGTATCCAGGAAGACAGAAATTATGTTTCTGCTACCTGTGGCTTTTTCACGTCATCCAGTGCATCTGCATTGGCTGTATCCAAGGATTGCACCAGGCACATTTTATCTTGTTAAAAACATCATAGCTAAATTTTGGACATTTCAAGGGTGTCAGTACACTTGTAGAGCTATGGAAAGAAATTAGAGGAAGAGATTCTGGTGTTTCAAGATCACAAACCAGAAGTAGGAATAGAAATCTCAATTTGCAATCTCCCTATTTGCATCACTAAACAGTCACTGTCTATGCTCAAAATGTGGAAAGTCCTCTTTTGAACATTTACACAAAACAAAAATAGTTTTGTACATTCTGTACTCTAATATAAAGGTAGTGGAGCTCTGTAGGACAGGACTACTTTAATTGTAAAAGGACAGCTTATTTCACATAATCACATTGCCTCACAGAATATTTACAGAGAGAGGCTAAGGGCACCTTTCTCTACCTTTCTGAGTTGTTCATCTAAACCACAGGCGACAGCTGTCCCCAGTGTCCCATCACATGCTAGTATCCTATAGGAACACATGCTAACAGGATGCATATGGAGGGAAGGGCTGAGGTGGTAAAAATATATATTTGGCACACAAAGCACAGATGTGAACACACAATTAGTTCTTACTAACGAGCAGGAAGAAAGTAATTATAGACTTCTGCTGTATTTTGTACCTTTAAAAAGGTTCTCCCTGGCACATATATCAGCAGATGTTAACTAGAACTGGGGACCATCTATAATAAAATATATAGTTATGGTAGAAATGCCCTTTACAGATCCATAAACTTTACTGCCCTTCTGAGATATAAGATATGATGAACTGATGTATTCCACTTTCTTAGCTGGTTTTGAAGTCCTGAAGTCTGTCACTGCACTCAATACAGTGCAGACTGAAGGATAACAAACCATCCTAATCTTTAGGGTTTGACAAGAAATGAGATGCAACACAGTCAGTAGCAATGCAAGACCTCATCAATACACATTTGTGCTTTTGATCCTTCCTACACATCTGATACCACTGAGTAGTTTTAGCTCCTTTCAAATCTTGGCAAGCACACAGCTTCAGATTTTACATTAGAAGGCTGCAGGGGAAGGGTCTGTTGAGTCTCTCTCTGCTCTCTGACTTCATAGCACCAGACATAGCTGGGGGTGCTTAACATTAAAGCTGTGGAGAATTCCTTTGCTGGCTCCTGTCTAGTGCTTTCTGCTGACAGCAAGGGCAAGTTTAATTGACTTTTCCAATTAGCCAGATGCAGAAGTAGGAGACGAGGCAACAAAATGGATCAGTATATGGGGAAAAGAAGGTAAAGCAATGATAAGAAAGGCTAAGAGTAATAACTGAGATTTTTGAACCAGGTAATAACAGGCCTCATAAGTGAAAATCTGTCTCTATCAGGACCAGCAAGACCTCAGTCCAATTCCCCACTCTATTCCCAGGAAAAAAAGGCAAGAGGATTTGCTGCCATTTGTTTAAGCTTTCTGATAGCACTGTGAGCACTTAGGAATACAGCAGTGTAAAAATAAATGAGTCAGAAAAATGGATGTGGGAATGACAAATGCATGAGCTATTTTTCTCAAGTGACGCTTGCTTTCCACACTTAAGTTCTGCGGAGAAGTTATTCACAGCCAGTGTTTCCAAGGCAGGAACAGTTATGCTAGCATGTTTTATGAACTCAGATTCTATGTGTTCATATGGAAAATGCTGTATTGTTTGACTTAGCGGCTTTTCCTAAATTACATAGGCAGGAAAAGGGGGTGTTCCAGCTGTGTGGTTTGTATTTCACATACATACCATTTTGTCATTTTGCCTTGCATTTATCTTCTTTTTCTTCTTGATTTTGCAATGTAGTAAAATTTAGACAGTCGAGAGCATTATAATTTTACTTTAGAAAGCTGCACTTTCTTTTTTTCTTTAGATAATAAGAAGAAAATATTGTAAAAATACAGTTGTGGATGTTCTCAACCAGAATAATAGTGTAGATCTGCCTCCCCATATCCCAGCATTAGCAACAAAACCACATATAAGTATGCATATTTTTATTCATAAGATATCCTTTAAGGGAAAAATAAAAGAGAAAATGAATTATTTAGGCTAAGTTCCTCTCTATTATATATATATATATATCTATATATATATATTTTACATACAAAGAGAGAAAGGCAGAATTGAAAAGGAAGCAAATAATTAGTAGAGAATAGGAGGAAAAACTATTGCCCTCTGTAGTATGGAAAAAAACCCGCAATTTACAGTGTTACTCTTAAGCCTCAACTAAATTTAAATCACTAGTTTAAAAAAAAGGTCCAAATATGAATCAACTGAATAATTTGTGAAATATATTATTGTTACTTGCACATTGAATCATGTAATAATTTGAACTGCTTTTGATTTCTTCTCAGCTGGACCATAATATCAATATCAGCAACTCCTCAATTTTCCACTTTCTCCATCCAGACAAATATCTAGACTTCCCTATCATTACACCCTTCTCTCCACCACTGTGGTACAGACTGCAAAGGAAAGGATACTAAGAGCCATCCTCTGGGAGCCAAACTCAGGAAATCAGCTTTTTTCACTAACAAAGTGCACAAGAATAGCCATTCACTTCTGTGTCATGATCCAAAACAAAGCTCTCTGGGCTGAGGAGGGGACCCCATGAGTTGGCTAATTGGCATCATCAAGCACAAAGACACAGACTGTCATCTGCTCCTAGACAGATGATGAGATAAACCACAAGAAAGATCCTAAAGCAGGAAATCCACTCCAATGCTGGAAATAACTGTTTAAAGAAGACTTTTAAAGTTTTCAAAGGGAAATAAGAATGATGGCTTCCTAGCCATCTTTTGAAGCACCCATCCCATTAGGGAGATATTTGACCATTTGGATTTATTTGTTCCTCAGACCATGCACATGACTAACCATGTGTTTAGTTCTCTCATGTGTGAGATAAGATAGATTGTGGGTATTCCCATATTTAAAGCACTGCAAGTTTCTAACAGCCATGATTTTGCAGTCATTTTTATAACTATGTCTTTTCTAGAACAGTGTCCTCCTGTCTTCATGAACAGGCACCAAATTGAGCATCTTTCCCAACACATGCATGACTTGAGCTTCTTCTGGTCACTGAGTCCATAGCCAGGCTATGCAATGACAGAGATCACTGTCTTTCAAACTATTCTAGGGCTTGAAGCATAAATTTATAAGCTTCAATCACAGAATGGTTTAGATTGGAACGGATATTAAAGATCATCCGGTTCCAACCCCTTGCCATGGGCAGGGACTTCTCCTGCTAGACCAGGTTCCCCTGGACTTCCCCTTGTCCTCTCACTACACTCCCTGATAAAAGAGTTCCTCCCCCTCTTTCCTATAACCCCTTTAATGCTAAGGGCAACATCATAACATACTGGAGCAGCTGCAACACAGGACTAAAATAGTTTATTCCTGTCAGGCTGTAGATGGCTAAAGTTGCCAACAGCATTTGCCACAGCATCTTAATGAAGGTGATCTAAGCAACAAATACAGAGATTTTTTATCAGTGGAGCTCAAAAGATTTTGCCATGATATGACACATCTTGCGTGTGTATACAAAAGTCATGATGAACAAAATGCCTTCACAAATGGCTGCTAAATTCTTGCCACGTTTGTCAGATCTGCTGACCTCTTTCAAGAATCCAGCTACACCCTCACTGTGTTTACGAAACTAAGCAATCACATAACCCATCCTCCATAATAGAGGTGGAGATACAGAAGACAACAAACAATGGAAGAATAATTAGTTTTCATTAAACCTTAACTTTCTTCCCTGTTCTAAATCAGTTTTTTCTAACCTGAGCCATCAGCACAGCATGTAATTGGGATTATCTCATTGAAAGTTCCTAAATCCTGGTCATCTTAGAGTTCATGCAGTCTGATATCAACCTAACAGCCCCTCAAAGGCAACTGGTCCAGTTTATGTCCCTGGTGCAGGTGGCCTTTTGGCCCTCACTGCAGGAAGCTCCAGCTGAATGGATCAGAGGCCATGCAGGAAAGAAAGGCCTAACAAGCCCTGGTTACATTGTGCTGCATCCCTGAGGCAAAGAGAAGAAGTGGAACACAGGCAGTGACATGTATGACTGCTTCCTTCCATCCTTACAGGAAAGATGTTTTAGGAAACTTGATTCTGAAACAATGAGACATGCGGACCTGAGCTTGAAAGGAAGATTTTTCAAGAATAAAAGAACCATTTCCCTTTTTTTTTTACTGTCTAGACAATGTCAGTATTGGGAATACCACAAATGTTGCTCTGCTACTGAATATGAAGGCATTCCAACTGTGTTTTACTTCTTCTGAATATAACAGTTTATGACAGTGAGCTACTTTTCCTTTGAGGAGAAAATGCAAATAGGAACAAAATTTGTAAATAGGAAATGTTTAGATAATACAGCAAATGGCAACAGTACCTGAACAACTAAAACATATACTCACATGTTCCTGTTTTATAGAATAAAACACCCCTTACATAGGAGTGCCAAAATCCCATTTATTTACACATGGAAGGATGCATTTAATCAAATGGTATAAACTGAATGTGGCACCTGTTTAAGATCTGCTTCAGTTGGTTTTCTTTTCTTTCTTTTCTCTCTAAAGAGCAGAAACAAGCAGAACTTAGCATCAGGAGAAATAACATACAAAACCAGCATAAAGTTATCATCTTAAAATTTAATTATTTTGTTCTTAAAACAAAAAGAAAGGAAAAAATTGGACATCAGAGGTTTTTCAAAAGGAACAAACATTTCATTACTAAAAATGTCACTTTGCCAAAAAGAGAGGAAAGGTATTCCAGATTTTCTTTTCAGTAAGCCAAATATTTACATTGAAATAGAAGTGACTTAAAATATTCAAAACCAAGTTCCATGGTAAAATGCAGAGATAGAAGAAATGGGTTTCAAAAGATACGTAGTGAATCATGAAACCTGAATCTCAGCAGGTAAATAAAAAGACAAGTTTATACAATTAGCATAAAATTGAAATATTATTAGAGGAATCAAGAGCTCATATCAGCAAAAGACCAACTTTACTTCCCTTGGAAAAATTTATACCATAACTTGCCTTAAAAGGCTTCATTAAAAAAACCAAAAAAAACCAAAAAAACCCAAACTTTTCACTGTAACTTATAAGCCTTTGTAGAGGTCCATACCATATACTGCTACAACCAGACTTCTTTCAGCATTTACACTAGACTAGATATTTCTAGCTCATACCAGTATGAAGAAAAACTGCCATAAATGTCTCTCTAGACAGCAAAAAGCTTAACTTGTTAGAATTCAGTGAAGACACTGTAGTCTAACAAAGCAGGGGTTAAAGAAAAAACACGTTAAGGGCTGTTGCTACAGAATTTATTTTTTTGAAAGGAGTTGTGCATGAAAAACAATATCTCTCTGCTTCTGATAAAATACAATATTGCTAAAAAATCCTTATATGAGTTATAAGTTATTTCATTAATCAATAAACTGCATTTTCTCTTACGGAACTAATATTTGATGGCATCTATGATATAAAATAACAGTTACTTTATAAACAATTTTTTGCTTAATGTCTCTTCAAATGGAGATCAGTATGCAGAAAAATGATCTATAAAATCATATTTATTTTTGTGAGCTGTAATGGAAAAAAAAGTGTAATATACTTTGGACATAGAAATGTATTTGGATAGTTACTGAAAGTTAAAAACCAACAAAACAAAGTGCAAGAATATATGGGGAGCATCTGAAAAGGAAAGAATACGCAGCTGATATTTACAGTAGGAGAAATCTCTAGAGTAGTAGAAATGGGCTGAGCTTTAGAGGAAATGGGCTCTCAGTTGCCATAGACCTTGATTCCATACTATGAAAGTCAGTGCTGAAAGTCATATAAGCACACCGCAAAAATTGCTGCTACTGGAGGGGACAAGTAGTCCCTACAAAAGGAGGACATTTACTGCAGGAAAAGCTGAGGGTGGCAAAGACCAGGTAATTGGCCTTTGCAGAAGTTGTTCAGGATCACCTGAAGAAACTTTCTGATGCAGTATTTGTTATCAAGCAGCTAGTTTGCTTCTTTGGGAAGAAACACTTAGGCTGCAGTATCTTAATGTCTCTCCTGTGCTATAAGGCAGAGAGCATCAGAAAATAGCATGGAGAGAGGAGCTGGCAGAGATTCTGGAGCCTCTTTGGACTCATGCTTATTATGAATATATCCTTAGAATTGGAAATACTACTGTCACTTTTTACAAAAACCTCAAAAAGCTAACCAAACAAAAAACAAACAAACCTGATGCAGTTTTTATAATTTGTGACTAAAGACCAAATAGGGTTTAACTATGTTTTTAACATGGTCTTTACACTTAATGCTTTTTAAGAAAATCAAGATTGTATTGACTGACTATATCATATCAGTGGGGTCCTAAAACTTCACTTGCAGATAAAATATTACTGGAAACTTTGCTGGTGGAACTAGCCCCTTTCTCACAGCTCATGATGAAAACATTGGGAAAAAATAAACGTTTGACTTTTAGTTAAAAATGCATAGAAATGTAAATATTTATATCCTCAGAGCAAGAAGAAACCTAAAGATCAGACCTCATGCTTAGGTAGGTGTCATGAGAGAAACCAGAAATACCTTTCAGTTTGATTTCCAAATGAGTAAAAAACATGAGATACTGTTGGAGACTGAAATGTTACAATTTATGGCTTAAACATCTTCATGAAGGACTTTTGCCTGTTGTAGCAAAACTGTACAAAAGTTGCAGAGTAAACCATCAAAATCCTGAATGGGGCCCTGAACTACACTGCTCATTGCCCATTGATGAAGGTAAGATAAAGTAAAAATTCAGGGTTTGGGGAGAAGAATACATTCACAGAGGGATCAAGTTTAGCATCTTTGGGCAAAAGACTTCAGGCAAATATTCTTCCAATACATACTGTTAGAATAAGCCACAGCATCAACAAACCCGCACACATTCCTTGGATGTGTGTTCTTAGCCTCAGAAACATTGCACCTGAGATATAGTCATTACAGGATATTGCCAAATTCTGGTGAATTGTAAAAGTGAAAAAGGCAATGTACTTTCCAGGGTTATTTTTGTACTCATACCAACTTTGTAGCAGTAACCAAATGCAAGTGTGTATCAAAGAATAGCTTGCCCATCCCACATATCTCCTTTCTCTTCCCGTTAGTGCTCTCTTTGTCCATCTGCTTCACCATCCACTGGAAGTTTCTGTGTCCCTCTGCTTTCTAAAGGTGTCCTTGGGGGACAGAACAGTAAGGTTTTATACTGCTCCATGAAGATCTTGGTTTTAGTAAGTAAAAATCTATCTGTCTTTCCTTTGCTTTTTTGGACATATGGAGAGCTATGATGTTTCCGGCAAACATTTTCTGTTGAAAACTCAAAAGTAAAAGGGGAAAAAGTTAGGGTGAGGCAGTAAAATGTTACAAGGATCTTATTTCAGAAGAGGAATTGGAGGAAATTGAGAAGAAAGAGCACTTACCTTCATAGCTCAGAGATAACTCTTCAGCTGTGCACACCACTGATTTTTTCAAGTTTGAACAGTTTCACCTGGGTTTACAACTTCCAGCCTTCATTGTGATGCTGTATAAGTCACATTTTTCTTCAGGTCAAACCACAAACCATGCACTTCTTTTAAAGTTCCTGTTCTTTAGAAATAAGCCATAAGGTAACCTTTTCTCCTTCTGAGGCATCTTCAAATCAAGCAAATGCCCAAGCTGTCTGCAAGGCTTCCTGGTACAGTCTATGGGCAGGACAGAGACAGAGTGGGAGACAGACCTGCTAGGACAACCACTGCAGTCTGGGCAAGACAAAGACAGGGGCTATTGGAAAAAGTGGGTCTCAGATCATGACTATTACTTACACAATCAGATAATCAGCCTTATTACTAAATGATTTTGATTTTAATGGATGAGTTGGCTTTACATGTGAAACAACAAAGCCTGTTTTTTTTTCCAAATAAAAGTCCATAAAATAATTTTTTTCTGAATAAAAGTCCAGAAGAGCTGGTAGCAACAAATAAGGAACCTCATTTTCACAAACTGTCAGTGAAATTTTCAGATCACAATATTAGTAAGACTGAAAAAAAATCACCAGATATTCCTAAAGCTGAAAAATGTATTAGGCAGAAAGTCGCTAGTGCCTGCTAGTTGTGCCCCTGCCTCAAGGATTGAACCAAGTGGAAAACACAAGCTCCAGTACAAAGCACAGTTATTTCATATTTGTTCTAACAGGAAGTTGCTTTTACTTTGTCTGAAGATGGCAACTTTTGATGAAGAGTAATTTTAACAACCGGAAGCTACAGGGCCCTGATCTGACATGGTAATTTCAGTGAGATAGCTAGGTTTTCTCTGTTAGCTCTGCAGTTTTTGGGAGGGAGGTGTGTTTTGGCATGATGTGATTAAAGAAGTGTGCATCTGAGGAGTACCAATTCTTGTTCTTTTTGGCAAGGGACCAGCTTCTTAGGTGATTCATAACAACAATCATAAACACTCTGTTAAAGGACATCCTTTGAGCAACACCAATAATTTCCTGTGTATGTGCACATAGCATTAGATCTATATGGATGGATTACACAATGTATGTGCATGTATTCAATCTTATCTTCTAGGCCTGCAGTCTGGCAAAAAAGGGAGCTGCTAACCACAACGTAATGACTTCAATACTACTCCTGCAAAACTCAGATATTTTAATGGAGAAGCTTATCTTTAATTTAAAACACCGTATAATTTTAAGTGTTCTTATTACTACTGTTAAACTCTTTTATGCCTCAGGGTAAATCTAAAAATGACCTTACTAGGCACTGTCAAAGATAAAAAAGAAGCACACCAGTTTATGACAGTGACAGTGAATCACTAAATTTATGACATTTCACTTTTCCAGCTGGCAAGGTCCTGCAAATGTTAAATAACAGGTATGGATCTCTCTGAGGAAAGTAAAGGCCTGTGACCACTGAATCCAAGTCAGCTGCACATCACCAGCGACCTTCTAAATCATACTCTGTGTGTCATTGTACTATTTATTATCCAGTCAATAACCAGTGCATTCCTGGCAAGTGAAAAACCAGGATTTGGGGGAAGTGTATTTGTCATATATGCTCCCAAGCAGAGCTCAGCACAAGTGTCAACATGTTCTGACCATGACCTGCAGCAGCACTTCAGGCTACTGCTACGACACTTGGACAGACCAGTCCTCAAATGAAGGCATTCAATACACAGTACAAAATGGCCATTGGAAAGGGAATTATAGGAAAACAGGATCATTAATATTCATCTTCACACAGCACTGTGGTAGCACAGGTTTACGTGGGTCAGTGTGGCATTGCTTGCAAACACAAAACTCAAAACTGTTTTCCTCTTTCTGACTAAAGAAAAAGCAAGCCTGCCGTGAGCAGGATTATTAGGGGTTCTGATGTGTTCAGTTTTGGGTAACGTCCTGAAGAAAAGCAATGAAAGGCAATGCCTGAGTTAAGAGAGGGCAGCAAAGCCCGAGTACCTGAGCATCCACCTCTGCTTTTAAAACCTGTGGCCAGAGTTTAAGCCCCACAGCCTGTTTTTAGAGCCCCGCTGGGTTCGCAGGCAGGCTGGACGGCAGCGGTCAGGGCTGAGCAGCACCACGAAACCCCGCTGGTTCGCCTTCTCGACCCGCAGTGAAAACCCAGCTGCCGGCCTTATCCCGGCAGGGCTCGGGGCCGTCCCAGCCCGGCGGCTGGAAGGAGGGGCCCCGGGCGCGGCGGCGGAGCTCGCAGGGCGGTGTCCCAGCCCCGGGGAGGTGCCGCTCTTGCCCCGCTGGAGCAGCTGCGGCGGTGCCGGGAGCGGCTGCGGGCAGCGTGTGTGTTTGTGTGTTTGTGGGGCGGCAGCCATGCGGCGCTGGAGGCTCCTTCTCTTGCCGGCGCTCCTCGCCGTGCTGGTCTCGGTCAGAGGTGAGGAGGGGCGGGAGGCGCGGAGCGGCCGTGCCGCGGCTCGGGAGGGAGCGCTCCCCCGCGCGGAGCCCCTGGGGCGGGGGCCGAGCGCTGCCGCTCCGCACGGAGCCGGGCTGCACTGCGGGTCGGCCGAGCGGTCCCGGGAGGGAGCCGGGCGGGTCCCGGCTGGCTGCGTCTATCCAGAGCAGGGAAACGACGCTATCTCCCTCCAGACCTTTTTGTTTTTTTTTTTTTTTTTTTTTTTTTTTTTTTTTTTTTTCATTTAACTCACTGGAAAAGTATTCCTGAGCTTTCTGCCTATCTTCCGCGCTGGAAACTCTGACCGGTTTACCATCTGCGGTGAACATGTGGTCCAGTCCCCAGCAGGGCCCTTGGCTGCAGGGGGTCCTCGAAGGAGACTCGGAGGGGTTTCGGGTCGCGGGGAGCTCGGCTGGAGCGCGGCTTCCATTTTAGGAAAGAAACCAGCGTTCCCGCAGTCCCGGGCCATCGGATAGTTACTCACCAGAAAGTCTGCCCTCACACGACAGCCGTTAAAAATAATTATTATGGCAAAACCGCAGGCTAAAACACACTGGTATGTTTTCTGAGAACCTTCTCGTTGCTTCAGTAAGTATCAGGGACGATTTTCCTGAGCCGTGATCAAAAAAGTTTGTATGTAATAGCACGTTGGTATTTGGTAAAAGGGAGCATTTCGGGATGGGGGAAGTAAATCCCCAATGCCAAGTTTTTTTTTCCAGGCAGAGAAACTGCTGAACTGGAATCTGCAGTCCAAACTGTCATTTTCCATTTATATGACTTGTTTCTAAGAAATATCTTCTTTTACAATGTTAATAAGCATACTTGCTGCTGTGCCTCGGTATATTCTTTCAGGTACTCTGTGAAAACAACACATAAAATCTTAAATATCTACCTCTTCGCTGTAAAAGAGAAGGAAAACTACATGTTCTTGGAAGCTATAGATAGTGCATGCAGCATGCCAGATAAGCAGTTTGACAGCAAGCCTGCTTGAATTCAGTTCTGCTGTGGCCCTATTGTGGTCTTGACTTGTAGGTTAGCAAAGCTGAGCTCTTCGAAAAATAGTACAATTTTACCATAACCACCTTTAAAACTGACAGACGATTCAGGTTGCTTACATTTATCATCTTATTACTTGTGTGGAAGACTTCCTCCACTACTTCTGCAAGCAGTCCTTATGGTCATGGACAGCAAGCTCTTTGCTGTGATGCTCTTAACACATGGAAGTTTTTGGGGTCACTGAGAAACAGTCTTCCTAAATTTTTTCCCAAAAAGTGTGGAAGTGAAAAGAGTCTGTCTGAATTCTGCTTTACTGGAGGGAAGGTGCACAACAACTGCCTCAAGGGGTTTTGTTTTGAATGCTGAGTAAAATGAACATTTAAAACAGACTTCTTTTAGAAAGCTAGTTAATTTGTATGGGCACTGGTTAATGTCAATAATGCAAACTGAGTAGATAGGTTATAATTAGTTTGGACACTTTTTCCTTAAACAAAAAGTGTAAGAATTTGAGAACTGCTGAGAATGTCAGCCTGGAGAGGGTGGGGCCCTCCAGGGGAATTTCAGATCTGTGCTGGTGCAGTCTTAACTGACAAAGGCAAAACCTGAATTACATGCTTTTGAGAAACTTAATTTCACTGTTGGTGGGCTGTCTATAGTCTGTCTGCAGAACTGCTATAGAAAGTTAAGGATCTTACTTTACCAGTTCAGGTGAGACTGTGTGGAGGTGACTGGTTTCACTGGGACTGCCTGCTTTTATGATTCAAGCAGAAAAATCTGTAGTCCTGACTGATAACTTCTTCTGGGATCATCCATTTCAGGCACAGGAAAGTTGTTAATGTTAAATCAATATCCAGCATATCAGAAGGATTTGAATGTATTAGTAAGCAAGGGTGAATTGTGTTATTTGAGCTTGCTTGGAGAGAGAGAGAGCTTAGGGTTTGAACCTCAGAGCTGGTATTCAAGTGTTGTCTCGTGAGCCAAGTGTGAACTCTGACAGTCTGGCAAAACTGAAATTTAGAAACTATTGGGGCTGTATCCACAGGAAGGTTGAATGTAGGTTTTTATATCACCAGTTTCTATAGGCAGTCTGACAGCTTGCTCCTGCTGAGGAGAGGGGTTTTCCTTTTTCTCTTCTTCCTTTGTTTGGTCTCGTGCCATGGAGGACTGCACTGAGATGATTCAGCTTGATAAATCAGCAAATGAATAATCTGGTGTATTGAGTTTGCTCTGCGGAGTGTTTGATGGGTGTTCCTGCCAGCTCAAGGGAGTGGCAGGGAGCTCATGGGAGAGTGGAAATGAGGTGGGGACAGGCGAGGAGAGAGCAGGAGGCTTCCTGCTGTGGCTAGCTGTGAGGTGTGAGACCAGCTCAGCCATCTTATACCTGCAAAATCATCTAGTTAGCCCAGTGTCAAATCTGTGGTTTTCAAAATACAATACAAAAAAAAAAAATAGCATTAGGCTATATTACTTCTGTACAATGTGTATGAAGACCAAAGCAGAAGAAGAATTTAAAAAAATAAAAAAAGCCACACATTATACTCCATATGTGGACTTGATGACCTTAGAGGTCTAAACCAATCTAAATGATTCTGTGTGATTCTGTGTATGATGAGCAGCAAAAAACTGCTGTGTTCAGACACGAAGCTCAAAAGTCTCCCTTACCTACTGTAGGCATTAAAAGGGAGACAAAAGTCTCCCTTACCTACTGATCAAGGCATTAAAAGCTGTCTGCTTACTGAGAATCTGAAGTTTGGACTCTGGGATATGTGGTTTAAGTGTCTGATGCAAGAATTGAATAGAGCTTGTTGATGGAAACACAGTTGTTGAAAGAACACCTGGAGGTGTTTAAAATACAGGCTGGGAAATGAGGTACCCATGTTGTAAGATCAGTAGCCTGGGGTGGATTGCAGTTGGAGATCCCTTCTTCCTAAGACTGCTCTAATTAGAGGGCTCTGAGCACAGGGGAGGAAACACTTGTGCTCCTGACTTCTTGCTGAGGCAAGTCAGTGTTGAGAGAAATAACTAGCTGGATGAAAGGTAGGGAAATGATCCTGTCTGTAGTCCAGTAGATGGAGCTTTCAGCTGGGACAGGGAGGTGCTGCAGGGACTCCTGGAGACTGAGCTTTGCTTTGTTGGCTCTGGAGTTGTTTGCCTTTTAAATCTGATTTAAAAAATCCAAACAAAACCAAAAATAAGCCAACAAACCACCACACAGCTTTCAGTTGATTTTAATAGCAGTGCTAGAGTGCATACAAGGCGGCATGAACTTTAAAAGTGCAGCACATGTTCCTCCATCTTTCTATTTTCTTTAGTGTGAAATGGCTAATAATTTTTAATGTGGTGTTATTTAAAATGGCCACTGCGCTGTTATATCAAAATGATGTCACTGCAATAATCCTAAAGCTTTCCGTTGTTACAGTGATTTAACTTGGCAAGAGTTAACTGTGACTCAGCCTACTGCCATCCAGCCAAGACCAATTTCAATATTTTCCTGATGTTACTCTGGTTCATATGATTGAGTCGCCTGTGCTTGAGAAAGAGCCCTACATTAACTCTTGCTGTCTTGAACTTCTCACTGCAATCACCTTGTGTTTCATCAGGTGGCAGCTGTGTTTGTAAAATGCGATAAGAATAGCAGTGGTTGGTTAGGATAATTTTGCTAGGGGTGTTCCTCTCTCTTCTAGCCTTTTGAAAACTGCTTTTATGTGCTCTGGCAAAGGAACCTGATCTTTGGAGTCTGGTAAAATGCTTTGAGATAATGTTATCAGCAAAACAGTCTCATCTCATGAACTTTTACTTAAATTAGCTTACTGTCAATGAATGCAATTCCCAATCCCAATCATGGGGTTGGGAATTGAGAGAAAAAAGGTTGATCCATCAAACTCCAAAGGCCCTCCCTCTTTCTTACTTTAATTTTAAGCCAAACAACTCTACCCGCTCCTGTATCAGCCTTCCTGGTTTTTACTGCAGGTTGTGCTCAGCCTGTCTTCCCCTTTGCTGGGATGACATGCAGACCAAGAAGGTTGTAATGAGCCTAATGGCTTCTTTTTGCTGCTCCTTCATGCTGATTTTCCTCTGCTCCTCTTTGCTATTCAGTGTCCCACCCCCTATGAGGGTCACTTATGGTCCCTCAGGGCTGTCATTGCTCTCATGTGGGTGGCCCTGGTCTGAGAGGTTCACAGCCACAGTCCATCCCTTTGCCACAGTACCTCCAGGATGTCTCTTGTTTGCCTGGAACCTCTACTGCCCAGAGCACATCTACAGCCATATGTTCCCTCTGCAGTCTCCCTCTGTGAGTCCCTCAGACCATGTCCTCTTGTGTCTCCTGTCCCTGCTGGCTGACTCTTTATGTGTGCTCGGGCAGGAGTATTCTGTGCTCCCATGGCCAGCTGAAGGTTTGATGTGCACCTGCAGTGTCAGTGCCAGCGTGACATGATTGTAAGTGGCACAGAGCAGTGCATGGCCCTACCCAAACAGGGCAGCCTGCTGCTGAAGCCCTGCCAGGTTCATGTCCTGTACTTTCATTGAACCATAGAATAGAATCACAGGATGCTTTGGGTTGAAAGGGACCTGAAAGATCAGGTAGTTCTAATCCCCTGCCATGTGCCTGGACACCTCACACTAGACCAGGTTGCTCAAAGCCCCATCCAACCTGGCCTTGAATACTTCCAGGGATGGAGCATCCATGTAACAATTCTTGAGCAGCATGTATGTAGGAGTTGTTTGGACATAAATCTTGTCTTCAGGTACCTACATCTTGTGTCTCCAAAATACATGGCATAGTTTATGGAGTAGATTAAGATTATTTACATTATATAACAGCACATATCTAACTTCTTTATAATTTTTTCAAAGGGCATTGAAAAATGGCAATTCCTAGTCCTCAAGTGATAAGGACTTTTTCCTTAGGGATTTCAATTGCTGCAGGAGGATAGAAACAACCTTGTCTCTGCTCTGGTGTCCCAGGGGCTGTCTGGTACTTTGTCACCCACTTTCAGTTGGGATAAATGCCTTTCTGCAGGGCTGCTATGATGGGTTCCTGCATTTGTGTTATCTAGCTCCCCCACAGCTTCATAGAGTTGAGATTCCCTCTTCCTGGAATGCAGTTTCAAGTGAGACATTGTGCAGTTCTACCTTTCCAAATGCCAGGGGATTAGAAGAAATATGATAAACCCACTCTCCACAATCTTCCCCTCATTGTTCAACAGTTGTGGTTTTGAAATGATTACTGCTATCTGAGACTAGCCAAGGCTGCACTCCATCATGCCAGCACACACATACGTTTGTACCACCTAGGGTGCTGCCTACATTATCTTTCCAAGTAGAAAAGCTTCTAGCAACCGCTGTTTGACTTTGCTGCTGCATGGACACAACTCCTGCTGGTGCTGTGAAGATAAAAGGGGCTGATATACTTGCCAGGCTTCTTCAAACTTCCCCTTCTCCCATCACATGTGCTGTTTCATCATCCATACTTTTCATGCATGTCCTGTTATTCCACTGCTCTCGCACTGCCTGATTGCTTGCAGTATGGCTTCCTGATACAAATCTAAGACATGTTTTCTGCCCCAGTATATGAGCAGAAGTTTCATGGACCTACCTGGCTAAAAATACCTTTACTTTGTGCCCACACCATAAGCCTCTACTGGCAAGTCGGGCTAACTGGTCAGCCTGGTTACTATGTTTCTCAAACTGCCTTTGAGTTTCAGATATTCTTATTAACACAATGTGTTCAAGTAGATGTTTCTCTGAGTAGCTGTTGTATTACTTTCCATTCTTCTGATGCTGAAAGTGGTTTTTCTCCCTGCTGCTGGTTAACATGACTCCAGTCATTGAGTCTTTTCTGCACTGCATTAGTGATCACTCGGGAGGCTGTGTATATGTGTTCTCAGGGCCACTGGGGCTCTGAAGCATGTTCTAAGGTGAACAAAGGCCATTACTTCTGCAAATTCATGGCAGCTGCTTCAGCATATAAAACACCCCAGCATACAACGAGTTATAGTTGGAAGAGTTCAGCCTTCTTCGTGTTGATTTGCTGGCTTCAGATTAATCAATTCAGGTTAGGGAAAGAGAAAGATTACCTCGTGCCTATTTCTTAGTACTGTTTTGAAGGTTTTTCCTTTAATCAGTATATCATCAATACAATGGAAAAAATTTCCCGAGATGTTGCCTTTGTGGATGATGCCATAGAAGAAGGCAGGGCTGTGTTTCCACCCGTTGTAACAGCTAGTTCCAAATATGTTGCACACCATTCTAGGTGAAGGTGGTTGGGGTCTTGTTTCTTCAGGAAGAAGGATTGAAAAGAATGCTTTTACAACACCAGTTGAAACATACCAGGTATATTTTTTGGCTCCTTCTATAAGAGCTGTAGTGTGCCTGGAACCCCAGCTACTAATGCAGCAGCTACGTAATTCAGAGCTCTGACTTTTGCTGTTCTCTGCCACTCTCCAGTGTGCTTCTGGACAGGCTGATCAGCATGGTCATAAGGTAAATGCATTTTGAGCATATCCCTCTCCTTGTTTTTCTAGGGAATCAGTTGCTAATTACTTTTCAAATCTCACCCATGTCCCCTTAATCAGTTCAGTACCTCTTTCGGGTTATTTGCATAGCTAAGGTAAGAACAGCTGAGTGCCTGCAACATTGCTGAGGTAACTCAGTAAGGGTCTGTCTTGGGGATATCTTTTTATCCCATCTCATCTTTGTTTTTTTGTTCTTTCTGTTTCGTGTCTGGGACGGTCACCCCCCTCTCCCACCCTGGCTCAAGAATCTCACCATAGGTGGGAGCCAGGGCTGGCTTTCCTGCGAGAGCTGGTGGGGGCAGAGAAGGGGAGCTCCACCTTTTTTCTGGCTACACCGTCTATTCAACTAGCCAGGCACCAGAGATACTGTAACACGTGCTTTTCACCTGTTTCTTTTTGTTGGTTTTTTTTTTTTTTTCTTCGGCACTGTGGCTGGGCTCACTGGCTCCTTTCTCTGCCTCTCTGCTGTTTTGGGAGCTCAGAGCCAGTGCGTGCTGTGCTGGTGACTTGGGACCAGGGGGACCCTGGCATGTACCAGAGCCTGACCCCGGGATTAGCCATGGTTGGTGAGCTATCCAGCGGAGATTCCCCACTCAGCCCCCGCAGTTGTACTGCTCGGGGTTTTGTGCTGCACTGTGACCCAACACCCCAGCGCAGAGTGAGCTGCCAGCCAGTTTCTGGTTTGTTTGTTTTTGCTGCTGCTGCTATTGCTTGTTTGCCTTGTTACAAATACTTGTAAAGAACTGTTATTCCTTTTCCTATATCTTTGCCTGAAATCCCCTTGATTTCAAAGTTATAATAACTCGGAGGGAAGGGGGATCATATTTCTCTATTCTAAAGGAGGTTCCCACCTTCCTTAACAGACACTTGTCTTTCAAACCAAGACACATATAGAGGCAGCAACAGCACAGAGACAGCTTTTCTGCAGACTCAGGACAAATATTGCAAAAGCTAGTGTTTGGATGGTTACTTGGTATCATACGAGGTAGTTCTGGCTTGCTTTTTCATTTTAAAAAGGTTGTTTCTCAATATGTATGTAAATCCTAGTCTCGGAAGGATTTCCTAGCTTGCTGCAGAAAATTTGTTGCTCCTTTCACAGGTACAGTTTTCATCAGTTAAAAACAAAAATAAATGCAGTGAAACTTACCACAAATGCCTTTTAAACTGGTTTAGTCTTTGCATTTCATGTGGCTGTGAAGGCCAGAATAATAAGATCCAGAAGATTTTATTTTTTTTTTACAAAGAATTCTAAAAAGTCATAAGGCAAATTCCTGTGAAAGTCCAAGAACTTATTTCTTCATGGCGTAAGGCCTGTTTACAATAGTTTTTCTAAGTATTGAACAGTTTTTATACATATAGAACAGTTCCTTTAGAATACACAGTTGACATGTCAGATGAAGGAGTCATTCAAACATGTTTTGGGAAATAAAATATTTTGAAAAACATTTATGTTTTAAGTCAGGTCTGATCACACAGCACATTGGCTGCATAACAAATGCATTCAGTTTACTTTGTGCAGATTTCAGTAATTTGTGAAGGGTCCATATACTGTAAAAATCTAAGAAATGGCATCTTTAACAGTACTTGTAACAGGAAGGCCTCTTGGCTGGGTCAACTGTTAGTTAGATGCAGATGTTAATTCTACTCTACTTATCTCATAGCTTGCATCCTGTAAAACTCCCACTGGATCCCTTCTTGCTTCCAAATTTTTCACAGGAAATGGTATCCATTTCTTGATGTGTGTAAAGCTCATTTTACTCTGAGCCAGAGTTTTAATCATGGCAAAATCAAACCTTGTTTTTTTAGGATAGCAGTTGTTCTTTCTTCAGTTAAAAGTTATAACTAAGTATACAAATTAATCTGTCCATGAAATAGGAGTTCTTTTTGATTAAATACCCATGAATTTAATTGGTAAAAATCTGATTTTAATTATAAAACTGTCTTTGTATGCCTTTTTGCTTAACCACAGAAAAATGTTGCTTGTATGTTTTCTGTTAGTAAATAAATCCAGTATTCTGAGGAAAACATAAAGTGAAAAAGTTTCAAACTGATATTTCTAGGAAAGCAAATCCAAGCAATATTGCTGGAATTACTGTTTTTATAACTGACACAAAAATACTGTACTCTAAATCTTCTGTGTCTGGGAAAAGTAGAGTTAGAGTGTTTAGACTTCTATTTTACCACCACTTGTTTGTTCCCTGTGATTTGGATGAAAAGATTGAACCTATGTGAAGTGCAAAGGAGCTGGTGGTAATAGTAGTGGTATTAGAAGTGACATGTGGTGAATAAAAAGTAAGTGAGGCAAATGTGTTGGATAGTATACAGTGTTAGAGCTGATGCTATTGTTGGACAAACCAGACAGCTCTGGAGTCCCACAAATCCTTGTTAAATTTAGAAACAAGTAGTTTCAGGGTGAACTTTGGGGGAGTCTTTTGAGAAAGCCTATGCAGAAAGCTTTTAGATAAGGATGCCTTTTCTACATTTTATATCATTATCTTTCAATGTACTCATTCTTCCCTCCCCTCCAGCTATCCATACCTGTCTGTATTTTTCCTCTTCAATGCCAGAAATGCCTTCCTCCCTATCTCTGTGTTTCTCAGTCCATCCTGGATGCCAGGCATCTTGTGACTGGATCCCAAATTCGTTAGTTACTTCACCATCTTTTCTCTGCTCTCTCCCCCCACAAATGCTGCAAATGGTTATAGACATGCCTTCTTCACATCCGAGCCATTTTTGCTTGTCTTAGCCAGCAAGTTTGCAATCTGATTTACAATATTCTTCTCCACCATTCTCACGGATACTTTCAGCTCTCCTTTTTTCTAATTTGGCCTTCTATAAAGGTCAGCTCTTTCCTGTATATACTAGGCAGAGATGTTGACCTTTTTTCCCAAAATTTCTGGCAAGACTTGTGATTCTGAAGCTTGTGGCTGTAATGAGCTGACAACACCTCTGCATCTATACTTCTCCCTGTCTGTCTCTCCTCCTTCCTCTTCCCTGCCCTAGACTGTTCCTTCTACTGTCCTTTGGGTATTGCCACTGTACCTTTGTCACTGGCTCCATTGCCAGTCCTATAACCTGGCACAGTTCCTTCATCTCGCAGTTCTTACCTGTCCTGCATCCATTCCTGTTGCTTTCCTGTGGTGTTCTCTGAAATGAGTGAATTTATAGTGCAAACCGAAGTCTGGCAAGTGTAATGGCTGCCTGCAAGTGGTAACACCAGTACATAAAACCTAATCTGGCTTTAGGAAGGGATACTGAATCAAAGGTGATGAAATTAATTCTTAGAGTGGAAATAAAGAATTATTGTTAAAGATTTTGTCTAAATATAACAGTAGCACCTTAACAGGATGTACTTGAACTGGAAATGCTTGCAGTTCCACTGTGAACACATTCCACCTGTTTTTCTGAGGTCGTGAACACATTGAAACTACTGAGAACATACCCTTGGTACAAAAGGGAAGATTTGCCTTTTTCCTCAAGTACTGAAGGATAGGAAGTTAAAAAAAACAAACCAAACAAACCCTTACAACCTTCTTTTAAATGAGAAACAAAACTTGTGCTATGTTTCTAGTTTGCCATATATTTGTGCTAACTGGTATGATTCAAATGATTGCAAATACTTTAATGAGTCTGGTTTCCTCAACCCACGCCTTCCCCACAGGAAATCCTTGCCTTAAAACCTAAAGTCTTCCGCTGTCTTTTAGCACAAGATGTAGTAACTCATTTCAAATACACAGATTGAAGAGCCTAAAGAGTCTTTTTAGCCATAACTGAAAAAGCCACAATGAATAAAAAGAGTCTAGAAAAACAAAGTCAATTTTACGGTTCAGTTAGTGTTCAGTTAATGTTTCTGGTTAGATTACAGATTTTGATTTTACTATTAGTCTACAAACTGTATTGCATTGGTAAGACTTCTGGTGAGGAAGGTAAAAGAAGCTGTGAAATTGTCAGCTTAATAGTATCAGCAGACTTAAGAGTTCTCCTTACCGTGAATCCTTGTTTCAGTGTGCTGCTATAAGAATAACAGTATTGTTGATCTGGTTCCATATGCATTGCAAGTGTGTATTTCAAATAATTTTATTTTAAAGAAGGAATTTATAAATGAAGATCCAAGTTCCATTAATTTGTTCAACATAAATTAAAATTTAACTTTTTTTCCTTAATCAGAGTAAGGATTGTTTACCATTCTAACACTTGAGGTTTTGGGCCCAATGCCTGTGCCAATTATTACCCAATGCCTGCCAGATCACAAATTTTGGTTTCTTAGTACTTCCTCATTTCTTGTGCTAAAATTTTACCATGTTTCATCTAGTTCATCTTTTGGCCCCTGAACCTTGCTGCTACACATCCTTTTTTCCTCTGAGCCTCCCACCATGCTGGGATTACTCTTTCTGCCGTTCCTCCCTGCCCCAATCCAAGAGGCCACTAGAGATGCAGAGTGTGAGGATGCAGACAAAATGCTGGTATTTCCTGAACATTTGGTGTGGAGGGAAGCCTTTAACCTATCGTCTTATACACTTTATTGCTGTGTCAAGTGTTTTACTGATTTGGGATGAGCAGAAAAAGCCTGCAGCTCTTGGAGTCGTGACTGAAGACATCATGCAATTGACATGAAAACACTTCTCGCTTTCTCTGCACTAGACTGGGCAAGGTACTGAGCTGAAGAAATGCATGTAGAGGTTTGACTGCTTATGATGTGGCCACTGTTTTGAAGTACACACTTCAGACCAAGAGGCTTCATGGATGTCTGTCAGAAAGCTTCTTGTCAGGAACTGCTGAAGGTATTGCTAGATGTAAGTGCAGAAATCCTCAAGAAGTAATGAGGTTCTTTGACACTGGACGAGGGAGAGGTGCTGGCATAGTGGCTTTGATCTGTGGAGGAGGATATGAAAATTTGCAACAGGCCCTTGCTGACTGAGGAGGGGACTAGGATGCAAAGTGCAGAATTGCAAGAGTAAATATTTGTGTGCATGAGGTATCCTAGCCAAATTGAGATATCCAAAATGTGGTTTTACACAGGTTCTTGTAGCTTTCAAATGTTAAATAAAACACAGTTTGACTAGTCACTGACACCCACGGTACTGAATATTAATCACAGTGAAACTTTGAAAAGCACCCGTATTTCTTGCTGCTTTTCCACTAATCCAGACATTCTTGGAATCAGATTCACTTCAGTTAATTATCTGTGAGGGTAGCCAATACTGGGGGGGTTTTAAAGAGGTGTTAGAGTAGTTAAGATGCTGACATTATGTTGGTTGCTCAGGCATATATTTTATTATCGCTAAGCTTCTAAGAGATAAAGTTACTATTTATAGGGCTGAGCTGTCCTTCCATTTCTTTTAGTTAAGCATGATCAATACCAAAAGTGTCCAGTAAACTACCACACTCCATTGTAATGTAAAATGTGAACTAATATACGTTAACAAAGTTAATATACTTTTATGCTACAAAACTGATTGATATAATAGTTAGGGAATGGAGCTTATGTAACAGTAAATGCGAGCCTTGTGGTTAGAATGCACCTGGTTATGGAAATTTAGGCTATATAAGTTGTAGCTGCAAGGCTTGTCAGCTTTGTGAAAGCTTAAACCTGTCTGTTGAGCAGCTTAAACTTTGAAGTTGTAGACTGTGAGCAACATGTAATTAAAGAATTTTGGTATCTTATGCTTATAAAAAAAAATGTTCTACTGACATTTCTTATGCCAAGGGAGAGCTTCAAAAGTGTCTGAATGCAAAGCAGGTGCGCAGTGCCTGCTTAATCTTGGTGAGATTTGAGAACAGGTTTTCCTAAGGCTGCTTCAGAGCTCCTGATCCAACCCCCTGACACAGAGGCAGTGGTGGGGATCAGAGGAGTCTTGGCCCATTGTGAGCCTTCCTAGAGGAGCAGTTATTACACTGAGAGCTGGGAAGAGGGGCAGGGGTACTCCTTGCCTGCTCCACGGGTGATGGACAGGGCTGGCTTCAGCAGGTGCTCTGTTGATGCAACATAAGGCAGTGGCAGCAGTGGCCCTGGGGCTGGCCTTCATAACATCAAGTAACTTCATGTTTAGTGTGCAGAGTGATGTCAGTGTGGTTTAGGGTTGCTAGGAGGAAGGTGCCACGAACTCAAGACCAGTTACCTATAAGGGTGAAAATTTCAGTGTGCAGGTGCAAGGAATAAATCTTTAAATAAGTAAGGCAAGGCAATTTAATCAAACATCTGTGGCCTTTGTCAAGGATGTGCTGCACATGGATGCAGACAAGCCTGTGCTTCTGTCTGCCAGTTGTACTTTGCCTTGGTCCCTGAATTGACACAAAATGTAACTTAGTATTAATTAAAATGCTCTCTAACTTTAGTAATGCGTTTATGCTTGGTAAGGCCAAGTACCTGGGTGAAATAGCAATAAACATAGTATAGGACACTTGCAGTCTTGAATTGTGGTCAGGTCCTCCTGAAATTACAGATAAGAAAAAATGAACAAAAATCAAATAAATACATCCAATAACTTTTAATTTCTTGCCATATGGATTCAGCACAGTTGTTATATTTGCAAAACGCTTTTCCTCTCTTTCTGCTTCCTATCCCACTGCCCCCAAAACTTGTCATTTCTTGGTGAAAGTACCGTGCTTTCATCACCCAGATGTTCTTCTAACAGCTTTTGTTAGTGTAGCTTAACTTTCTGCATACAAACTTCAGGAGACAGAGCAATGTCTTTCAGTGTTCATTTGTAAAAAGAATTGCAGATGGACAGAGTGACTTACTTGACTTGTTCTATTAATTTTGTAGCACAAGGAGTATAGGCCAGTGGCTAGGATTAGCCCATGTCACAGAATCACAGGCTGCTGAAACTGGGGAGCATCTCTGGGGCCCTTTCAGTCCCACCCCCTGCTTCAGCAGGATCAGCCACTGCAGGTTGCCCAGGACTGTGGTCAGCTGGGTTTTATTTATTTTGAGCATGTGGAGGTGGTACCCTCTTCAAGAAACAAGTTTTTTCAAGACATGGAATATACTTCAGCTCTTTCCAAGCTGCTGTTAGTGACAGTGTCTTGGAAGCTCTTTTAATCTTAAGGAGAAGGTCTGGGGTCTTTGGCTTTTCCATTTGATGTTGCTTTGCCACTGAGTGCTATCACCTAACATCCCAGCTGTAGTTCGGAGGGAAAGTGGCCACATCCATTATATGTGTGCAAAATTACAAACTGTAAGAAAACAACCAGACTGCAGTAGACAACTCATCCCTGACTGGGTTGTGATTAACATGTCAAATATTTGCTTTTATTCTAACCAGCTGATTAAAGGGACTCACAGGAGTTCTTAGTTTTGCATAGATCTCTTTTACTCCTTCTTCTTTCTGTATAAGCAGCTCAGAGTTTGTCAGGACTGTTGCCATCGTGTTAATTCTCTAGCTTTGCAATTGACTTGGTTCTTCTGTGTACTTTCTGCTGATTCAGAGCTATTAATTCTGTCCTCTTATTCCTATGTCAAATCCTCCCCTGGAAAACTCTGCTTATAGTTCATAAGAGCTCCATTGTATTTTCCTACTTTCTATAGCTTAAGGTGGCAACAAAAGTTGCCCAGTCCATGGGAAACTTTTAAGCAAGCAAAATTCTCTGAACTATGCTTCAAAATACAAGATTTTTTTCTTCTTCAAATGCCTTATTTTACCATGTTTTGTTAAAACCCCTCACACTGCTAGTGACTTAAGTAAATAGTTTGGAGTCAAAATATGGCCTTATAGGCTTTTAAAAAATACTAAATTTCCATTTTTGAACAGAGGAAAGAGTAATTCAAATATTAAAATAAATCACAAACAAGTCTAAAAACTCTTTTCTAGCAGTCAGATCCAGAAAAGATTAGGCTGCATGGTTGCCTAACATTTTATGTACTGTGTTTTCAAGATAGGTGCAAATAAAGTAACTTTTCAGGGAAGCAGCTTTTAGATCACTGTACAAAAAATAAATATGATCATTATTAAGCTAGTCTTATGCATCTCTTTGAAGAAGAAATAAATCTTTTTATTGGTTACAGCAGAGATCTAGCTGACTTTATTCCCTTTGGTTACGTTAGTGAATGCTCCAGATGTGTGGAAAGCAGATACTCCCCCAGATGTAAAAAATTATCTTTGTTTTTTTTGGATGATATACAGTTGTTATTTGTGATTGGGGCATATTTATTTTAGGTAGGAAGGGTTTTCATTTGCTGAACAGGATTTTATGCCAAGTTCTTTATTTTCTCTTGCTCTACAGAGAAACCAAACTTGAAAAGCAGCATCGATAGGTGGGTACAGGGTTTGAAACAAATAATGAGATTTAATTTCAAGAGACTTTGGGCAGGGCTAATTATGAACTGCTGCTTAGCAGTGGGAGTAAACATCCTATCAGCATTGCCTGATGCAGAGATCTCAGCTGCAAACCTCTGCACTGGCTGAGAGGAAAGAGCACAGTTTTAAGTACTTCCACTAGCTGCCTACCTGTGTGTACTTTCCATGTTCCAGGTTCTCCATTTAAAACCTTAGATATACAGTTCTTATTTTAAGATGAGAACCAAGGCATCCTTCTCCCAGATTTTTTATAAGTAAACTACCCCTCTTGGTTTTGCCTGCATAGGACATTCAAGAAAATAACTGTCTGAATGTGAGCTGAGCAGTAGAAGTCTTTTATTGTAGATAATTAATGCTGGTGGGGCAAAACCTGGATTGAAATCAAGTGCTGGTAAGCTCAAAAAACAATTGGAAGGGATGTGATGTCTATGTTCTCTTATTTAAAGTGTTTCTTGAGCAAGTTCCAGTGTGTTGGCCTTTCTGTGTTTTCTACAGGTTCTGTTATGGTTAGGATTTGAATATTTCTACTCGTGTTTTCAGTCCCCTGAGAAGAAGGAGCACAAGACACAGGAGTATAAAATCCAGTTATCCAGTCTTCATTCTGGAAGTTGGAGAAGCTGCCTTTTGCCTCATTGCCTGAGTTTATGCCTTTGTGGCTACCAATGTCCTCATCCTGCAAGAGGGCTGCCAGAGCTTGTGTAAACTGTACAGAGATGAAAGGCCTCTTTGAGCTCAAGACTTTTGCATAGGTCATGAAAATAAGGGGTAAGGAGCAGAGCAGACACAAGTTGGGCAGTCAAAGACCATAACAAACTTAAGAGCGAGTGCCAGGTCCTGTGCCTGGGATGGAATAATCCTGGTTCTCTGTACAAACTGGAGGACAAGAAGCTGGAAAGCAACCTGCAGAAGGAGGTCTGGGGGGTTGGGTTGATGGCAAGTTGAACATGAGTCAACAGTCTGACAGCCAGAAGGGCCAGTTGTGCTCTGGAGTGCATCAAGAACAGCACTGGTGGCTGCTTGAGGGAGGTGATTGTCTCACTCTATTTTGCTCTATGCCTTGTGTGCATTTTTAGGTGCCTCAATGCAATAAAGAGATCAAACTATTAGAGTGTGTCCAGGGGCTGAGGGGTGACCACACAACAGCCTACAGCTTCTTCAAGGAGGGCAGCAGGGGGCCAGGTCCTGTTCGCCTCTCTCTGATTACCTCTAAAAAGACACAAGGAAATGGAATAAAGCTGCATCAGGGGAAGTGCAGATTGGACATAAGGAGAGAGTTCTTCTCTGAGAGGGTGGTCAGTCACTAAAACAGACAGGAAGGAATTTGGCATGGAACCAACCCTGACAGCTCAAGGAGTGTCTGAATGAGGCACTTATTCATATGGTTTATTTATAGTTAGTCCTGTGAGGAGCAGGGTGTTGGACTTGGTGATCCTTAGGGGTCCCTACCAACTGGAGATATTCTCTGCTTGTAAGCTAGTCAGCCACTGATGGAGTAGCAGGTAATGTCCAGCTGTGGGACAGAGACAAGATTGACCACTGCCACCTGGTTCATAGGCCTACAACTGGAAGACCAGTTGCATCATGGAGGCTCTGTGGGCACCCTGTGGTGTGGAGGGAGGGAGAGAAGGAGGGAAGGAAGCAGGAGAGCACTGGCATTTTTAGGAAAACAAGGTTGAAGCAGTCTGGTGCTCAAGTCAGAAAGTTACGTTTGTGGTGATTCATCACAAGCCTCCTTTCTTGGTGTGTCACCTTTCACATGACTAATGGAGGCTCCATTCCGAAGCTCCTGTTGCTTTCTGCAGTGGAATGTAAATATGACTAATCTAATACTGCAGCAGGAAGAGAGCAGTGATAGGTCTTTGCAAAATGTCTTTGCACTCTTATTTGCATGCTTACTTGGATCTCTTGAATACCCTCTAGCTCTTCAGCTATTCAAAACCTATGTTTGCTCTTTTGTTTTACCCACTGTTTTCCTCCCAGCTAATACAAACCATGTTGGTTACTAGAGACAGCCTGCTGAAGATCTGTCCCTTGAGATTCAGGTATTTGAGCTACAGACATGAAAGGAAAATAGTGTAGACACTTCTGAAATATTCTTGAATCTGCTTATGGCCCTAGGAGCTAGAAATACCTGCTGCATTGTACTTTATAAGCAATTTAATATCTGCTTTGTTTGTAAATATTTTTGTTTAGACTAAGAAAATGCTCATAAGCTTAGTTGCTCTGCGTCTTTCTTAAATCTGTAGGGAGTGCAGCATATTCTTGCTGACTCTTACTTCTTGGACCCTGATGGTACCTTTATTGTAGTTCTGTAGCTTTATCTCTTGTTTTCTGATTACTTCTTTCCTGGAACCAGCTGAATCATTACTGAGCTTTTCTCCTTTCAGGCTAAATCACTGAACTTCTACTTTAGTTGCACCCACACATACCAAAAGTGGAGTGAGTATTTTTATAAAAGTAGCTGCTTTAAAGACATAGGAAGCTTTTTCATGAGCAATGGGGAAACATGTTTCTTTGCTGGGAAAGCCAATCTCCAGCACCTCAGAGTGCAGATTATTGTAATGAGTTCTGTAAGCTAGGTTTTGACATTTTTTGTTACTTTATCTCAAAAAAGTAATGTATATGAAGAGCCTGACATCTTGCTGCATGCGTGGAAAGCAGAATTTTGGTTTCAGAATAATGAATAATTCCAGTCAATTAAGCATGATTTCTGTCTTTTATTGACTCTCTTATTTGTTTATTCCTCTGTCAAAACATGTTTTACATAAATTTGGTGATTTGTAATCCCATCCTAAATTATTTTTCTGTGAAGCTCATGTGCAAAATTCCTTAAAACAGCAACATTACTGAAAGCACACCCCTATACAAAGGTTTTCCCCTCCTGAGGGGAACCTCTGCAACTGAAGCCATTCTGAGTTGCTGGATTAAGTTTTATGCTGGCAGCGGGAAACTCTTCATATAGCCTCGTTTCTGCTCCAGGTAAAATTTCAGTTGCACCAAAGTATAATGTTGAGTGTATGTGCTTGTTTTTCCATCTGCCTGTAAAGAAACAGGGCTCTTGAAATATACACACCAGTGTAGCATTCATTGTCTTAGTGATACACCTTTGACTTTGAGATAGATGGTGGTGACAGTTTGTGAATGTCCCTCCCTCTGGGTGCTACTCAGAGTGTTTTGAGGAGTGTGCATCTTCAGCAGATCACTATGCCTGTCCTCTTGGAGTTAGACTACCAGATTCTGATCAGGTCCTGTCTTAGGCATACCTCCCAGAGGACTGTAGCCTGAGAGATGTATGTACTTGAGAAAACAAGCAAACTAGAATTCAGGTTTGAGGAACAACTATGGAAATATCTGTTAAAATTTCTTGAGTTCTTTGGCCTTTTTTTGTCTGTTGATATGGAGGTTTCTTGGCGTAGTCTAACCAAACCAGTAACTTCAGAAGTAAATGATATTTGTGTCTTAGCACCTGCTAATTTTATATAATTGTGTTGCAAGATGATGTAGACTTCAGATAAATGACCTGCAACTATTTTGCATTCTGTGAAGTAGTTTCTCATGAGCTTAGTATCTAAAAGAGCTTGTGGTCTCCACCTGAAAGAAGGAACACCAAGTAAAATATCTTCTTGCTTTCTATTCAAGATCTATAGTTCCTTACTTTATCCAGGAGGTTTTAAATCTGCTTTGCTTGTGCACCACAATAAGGCCATCAATTGTCCTTTCCATGAAAGGGCTTGTCACAGACCGGGCAGGGCTACCTCCCTATGTGTCTGTGAGCAAGGTGGTTTTCAATTCAACTGTTACACTATGGGAATCACTTCCTAGACTTCAAATTTCAGTTTCTGCTGTAGCAATTCAAGAGGCCAGACTGCATACTTTTTTATTCCATTTGAGTTGCTTCCCTAAAAAAAAAAAAAAAAAAGTATCGTACTCTCTTTTCTTTCTTGTTAAAAAAGATATTATTGATGCCGTTATCTGAGAAGGAAAAGAGATTTCAATTTTGGCCTCAGTTATGATGAAAGATGTTACCAGGTATATGAGCATCCATCATTCCTGGTATTAGACTCATGACTTAACTTAGCTTGGTCTGTCATGTAAGTGAAAGGAGCATTCTGCTTGTGGTTTGATTTTGGTGTTTGTGTTTTATTCCTCTCTTCAGACCTTGCTGTAGCCTGTTCTGATGCCTGTTTGGTAGTCACAGCCTTAGAGGAAAAGCCAGACACATCAATGCTTTATGCAGGCATCTTCTGAGTTAAAGTAGTTTCTGTCTGGAAATAACTTTTGCTCTGGCTGGCTTGATACTCATTAAGTAGAAAAAGTCTTCCAGCTTCTATGCAGCTGAAGCAGTCTATTTGGATGTCTTTTTCTTGAATAGCTGATACTTTCATGCCTTTTTCTTATTCCATGCTTCAGTGAAAGTAGGGATGATGAAAAATCAGAAACACCCCAAGCAGCTGTTTTAGCTCTTCACTTACCTTACAAGCCTCTGCTGCTGAGATCACACTACTATATTCATGCTGCAAAATTAGTTTGTATCCTGTATGTATTGAGTTGGTGTGTTTGCAGTTGGCTGGGTAAGCAGCAGTAGCTCTAGCAACCAACTTAATACACCAAGGGACAGTGTTCTTTTCCTAGGGACTGAAAATAGAATTTAATCTCCCTGGAGACCTCCATAGTGGTGCCAGCTGTGTTTAGCTGTTTTTTAGGAAGTTAAAAAGACTGCTCAAGATTGTGTGTGCCAATATCTTAACCACCTTCATGCTGCTAACCTTTGTTAGGGGAAAGACAAGTCTTATAAACCCATGAAAATTAATTTTCAGTACCAAGATATTAAATCCATTATCTGATCACATAACTTTCATAATGGCCTTTGTGGTCTAAGGCTTTTCTTCACACTTGAATCTTGTGCATTGGAGCTGTTCCCCTGCTTATTTTGTTGTTCAGTAGAAAGAAGGCTGGGAAAGAGTGTACTATGGATGGCACTAAGAAAACATGCAATAGCAGTGGCAAGAATAAAGGATTATGTGCATTGCTGACTGCAGGAATATATGTACTTACCCTTTGGGTCATTTCTATAGAGTCAATTTTTAGTGTGATTCCTGTTTTTTTTTCTAGAAAGACATATGGATAGTGATCTGGAAAAACAGAAGAATGTCTGTCTTCAACCCTGACTCTAAATATTCTTCTAGATTGTCTCAGGAAGCAGAAAACATACCTCAGGATAGATCAGAGACGTGTTTATGACTTCATTAAATGTTGGGTTTGAGTAAGAAAAAAGCATTGTCCTTACTATTTCTTTATCTTCTACAGGCCAGGATGACTTCTCCTTAGGAGATGCACTTGTGGAAGGTAAGCAGGAAAATTGTGGCTGCTCTTTTGGCTCTTTTATTTCCAAGTATCACTGTATGACCAAGCATGACAACTTTGCCACATATGGTTTGTTTAAACCTCAGTGGAACAATTCAGCCATGTGTTTGTCAAGGTGTTGACCACATAGAACTCAAATTTGTCTTCGAAACAATTAAAGATTTCTCTTTGAGGCAAAATTGTTTTGCTATATAGATTTGGTCTTGTGCATTTTGTTGTATAGACATGCATTATACTTGTCCTTTATCCTTCATGTAGCTTCTGAAGAGTGTGTTAAATAATATTTAACTTTTTTTTTCCCTAACCATACTTGACAGAAAGTACAGAGAAGCCTCCTATAACTCCGAAGACACCATCAGATTCAGGTGAGATCTAATTGGCTTGTAATGCCTTTTACTGTAAAATCAAGTGTAGTGTACATACTAATTTGAGATCCTGGATTTTTCAATTTAGTGGCACATAGGGTGTGGTTTTTTTCTATAAAAGAAAGCAGTTCCCTAATAGCAAAAGAATTTCTTCATTTTGGAATCTTCCACTAGTGTTTTCAGGAATATACTTTGTGATTTCACAAGCTTAATGACCCTGTGAGAATCCCTTCTGCTGACTTTCAGCCTGAATATTTGGAGCTTGCTCACCTTGAGCTGGCCCTTGGCAGGTCCCATGATCACCAGAAGGACAAAAATCGCTTGGCAGGTAATGCCTGGTAACTCTGTGGGGCTTTTCTCTGAGTAACTGTTGAGTGAGCTTGTCATTACATTCATGGTGAAAACATTGTGAAGTGCATTTTGTGTAAAAAATAGTCTAGGACTAGTTCGGTTTTTGCTTTACATTTAAACTTCCATTCTTTCTTTGTAGATGATTTTGACTTGAGCCATGCTCTTGATCCTGGTAAGTATCATATTTTCTGGATATTGCTCACAGTTACCTGGTGCAATTTCTATCCATCCTTTATGACCTAAATATAGTAAGGGCACAGAGTTGATTAAGGTAGCAAACTGCAGATAAAAATAATTGCTGTCTAGTTATGTTAGTTAACATTAATATTTAAAGTTCTGGATCACAAAAACAGTGTGAATTTCAATAATTTCTTAGCCAACTACTACTTGTTTCATTGCCGTGTTTCACTAGATGGCACTAATTCCATAAACTATTACCTATGGAAGTAAATGTTAAATCCAAAGTAAACTCTCCCATTACAGGAAGTAATTTTGTTAGCACAAGGAGACATGAATCTGTTAGAAATAATTTGAAGGAAAATACTCTTATTTTAAGACTGTGACAAAACAGCACAGAGATAATTTCTAAGATCTCTTATTCTCCTATTTTGTGGCCAGCTAATTGAAGTATCACTGACCATATGTCTAGTTCTATTCTGTGTTCCTTGTCTGTTTTTCAGATCAGGTACCAAGGTTTATTTTTGGTTAAAATCTGGTAATTTTAAAAGAGAAAACAGCCAAGTAATCTCTACCTGGTAGAAAAATTCAACGAAGTTCAGCCTTGGAAATCAGATGTGCAAACTAAAGTGCAGCACAACACTTAGTGCATTTCTCTGTGTATGTTCTGTCATGGCAAGGATCTGACATGCAGGTTAATGTAGCAGGAACACTCTTGGTTGCATTAAAACACAGTGTTTAGCTAAGGGACTACAAAGAAATTCAGCATTAGCTAATGAAAGGAAAATGACATACGGAAGTTTTAAAATATTTTTTTTGGTCAGAGCATCTTTCAAAGTCATTATATGCTCTGCTTTTGGTTTCTTCACAAAAGTATTTTTGCTCACTTTATTCTAACTCTTATTTGTCTGCAGATGATCCCAAGCCACATCCTCCTGCAAATCCTAGAGACACTGGTAAGACTGATCAAACAGGAATTTCTGAACTGTTGAAGAGTATTTGTAAATCTCTCATAGTCTCTTTGAACATTACTGTACTGTACTATATCTTAACATTTTTTTTTTTCCCTAAATCTCTCTGCCATGATTAGATAACCCCAAGCGAGATCAACCTAAAGGCTCTGGTAAGACTTCTTGCACAAACTCCTGACTCCTGACTAGGTTTTACTGTCTCAGTTACACTTCTAATAATTGATCCTTGTTAATTTTCTGCTATGTATGTCAGATGTGGAATACATCAAGCACTGAGGATTGAGGAAAAGTTGTCTTGCAAATAAGCTTTGCATCAGTCTTGAAATTCCATAACAAACCTGTTGAGTCACTTTCACTTAAAAACAGGGTGGTGTGGGGAAGAGACAGGATGGGACAGTGTGTGTGTGCTTGGGGCAATGCCATTCTTGTCTGCCTGTGGTGGAGCACCCGTGTATTGGATTGAGTTCTTTTTTTACAAACTGGATCCCTCCTAGTCATGCTAAAAAGTAAGTAGGAACTGCCTATGATCTTTATTCTTAAAGGATCTAAATTAAAGGTAAAGCTCCAACATAAAGGGTTACTTCTTTTTTTTTATTTAAAGGCCCAGTTAAGAAATATAATTATTTGTGTTTGAAATATAGATTTAAAACATGTCATTTTCTGCTTGTTCTGCTTTAGAGGTTCTCTGTCTTTGCCTAGCCCAGAACAAAACAGATATAGATGGATGCAGCTGTGATGATGCCATTATCCATGAACATGGTGGTAAAGAGCCCTGGAATGCAAGCCTCACTTCTTGTTCTTTCACCTGCCTGATTTGCAGCAGATACTTGAATTTGAGTCTTGCAAGCCTCAGTACAGTGCTTTTGCCACCCAACTAAAACAACCCCTAATGCAATACTTTTATTTTTTCTGCTGGAAACATATATGCTTTGCATAACTAAATATTTATTTGGCAGCAGAGGGAAGGAGGAGACAGGAAGGCTCCATGAGGTAGGGTTCAGTGGAAATGGAGAGGGACTACTTCAGTGTCCTGCAATAAATCAGAGAAGGGAATTACATTTGGACAGTCTGTGACCTAGAGACATAACTCTGAAGAATCATTCACAGTTGCAGCCTTGAAAAGAAATGGTCCTTTTTTGTCCACATTCTTTCTTTGCTTTCAAAGGATAGTGAGATTTGAGCTATTACAGTTAAGCAGCTTATAGAGCTTGCTTAACCTGATTTGTGCAGTACTACCTGGTCATGGGCACTGACTTCTCTCAGTTGTTCAGGAAGCCCAGAGACAGGAGTGCTGCTGTCAAACTGCATAGTGCTGAGCTAAAGGGATTTCATATTGTGAGGGCTTTTTAAAAGGTCGAATGTTGTGACTCTGGTGCTGAGCCCAAAACCACCGCAAATTCAGTTAAATAGTCTTGAGAAAATTTCCATGTTATGTGCCTTGGTGTGTCTTTTTCACTGAACTTAAAACATGGTAATGTTATTTGCATTTTTTACAGGCACATTGGATGATTCAGATCTATTTGATGGCAATTTACCAAGAGGAGGTGGTGATGGTAGTGGCAGCAATGGTAAGAGAGTCGGTTGTGCTTCATTTTGTTTCTATGGCTAGCTGAGCTTTTAAGAAAACCTTGCTCACAAGCTGGTTAAACATGCTCTAATTTGTTACACCTTTGCTTCTGGTACCTGAAACTTAAGAGCATACCTTTGAGTTCAAAGGTAATGTGTTATGTTTCTGCCAAAAAAAAAACCACCCAAGCATTTAAGGGGTAAAAACTGGTCTAGAGCAACAACTTTGAGTAATTTTTACTGTTACACTAAGAAAGATGGCTTCTAAAACTGAAATGTGAATGTGACACTTCCTTCAAAATTCACTATGAATATAGTTCTTAAGGTCACCCAAACGCTATTTTTAGATCTGGGACATACTCTCAGTTGCTTTTTTTATTCTTGTAGTTAGGAAGTGTAGGAGTGGGTCAAAAGAGGGTCCACCTTGTGTTCTCAAAGATTTCCTTTGTCCCTCAGGATGAACTGATCTTTACACTTCCAAGTGATCCTTAGTCTTCTCTTCTTTACTGTGATGATGGTGTTGGTGAGGAACAGGTTGCCCAGAGAAGCTGTGGGTGCTCCATCCCTGGAAGTGTTCAAGACCAGGTTGGATGGAGCTCTGAGCAGCCTGGTTTAGTGGAAGGTGTCCCTGCCCGTGGCAGAGGGTTTGAAACTCAGTGATCTCTAAGGTCCCTCCACCATCATATGATTCTATGTAGGATATATCTACTCTGAGCAATATAAAACCATTCCATAGCCTGCCAAACTTTTTTTGGTCGTTTGCTATGTCTAAGTGTTACGGTGCAGCTCATTACAGAGATGGTCATTGGAACCAAGCTGCAGTAATGGCCATCCTTAGGATGGGGCTGGTCATCCCTGTGTGTGTTGCTGCAATTTTACTATTTCCAGATCAGAGTTAAAGTACCTTAAGCTTATTAAACAAGATTCCCCAAGTGTTCTGTGCTCATTTTGTAGAAGTGCTGAGCACTCAAGGCTGGAGTTGGCACCACTCTGAGCCATGCTTCGAAAACAGAAAGTTTCAGTGCCAGTTTAGCACAGTATGGATATAATAGATGGTTTTTAATTTTGCATAATTAATTGATGAAATGCTCATTATTATATGAGTGTTCTTTAGACATATTAAAATGTAAACTCTTCATTCTTTTTTACAGAAAGAAAGGGCCCAACTCCAAAAAATGGCCAAGAAGAGGAGGGTAAATGCATGAATTTGTGTGTATGATGGTTTCTAGATGAATGAAGCTTGTTTTCTGGGGGTTTCTGCATTGCTAATGTTCTGTAGAATGGTAATCCCAGCAACTCACTGATTGGAGTGAGTTACAATTAAAAAACTTTTGTGGAATCTGGAATTCTTAATTTCAAGCTCTGCTTCTATAATCCTTTAACATTTCTATGTTTCAAATGATTCCTAAGTTTTAAGGTCTCAGAGATGCTGATGCAGTGATAACATGCATACAAAGTAGATATGGCTATGAAAGTATAGCTTTTTTAATTGGTGGAACTTAAAACAGGCATGCTTATGTTCCTTAACAACTGGCATTGCTAAGAAATCAATGGTTATAAAGTGAGAGGATTCACTCTTCATTATGCACAAAGACATAGTTGGTTATTACATTTTCATGTAATTTCAGTTTTATGGTTTTTGTAAGTGTTCAGAGTTTACTCTGAGACAATACATGTTTGATATGGCTTTCATTCTGAAAAATGTATACAAACTTCTCTGGTTTTTTCAGCTTCTCAGGGAGCAATAGCTGGAATTGTAAGTGCTGTGGCTGCTACTGTAATTGGAGCAGTATCTAGTTTCATTGCTTACCAGAAGAAGAAACTCTGTTTCAAGCAAAGCGGTAAGAACTCTAAGTTAGTTTTGTTTCCTACTGTCTAAAGAGAGTCAGTTTTGTGTTGATATGTAGAGTATAAATTGATCCTATGCATAAGATAGTTGTAATAGCCCAGTGAGTTTATGTTCACAGGGAGTAACCTTTCTTATTAGACATCTAAGACTGAAGAATTCCTTGCCCAAAAATTAGAGTTTCATACCTAGGAGGACTTAAAGCTTTAAATTTCTTAAAATAAGAGCACTTCTTGCTGAAAAATAAGCAGGAGAGACTGAAAAAATACATTTTAAGGAAAATCAAGTGGAGGTTGGGGATTAGAGACTTTTTTGTGCTGAAAAATACTTTGTAATTTCTAATTTTGTATGTTTTGCCTTTGTGTCTTCACAAGATGCCTGCCTACTGACTAGTTTTATGACAACTTACCCCAATGATCTTTCCCAAAAGATTCTTCTGCAATCATCTATTGCCTGCTATCTGCTTCCTTTCCACCTAAATAAGATATAACTTGGATCAGAGAACTTTGGGAGTACTGTGGGTGATAGGAGGGGTAAGAACCTTTGGTTACATCTGTTTCAGTCTTTCTGACTGTTTAGTGAAGCGATAGAGCAGCCATTCAGCCAGGCACTGGTGTTTTGTACTTTGGGAAGTTTGGAAACTGAGTAATATCTATACCACCATGCATGTTAAAATTAACTTGTGCAGACAAAACACGGGAAACTCAACTGCTATCTGTAGCCTGTTTTCTTCAGTGCTGTTTATTCTCTCAAATTATCTCTATTTATTAAGAACCTCAAATATAAGAGAATTTGAATGCTAAACGTCTGGTTTTTTCCCAGCAGATGAAGAGAATGTGAACATGGACAGCCATAGGGGAGCGCAATCTGAGCCACCTGGTAAGACAAGAATCTAGATGGAAGATCAGCTCTTTGGTGGGGATCCTATTAAATGCACTTTATTGACATCTAACACACTGGAGAAAATTAATTGTGCTGCTTTGCTTAAAAAAAAAAAAAAACCTAACAAAAAAGCCAAAACAATTTTGGCAGAATACGAGCTAACAGTGTACCCAGGTGGCCAAGAAGGCCACTAACATCCTGGCCTGCATCAGCAGTAATGTGGCCAACAGGACCAGGGCAGTGATTGTCCCCTGATGACCTCGAGTGCTGTGCTCAGTTCTGAGCCCCTCACTACAAGAAAGACATTGAGGTGCTGGAGAGAGTCCAGAGAAGGGCAACAGAGCTGGGGAATAGTCTGAAGCACACGTGCTATAAGGAATGGCTGAGGGAGCTGGGGGTGCTTAGCCTGGAGAAAAGGAAGCTCAGGGGTCATCTTTTCAGCTTCCTGAAAGGAGGCTGTAACCACATGTGTGTCAGTCACTTCTGCTAGGTAAGAAATGATAGGACAAGAGGAAAAGGCCCCAAACTGTGCCAGAGGAGGTTTAGATTGGATATTTGGAAAAATTTCCTCATGGAAAGAGTTGTTAAGTTTGTTAAGGGTTGTTAAGCATTGGAATGGGCTGTTCAGGAAAGCAGAGGAGTTGTCATCCCTGGAGGTATTTTACAGATGTATGGCACATAGGGACATGGTTTAGTGGTGGACTTGGCAGTCTGGGGTAACAGTTAAGATGGATGATCTAAAAGGTCTTTTCCAACATTAATGATTCTGTGATTTTACCATGACAACAAACTCAAGCATTCAGTTCTGACAGTATGGCCACTCTTCTCTAGTTTTTTTTGTTGAACAGATTGGTTTATTGCCTTGAGACGTTGTGGAAATATAGAAGCTTAGAGAAAGTGAAAAACTGATTTTTCTCTGCAAAAAGTATTATTAGAGGCAGTTGTGAAAACACAAGCCTGCTCCTTCACTGTGATGCATAACTGCAGTTGGAAGTTTGTGTATGTTGTTTCTGATTGGAATCTGAAATGTTTTCTAATTAAAAACTGATATAGAACAGTGGAAGAATATATATAAAAAATAAATGATGTTTGGACAGAGATGAAACTACACGGGATGCAAGGAGGACTGAACTCACTAGCATGTTGTAATTAAAGTGTTCTCTGTTGTGAACATAGAGTGATTCTTGTATGAAATGATCATCACATAATTAATCTTTCAACAAAGGTGAGAGATGTGGAAAGGTCTCTTTTAAAGCAACAAACACTGGCAAACTCACCCTTCCATGTATGGTTGTGTAGGCTAGGACTTGGCTGATAGAAAAGATTATTCACTCCAGGAATCCATGGATAGAACTGCAAGAAATGGTATAGGTGAAAACTTGGTCTTCTAGCCCTAGTGTCTGGTCAACAAAATAAGAAGCAGTATAACCTCATGCTGAAGTTCACTGGATGCTTTTGAAATACTGAGTACTAAAATCTCAAAACAGTATTTATTTGCAAAAAAAATTTTCTGTGAGTTTAACCTGAAACCTGCAGAACTATTTGGGGGATTTTTATAATTAAAAAAAATATAATATACCTTATTTCTCTCAGGTATTGCATCAGTTTGTTATTAATTTCCATCTGGTTCATTATCTTCTTTATAGACACTTTTTCTTTAAGCTGTTAAATATATAAAACTCTCAAGTACTAAACATCTTGAGACTGGCTGTAAGGATTGAAGAGAGTCAGGTATCCTCAATTCAGCTGTGTGTCAGTGAAGCAAGTAGTATCATTCAAAGACCTCTACCAAAGGCAGTTAAAATGAGTTGTAGCTCGTATATGCTAGAATTTTGGCCAAGATTCACCAGGACTCAAATGTGTCAGATAATGCATACTTTATTTTAACCATTAAAGTCATACTTGGGATGTTATCATATGTGATTACTCCTACCTACGTATTGATGTCATATTACATCCCAAATTTTCTACCTCTATTATATTTTGCAGACAAGCATGATCATGTGTTGAGCTAAGAGACTGAGCAGCCATGCTCAGCATGGTGCTGCTCCTGATATAAGTTCTGGGAGTCAGCAGATGTTAGCTCTGCTTCTGTACCTACATGGTTTCCAGTTAGAAGCAGTCTCGCACTAAGCCAGGTTGAATGGCATTGCAGAATATATCTACATTTTTAAAATTTTATGTAGGCTTATCTTTGACTTCCTGAACATGTAGTTAACCTACAAACTTTCTTTCAATAACTGGTTTTGTTCTATGAGTTACACAACCTGTTTGCATCTGCAAGAACTGCAAACCTGAGCTGAGTGTTGGGTTACACTGCAAGTGTAGATAGCTTCCCTGATGTAGTAGGATGTGGTTATTTGAGTGAGAAATCTGGGATGTAATATCCCTTGGTATGCAGCCTTTTGGCTTCACAGAATCAAGCCTCTGCTTACCTGAATTTATCACACTGTGTCAAACGTGTACAGAAAGTTTGTTGACTGCATAAACTATTATGTAGTAATACATAACTTACATTGTGTGCTTACTTAGTGCATTAACCTTAAATTGTTTTTCACCTTTTAGTTCAGCGCACACTTCTGGAGAACTAAAGAAAGAGTGATGAAGAACAGATCTTTGGAACTGGATAAAGAACCTGCATTCTGCCTGAAAAAAAGAAAAGGAAACAAAAAAAAAGTATAACATAAACAGCAGAGTGAAGTTTCATGAGAAAACAGTTCTTGTTTGAAACACCTCTGGGACTGTGACTTAGACCTGAGTACTTCTGTATGGTTAGCCCTGTGAAGCATTGTTGCACACCAGTACATGGCCTTAATGACAAGAGTGTAGACGTATGTTGTGCCTTTACATTCTTCCCTGGACTCCTCTGACAAATGGGTGTGTCTCAAGTGCATTCAGTGTGTTTAACTTTTCCTTACCTCTCCAAAAACAATACGCAATTAATGTTTGGGTATTGCTTTCAGGCAGTACAAATTTTTTTTTTTTTTTTTTAAATAACCCGTATGCAGTGAGCGAACCAACCAACCAGCTTGGTGTATGTTGTGGGCACCTGAAAGCAAAAGGCTCACTGTGTATGGATGGTGGATCTGGGTGTGGGTGCTGCTGATCCAATCTGTGTAGCTGCCTGGGCCAGCTGCCAGGGGAGAGATACTTGTTCTTGAGCATTCAGGAGACAAAAATTCTGTTTTGTTTTTGGATTTTTTTCGTTGCATCTGTCTGGTACAGATTGAGAAAACCCAAAGTTAATGCACACAGAGCCTTCATCCTTTCTGACTCTTCCTGCTTAGCAAGTACTGAGCTGGTCAGTTGTGGAAAAGCCTGTTTTGCAGATCAGAGCCTGGTATTTCTGGTGATATTGATGTTTGGCATAATCTAAACAATCGTGGATGAAGTACTTGGGAGTGGGGATTAACATCTTCAGACTTCCATAGCCAAAAGCTTAACAGAAAAAAATTTTGAGTTCCGAAGGCTTGTCATAAACGTGTAAGGGACAGAAACAGTACTACAGTTCCAAAGTACAAACAGCAAGACTGACCAGAACAAGCCAACCTCACTGCACAGGTATCTGCTGAACAGTAGAAATAGCAAACATGAGAAGTGCTTTTGGACTTGTGAAGGATTGCCCTCAGGATGATGACCTATGATTTCATCCTCCTGTGAAAGCACTTGTGACCTGTGCTGTGGCTCTTGAAAGTGACGGGAAAGTTTCAAGGTTCTGGAAACATGGAAAACTACAACTCATAACAGTTAAAGGACTAAATCTGGAACAATAACTAGTTCTGTCAGGAAGGAATAGTCTGACCAGTTTTGTTGGCTTTCATTCTAATTGATTTAAATTTTCATGCAGTTTTTTACCATATGTGTCTTACTAATGGGCTTCAGCCACCTGACAAAGTTCTACAGGAAGATGACATTTCCTGGAACATCTTAGAAGTCATTAATGAATTTGGATATTAAACCTGTAAATATATCTGTACATTCAAATATGAATGTATGCCAAGGATAATTCATTTAAGAATTTCTTGTACATGTTTCTTAGCTTGCAACAAAGCTTTACACAAATTTTAGTATTTTGTTATGGAATTAATTTGTAAGTCTCTTTTTGCCCCATGTCTGCTTTTAGTATAAAAGTGCTAAAACCTTGAAGTGTGTTTGAGAGTGCAAAAGTGATTTCTATATAAACATTTGATTTATGTAAATACAAAGAAAAGAAATGTACTGCTTGCCTACATGAATAAACAGATATATCAATGCCAAGTGTAGAGAAAACAGAAATGACTTGTGTTTGTTAGGGGTAGAATGGCAGGGGGAGCTCAAACTAGCTTTTAGCTAACCAGACTCTTGAATCCTTTTTCAGCTTTTGTGAGCCTAAAAATTACTTATTAAGACCTTCTATCAACATTGAAATTTTTCTAAAAATAAACTTAACAAAAAAAAGTTTACCTGTTCTGTTTTGTAGTAGTTCTGAAAATAAAAAGCTTGGTGCTTACCTGGGGAAGTATCCTTTAAATAGTTTGTCTTCCTGCTCCATCAGCAGCTCAGGTTTGTTTTGTACAGACATTTTAATCATTTTAGAAGGAAGCTGGCCAGACATGAAAAGCTTTGAGCTGCTTGCTCAGGGTGCTTACCCTGAGCAAGACAGGGTAAAGAAGACACAGGTGTGAAGACACCTATCTGTGTGAAGGACAGGCATGGCTTTTGAAGAAGATTTGGTTACCCAGAATCTACTGAAAATATGTACAGCAGTAGAAGTCTTAGTATGGGCAAACTTAACAGTTTAATGTTCTTCATCCAGCTATCATCACATCCTTAAGCAGTAGACAGTCTTGCAGGGCCATGTGTTGTTTCACCTTCTGATGTGAGAGGACCATAACTGAATGAGAGGGCAAGGCCAAGTGCCTAAATAGTAACAAATTTACTGATTTTTCCAATTTACTTATTTGTCTAGTTATGGCTCCACAGTCTGGAGTTGTGGAAGAAGGAAAAAAGACTGGCTGCTGCCACCTGGGTGTAAAATGTTAAGGAAAAGGCTTGAAATTACCTTCTGTTTTCTTGTGAGAAGTTATCAATTTATGTGTTTCTGTTACTTACCTGAATAAAACGTAGCAGTTCACTTGTAGACATTGGAATATTAATTGCTACATTGCTATTTGCCTCAGCACCCACTGAAACTTGGATCTTGTTTCTGCCTCACTCAACTGCCATTATGTTACAGAGCTAAATATCCTAAATATCCTAAGTCATCATTTCTCCCATTCATTGAGAGAGGAAATATTATCAGTTACCAATTTATTCACCACCCTACTGAAGTAGTTTTACAGTCACATCCCACAGATCAGCTGCTGCCCATCATGACCTTATGAGCTACTGTCGACTTTCTGATATGAATTTGGGAATTAACCTTGTAGTTTCTATACATGTTTCAGTCAGACTGAGCAGTGGAATGAAAAAAATACTGTTGTTTCTAGGTCCAAACTGCAAGTTCACCCAGGTGAGGTACCTTTACAATCAAACTGAGTTAAAATAGATGGCACCAAAGAGTGTTGTCCCATTCCTGTGGCATACCCTCTTCACTTCCATTTCTTTATTCCAGTCAGTAGATTCCTCATCCTTTGAGGATGAGGAGGAGTTACCATTAGTAATAGGAGGGAAACTAATCAAAGCAGGATCTTGCTGTAGAGTAACACGTCACTTTATCTTCTACAAGGTAGCTGCAGTAGCAGTTTGCTTCATCCTATTGGTGGAAAAGTCTGCTTGAAAAGTGTTTTGATGGTTTTCAAATGCAATATTCATTTCAAATACTTATCCAAACTTATCCAAATTAATTCAGTGGGCTGTGCAAATGAAAGCAAGCAATTCTTGAGCATAAAATTTGGCAGCTTTTTTGCAGTAGCTCTTTTTTATGCATATTTCAATATCTGTGCCAAATTTTGAAGGCTAAGAAAAACATTTTAGTGCACTCAGTTTTCAGTGTATCTTGGGCAGAATTACACTTTCAATGCTGCTTTTCTGTGTTTTTGGTGTTTTTTTTTTCACATATTACTTTAGACTGCCATCTCAAGCACATTGTTCTCTGTGTGTTTTTCACTTGAGAAGATTTTGAAGCAAGCCCTAACATTTTCATAGGTTGAAAATATTACTTCATTTTTGCTTTTTTCTGGTACACAAATACAGAAGACACATTTGAAAGGAAGTGAAGAGATTATTAGGAATAGGAAAAGTACTTAAATGGAGCAAAGCCAGAGTTTTTCCAAATCCCTGCATTTGGAGTACTTTAAGAACCACAAGAATAAAATACACATTCCTCCTTCTGCTTGTGAAAAATCATTGAAGTTTTAGCTAGTGCCTATTAATTTTATTCTTCTACTGACAAGAAATTTTATCACAATTCACTTGTGTGTTTGGCTTACATTTAAATTAATGGCTTATATTACTGGATGCTTCAATATTTTAATTAAAGTTCTTCTGGTTTTGTGACAAAAGATGAGTTGGATAGGATATTAGGGGCATTCCCAAGTAGTTCTAGTGTGTAATTCAGTTCTTTCATCTCCAATAGACACATAGAGCAGTTACCCATGCCAAAGAAAGCCTCGTCTGACCTCTGCTCACAGGAAGATGGGACTGCCACTGTGACGAGTTGTGACAGAATTCTTTTTCCCTTTTAGCTTATCTCATATAAAAGAGATCTGATGGGCTAAATGTATGTGGTGTGGAGAACAGATAGACACACTTCCTCCTTTTCTACCCCCATTTGCCATTTCTAAAATATTGGGGTTTTCCTTTAAAGACAAGTAGAAAACCAGGCAATTCATCTGCCTTGTCATCTAATAGTAGGCAGAACTTTAATTTCCTTTAAATTGAAAAAGATGGTTTTTCAAGTGCTAAAACTGCAATTTTTGGTCAGGTGTTCTATTTCTTTTTAAAATACAATATTTTTTACTTGCTATCTTGGGCAAGCTGTTGCATGTTTTTGACAAAATTGAGATTAAGAAGTTCCTGCAATGCCCCTAGGAACAGGAATGGGATAAGTATTCAGGCCATCCTGACTCCTACACTAGATCTGCTCCTTCCAGTGCCACCCACATTCATATTGTTTTTATTTATATTTTGTATTTATTTCATTTTATTGCTAGACAGGGCAATAGCTGGCTTCAGGAGAACTAAACAAGATCTGCATCATCTTCAAACTTTGTCTGAGAATGTTCAATATCACAATGAAGTTGTACCAGCTGACAGGTGAGACAATGCATTTTGGGAAGACTTCCCTTACAGAAACAAATGTGTTGGAGTAAAGCTACTGAGCATATGTGAGCTGTTTGGACTTGCCTGATACTCATACCTAACCTTGCCAGTATTCCTGTTCCCTTCAGGCAAACTAGTCACTTGTATGAAGATCAGCCCATGCGGGCCTGCTTTTGATATTCTGGAAAAAACAAACAAAGAAACAGTGGATTTATGGGATTGCTCATTTCATTGTATAGTTCTTGTTTTAACTAGCAGTAAAAGTCACCTCTTCAGCCTAAATGTCTTTAACTCTTCTGAAACTGAGGAATTGGCCATGGCATGGAGAATGATGATACTCAAATTGAACTTTAGGCCTTCTAAAAGTAGGTATAAGCCAGACCTTTATATAACATTCTGCTCTTTCAAAGCTGGGCAGGAGACAGGGAGGGGGAGTTAACCTATTTGAACATCAATCTCCTTCAAGATCCAGTATCACCAAGTTCTATCAGTCCAGCTTATGTTGTTGCATCTGTTCTTTGTAGTTAGCATAAAAGCTTGAGTCCTATTGTATGTTTTGGGTAACACAACAGAAATGCAGCTGGGGGCAGCCTGTGCCTCACATCAGACTGAATCACCCAGCAACACCACGAACAGTCAGATTGGCCACTCATGGTAGCAGAGTCCTGAGCTATTTGCTGCCCTAGACAAAACAGCACTGACAAATCCCCCTGCAGCTTACCCCCCAGCACAAGTGATGATGCACAGTCACCTTGCTGTGCTGGGCACCAGGGTGGTGGCTGCAATCCAGTTCAAAGGACATGAGTGTTTGACACATATGTTTGCTAGAGAGATGCTATGACAAAACTGGATTTAAATCACATCAGTAATTTAAAAGTATGTCCATCTACAGATGGATGCATGATTTTTGTTCATTTTCTAAAGTTTTGTATCATTACACTCAGCATTATCTTACATCTCTCTCCATGTAGGATATGCATGGATATTCATATTTAAAAAAAAAACCCAAACTTGATCAATAGAAACAGTCATGATGGGCAATGTTTACCTGTAAAGATAAGCATCCACTGAAGAGCTAAGCATGCTTCAGTTCAGTAGTCCAACATTACATTTTAAGTTTAGAAAACTAGATTTGTTGTCATCCCTCTGTAGGCAATTCCAAGTTGCTGCAAGTTAATTCTTCTGTTGCTGCAAGTGGACTCTTGACCTCCATCCACTTCCTTATTACAGTGGTCTGAGTAAGGGGTTGAGGCTCACAGAATTGCCTTTATCAGCTGCTATAACTGAGCCAAGAAACAAGCAGAGAAGTGGTGCTTTGAGGACAGAGTATGTCTGATTCTTTCAAGCATGCTTCAGAGAAGGACGGTCTCCTCTTACAAGCTGCTTGAGCTCCCACAGCACCACACCCTGCTTTGAAGGTGAGGATGTCAAACAGGTTGGCTTCCCCCTCTGGGAAGGAGGTGGATCCAGCATGTTCTGGCTCCCTCCTCATTGGGTGCTGCCTCTGCTTCCCCAGCTCTCTATGCTTCCTGCCTGGGTGATATATAGGTTTTTTGGAGCACAGGTGGTACCTAACTTGCTGCTCACAGCTTGGCCCCAGTAGGGTTGCTTGTTTTGTATGTAAAAAGGTTTCTCTCTCTCTCTCTCTCGCAGAACTTGGGTGTGGTGGTGAGAGACGTTTTTGGACAGAGCTGCTGATTCCAAGTGTCTCCCTCAAACCTTGGCACTGCAGTTGCCACATCTACCATCATTGCTTGGAAAAAGTAACCAGTGCGCTCAAGGCACTGCGTAGAAGAGTATGGGGAAATTCAGAACTATTTTTCTTTTGTGCCTTGGCTTCCTTCTAGTCCATGTAAGAGGTAAGTGACCTTTATCTTGGCTTATTCCAAGGGCTAGATTATTAAAAATGAAAGAACAAACTAACAAACAACCTAAACCCCCAACCCCTAAAAAGGATCATTGTTTACTTGGAAATGCTTGCTAGAATTTTTACTTGTTGCTACTGTTTCATGAGAAGCATTCCAGAGTGTTTATATGTACTTCACCAGTCTCTAAAGAGATACATATCTCTTGGAGGATTGCTCCTAATAGAGCAAGTAGAAGTTTGTTTATTATAATTTATTTTCTCGCTAGTGTTGCATGCAAAAAATTGTTCACAAGCTTAGACTTGAGTGTAAACTTAAATGAAAGAAGTAAAATGAGAGCTTCCAGGGGATCTTACAGTTTCAAAAGAGATCCTTAGTCAAGTACTGACTTCATATTTTAAAGCTTTTCTTGGTTATTGGTTATTTGAAACCTAATAGTTTCATTGTAAAAACAAATTCTGATTCAGTTTAAAGACATTCATACTTTCAAATTGGTACATATGCTTTAATAATTCTAAACTAATAGTTTATTAACTTTAGTCAATGTATTCCACACGCAAACCTACCTTTTCATGCAGGATAAAATAAGAATTGAATACATTTTGTATATATTTTTGAATAGCAATAGGGAAAATGTAACTTTTTTATACTGAGTCATTTTACTATATTCAAATATAATTTCTTTCAACAAAACATTATTTTGAAATTTTCTTTATGTCAAACCGAATAGAATTAAACTTGTGTGCATCTGCCACAGGGTGTACTTTTAACCTTTTCTTTTTTGTATATTAGCAATACTGCAGAAACTTTTAGTGCACTGTTGGCTACAGGAAGAAATCAATCTTTAAAAACTAGTTCCAAAATAAAGCTGATGGTGATCCTCTAACTACCCCTGATTTAAATGAAGTCCCTAGGAAAACTTGCAGTAAAAATAAAAAGGGTCATAACTTAGTTTAATAGATTGATTTTAACAAATGAGGAATTATTTAGAGGTCTTCACATGGTGTAGAAAGAGCAGAGCAGTAGGACTGTGCTGGCCTGCATGTTGCGTTGTGAGCAGTGATGATTCATGTATCTCTTACCTCTGGCATGCAGACTTTCTTGTTCTGTAACTGTCTTGTGTTGAATAGTTCTGTTCAGACAATCTGAGCATGAGCAAGCCAATTTACATATATTCTACTATTTTAATTACAAGGGTAGTCAGCCTAATCATTCTTGATTTATACATGTGCTAATTTAGAGCCAGTTCAGGCTCTACTTTGGGGAAAAAGTCATTGCGGAAAGTTGCTGTGGGCTTTGGACACAGTCTTATGACTCTGGAAACTAATTAATCCACTTTGACAAGCAAAATTAAGTATTTTAAGTCTATGGCAACAGGCACTGAATTTTCTCATCAAAGAATTCACCACATTTCAGGGGATATTTACAAGAACCACTTCTTAGTCCCAATCAAGACATGATATTACAGAGGCTCAGCCATGCTGGTGAAAAGCTGGTCTAAGTTCTTACTATAGGAATGTCTGTGGCATGAGTCACCCTTTCACAGGTAGCTTAATTCTTTTCTAAGTTGTAACCATCTATGATAGCGTCTAGAAACTAGTGGTCCACCACAGCCAGACCAGATGACATCATTCCTCTTACCATCCAGCATTTCCTTTATGCCCAGCTATCCTGAGTTAGCAGGCTCTACCTTGATGGACACATCTCAACAGGAGCATAGCAGAACCAAGAACCGTATTGCACAAGGAAAGTGAAATCTGATACACTTCAGAAACATACATGCTCCCTGCAGTTTTCCATTTTTAGCTATGCTCTTTGGCTTTTGTAATTTCCAAACTGAGGTAGGTTACATGAAGACTCCTATATATTTGAGCTTCAGCAACTAATTTTCTGAGAGGCTTTTACCCTGATCCAAATGAAATAAACTTCACAGAAATGTCTTCCAGTGAACTTCGTAGTAACATCCCTCACCAGTTACTGCAGCTTGCTGATTTCTGATAATCCAGGTTTGGCTATGTCTACACTGCTTGTTTAAGGTATGATCAGAATCAACTTAGGTTGCTCCCTGGAGGCTGAGACCATGCATCTGTTTGAAACACTGGTCCTATTTGGGACACAAACCTGCACACCTGCAGTGGGGAAGCAGTCCAGCCTAAGGGCTCTCTACTATATGGACCTAGGAAGCACCTGAGACTCTCAGTCAGACTTGACTGCTGAGAATGCTCCTCAGGTTCCCAATATAGACATAATCTATATATCCATGGCCTTAATTGTCAACTGATAGATCACATGTTTAGCCAGTGACAAAGACAGTGCAAAGACTCATGATGTCTGAGATGGTTTATGTTTACTCCACCAGGTATTGGATGCTACACAGGTAAAGGGAATAGCATTTGTTGCTAGTCAGTAAACCATGGACCTCTGTTCAGCGAAGGCTTACAAAGTTTTTGACTCAAAATCAATTGTAGACTCGATTAATTAGCTGTGCACTTTATGGGGAGAAAATTGCAGACTTGTTTAGATTTGACACCCTGTGTTACTTAGTTCTGTGACTGTAGATTTCACTGGACTTAAGACACAACAGGGGAAAGAAAAAACAGAGTCCTGTTTTTCTTGCATCGTCCCATGTAGCTGCAGTCCTCACTGCTCTTCTGTGTGAGGTCTCTGTGGACATGCTGAAGCACTTATGGATTCAGCAGGCAGCAAACTCTCTTTTGCTGGCTGCCAAAACGATTTCACTCCCAAGACCTGAACTACTATTATCCTCAGGCATGCCAGTGCTATCAGCTAAGGGTGTGATTGCAGTTTGAAAAATCGACATACCTGAACTGGTTGAAACACTAACAATGGCAGAGCTGTTGCAACATCAGAGCTCGGGAAGAGAAAACAACTGGTGAAGTTACTCAGCTTCTCAGGTTCACTTTTCAAATATTGCTGCCATGCTGCAAGCCTGGCAGCAGTGTCTGACCTACCTGAGTAGGTATTTTTAACTTATTTGCACCAGCAATTGTCAATTCCTTTCCATCCCATTGAGGGTAATAAATAACAAATAAATAACAAATAAATGTCAGAGTTATTTCAAGATTTGAAATAAATAAAAATAGACCTTTCTGGGGAATTTTGCCTCATAGTAGGAGGAGAGAGATTCAGTTTGTTTTGATTAGAGTTTCCCTTCCTTTCCACAGGCTGACACCTATGAATGTTATGGGAAAATACTAAAAGACTTTAATCTGACCTGTAGTACAATGTCTTATGAAGGCAAACACACCATCCCAGCTGAAAGAAAGGGCTTGGATGGGTTATGAAAATATAACAGTCCCACTTCCACTGAATAAGCCTTGCCCATTATCAATAGATTTTTCATTCCTGAGGATTTTATGTAAAAGTTAAATCACAGCAAAATATTTTCAAGGAGCAGCAATGCTACTGGTTAAATGAATGCAAAGGCCAGAGTAGACACTAAGACTAGTAGACAAATTAAATTCCTTCCTTACATCCCTAGTCTTATTACACCAGTGGTGAAGAAACCAAAGGCTATCCATATTGAAAATCAAGAGGTATTTTTCATACATTTTACCAGTGTATTTGGTATGAAAGTGGGAAGAGGAACATTAAAAGACACTCTGTGAGCAAGAGAAACAGCAAAGCTTGACATCTTCCTGACAATCTATATTATATTCAGTTCCCTCTTTTTTCTCCAAACTACCCACTGCAGAAAGTGGGGATCAGCCTGCTGCTACTTGGGCAGTGAGTGGTCCCTCAGAGAGCCCAATGCAGCTGCTGCCTGTGCCACACTAAGGATTTCAGTAGGAACACTCATACAGGTCTTTGTCTGAGTACAGTTCTCATGTAATGTGACCATAATTAGACCTAAAACTCTCAGACCAAATGGCTGGAAAGTGCTGGAAGTTTCATGAATCAACAGTGACAGAGAGAAGCTTTGGCTTAAGAGCACACACCGCGGCCCAAGCTCTGCTGCCTCATGATACAAAGACGAAAATCTGAGTAAAGTACACAGATGTATGGTGTTCCTTCACGGGAGATACCAAATCTTTTGCTCTGCCTGCAATTGTACAGCACACACCAGCTGCTTCTGCACTCACTCTGAAGCAAAATGCAGAAAATGATATCTCTTTTAGTTTATGTATTCAGGGCATATCAGATCATAAAGAACATCAGTTGCCTTTGAAGAGCAAGGCAAATATCATAAAACTAGAAGATTTTTTTTGTGTTTGGTGAGACTATGCTGTGCAGAGCTAAAGCAATACTGCCACTCCTGCTTTATTAGTGCATCTTAGTTGCTGGTAATTATTTAAATGTATTCTTGTATGAATAAACAAGACAGTCCTTTTAATTTCCCTTGAATTTAAACTATAACCAGAAGCGGCCAAGCAAAAACTATGAAGCCAATAATCATGTCCACATGTTGTGGTCTATACACTGGACCTTGGATCTTAATTATAGATTTTAAAGCATTCTCATTTTCCACCCTAGCATCAAGGGGTTGTAATGGCAATCGTTGTTTATGAAACTAAAGGTCCTTGAAAAAAAAACAAGCTACACTAAGGAAATATGGATCATGAGGCTATTACATGAAAGAAATAGTATCTGCTCATTGAGATTTTGTCCACAGTGTCCACTCTGAGGCATAAACCTTTATGTTCTCACAGAAGTGAGTAATGTCCTTTAAACAACCATAATTGCTTCCTGAATAAAGTTGGACCAGTACGTGGCTATGGTCTATATCACATGAATGGGAAAATACATGCCATTTTCTCATTAAGGAGGAAATAGGTTTCATTATTGTATTACAATCAGAAATAAAGTCTGTGCAAAGAATAATTTACAATTTCAGCTAAAAAAAGCCATAAAATGAGTCCCATGCGTGATTTTGGTAACATATTGTTCCCTTTTAGAAATTTTTTCTTATTTCTGAGTCACTGACTTCTTTCTCAGTCTCTGCCAGCTTCATAATGTTTTAAGCTCATTGTGTTCACAAAACATTTCCTATTTAATTATAATGAAGGAATCATACTTGTTCATGTCTTTAAATACTGTAAAATCAACTTATTTTCCCTTTCTAGATAGTTCAAAGTTAGTTGCTTCTAATGTATTTGTAACACAAGTAATCTCATCCCAAAAGTACAGCTTCTAGCAATGCACCCAAAACCAATTACTTTAATCATATTAATGACAAAATTATTTATCTCACACATATGTGCATAAATGCATTTTAAATGTGTGTTCAGAAATGTGTATAAACACATACAAACACATTTTCTCATGGCTTTTAGGTTCCTTTTTAATACTAGACTGTGCATGTTAAAAGCCTGAGAAATTAATTTTATCTGTCACATAACCTGACCCTCACTTAGCAATATTCATTGCTGCCTTATTTAAATCTGCATCATCTTGAGGGCCACAAGCTGTGTTCATATGGATCTAGTGCAGGACTGAGCCTACTTACAAAGATTAAAAATTGCAGAGTGGTGTCATGGTAGCTTTTTGTCAGAAACCTTCTGACTGCTGTTGTCATGACCAACCAGTAACACTCACCTGCAGAATCCAGCCTCGTTCCTCGTAAATTCTACTCAAAAGCTGTGGGATCTCAGACCCGTGTGATGAAACACCTACATAGTTGAAGGGTGGTGGATCCATTCAACATTTTGATAAACAAATTAAACCATAGACAAAAGATGCTGCTGTCTTCATCTTAGTGACTGGATGTGTGAGTCATATTTTCAGAAAACTAATATTCAGAGTTTCTGCACACTGAATTCACATATGCCTGAGGACATGACCTTGCAAGGACTGTTTTGTGTGTTCAGCAGGAGCTTATAAGCATTTTCCCAAATTCTGTTATGAATCATTGAGGACCACCCAAAAAAACCTTTATCACAGTCATTTTATTTCATTGTCAAAACAAGGATACTCCCAGAAGAAAAGTTAGAAGTAATGCCAAGAAACAGCATACTAGCTGAAAAACAGTAATAGCAGAGATAACTCTGAGGTAATGCCACCTGTGCAGCTAAATGTCTTCATAACTTTATCCAGGTTAAAATAAACAAACAAACAAACAAACAAAAAAAAAAAAAAACCCAACAAAGTAAACAGCAACAAATGCAAAAACCCTAAAAAAATAAAAACCCCCAAAGGAACAAAGTTGTTTCTGCCCCACTAAAATTTCTGTCATTCTTGTTCTCATATTTCCAGCTCTTTCTTTTATGGACACTGATCCAAAAAAAAGGTCTTTTTTATATGTGGAAAATTAATTTCTTTCAGTCTCTTTGTTTCATGGAGAAGCTTCACTAATTTATTTCCCTTGTCATTTATCTTCAGAGTTCCCTGAAGTGACTGCAGCTCCTATTGAGCTAAATATTCTCTGAGACTAACGTGGTATTGTTTTTAGACCCACCATTGTGTGGAGGAAGTCTGGGCGGTCCAGCTATTTAACCATCTGTTATCCCCCAAAATTAGATTCTTAAAATGTCTAGGTACAGTCTCAGAAAGGGTACTGAGCATTTAAAATTCTGCTCCACAGAATCTTACTCCTTGTGGTCATTTGATGTTATTGTCAGAGGAATTTGGGATGGAAGTCCAAGCAGTCTTTTGGTTAATTGCAATATAGCTTCCCATGCTTCACAGATGTCCTCATACAAACTGCCCATCTCTCAAGGTTCATACCTACACAGTCAAAAACATTTCAGTGTGAATTCCTGTCTTACTCCCAAGCAGTCATTAGGTGTTTCTGTCTTTCTTTATTGCTTGGTTTATCATTAGAAATAATTAAATAACAATGAATCTGAATAATTTCTGCAGGAAATTTTCAGTCTTCCTTTTTTGCTTTTTATAATTTCTATAGTTTTCTTCTGTTTCTCCCTTGAAGTTGCAAAACATCTTTTGCCTTTTCCCTCATTTTCGATAAAGAAACAGACATATAAAGGAGAGTGAAACATTGATATTGTCCAGGAGAAGGGAACAAGTTAGTAACTGTTTCAGTCTGTTGTTTTGCTTTAGTTCTCATGAAATTGAAAGCATCTGCATCATCTTGATTTAATTTCATTATCTGATTAGATTCCGCCTTCTATTTTTATTTTTTCCTAATTTCAAAGAAATACTGTACCTGAAAATTTTCCACAGTCTTCCTTCACAAGACGATTTTGTCACATTCTTTCTACAGAATTAGGACCTCAGTAGTTGCTTTCCATGTTGTTAGTCCCTGCATGTCATGACCTGTAACAAATGAGCTGCTTTGGTCAACAACTCTTTGGTATTACAAAATTATTTCTGATGACTCTGATTATGGTTACAAAATTATTCCTGATGACTCACTGCAACAAGAAATGGTTTTAGCCATTGATGATGGTGGTATCCTGAGGCAATGGGGTCAGGTCAAACAGCCTCCTCCAGTACGCAGGATGCTGATCAAAAATGAGGATTTTACCAGAGGACAAAATCAAAGGACAGTCAAGATTAAGTTGCTTCTACTGCTGGCACTGAAGAAAAATATAATTTGACCATATAAGCCAAGGCACTGCCAGGATGTCAGCCTGTGGGTAGCATGTCTGCATCAAGATCAAAGGGTCCCATGGCTGGGCTGACAGCCCATGTGCAGCAGCTCAGGGCCAGTGAGGGCTGGTGGTGCACTCAGGGCTCTGACAGGAAATATCTTCTGATGAAGTAACTTGTCTATTTTACATATTTATGTATTTAACAGACTAAGTAAAAAAACCCAAAAACTGTCAGGGTCTTAGAATATGGCTTTAATGGTGGCTTTAAATTGAAAGAAAGTAGTTATAAATTGGATGTTAGAAAGACTTATTTTTTACTGTGAACAGGGTGAGGCACCAGAGCAGGTTGTCCAGAGAAGCTGTGGTTTCTCCATCCCCGGAAGTGTTCAAGGCTGAAGAGGTCCCTGAAGAATCTGGTCTAGTGGAAGGTGTCCCTGCCCATGGCAGTGGGAATGGGAAATCCATGGTCTTTAATGTCCTTTCCAACACAAACCATTCAGTGATTCTATGACTCCACAGATATTATCCACCTGAAGACCCAATCCAAAGGCTACTGTACTTGGCAAGGTTGTCTGAGGGGACAGGGCAGAGGAAGGAGAGGTGGCCAGATGAAGTAGCACTCCAGGAGCAGATAAAATATAAAAGAGATAACATGGCACCCTGCTAACACTACTGGGAAAGCCTTATGCTGTTGCCTGTTTTTACTTACCAAACATGGGTTCCTCATAATATTTTATTAGGACAGTTTTGCTTTAGAAGCCATTCCTACTTTGTATTCCAGCCTTGTTTTATCTCCTCCACCAGACCACAGCTATAATTAAGTTCACAGACTTATATTAAAATCCTCATGGGAATCAAAACATTTCTACTTTATGCTCCTGCACTGAATGTTATTTGAGGATCACACAGTGTTTCACCACTGATAATTAATCTTGCTGGGAGCTCTTTGACACAGGCAAGAGCTATTATTCAGGAACAGTGATTAATGAGAAGAATGCCATGAAAATGTACAGCACCTGCCAAGATGAAGGAGCTCAGCTGAACCCAGAGTGCTGTTGTGCTGACAAACCTCTGACAGCCTCTCTCTGTTCCTCAGTTTCTCCACTTGAACGATGCCTTTCTTGCTCTGAAGTGGTCAAGACTTACCAAGAAAAACATTTCAATAAGGAGCTGGGTATTAAGCCTTTTAGAAGGGATAATAAATATATGCAGATCAAGAGCAGCTTGAGGCTTACTCGATAGAATACAGTAATACTTTTCTGTTTGGGGAACCCACGGCATGTCATGAGTCTTTGTGGCTTTGTGTGGCTGAATTTGTATTTGGAGTGTAAACACAAGGACAATGCATCACCCGGGATGAAAACCAATGGATTCAAATTCTCCATGTTTCATGAAGGCTGCCTATTACAAGGAAAGCAGCAGATTGTAGAGTTGAAAGTAAAACTCTCCTAAATAACTGTGCTCAGTTCAGAGTCGTCTGCTTCAGTTTAAGCATTGAAAATATTTTCCAGTTTTATTTGCCTGCTAACTTCAAAAATCATGATGCGAATTACTCTGCTGTGACATTTAAAGATGTTGTCATCTAACACAGAACAGGAAGGCTTTTTTTTCCCTTTTCAGATTTTTTAAGGTACAGAGGAAACTATATTATGTAAAAACATCTTAATATTTTTGCTTATGGCCCATCTTACACTAAGAATTAAAAAAAACAAAGTTGATTTGTGTTGCAATTGATCACAAGACTGTCTTTGCCTGTAAAGCTGCTCGCTGAAGCTGAGCAGTAAGTATTAATAAAAAAATAGTAATTTTAGTAGTAGTAAAATAATAGTAAAATAATAATGAAGATATTAATATTTTTCACCTAATGATTTTGGTTCACAAGTACTATGCTGAATGCTACTTTCAGCTGTCTCCTGGCAATAGCCCCATGCCCTGTAACAGGCAACCTGTGTTCTTCAAAGGGCTGTTTGCACAGCAGACGAATATGATTACATGAGACAGCAGCTTCTCTTTAGCCTACCTGAACAAATAACTTGGAATTAAATGAGCCCATCTCTCACAGTCATTCAGAACTGAGCTGCACAGGGCTGACAGCTGACAGCTTGTTCTGTGCCTGCTGCTGTTTGGATGGGTCTTTCTTTTGCCTCTTACTTGTGTTCTGGCTCTGTACAGAGCCCTCAGGTCTGGAGGTCATGGAAACCTGCCTGCTCACTTAGTGTCTTTTCTTCTGTCTCATTCCTCCTAGGTCAAGGTGATTTTGATTTAGCTGATGCCCTTGATCACCCAGGTATGTAAATTTCCTATCTTTATTTTATTATGGAATTTATACCCAATAATAAATTCTAAGTCTTTTTACTTGAAGAATGGAATATGAAGTGGCTGCTACTTAAAAATATAGAGAACTGGAAAATGCTAGATTTCAATGTTTCTGTCACGTAATGAAAATTTTCTTTAAAACAAACAAACAAAAATGACTTTGAAAACATATCCTTTAATTTTTGGCTTCTGCTGTGATACATAAAGATTTATTGAAAGCAGCTCTCTACATTTGCAGATACCTTCTTATGTTAAGTTGAAGCTGTTATTGTTTATTGGCATGTCAATTTGTCCAACAGATGACATAATTACCAGGAAGCCTACAGTGATCAGAAGACCGACAAGACCTGTGTTCAGTGAGTAATAAATAATGGGTCATAAAATTGATTTTGTCTATGTAGGAAACTTTCACATGAGATTCTTAACCATATTTTCTCCTGTACTTTAGCTAGGATAATGTGTGAATAATATCTGTCTTCTTTATGTAAAATAAGTACTTTTTTAACAGTTACCAATTACATGTCTTTACTGCTGCCAGTAAGGTTTTAAAGCATGGCTGGCCAGTGATAGTTTTTTATTTCCTGAAGACCTTCTTCACACTTTTCCAGATAGTACTGAACTCCCTGGGGAGTATAACAATGGCAACTGTTGCTGAAAATGGCTAACTCTTCCTCTCCTTTTTTTCCCCCCTATTATCTTTACTTCTTGTATATTTATTTATGATGCCTGATAACAGACTTGGAAAAGAATCAGAGGGAAGTGTGGGGTATTCTTTCCTTGCACTATGTATTTGATTCACATTATCTAGTATTGATTGCTAAAGCTACTTGTGTCAGAAAGGAAAAAAAGGCTCTGAACAGTGGTGAGCTGTAGGCCTGAGAATGTCAAACAACAAATTCCAACGAACAGCTTTTAATGCTAAAAAACCCAAATTCCAAAAAAGGACAAAATCACATTTCTGATGGACCAATTTATGATGACATAGAGATTTTTTCACCTAAACTACACTGCAATAAATTTCTGTCTATCAAATAAAATGCTGGGTAACATTAGCCCACACAACAACTTTGGGTTTTTTCCTGGAAAAACTTTGCAATAAGATTTTAGCTGAATGAAAGTTGTTACATTTTCTACACAGTTCTCTGGCTCCCTCTTTGAACAAACAGGGGCAGTATTCATCAAAGTGGTAGCTATTATATACTTTAATGGTTGCATTCTTCCTTCTCACTTCATTTGGCAAACAAAATTTTGTCTAGCCTAGATTAGCAGCGTCTGTCTATTTTAAAATATTGCACTAAATGTGGATTTGTTCCCATCCTAACATAAACATTTCAAGTAAGTTTTTTGAATTGTGCCCTTAAATACTTTACTTTGGTAATTTTTAAAGGTTGCTTAGGGATACCAATATCTGCATTGAAGCTGCCTCAGTCAGGTGACAGTGATTTTCATTTTTAGGGACTCCTAAATCTGTTAGAGATATGACCATCAAATGAGTATCTGCCCTAACCAAATCCGCTTCACTAATCCTTGGGCAGGAAGAGATCTATGTATTGCAGACTATTTCAGAATCTCAGCACTACAGAGGACTGCAGAGAGTTTTAAAAAGCAATTAAAACTTTAAAAAAAAACCCAAACGCACAGTGTTGGAAATCAGTCATTGGATTTGGAAAGTGCAGAAAGATGGTACAAAAGTATGTTCTAGCATCTGCATAATGCTTCAACTTAACTTCAGGGTTTCCTCTATGTCTTATTTGGAAATGAGGCTGGCTGAGATTTTTATTCAGCTGAGGCCATTTACTGTACAGGCAGTGTCCTCTTGGCATCCCATACACCTCTGCCCCAGCTGAAGCTCTCCTGTAGGCACCTCCCTAGCATAGGAAAATTCATCAAAAAATTTGATTGAAGGTAATGCTTATTTACAAAATCTCAAAGGAAGTTGATTCTTACCCCACCTCATTGTTCCTGCATTCTATTTAATTCAGCCACATTCTCAAACCCACATGCTCATGAGCACCAAGATGTGTGTGCTCAGGTGGTCTGGTGAGCATCATGTGCACCATGAGACAAAGCACATCAGCTACTGAGCTCTTATCCTGCCTCTGTGCTTCTTCTTGATCAGAAATGACAAGTAGAATCCACAAATATTTTATATCCTTTAGGAGTAATCAGTATTACAGAGAAGACCATTGCCTCATAATATTTCTTACTCCAGCGTCTCCGAGCGCCTGGTCAGGTTGCTGCCCACTATCTCTTTTTTTGCTTGTTTGGAGTACACAGACTATGTGCACAGGTTTATTTTCTGGGTGGACAATCAGGAAAAGCAGTGATATGACGCAACCTTTGATATGAGAATGCCTTTCTGCTTTTCCTCTGCTGACAAGTCACCTGTGCTCTCATCTTATTGCAGCACAGGCCTGCTGGTTTTGACAGAAACAACATATTCCTCAGTTTTACTGCTGGGAACAGTGACTTTTATTGTCTATTCTTTTAACACTTTGCTGATTTTTCTAGTCCCTACAGACATTTCCATTTTTATTTCATTCATATCAACATTAGCATTTCTGCAACAAATCTTTTCATGAAACCTCCAGTGTGGAACTTGCATTTTACCTGAATTCTTCATCTCAAAAATAAATTGAATCCAGTTTTCAATTTATTGCTTTTTACAGTGTTAACATTTGACAGGTAAAGGTATTTTTGAAATGCAACTCTCTGTTGGGCAGACACAGGAAGGATCAACACCTGTCAAGAACAAACCAAGTAATGTATTATGAATTTGATAATCTTCCTGACAGGTTTCCTGGTGACATCAAAGCATTTCTGAGTTGTTACCCAAATGAGACTAGATATTGTGCAAAAGCAGCTTCTCAGTCCTCCTGGGTATAAAGAACAGAAGAAAACAGACTTCTGCATGGTGATTTCCTTGTGTTTTGGGAATTCTGACATATCTATAATGAAAAAAATAGTTGTTTAATTGAAAGTCTATCTAATTGTCTGTGGCAATAAGCACTGGTACCAAAATTTAAATAGGTTTTGCTGCCCTTTTTCTTCTGATTCACTGTATCATTCCACACTTATTAGCATCAAGAATGGAATTCTTGGAGTTACGACATCCATCCAATGTATTTCTTTCAGAACTCACCATCATTCCACACAAACCTTAAAGTATCACCTGCATGCTCATGTCCACACCTGCAAATTAGAAACAGAGTTCCTCTTTAAGCATCTGCAGCTCATGGAAAAACTGTTTATTGGATGAAATATTCCATCCCATGTACAGTGAGATGTGTAAAATGCTGGGCAAGAGTCACAGCCTTACTTACAGATGTACTGTGTAACATGCACATACAGACATTTAAGTCTATATGAAAATCTTTATAGCTCAGGCAAAGAAAAACAGACTGTCACCCATCCTCAGACAGGCACATATGATTGCTTGAAGCAAAGGGTCACCACGACCCTTACACAGATTAGTTGATTCAATCTCTTCCCAAGCAGGTTTATTGCTCCCTAGTGTTTGTTCTTGAAATGGGTATTCAGTTTTTGCAGTTCAATAAATTACACTTAAGCCAAGCATACATATACCAGTTTTAAGCAGAGACATAAAAGTTAATAATATTTAAAAAATGGGTGCAGCTATATATTTAACATAACTAATTTTATTTTTAAGTTGTGGATATATTAAAGAGATATTGATCTTGATTCAACTGTAAGATTTATTTTGACATCATTTAAAGAAGGAAAAAATCCTTCATGTTTTGAGGAGAAAATACTGTACTATTTGTCAATTAGTGTCTGGGGAAATACTAGATTCTATTAGAGTTTTCAAGAAAAGTGTGATAAGTTATTTGAATTTGTGGGACTGACCTGGAAAATGTGCTTGTCAAACATTCAGTTGCACACATACTAATGAAAATAACATATCATTTCCCTCAAGAATTGTGTGTAACTCACTTTTCTACATCTTCCTTCTATTCATTTTTAGACAATGATCTACATTTAGGAGATGCTCTTGGTGGGGGTGAGTACTCTCTTGTTTTCTTGAATATAAAGGTTTTTTTTTCTTTCATAGTCCTTTTCTGAACCACCTAATTTGTAGAAAGAAATTTCAATACTGCAGGAGGTGCTATGGTCATGTGAGTCATTACAACTCCTGTACATGCAGCCCATCTGCTTGAGGCCATCATGCAGAGTGGGGACAGCACCTTGCCGCCAGTTGCCTTTGAGAGCTTCCAGCTGCCCTACCTTGCATGAACTGAAGTTATCTGGGGCTTACTGTGCCATGACAGGCATAGCTGGGGAGAGAGACCACGGCCCCTTCAGTGGTGATGGCTCACAGTGGTGTTCTCTGTCAGAAGCTTTAGGAAGGGGATGGCTGTAGTTTCTTCAGCTATCAAAAAAGAGCTTAAGATTAGGAATCAAATGTAATACTAGATGGACAGGTTTGAGCTTCTTGCAGCTCTGCTGATGGCAAATTAGAAATTCAGGCAAGAAGGTTTCAGAGATGAATATTGGTGATACAGCTTAACCTTGAAGCAGTCAAGCTGTTAAACATGCTGTTAACTTCCAGGTATTCCCATAACACCCAGACCTCGACCTAGGAAGTATTCACAGTACTGTTCTGAGCTGTGCAGACATATGAAATCCTTGAGGTTGGGAATTTTCACACCACATGTAATTTAGTGTGTTTAGAGATATACCAAGGATGTGAGGTACTCTAGAAAGGTTCTTGTACACTGAAATTACCCAAAATGTAATTAGTATTGAATCAAAGCCTAAAATTTCACTTCGATCACAGCCACATAATAGAAAGATTGCTTCTCAGCCCATTGCACAGAACCTCTGAACCAGCTGCAGTGGTCTGGCTTACTTGTATTTCAGTCTTAGAGAATGACACCTTTTGTATTGTTTTTCCCCCATTTCCAAGTTGCCCTGTGTCACTTCATCCCTTTGTTTGAAGTGCCTTTAGTCCAGACTTTAAAAAGCTGAATCTAATTGTGTTTGTAATTCCCATGTTTTTATTGTAATTTATTCCTCCCTGTACTAATTGTTCCATTCCTTCATGTTTTTAATCAGTACTGTTAGGAGAGGAGAGGTTAAATATATTAAGTAAATTATTAATTAATAGCTTAAGTATCGTCACTAAACCAAATCTTTTCACTCTAAGGATGGCAAATTGTGTTTCCCTTGATTTTTATTTCTTCATTCCATTTTCAGCTCAGGTTCTTAATTGACATTCATACATGGTATGATGATGTTAAAGTTATGTATCTCATTATCAGTATTTCTGAAGACAATATTTTTTCACCAGCTATGCCATAAAAGGTATCTTCTTATGCTTAGAGGAGATTAAGTGCTGCATCACAATGGAAATGAAAATTGGGATTGGTGGTTTTCTGCTTTTGCACCACAGTGAGCCTTAGTCCATTACAAAAAGAACTGGAACAGCACAAGTCCTTCTTTTCTTGAATGTAATTGATTAGGCAAAGTCTGATGCAGCAAAGCTTTATGAGTCTACCTAAAATCCACTGACTGTAGGCTAAACTCACACGAAGTTAAGTATATACCTAAATTTGTTGGATCAGAACCTAGGAGTTACTCACAAACAGAACTATTGTATTTAGCAGCTAGGCAAGAAGAAAATGTAGCAAAAGGACACCTGGCATGTTTGGAAGGTGAAAGATTTAAGGAGGGGGAGGGAAATTGCTGTTTATTTCTGTGACCTTGTGCAGAGCTAAATTCACTGTCTGCCTATGAGAACAGTTAAATATGTGATTAAGAGAAGACCCACTCTACAAATGCAGAGCAGAAGTCCTGGACATTAAATTTGACAGGTTTTGACCTAAGTGAGCTCTTGACATGCCAGCATTGTATATGCAGTTTGGAAACTGCTTTTAGTCATCAGTTCTCCTGCTTTATCCAATACATCTCTTTCTAATACTTTGGCAGAAAATTAAGACTAGGTGCTAGCACAAAGTCCTAAACAACAGCAAAGCTGAAGTCTGAGTTCATTTTGCACAGTTCAAGAGCAGAAAATTCATCATGCATTAGATAAATTCAACATCTGTTAGATGAAACTAATCTGCAGATCTTATTAATACCTGCTGATGGCAATGAGATAACCTGTTGCCTCCTGCCCAGCCTAGAACACCAGCTTCTCTGTTGGCTCTGAATAACTGCACCACTGACACCCACAGTGACATGTTGTGCCTCCCAGCTGTCAGCTTTAAGCAGTGTTAGCACTTGCCAAAAAGACATGAAACATTTTTCTTCAAAGGTTTTGTGAATTCTTCTCTTCTTTTGAAAACATTCCCTGTTCACTTCCAAGTTAGTTTTTGTAGCGAGCTATTTATTGATATAGTGCTTAATTATTTTTAATTAGTGACAAGATCCTTTTATTAATTAATGGGAGGACAAATTAGAAATAGGTATAAAATATCAAATTATCCTACTCTTTATTTACAGTTCCCAGTTTTGCCTGTTCAACCATCTAACAATATTCATTATCAATAGGTGACATCTCAAGAAAACCTTTATACCCACCTCTTCCACCCCGCCCAGGAACTTATGGCAATTCTGGTAAGACTATTTGTTCTCAAGAAAATGTAAAGCTATGAGCTGTTCAGAGCAGACATTTTGAATGCTTTAATCTCTTATTTCTCTAGTAATAGCTTTTGCTACCCTTTCACTATATCTTCCATTTGTAGTCACTCTTTCTGAGCCAGTGTTGGGAAAGCTTGTTTCTGAGTTTTAGTGTTGGTACATAAAAGTTTTTCTGCCTGCTCAAAATAAGGGACACTGTGTCCTAAGTGGCACGAGACAAATGCTTAATCTTGTTTACATTTTCGTTTTGGGCATGCACACTGAACGATGTGGAGGTTCAAATCTGACATCTAGCCACAGGGCAGGGATAAGCCTGTGTTCAAATCCCAACTGAGATGTGCATCTGAGACGGCCCTGGGGCATACAGCAGGTGGGGCTGGGCAGATGCATGTAAGCCTGTATTACCTTTGAGCTTGATTCCAGATACTCAAATAAAGTAAAAGTGTCATATCTATTGTGGCTACCACCCAGTGCCTGTACTTACTTTGGGTAAGGCTGTATTGCATGAGCCATGGACAGGTTCTTTTGGAGTCTTTCCTGGAAAAGATGCACTGACTCTCTGCTTCAGGGATCACGGGGACTCAAGATACCCATATTATATAAGGATTTGTGTTACTGAGAACCCACATATCCCACAAGTGTCCAAACCAGACACTTTACAGGTAGACACCAAGAGTGTCAGTACTTCAGCTTTCAGGTGAGTTTTGGTAGGTGACCACTCAGTGACCACCATGTTGAAGCTGTCCCTCACCCCTCCCTAGAACACTAAAAAGGAGTGGATAAGAGGGCTGAAGGAAGATGAAGTATCTACCAATTTTAGATAATTTTTCAGCTGGAATCTTTATCTTGCAGGAGGTTTTGACGACTCAGATCTCAATGATGGGAAGCCTTTACCACCAGTTATGACAGGTAACCTTTGCCAATTTCCCTTGCAACGTCTTCCTAAAAGTTGTAAATTGGAGCTGGTTGGTTTTGTTTTAGTGGTAACCTGTTTGTCTCTGAAGGTATAGGACCAGACTCTGCTATTTTTATTTTTTTATATAGGTTAGTTATCTTTCACAAAAAGATGTGGTTTTGGGCCTGAAGCTAAAACTTGAAACGTATTCCAAAACATTTTGTAGCAGTATGCCAGAATGCTACAGGTTTTATCTGTTTGAATTTAGCGAGGAAAGTCCCAAAGCTAGGGGCTTCTGCTGAGAACTGAAAGTAGATGGACCAGGCCTATGATCTTGATGTAAATTACTGATAAATCATCTGATTGTCTGGCAGCAGACAAGGGCTGGAGTATCCTGGCCTCCCACTCCCTGTGAAATTAGCATGATGTAGACTGTTACGTGTGATCCTTCTGTTAGATGAACATCTAACATTCTTCCCCAAAATGAACGGTCAAGAGGACAAACAGTTATTCCTCTGGCCAGCACAGCTGTCAGGGAGAAGTGAAAAGGGAGCTCCTCTCTTGCAGTCCTGCTGGGCCACCCCTTTTGCCCTTTGTACACCACTACACTTTGCTGAGTAAAGACTTAGTTCTCAAAACAAGATGACAAACATTTCTCTGATTAAACTCCACCCTCTATTGCAGGAGAAGAGGAGCATCATTTCAATCATGGAGGAAACACAGGTATAGTAAATAATATACATTATTCTACAATTTATTTCTGATCTTCATGAAATATTAAAATGATGTTAGCCTTATAAAAGTAGCACATATACAAAATTAGGCTTTAAGAGACCATTTTCATATCAGCTGTAGTATAACTCAATTTCTACTCATCTGCTTAATTCTATTTGTTTCATCAAACTATTTTCATAATTGGTAAAAGCACACCTTAGTAGACCATATGCTTAAGAGAAGCCATTTCAGTGCCTCTGAAAAAAACAAAACAAACACCTCTCTTTCTTTTTCCACAGATTCAGGATTAATAGCTGGAGTTACATCTCCTGTAATTTCTGCTTTCGTAATACTGGTTGTTGGATCAATAGCGGCCTACTCTGCTTACAAGAACAAGAAACTTTGTTTCAAACCACGTGGTAAGGCCCAAACAGTTTTGCACCGATTTAGTGCTGAAGTAGAAGGCAATTGGACAAACAATTGTCTGTGCCACCATAGAGGTGCCTGATTCTGTGGAAACCAGCCTGGGTGGCCCAGATCAGCCTCAGAAAAGCTGGCAAAAGCACCCACTGTGGAAATACTGAATGTTCAATCTCCATTTTTCAGGTGGGGCTGCGGTGTAAACCACTGAAAGAAGAGTTGCTATATGATCACAGGCTCCTTTGGTTGGTGGCATTCTACGTTGCCATTCTGACAGAAGAAAATCTTCCTCTAATGAATGTTTTCGTGAGACATTGCAATCCTGCTTTCTCTAACCTGATGGCACTTTTACACCTTGAGCTTTATATCATCAAAGACATGTTTAAAACATCAGGAGATTATAGTGCTCTCTCTGACCAGCATTCATAAGGGCTGGATACAGATTTTGACTCAGAAGTTATCTTAACAAAGAAATAAAGTCTCATATAAGTGAAAAATGGAAATATTGGATTTGTGAGGGTTTGAGTCACCAAAACCATCTTTTTCTATGTTCAAAATTAGCCAAAAAACTTATTCCTTCTGATAGAATATGAATAAGGAGCTTGCCATTTCCTTTCATATTTGTTGGGGTTCTCTGGTATATTTCTGTAATGTGTACTATGTTTAAAGAAAACTTGTAGTTGTCTAAAGGAGAAAAAATTTAAATGCCTTTACTTTGTATGTATGTCTGAATTCTAGCAAAGTGAAAGGAACTATAGCTAGAAAATTCATTCTTAATTTTATAATATATTGGGAAGATTATGTATATTGACAAACCACTGTTTAAAACAAAATAAAATGAGAGGACACATGCTGATTTTATTTATTTATTTATTAAATTAATTCATTACTGAAATGGTGTTTAGCTCTTCTCAGGAACTAGACTTTCACATAAGGTTTGTTTCTCTTCCTGAAACCTTAGGCCCTACTCTAGGAACCTTCAAAGGCATTGATCTAGCAAGATGGGTTTTTATAAGAAAGAACATATTATTCACAACTTCTGAAAAGGGAAAATGGGTATAGAGCTTTCTGATTCATTTAGAATGAGCTTGTGATGCTTCATTCTCTAAGTCACAACAACTTTTAAACCTCATACTCTGTGGAGGTGTGGTTGACATAGCTTTTCTAGCAAGAGTTTTTCATGCCTTTCCCTCATTCCTTATCGACCTTGCAGTGCTAACAAATGTCCACATGTAGACAAACCTATCACAAAAACTAACACTTTTCCTGTCTCTCTGCCTTCATTTAACTAACTGAATCAAAATACCAGCAAAGGAATGAAATACAGATGAAAGCTGGCAAAACTAGCAGTTTACTGACAAAATTCTGCAATACAGCCATTTTAGTTAACTTTTTAAAGCACAAGGAAATTGGTGTGAGTTTAACTTCATTTTATATGCAAAGCATGGTTTTTGTTACTGAAATTCTACTTGGAGGTAAATGGGATTTTGTGTTAATTAAATGAGAGGAAGACAAACTGAAAAAGTACTCTTTTCATTAAATAAAATACTATTTATCTAAAATATTTTTAAATGGATATATATCAGCTGCTTAGATTACCACAATCTTTTTGTGATCCTGACAGAAATGATAATGTACATCAGTTTAAATATAGAAACATCTTGACAACCTACAAACAAATGAACATTTGTGGCTGTCACTTTCAACTTATGAATGAGAAAAGATTTTTAATATGGTTTTCAAGGACATTTGATATTTCTTGTAAAATATTAATTTTCCATGGTAATAGTTCCAATGGATTGATATATATTTTGCCAGGCAGACATAAAGATTTGATTAATGAAATGATAAATGTTTTGCTGTTATGACTTCAGTTGTTTCTTCAACCATGAAAATACATATTTTGCTTCTTTCTCTTCAAAATTTTCAATAAACACCTACTATGTTTTATCTAAGAGTATCTAAGTTTTGGTTGTTTTGTTTGTGACTTTCTGGGACGTGTGAGGACTGGTACTTTCTATATACAAATTCAACTATGTCCCACTAGGGAAAAGAAGGAAATGCTTCAAACTAAAGTAAAATTACAGGAAAAAGAACCAAAAAATTCTAAAACATCTTAACTATGCGCTTTGTTTTCCTTTTTTTGATTAAGTGCCTAGAGAAGGATCTATAGGCACCATTTTTGCTTTTGCTATACTAAGACAATTTATTTACAATTGTTCATAGTATTTTCAAAATAATTTATTACTTGTGTTGATATTATTAGCCCAAAAGCAGATTTTTTAATGGAGAATTTGAAAACCCATGAATCTGAATGGATAAACCCTGACTACCCAAGTGTTTGACCCTCTGAAGTTCTTTTATCTAATTATTTCAGCATACATCCAATATACCACTGTGGAGGCACACTTATTGATGTTAATTGCCCTTTCAAGTAGAATGATGATGATTATAATGATAACAAATTTACCATTATTGTAATAACTATTTCTATTACTATTTAATGTAATTGAGGGGTTATGTAGGGAAGCTCTAATGTATTTAAATCTGGAGGCAAAGGAAGGGATAGAAGCTTGCCATTAGAACATCAGAATTCTAGCTTGTGTTACTGGCTCTGATATTTAAAATCTATACCATAAAAATATTTGCTGGCACACAAGTAAAAAAAAAAATCTGAATGTAGACATAATTTTTATTACCAAGAAAAGCCTTTTTTTAGTCATGAAGTCCCCCAACTGAAATAGATCTGCCAGTAAAATTATCTACAACAGCAATCTTGCTACTGGTAAGCATGTTGTCCAGTTGACTTGTCCATATGAGCCACTGTTGAACACTGATCCCTGAGAGTTATGGGATAAGTAAAACTTAATTTCCTATGTGTTTATGTCCTTCCTTCCTTTAAACACCTCAACACTACTGCAGAACAATGACATCCTCTTCTCCAACGGACCTTTAGGAGTCTCCCAGTGTATGAGACAACAAATGCTGCAGCTTGGAATTTCAACATAGATGTCTCGCAAATTGTTAGGAATAAAGTTTTAAATAGTTGAGTTGTAACATTGGGCATTTTCTTCAGCGGCACACTGCCTGAAATTGTTGGCCTCTGCTATGTAGTTACTGATGTTCACATTTTGATGCGAAAATGCCTCTGCTGAACCACATCAGCCTAAAATTACCTTTTAGAGACATCGTACGACTGAATCACATCACAGTTACACGGCTTCCAAGTTAGTGGCAAAAACATGCTGTGCGAATAAAGGCTGTGAATTTATTTCTGCATTTGTGAAAATATTTACAGCTCTCTGAATAGCATAAGCTCCCTGGAAACATGTGCTTGCTTATGTGGGTGACAAGTTATCAGACCGTGTATCTGTGGGGTACACGATGGCCCCAGGGAGTTAGGGGTAGACTCCATTCACGGTGAATCCCGTGTACCTGGATGCTCACACACCACTCTGGAGTCACCGTGCTCATGCTCTGAGACCTTTTTCCACGCTCTGCCACCTTCACCGTCCCTGAGCTGGTGTTTCCCTCTGGGCCCGGCGCGACGGAGTCTCCCCAGCCTGTGTCCCATCCTCTCGGTTTCTGCTCAGACGTGTGCCTAGTGGAGAGGCTTTGTGGCAGCGGCTGAAACCCGGAGGCGGCCCGGAGCACCGGGCAGGGAACGGGACGGGACGGGACGGCAGGGAACAGAGGAAGGGAGGCGAGGGTCTCTCCCAGCGCGGGGTGGGCGCGGGGGCCGAGGGAGCGGGAAGGCCGCGCCCGCCGGAGCGGAGGGGCTGTGTGGGGCTGCGGTGCCGGGCCGAGCCTGGCCGAGCTCCGGGCCGTGCCCGTGTGGGGAGCGGGGCAGGAGGGTCCCCCGGCAGGACAGCGAGCGCCCGCAGCGGGGGCGGGGTGGGTCGTGCCAACCCCCCCGCCATGCTCTCCGCCGCTAATGCCTTTTCCCTGCTGCTGCGCAGGATCCCCGCGAGTGTAATTCACCTGCCGCTGCCTGCAGCAGGAAGGAAGGAAGGAAGGAAGGAGGCTAATCCCATTGCGCGGTTTAGCGGCCCCCGGCAGCAGGTGAGGCGGCGGCAGAGGTGGGCGCCGCGGCCCCGGCGCTGCCCGGCATGTCCGGTGAGTACCCCGGGCCGAGCCCGCAGCCCCCCGGGCCGAGCCCGCAGCCCCCCGGGCCGAGCCCGCAGCCCCCCGGCCCCTTGCCCTGGTAGCCTCTCGGCAGCGCCAGCTGGAGCCTCCCTGGGCTCACCCTTCCTCACACCCCGGGGCGGCCGAGGGTCTCTGCTGCTTTCTCATCCGCAGAGTGCTGTGCTGTAATTAGCAGCGCCAGAGGGGGATTTTAACTGTCTGGGTGATGGGGTGAAACAGCTGGACTCGTTTATGTGTTCTGCTGGTGCTTACACCTTGGCCTGCTTGGATCTCTGCGTGCTTTCCCGGTGGATCCCCCGGGTGACAGGCTGGGGTTGGCCTCTTCAATCCAAGGCAGATTTAGAAAAACTTTAGAGAAACTCTCATGCCCCTCCTTGCACAGCAATGGTATTGGTCTTAATCAGTTATCCTTAAAGCCGTGAGGTACTGGTTTTAGGGCTAATCACAGGGGGTGGGTGCAGGTGCCATTCTGTTTCTTGGACTCAACTTTTTCCTTGGTTTTGAGAGCAGCAACTCCCACAAAGTTTGCTTTATTGAACCATTTAAAAGGTGTCAGGCATCCGGACTGATGGATCCCAAGTTTGTCTTCATTTATGTGGCACTTCAGCACTGAAAAGATGCAGAAAACAAATCAGCAATTGAAAGGATTAGAGGATTGTGGTTTTGTTTGGTTGGAGCTTTTCTTGTTTTGGGGTTTTTTTTAAATTATTTTTTGAGGGGTTGATACATACCATGAAGTTCTCTGTGCTGTCTCTGGCTTGCTTAAGCAGTTATTACTAATAATTATTACTACTTTTCAAACTTGTATATGACTGTTTTGGGACTAGTGTTGGGTGTTATGTGCCATGATTATTTGCATCTTTTTATATTGTTGCACTTGAGTTTTCATGAGGATCATTTACTATCCATTGAATAACAGCACTGGTCTTGAAGCAGAATGTAACAGTTCTTAACTGAAAGACATATATTAAAAGCTACACAGAATTGGAATCAAGTGCTCGTCTGACACAACAGCAGTAATACTGGCTACTAAAATTCAGTAATGTTTTAATAAAAGGTGATAGAGAATCTGGTTTTGGATGAGGCAGAACTTCTTTAGGCCAAGAGAAATATTGTATGTCATCGAATGTCAGTTTAAATTCTGTTATAAAAAGGCCTGTGTAAAAATTTTTTTTGGTTCTCTTCATTAGTGACATAAATGTTTCTACTATTGTACCTAAGGATCCTGGGAATTAAAACTGCCAGCTTTCATTTGTTTACTAGGGCAAGAACTGCCTCTTTGCTGGAAACTTGCATAATAATTTCTGATAGTGGTCTGACTCAGGTTACTGTCTGACATCATTATTCATTTTACCTTCTTGTAACAAAATACTTCTTGACTGCTTATAAGGTTGTGGATGTCAACAGGAGCAGAGCTTTCTGTTCCAGGGTGTGGTTTTGCTAGGTCAGAGAAGTGAGAAGGCCTGTAATTTGCGCTGTCTTTTTGGTAATCTAACACATTGTCACTGAGACATGCTTCTAGGGGAAGATCCATAGAGACCTCCCTGTGGGAGAGGGAGTAACAAAATTATCAGGGAGCGTGCTGTGAGCTGGGGATGTGTTATATCATTGTGGCTTGGGATTTCAGAGGTAGGTGCTTTGGCTCAGAGGGCACAGGTCCAGGCTGCAGCCTGCTCATCCAATATATTGTCTCTGGAGTAGGAGGGGGAGGTGACAAGGAGCAACAGACAGCGTTGGGGTGGAATTTAGGAAAGCAGTTGTTACAAAGTTGGTTAGTATGAATGGCAGTATGCACTGGGGACCTAACCAGCCTGTTGGAGGCTTTTAGCTATTGATTTATCTGCTCTTATTTTTTATGCAGAAGTTGTCAATGTGTTACTTAGAATGATCTTGCAGAAAAGTCATAACTTATGAGTGCCTGGCCTCCTTTTGCCATGATGCAGTGGGCAGCTTGGCAAATTTGAATTGTTACTCTAGGAGCCACAGCTAGAGTGCATTTATCCTTTCTCTCTCTATTAGAAGAAATGTAAAAATATGTCTAACGGATTATGAAAAAAACCCTCCCTACCCTACTTAAACTTGTCTTGAAGTTGGCAGGTGTACCTGGGTCACTCAGTGCTTTTTATTATCAGTCACTCCTGATTCTCAAAATGGGTTCCTGGTGTTTATTAACTCTCTTTTTCTCTTTGAACATCAAAGTGAGCACCACCCTGTCTGTTTGCTCTGTTTGTATTCTAAATAAAGCTTTTTAGATCCCCTAGAATTAATTTTCATGTCTGTCGAAGAATTTTGCCTCTGGCAGTGTCAGAGGTACTACTTCTATGAGTAAGTAGCATAAAAAGTTGGTGATCATGGCTAAAAAAGGTGTAACAAATTCCACATGAGTTCTCCCTGAGTGTGGTGATTGACATTACTTTTGCTGTCTTTTCTGTGTTGCTGCAGAGCAGGTTCTAGAAAAATGCAAGTCACTTCCTTGAAAATCCTTGTTATGTTCTAAGAAATCATTGTTAGGTAATAAAACTGAGGAGCCACTACTGATGATAATGATTTCTGAATTAGTATCGTCATGTGCTCTGTGGTAATCCAGACAAGAGAAATGAGCAGATTTTTAAATTCATATGACAGGGTTTTAATGGGATTCTAATCATAAACTTACTCTTCTCATAATTCCCTGATAGTCAGTATTATGGTATTAGCCATAAGGATCCACAGCTTGAAAACAATTTGCTTGAAAACTTAATACCCTTAAGAGTAGGTGTTGTCCATAAAAAATCCTATTGTCATTCAGCACACAGAATTAAAGTTATGCTTAACAGTGTTCTTGACACTTCAAAAAAAAACCAAAAAAAAACCCACCACCACCACAAAAAAAAAAACCAAACCAAAAAAACCCCAAAAAACCACACACAAAACCTCCAAAAAACCAAAAAAAAAAAAAACCACCAAAAAAGCCAAAAACGAGTTGCAATGAATTTTAAATACCTACATCTCTGGCTTTCAAACTTAAAGAAGATTTGATCCTTTAAAGTCAGTGATTGAAACCCTGTGTACATTAGATTTAATGCAGCATTGTCCTCGATTACAGCTAAATGAAAACTTTCAGGTAAACTATTTGCTTTCAAAAATTTATTTGAAAACCTGATCCTTAGTTTCAGTTATAAAAAGAAAATGTTTACTTATAGGCTATATTTCAAAGAATTTGAGAAACAAGTCAAGTAACACTGCTTCCTTGAAAGCAAGGATTAGATGAAAGGAAAAGTAATGATAAAATATTTTGATTTTAAGACACCTGTAGGTCCTTAATGAATTAATGATGCCCCTGTACGATTTTAAAATCACTAGGACATACTTCACTCTTTGGACCAGAAATATTTTAGTGTTAAACGTTTTCAGTAAATAGTTTGATTATTTATTTAGTTATCTCTGTAATGATCCACTGTATTAAGAAGGCCGTAACATGTATCCCACATCTGATTCTTAAAACAGACACTTGGTTTCTTTTCTTTGTGGGGTATCAGGAAGAGTTTCTTAGAAGCAGAAGTTGTTTGGCAGTTTTCTTCCTTGTGGTTATGACTACAGCTTTTTACCCAGGGGTACGGGACATGAAAGCATTTGTAAGATGTGGTAATTTGCCATATCAGCTTGCTGAACTATTTGATGAGTAGTTTGTGTATTTTTATATGTATTAGTTAAGTAAAGAAAGATTCAGCTTCTGTAGCTAAAAGAATTTGCAAAACCCATGTGAAGATCATGTGCAGTTTTGTGGTTGTTACTTAATAGAGTATTTTGAGATTTAAACTAATTTCCCACTCATTTCCCTATTTGCTTTTTATATTAACCTACCTCCCACGTTCCTCTCAGTAGTTGTTTTATTACCTCTGTTTGGCTGAAGATGCTTGTTGCCTAACACAAAACTGCTTTTCTTTGCTGACTTTTGGTGTCTTTTCAGAGTAATTTTATTGCTGAAGTAGCCTTCACTGTTTTTTTGGTTTATATTGATTTTTGGATACTTACATTCATTCCTTTAACCGTTTGGAAAATTGCAGTAGGAGCAGTTTACTTACACAGCTGTCATTTTAAAGCAACTCCTTATTCATAGTTTTCTGGAACACCCATAACTTCCTTGAGTTGTTATTATAATGGGAAACTTGAAAGCTCATTTTTTTCATTTGCTTCTTCTGAATATTGTGATTAGAAATGTTATTGGAGTTTGCTTAGCTGGGGGCTGTGCAAACTATTTTAAATTTGGAAGGATGATTTGGGGTTTTTAGGCAAAGTTTGACACCACTGGCCTTCTCCTGAGGTGCAGGAATGTGCGGCAATATCAGCAAAGGCAAGGTATGTGTGCTTCAGATGAAGATGGCTGGCTGGAGATTAGTGAAAGAGGGCAAACACTGGGGGCAGGGGGAAAAGACAGCACACCAGTGGGTCCATGTTTTACTCTGGATTTGGAAGACATGAAAAGTTAAAATATTTAGTATCTGTTAGCATATCATGGGCATCAACCATACTTTATTGCATACCTTGATGATGGTTAGGGGTTAGAACTTAATCATTTTTGCAGCCTCTGGCTGAAGCAGCCATGAGATCATTTGTTGTGTTCTCTGCAACTAGTTCTGTGAGATTCTTTCCTAGTGTTTCTCACAGACCCTGGAAACTGTATGACAGGTTGTTTATGTTGGTATTGTTTGGTTGTTTTAATTTATTTAATGCAATTGCCTGTCCCTTGAGATGATGGTTGTTCTAAACAAGCATTTCAACACAAGTATTTGTTGAAGTTCTGAAGAGCTCAGAGGAATTCCCTTCATCTCTGTGACCTGCTCATCTTGTTCTGGTTAATTTTGAAGCCTAGAATGTATCATCTTTCTACTCCTAGGAGGCTGTTCTCCTTGCTGAGTTACAGGTTCTCTCCCTAGGGGAGCTTTGATCGTGGTGGTTCTGTCACAGGGCAGAGCTGAAGAAGCAGCCTCTTATGATCCTGCCACAGGCCTGGTGTCTCTATAAAATACATTGTATCCTGTTGTGCAGGAGTGTAGGTTGCTTTCTTTTTTATTGTAACTTGTTTTCTCGTGTGTTTCTTAGCAATGAGGAACACTCCTAAATTTTCTGTAGTTACCTGAGCTAGGGATCCTCAGCTTCTGGGAGGCATATTGATCTTGATAGGAATTTCTCTGCACTTGTTCAGCCAGCACCAGGTACAAAGGACAAGGCAGGCAGAGCAGTCTGTACAAAGTGCAAAGTACAAAGAAGACAGAGCAAAAGTAGTGTTGGGCTGATTCAGTGGCATTGTGGAAAGAAGAACATTTCTGGATAGTACTCAACGTCCTGTTCTTTTCCTTAGCTTTCAGCAATGTATAAACAAGAACATTTTCCTTATCAGTTGCATTATACTGTGTTAGTTAAATATAAAATCTAAATATGTACAGATCAGCTTTTTTTGATTGACATTACGTTCAAGCAACAGGACTTAGGGAATTATTTGTTTAAGGCTAGTCCAAAAACTTTATACCTGCTGTTGTGTATATCAGGCAAACAAAAATAATAAAAATCAGAAACATACATTCTGCACTCACATTCACTGGATTTTCTATTCAATTGTGTCTTTTGGGGCGGAATCTGTGAGAAAAGGACTCATCACAGGAGCTGCAGGTTGTTGTAAGCCACAGAATGTTGTTTATATGGAAGAGGAGGGAGCCTGCCAAAAGGGCTTGTGTTAAAGCTGTAAAGTGACTCTTCTGAATATTTTTTTGCAGTAACAGATCAAGCCTTTGTGACCCTGGCAACTGATGACGTGTACTGTCAAGGTGCTCTTGTTCTTGGACAGTCATTGAGGAACCATATGACATCCAGAAAATTGGCAGTTCTAATTGCACCAGAGGTTTCCAGTGGGATGAGGTAGGTATTAATGTGTATTTGGAGATTTGAAGAGTGGAAGAATAAGCAACAGTGTGAAAGATTTTAATAGGTTTCCTGTGGATTTCACAGCATTATGCCTAGAACTTCCCCCTTGGCTAGTGATTTCTAAGAGGAGTCTCAAATAACATCCATTATAAGCTTCTAATCCTAATAAGAATTCACTTGCAGAAATAGAGTTTGTGGCTGGAATTCATCACATAATTGAGAACATAAGCTGAAAATTTGGAGTTAAGGTTTTAGTGTCTTGCACTACTGTTGTTTTTTCCCCCAGTTGTTTCTTTCTTAGAGTGAGATACATAACCACATGTGACATCAGAACTCTCCATAAACCTAAGGGCTCAGTTTCTCATGACTAATCTTCTCAAAATACTGGTGCACAGCTATCATCGTGATGAGAAACTAGTTGCTTTTTGCTTTTTTGTATAAATAACTTTCCAATTTGTGTTGTGATTCTGCAGGCACTGCAGAATAGCATTTACAGAAATCTTATTAAGTCTGAATTCAAGCCTTGTCTCTTGTAAAAGGCACATACCATGCCCTAGCAACTTAAACTCTTGGTTCTGCTATGTCTTAGGCAGTGTGCAAGCTCCTCTCTTCTGTATGCCATGTGAATGTATTTGCAATGCACCTGGCTCAGGAAACATATTTTCAGATTTTTGCTGTGACTGGATGCACAAAAACCTGTTTTTACAGACTTTTAAAGGACTTTTATGGATATTGTCAGAACATTTTAACCTTCTTGAGGGAATCCTGTATCTGATGCATGGGTCAATACTAAGTCTGTAATTCCTTTCATGCCCATTCAGTGGGAAGAAAAACCTTTATAATATAGATTCTAAATCAGGCAGAGCATTAAAAGAAAAAAGAAAAGTAGATCACTGAAATATACCTCTAAAAATCTGTACTACACCTAGTTCTTTCCCAGGTAATTCCTGTTCCTTGAAGATCAGTCAGGCAAAAGCTAATGACCCTGAAATCTAGATTTCAATCAGCACGGGGTTTTCTTTTCCTGTGTTTGTGAGACGTTGAAGACTTTGATTGCAATAGTGCAGTGTAAATAAATAAGCTGTGTTTAAAAGACCTTTTTTCTTACTTCTTGAAGGAAAATTACCTTCTTTGGTGTTACCTATAGAATTCCCATGAAATGCATGCATAAGAAAAAGATGTCTAGCCAGAGTTTAATTTGAGATGATATATGGTAGCGAGCAGGTTGCCCATTTTCAAAGGTACGGTTTTGAAGGTGTGTTTACTTGGGCACAATAAGTACAAAAGAGTGTGCTGGCAGTGCATGTCTCCTCCTGTAAAATGCAGTATGGTGCTGTTCTTGAGAACCAGTTGTGCAGGATGAAAAGCGCTTTCATTTCTGTTGGTGTTTCTATAGCAGATAAATGACTAAAATAAGGATTGTTTTCTCTTTCAAACAGCAGCTCTTGCTTTTGAGGTGTGCTGGCGCCACAGTGGAGGAGACAATATTTTATGGCCTAACTGACAGCTATCACTTCAGTAGGCTGTTTGCAAGGACTTGCCTCCTCTGACTTCTTACTCTAACCAATCAATCTAGGTTTTGTTATTGTCATAATTAATGTGGTGCTATGTGTCACTATTTTCCCGCCTGAAGTGAGCTCAGATGAACTTGTCTCAGTTCACTTCTTTCTCTCCACTGCTCCCTCTGTTAGGTCAGTCCTCAGCAGTGTATTTGATGAAGTGATCGAGGTGGATGTGCTCGACAGTGCTGACTCAGTCCATTTGGCTCTGATGCAGAGGCCAGAACTGGGTGTAACCTTCACTAAGCTTCATTGTTGGACTCTGACTCATTATAGCAAATGTGTCTTCATGGATGCAGACACTTTGGTGAGTAGAGTGGGAGCCATGGAAACATTTGTGTCTGTCTCTGAGTGTGGGATGCTTCCTTGTCAGGCAGCCTGCTGGCCTGTGGAGTGACCGGATTTGCTGGCGGTCACAAGGTCGCAGGAGCTCCATCCTGGCACGTTTGAGCAGTGCTCATGGTTTTGCTGGCTGCATAAAAATTAATTCAGTTTGGAGAGTAGCCTCAGGACTGTCCTCAAAAGAGATCACAAACTCACTCTGTGCTCCTTGTCTTCTGACAGAAGCTTAAAATAGATCTTTCTCATATACTTTTGTTTGGAATTATTCTGGTTCAGCGAGGCAGGATGGTTTTAATATGGAAAAAAAATCCCAGACATAATAATTACTTTTTTAGAAAAGTTTTTAGAGGTATAGAGATAAAAATGGCCATAATTTTGCAAGAACAGTCATGTCAGCCTTCCTTTGCACTTTCACGGTTCACTTTGAAAGACTAGGATGCATTTTAATTTAATAGGATTGTATTTGAATTAGAAACCAAATTGAGTTATTCTTCTTGAGGAAGAAGGCTTATGATTTCTTGCTTTATATCAAAGTTAAAGGAGGAAGGCAAATTTTGTCTTTGTTTTAAATTAAATTAAGTAAGCTAAAAAGATTTACACCTGGTTTTCACGGTAGCTCAGTTGTAGGTGGGGTCCTGAATTTCTGTGACTGCACAGCTGTCTTTCCACAAACTTTGAAAGTTATCTGGGCTTTAACCTGATTGATTTTCCCATTTTCTTGTGAAGCTTAAAAGAAAAACAAAAGCACATCTTTGAACTTAAGTTACATTAGAAAACGGTAGATAGTTTTTTCTAGTACCCCTTTAGTCAGTCTGTTGCTTACTAAAATTATTTAGATTCCCAATTTTCATTCAGTTCTCTTGTAGTTACTGAGAATAATGGACTATGGAAAGGTGCTAAGAAAAAAGGAAATTTTGTGTTTTCATGGTATAATATTTAAAGACACCTTCTGGATGCTCTGATGTCGCTGTTGAGCAGCTAGCAGAGTAATGAAGGCACCAGTTCTCAGTGGCAAGAAGGAATGACCTTTATTGTTTTGATTTCATCATATATATAGAGTATTCAAAAGTCACCCAGATTGGTCAGTCAGAAGCCTTCCCCCAGGCCTGATTGGCCAGGCCTGCACCGTCCAAGTACTGGGACACTGTTCCAATGACATCCAAACTTTATCTTTATTTACAAAACACAAGAAAATTCTCATGGGAAAAACCTGTGCTAGCCACACTCTCCAAGGTTCATGAAATAATTTCACAGGCTTTGTGCTTTTATCAGAGAAATCATGGAGAACCACAATTGATGTTGCCTTCTAATAGAGGTTTTCACCCCTAACATATTTTGCAATATCACTGCTTTTATGCTCTGCAGGCCATATACTAGACCAAACTAGCAATTTATTCCATTGGTACTAATTTGACAACACATGTTGCAGACAAATATTTGCTCCAACGTTTTTTTCTTTGTTCCTGCTCTCCCTAAGGTACTCTGCAATGTTGATGAATTATTTGATCGAGAAGAGTTCTCAGCAGCTCCTGATTCTGGCTGGCCTGACTGCTTCAATAGTGGCGTGTTTGTGTTCCGGCCCTCCTTGAAGACTTACAACCTGCTGCTCCAGTTTGCTGCTGAGCATGGCAGCTTTGATGGTAAGGGGCAAGGCATAAGGGATGAAGTGCATGACAATTTCCATGCTATCAGGCGGAATAGGGGAAGGCAGGAGTTCTCTGGGCTTTATGTAATTGGACAAGAATTAAAGGTGCAGAACTTTGCCTCTTGCGCTGTATTTAAGACCTGTTGACTTACTAGAGAAGACTGTGCTTCCCAGAAGAAGGCAGTGAAAGGACACTGTGTCTGAGTCTTGCTCGGTAAGTTTTAATTTTGCTGTCTGGCTTAGGAGAGAGAAATACAGCTGATCTACAGTCTTCTGCTCTGAGGGAGACCAAACACTTCTCCTTTCTTCATGTATTACAATAGGACTTCATTTACACTGAACTTGCATCGGAGTGAATCAGGTGTTATTCACTTGTACCTGCTCACATGGCCATGTTTTCAAATCCAAGTTACAATCCCATGAACACACCAGTCTCAGTCCTCAGTCTCACTCCCATCCTTGGATGTGAAATTTTGATACAAATTCGAGTGTACACATGTTATGGTAATGCTGTTTTATGTATTCTTTAGGAGGTGATCAAGGCTTGTTGAACAGCTTCTTCAGCAACTGGGCAACAGCAGATATTGGCAAACACTTGCCTTTCCTCTATAACTTAAGCAGCAGCTCTGTGTACACCTATGTTCCTGCTTTCAATCAGTGAGTAATAACACTTCTGACTGACTCTAAACCTCTTTAGTTTGTTAATGAACATCCTTTTGTAAGAGAGAGCTGCAATGGCATGTTCTGTTAAATATAAATTACACATATAGTATCACAAATGAAATTTTGTAGAAGTCATGCAGTAGAAGCTTAAATGTAATATGAACATCTGCGCACAGAAAGAGTCCCAGGGTTGGCTGCACTGTCTTGAATGTTCTTTCAAAGAAAGAGCAAGATGTAATGTCTTGTTACAAGATGTAATTACTTTGGCATTAGGTTCTGACAGCTTTACTTTTAAACTTGTTCTTTTGTTTCTGAGTAATTTTCAAGAGAAACAATTTGTGTTGCTTAAATTTTTTTCAGCCATTCCTTAGGTTCTTCTATGAAATTAAATTTGTGCTACTAAATATATGACTCCAGACAATGCAGTTGAGAAACTTTTCTGAGAAAAGGCAAGTTGGATTTATGGTGTCATGAATTTGTGTTCCACTTGCACAATACACTCCTAATGGAAAATTAATTTAGGTCAATGTATTTTTTAGTAATTTTTAATATGCCATCAGAAATAAAAAAAAAAAATGGTGATTAAATATATGAGGTGACACTTAATTGTTTTTGAATAGAGCATGAAGGAGTACTGGAAATAGTACCGCACGAACCTGTCAGTTTCCTTCATGCACTTTTCTACAAGAATCAGCAGCTGGAAGCAAATAGCAATGCAACTTTTTGTTTTCTCTATGTTAAACAAGATTAATTAAACCAATAAGATAGAAAAAATATTAATATATATCATCTTGAATGTGTTGCTGTTGCAAAATGTCAAATTACCTCAGCTGTGAGTTAGCATGTCTCTTCTAGGAGTTTATATAAGCTTAGAAAAAAATGTGTATAGACCTGTATCTTTGATCTCAACAGTTTTGGTAGAGATGCCAAAGTTGTTCACTTCTTGGGAGCGACAAAGCCATGGAACTACAAATACAACCTTCAAACAAAGAGAGTTATGCAGGATGGCACCACCTCTGGATCTTTTCATCAACTGTCATTTCTTGCCCTCTGGTGGAATATATACAGTGCCAGTATATTGCCTTTGTTGGAAAAACATCAAAAGATGGAAGACTCAGAATCTGAGGAATGCAAGGTAACTGATAAGGAGTTAGTGGGAATATGTTGGAATCAAAACCAAAAATTTTGAAAATCCTCTGTTTGCTAGAGGAAGAAATTACATGTGGTGGGCTAACCCTGGCTGGATTCCAAGTGCCCACCAAAGCCACTCTGTGGCTCCCCTCCTAAGCTGGACAGGGGAGAGAAAAGGTAAGGAAAGGCTCACGGGTCTGGGTAAGGACATGGAAAGATCTCTCACCGGGTACCATCAAAGGTCAAACAGGCTCATCTTGGGGAAATTAATCAAATTTATTACTGAGCAAATCAGAGTAGGGTAGTGAGAAATAAAACCAAATTTTGGAACACCTTCCCTGCATCCCTCACTTCTTCCTGGGCTCAACTTTACTCTCTATTTTCTCTAACTCTTCCCTACAGTGGCACAGGGGATGGGGAACAGGGCCGTGGTCAGTTCATCTTATGTTTCTGCAGCTCCTTCCTCCTCAGGCGCTGGATTCCTCACACTCTTTCCCTGCTCCAATGTGGAGTCCCTCCCATGGGAGACAGTCCTCCATGGACTTTTCCAGTGTGAACCCTTCCCACAAGCTGCAGTTCTTCATTAACTGATCCAGTGCAGACTTTCTTCCATATGATGCAGTCCCTCAGGAGCAACCTACCCCAGCATAGGTCCCTCATGAGTTCCCAAGTCCTGCCAGCAAAACTGCTCCAGTGCAGGCTCCTCTCTCCATGGGTCCAGTGGTCCTGCCAGGAGTCTGCTCCAGACTGGGCTTCCCATGGAGTCACAGCCTCCTTCAGACATCCACCTGCTGTGGTGTGGGGTCCACCACAGGCTGCAGGTGTATCTCTGCTCCGGCACGCGGAGGACTCTCTTCCCTTCCTTCTTCACTGACCCTGGTGTCTGCAGGGTTGTTACTTGCACATATTCTCACTCCTCCATCTGCAGTCCTCCAGTTGCAAGGCAACTTTTCCTCCTTGTTAAATCTGTTATCCCAAAGGCACTACCATCATCACCAATGGGCTCAGCCTCAGCCAGTGACAGGTCCATTTTGGAGCCAGCTGGCATTGGCTCCATTGGGCTTGGGGGAAGCTTCTAGCGGTTTCTCACAGAAGCTACTCCTGTAGTACCTCTGCTACCAAAACCTTGCTATGCAATCCCAATATGAGTGGGAAAACTTAGTATCTGTTGGCTGGTAGTAGCACTGATTGCTTGTAGAAGTGTCCAAAGTAGCCACTTAAGAAGGATTTTTAGTACTATTTGCTTTCCAAAAATATCCTGCAGCCATCTTCTCATTTGATAAAGTTTCTGTGGTAATATATATGCATACAAAAGTATGATACAAGTTAGCCAGAGAAGGGATAATCTGGCCATGAAACAAACAGATTTTTGTTTTTCTTGAAGCTAAGTTGATGTAGACTGTCAAACTACTCTTGAACTGTAATAAAATTTACCTTTTGAGAACTAAATGATAAATTGTTTTATGAAGGTAATAACAAATAAATCAGGTTTGCAAAACCAGTGTTAATTGCATTTAGGATGTTGTATACAGTACTCCTATGTCATCAAACATTTACTGATCTCTTTATGCTTTTTTTTTCTCCAAAGGAAATACAGCAATGTGTGCTTTTCACAAATAGAATAAAAAAATCTGTTGATAAATAGATGATTTCTTAGAGATCAGCAGCATAAAGAAATGTGTGGGAGAAATACAGTTTTTAATTTTGTATCCAGACAGGACAAATTAGATCCCATTTATGCATATTTAAATATTTTCTTAATGTTTTGTAATAATAAATTATTAACATAATTGAACTAATTGCATAATCACAGAAGATCAGTTGAATAAATCAAAGCCTCAGAGAATAATTTGGCTTGTTAACCTCCTGACAAATTTGAAGGCAGAGGAAGGACTGGGTAGTTTTTGATCTTATACTTTAATATGCTTTAATTTTTAAGGCATTACATATTAAAGAAATATTCCAGCTATGGTGGTGGAAAGACCTATTAGATCTACCTCCTGATGATGCTGGCGTACTCAGGAGTGCAAAAACCCAAATTGCAGCATGGTCTGAATCTAGGACCATAGACTTTTTTTGCATTTATGAAGTCATTCCTTTAATGCTGAAATCCCAGTAAGGAAGTGCAAATGTTGTAAACAAGACATTATTTTTCTTAGAAATTGTATTTCAGTGGTGAAATGTTCTTGTTTCCATTAGCACACTTTCGATGGAGTTGAAGTCACACTGAAGAAGGTCAGTCATTATGTGGCTGATTCTCCGCAAATACCTGAGCCACCAGAGCAGACAAGTGAAGTAAATCCCACAGTATGCTCACCCGAGGAACTCACTTTCAAAGCTGTGAGTGTGTTGTTGTATATTATTAAATGCAGTAACAAAGTAGAATCTCCTTTTAGTATATAATTTTTTCATTATGCTTCTGATCTAGAAGATTGTATCTTTAATTTAGCTGTAGCTATTGAATTTTCTCACTAGCATTAAAAATAGTCTAAAGACTTTATTTTCTTTAATCTTTAGTACTGCATGCATGACATGTCTGGAGGTTGAAAGAGTTTGCTTTGCATTTTAGGAAGAGATAATTTATTCAAAGTTGTTAAGTACTTAATAAAATTTAATATAAAAAATTCTGCTACCAAAGTAATATTTTGAATATTAATACTTTTGTGAATTAATACATTTAAAATTAGAATCCTTTCTATCATTCCTCTGTAGAATATTTTTTTCCCCACAAGTGTTGACCCAGAAAACTGTTCCTCAAATTTTTGTGGTTTGGGCAACAAGGAGAGTCTTGAAAAACCTGCAAATGAATATTGAAGTCTTCCTGCTTCTTTTGTCACTTTCATTGTATTTGTATGTTTCTGTTACCCTCACTCTCCTTATTTTATGCAGGAATTAAATTGAACATAATAGCACCATGCCTCTGCAGGTGTAAGTAATTATGTATTGCGTGATAAACCATGTTACACCATGGTACAATTGGGAGAAAATTAGTGTTCTAATGTCTTCTGCTATAGTAACTTGTGAACTACACTCTAGAAAGAGGAACACAACTTTTAATATGTTCTTTACATCATTTCTTTAGACTATAGTTACTCTGTGAAGTAAAACTGTAATTTTCCTTTCCCCTTCCCCCCCTCTTCCTCCCCCTTCTTCCCTTTTCACTCTGCATGTGAAGCAGCTGAAGGAAAATTGCAAACCGTCAAGCTCTGTAACTTAAGAATTCTTTATTTGCAAAGGATGTATTTCCTTGTCTTATGCATCTGACTCCAGTGGAAAGGCTCAAACCGAATAGGGACACATTAGCAAGATGTTTGTTTGAGGTAAAAGAGGCATTATATTCACTTAAAGTAGTTTTATTAAAATTTAAATTTCTATTATTATTTTATTTACTAGGACTAGTTTATCAGAAGACCTGATTAATTTGAAACTAATAGCCTCCTTCGCTTCTTACTTAGGAGTACCGTCATTCCACTTTTTGTTGCTCAGCTTCAATAGTCTTGTGGGATTGTTTTGGGGGAAAAGACTTCAGAATGGGGTCTGTCTACTCATTTATGTTTTGATATCTGTCAAAAGCAAAAATTTGGGTCAATATTTTTGGGCAATCTATTTTACCTCTGTTTTGGAATGCATTGTTCTATTCTTATTTCCTGTGTATAAAAAGTTTACGTGAGAGCAAGCTAGTAAAAAGAGATTTTTCTTGTTGAAGTTTGGCCTCATGAATGGTAGGTATCTACTGTAAAATCTCTTCCCAGGCTGTATGTGTAGTCACTGAAGAATGACAGCCACTTTGAACCTATTTTAGGATGAGATGAGCTGCCCTCTGGAGGTACTTATCCTAGATTGATTATAGTAGGACCTTTGATCCAATGCCATTTTTGATAGCTAAAGCTGGGTGACATGACTTTTCTCCTTGCTGATAATGTGTTTCCTTGCATCCCTCCCATCCATTGCTTTACCCTACCCCAAGACTGAAAACAATTGCATTGTATGAATTCTCATGATAAGGAAATTATGAAAAAATATTCTCCTAATAAAACCTCAGTGGCTGTATTTTAGCAACCTGTAAATGAAGTTGAACCAAGAGATTCTAACGTCCATCTCTCTGAGCCTGACAGACCTTCAGAACAGCCTGTATTCCAGCCTGCATTTCAGGAAACCTCAGAAATGGTACATGTAGCTTTCTACATTGAACATCTCTTGATAACTGCATGTGTTAACATAATTTTGGGAAAAGTCAACTAATTATAATGCAATCTGCAAATAAATTCCTTAACCTTTTCACTATGTAATTCCTTAACTGTTTCCAGTACTCAGGTGTGATCCCTTTCTAGTTTTCTTTTCAAAATGTTGAATTTTTAAATGTGTATTTTTCTGTGCTAACCCCCAAATAATCAATGCATTGTGTTAATTTTAAATCTGCCATGTTAAGAGTCATGTACAGAGTGGGACACAGGTAGGGATGATACATGTGGAAGGATACAGTTACCCAAGCATTTAGTGTCATGTTGGCTGTTTGAAATACCTTACCTTGTCTTACACGTGTCCTGTGCCTTATCTGCCCCAAACTGGCAGATGTAATGGATACTCCAGGGCATTTAGGTAATATAAGACATTGATTCCTGCCCATTAAGTTCTATTCTGAAACCTTTTTACCTTGAATTTGTGAGGGCTTCACTAGAAAAATCTAGAAAGCCATTGTAGTTGATTTAAATTTTGCTTATAACATGAGATGTGTTGTCTTCCTACAAGCCTCTTTGAGTAGTACTGAAGGCAGTTTTTCAGTGGCTGCTTTGAGTAGTCCTTGGTATATTTCATCTTTATTACAGGTTATAATTGTTAGGATGTTCCCTTTTTGCTGACATTAGTCAATTGTAGACACACAGTTTTTTCTTTTATGTGGTAGAAATTATCACTAATAATGTGTCTTGCATTTGTGTACCTATGATGACTTGGGTTTGAACCAACATTTACAATTTCAGACTGTCATTCAAAATGAACTAGTTTTTGGCATAATTAATAGTGTCCATCTTTTGAAATAATTTAATGAGCAATGTGTCTACTGATCTCACTGGAGTTCAAATAAAACAAATTACCAAAAATTCTAGAAACCTATGTTCACGTGAAAGCCTGTTGGATACAAGATTTGCACAGTTAAACTATAAATGCTTTATTGTAGCAGATATTCTACTCCAACCAGGCCATATTTGTAATATTTTCACTGTATTGTTGCTGTGTATGCCAAGATCTGAGTGAGGATCAGTAAAATAAATGTTTGGTATATTCAAAGATACTATGGAAAGTAGTAAAAGCATGGGAAAATGAGGTGACATTATCAAAGCAGGAATTGATGATTGAATACTGTTTGTTTTTTCAGTTTAACTGGGAGTATACTGTGCTGATGTTTGACATTTAAGGTTTAACTTCACAATATTGAAGTAAGAACAACCAAATGACTGTTTTCCCACTGTTCTGCTTCTTCCCACAGAAAGAGCTTGCATGCTCTGTTTCAGAGCTGTCTATTCACTTCAAGCCAGCAAAACCAACTCCAGAAGATGAACGGAGAAAATGGGAGGAAGGGCACATAGACTATATGGGGAAAGATGCTTTTGAACATATCAAAAAGAAATTGGATGCATTTTTACACTAAGGATGTACTGTTATGGCCATCATGATACATTCCTTTATAAATGCAATTCTTGTACACTTGGCTGTCTTAACAGTTTACCTGACACCAGAGTTAGAAGTTATTATGGATCCTCATACATTCTTGGGGGAGATTTAACAGATACAGACTCTTGTTTTCTAACTGACAAATGTGCCTCATTTTTATTGTTACAGGTGTCTCATCTTCATTGTTCTCCCTTTGTGCCTTCTATAGAATAATGAAATATGAACTCTCATACTTCATTATTAAACTACTTAAATACATGAGAGTTCATACTCTGAGTATGAGCTCTCATGTATTTATCACTCTTTCCTGCTGCAACCTTTAGCATTCTGCAGAAACAGTCATGTGTGGGAAACACATTGGAAGTTAAAATTATTTTGGAAATTGAGTTTATTCCCCAAATCAAGATTATTCCCAAAGTACTTTCAGCAGTTGCTATAAAAATAAAAAAAATCTTGTTCTTGAAACCAAATTAACACTTTCAAGGGCTACCATGATGCAGACTTCAATATGAGAAAGAAGTTAAGAAATGAAATCCTGACCTCATAAGAGTCTGCAACAAAACTTTTTAATTTACATATGTTTAGGATTAGAGGAACTTCAGACTTTATCTGTGATAACATGTGGATGCTTGCCCTATTTATAGGAAGCTGCTCAGCTCCATAACTAGTGTGAGGAAGAGTGGTTTAAAACTCTTAAGACAGACTGATAATGTCTATTAACCTTTTCTATTGTTGCTATAGGATTCTGATGCTTTTTAAAATATTGTGAGCTTTAGTTGCATATTCTGAGTTGTGTGGTCAGAGGAAGAAATGCTGACAGCATGGTGTAAACCTTCTGGTGCTTTATATCAAGTTGTTTACAGTACTTCAAACTGCAGCTGATAAAGGCCTTCTTTGGCTTAGCATAATTGCCCTATATTGCAGGATAATTTGAGTACTACTAAAAACACAGTTGGCACTTGTTTTAGTAAACAGGCCCTTTGAAGATCCTTTACACATTAACTGTATGTGGGAACCAATGAATCTGTGAACATAATTCCAGAAAAAAATCTACTAGTGAGACTGCATTATATTAAGGATACTTACAAGGCGTTGTTTTGTGGGTTTGCGTATTGAACTTTTACTCATCTCAGTGAGTTTGTTTTAACAAACAAGTAAAATACTTTATTTCAAAGCAAAAAAAAAATTTAAAGAAAGAGTCTTGACAGTCATGCTAATATGATAACAGATTTGACAGTTATCTGTATCCTCACTCAATATTGGAATAAGAATTCTGCAGTGATGTTGCAGGACTCACAGTTTTAGTCTTTGTATGACACCAATTTTGGTAGAGATATACAAAATGAAATATCTTGGGAATTCTGTTTAAAAATAATGGTGTAAAATTATGCATAGATACTAGCAGAAAAAAAGGATAGCCGGATAGGAGGGAAGAAGAAAATTTTTTTTTGTTTTCTCCCCATCAAAAAGGATGAAAGGGTGGGGCAGGGAATAACTTGCACTAATCAGGAAAGAAATGAAAGAGTCAGAAGGTTCCTTAAAAGAAGAAAAATACTTATTTGAGTATCTTAGAATGACTTTCTAATATTCACAATAGTGAATTTGCTTTCACTTTTGAAGAATATTTCTGATTTTATCTAGGTCTCATTTATCCTTAAACTCTTAAAGCGGGGATCTCAGTGTGTCTGCTGAATACAAGCTTCTAGGTCAAGTTAGGTATTTAGGGTCAACAAAGAAATTAAGAAGTACAATCTTCTGTGCATCTCTCTCCTTGGCTAAGCTTGGCACCCTCGACAGCCTGTGTTTCTGGGTAGGTGACCTTCACACATGAGCACAGGTGGTTCTACCTCTTGGTGCTGTGGCCCAGTGCAGCAGGGTGGAGATGGCAGCAGCTGCAGTGTATTCTCACCCACGTGGCATTTGGTCTGCTGATTATCCCTGTTTCTTAGCTATCCTTGTGCACTTCTGTTTTATAAGAATTGTTGCTAATATAATTCAAACAGTTTTTGCTGTAGTCAGCAATGTGTTCTCATACTTCCTGCGGCTGTATTTTTTACAGTAACTACTAGATCTTACTGGGTACATTAATTAGATCATGGAAGAAAAATTACTGATGTGAAGTCAGTAAGTAAGAGTTTTTAAAAATTGGCATATGAATGTAGTAAAATGTGTCATTGAGCACATTTCAAACTGTTAATATGTACAATGGTAGTCTGTGTGGCTTATACAATGTTTTGCAAAGAATTGTAATATATTAATGTAGTGAAAATAAAAGAAATGGAAAAGACATATGAAGTCATGTGCTTATCAGATGATGAAGAGCTATAGGTTGTTTACATTGTGCCAGGGAGTATTACTCATGACTAGCTAGTTACTTTAATTTCTTTTTTAATTTTATTTAATTGCTTTTGAGACATTAGCATTACCTGCTGAGCAGAATTAAAAGTTGAGAGTTATAATTATTTCTACAGACATACATAATTACAATGTTTAGGAATTAGCACAACAGGAGCTGGTTTACTTGATTTCATGAAAAGTATGGCTGTTAAAGGCCCTGCCTTAGTTTTTGTGTCCTGTCTTTATACACAAAAAATTGAACTAGTTACATATAATGTAGTGTTTTCTTGGCTTCTAGCACACAGCTGTTGCCACCATGGTGTGAAAAGGGATAATTTTGTATGGGAATCCACTGCTGTGCTTCAGGCAGCATTCTGTGCTTTTATGGCCATCATTCTGCAATCCTGGGGTCACAGCCAGGTCTGAGGGCTGTTACAGGCTGCATGTGGCCATGAACCACAGCACTGACGTTTGCTAAGTGGAAATGTGTCCTGGGAAAAAAACTTACCAAGCTTCACCTGGAATTTTTCCCACATTAAATTGTGGTATAGCCTCAAGTATCTTTAAGGTAAAGAAAGATAAGAAGTGTAAGCTTTTTGGTGGCACTATTAATCTTTAAACAAGGCCAGACTATGACCTACTGTTGTGTGGCAGGCTCTGTATTTAAGGAGGACAGCTTGTGTTTAAAACAAAACATGCTGATTCTTCTGTCCTGTGCTTGGAGTTATTCACTACTTGACTTAGAGGGTACTTTTATTTGCCATTCAACAATTTTATTGGGTGCTCTTCATGTATAAAGAGGAGAAGATAGTGTGGGTGTACCACATGAAAAATTCTTGAAAATTTTAGACATGTGGGTTACTGCACTTTCCTAGCCTACAGGAAAAGGAGATTGTTGTCCATGAATTTCACTTTACTTACTGCTTAGTGCCTTGTAGGGTCTGTTCCAACTGGGTAATTCTTGGGAAATAAGTTTTCTTTGTCTCTCTGGATCAGTCAGCTCACAGCAAGGGTTTTTTCTAAAGCTGCCACTCGAAAAAATGCTTTGTTTGTTTTTCTTCACCTTGATTTTTCTGTCCATGAATGGGAGACTGCGTTAGTAGCAGGTGCTTGATACTTTTGTATGCTCCTATAAATATCCAGTTGTTCACAAGTAAGTCTACAATATGCCTATTTATTCCTTAATGGATCTGATTCTGTTATTTTCTAAACTGATTTGATTCCTATGACTTTGGACATAACCTGAAATGGGCCTGTTTTCTTAATTCATATCTCATTAATTCAAATCTCACATTCCAATTTCCCCCCAGTTTTCATCTGGGGGGATTTCAGTTTTCAAATCTTCATAATTTTGGGATTTTATTTCTGTGGTGTGAATTTTTGTTGGTTTGGGTTGTTTTGTTTTTGGGGATTTTTTTTTTTGTTTGTTTGTTTACTTTTTATCAGCCCAATATATGAGATTAAATGCATGGTAGTAAATTATTAAATAGCTTCCAAATATACATGTCTGTTGATACTGTTCATTGAAGTAGTCTGCATTGTCAGTGTATTGGTTGCAAACTGTTTCAACCAAAATTCTGTTCATCCTAAGTTGGATGGTTTATAAACAACTTCTATTGTGCTAAAAATTAAAAGTAGTGACATTCGAGTTACACTTTGCACCCTGGTATAAACCTTCAGTTTGTAGGTTTAGACCTGTAGGTTTAGACACCATACCATAATTATAGCAAAGGCAGCTAAAAAAATACAGTAACATGTAATTAACTAAAACTTATAAATAATAATTGCTAGAAAACTGGCAATTATATGAATAAAGGGGAAAAAATACAGTTGCAAGAATTTTATTTTCTTGAATTGCACTTTGACTGCTGTCAGAGCCCTTTCAACTTCAACAAATTGGAAGGATAAAAACTCCAAAATTCCAAAACAGATAGCCTCTGACTTGTCCTTATTTTAATACTTGTCAGGATGCCAGGACATTTACTGCCTTGAAAAACTGTTCAATTTTATGGCACTGTACAACATTCTGAACAACAATAAGTACCTGAAACCAATAATTTGTTTATTTTAGAACAATAAGATTTTCAGAGCCTTCAAATAGTATTATGTACTTGGAACAGAACTAACTGCATGGGATGGATGGGTACCTGCTTTATGTTTTGTTTAGTTTAGAGACTTTTTTCTTTTCAAACCACCATAAATTCTTCCTGTTTCCAAACCTTTTACTTACAACTTTTAGACAAATGGCAGAGCAGAAGCCAGGGTCATTTGGATGTAGTAACCTGATTTATCTCAGCTGGGGGAGTTGCAGGGTTTTTTTTAAAATATTTTTTCTTTATTTAAAAAAATCTTAGTAATGCAGTAGAATGGTAATGCAATATGAAACTAGGTTTTGAATAAATATGATTTTTTAAAATTTAGTTGATTAGATGTAATATTACATCTAAAACATCCTACAAAAATCTTCCAGTGTTTTATTGAGTTCAATACTATATATACGCCCATGTGTTTGTATTTTAATCTACAATCTGTCATGAGCAAAAGAGGTTTTTGTTACTCTTTCTTTGTCATTTATCTAAATGCCTCTCAAATATACTCAGAGTCCTTGGGAATTTCAAGCTGTATAAATTTTGAGCTCAAATTACTATTCTCAGTTTATTTGTTACACAATTATTTTGCATCCTTAAACGATGGGATCTTGTGATCTGTGTGCTGGCACTCCCTTGAGTCCCAGCAGGGAGCAAAGCAATGTGTCTGATATTTAAACATAGTGAAGTGAGGCTTCTTAGAAGCTTATTGTCTCACTCCTGAGAGATTTGACAATTGCTCTGTTGAGTCAGTCTAATGCAACAATTCCAAATGTCATTTAATAATGATCAAACGAGTTAAGTGGAAGTCAGCTCCATACAACATGAATGTCAAACATTTACACAGTACAATGACAGCTCTTTCAGTAAAACAAATTTCATTTGTTACAGAGTAATACTTCTCTCTCTATGGTGTCTATATTAAACCATGTGTAGGCACATTCTTGTATGGCTAGCACTGGCTTGGAGATTGGCCAGTTGTCTCAGGTTTTCCTAATAGGCCATTTTATGTTGTCCTTGTGCCTTGCTACAAAAGGAGAAGCCATGAGAATAGAAAGGAGAAAGCATAAAATTTAGGCTTTATTCTCATACTAATATATGTTGTAAAACATCATTATAGATGATTTTTCGAGGAAACCTATAGAACTGAATTAAGAGTTTCTTCCTTCCATTGTTATTCAAGATGGTTTTGTGACTGTTTTTTGGCCTACTAATGCATTTTATGTGAAAAAGGTTCATGAGGCCATCTTTAGCATGATGTTGGGTTTGTCTGTTTGCGGGTAATATACATTTGCCAGAAGATCAGAAGAACAGCTTGTGCAGAGCTTACATGTTTTTGTTAAAGTGTATACACACCAAGAGATCTGCAACAACTCCATGGCTAGGATCTGCATAGAACAGGTAAAATAATTAACCTCCTTTTTCTGCTTACCACTGACTCCTCAAAACTTGTACCTTTTAAGATACATTTAGCTTTAGACAGTGAGAGGCATTTAGGACTGAAAATAGTCTTCTTTCCTGTCCCCCATGTGTTTTGAAGTGATTTGCATCCTATTCAGCAATTTCCCATTACTTTTCTCTCCTTGTCGCCTGCAGATCCTCTGTGTGCACTGTCTGCCCTCTCCCTCTCAGTGTGGGAAAAGCATATTTCCCTGTGCCTGGTTTGTGTCTCTTGTAAGTTGACAAAAACTGGTTCTCTATGGTGCCAGCCCTAATTCTTCCTCCACGTGCCTGAAAGCCCCTCTGACTTCCCACAGATGCCAGCCAAGATAAAATTATCTGCATTTGAATGTCAGAAAGGCAACATGGATATCTTTGTGACTCCTTAGAATTTGACCATAGAGCAGTTCAGCAAATTTAACTTTCAGAGAAAGGATATATTAAAAAAGTGTTCAATGTTTGCTTTTATATGGGGTGATTTTTTCACACTGTGCTTGGAGATGGAGTTTGGAGTTTTGCTGATGTACTGGCCTTCCTAGTCTGGCTTCCTAGAGTTTGGACCCATGCTTGCATGCTGAGTCCTTGAATGGTATAAACATGTTGAACACCTTCCCATCTCCTGGGAAATGCTCTCTTCATTGACTAATGTGGGGCTGGGTGTGTTCTTGTGTGTAAGTGATAGAACATGCTGATTTGGAAGGAACCCAGCAGGAGCACTGAGTCCACCTTTTGGCCTTGTGCAGGACATTCCAAGAATCATACCATGTGCCTGAGAGCAAATGCTTTTTGAACTCAGACAGGTTTGGTGCTGTGAGCACTTCCCCAAGGAGCCTGTTCCAGTGCTCAACCACCCTATGGATGAAAAACTTTTTCCTGATATGTAACCTAATGAGTGGAGTGGGTGAGTGGGGAAGCCAGGGAAGTGAACTGAGAAAAAGCTTAGCCTTGTGCTTAACTGATAATGTAGAAGCTACTGAACTGACAGACTTGACAGCTTTTGCCTTTATCCCAGAGAGCAGTAGGATTTATCCTCCAGCTCCCAAGCAGCCAAACTTTGAAAAATTCGATTTAAAGTGAGTAGTCTTTCATGCTCTTTTCTCCCTGCATGAATCCAGTGAAATGCAGCTGCTCTGGTTTTAGTCCCTTGTCGGCCACAGAAAATATCAAATCTGATAAGTTCTTAGCAATACTGATGTGGATTTACACACTATCAAGAAGTGAGAACAAACATATTTTTAGATACTTCTGTGTTTTAGATACTACAGTATTCAGGAAGACTTAGAAGTTTGAATCTGAGTGTCTTGCCTGCAATCTACTTTTTTAGGAGTAAAAAATACATGAACCTCCATTTGAAAATCTGATTTGACACAAAACCCCTGCAAGAGCAGGCTTAGGATTATATTTTGAGAGATGAATTTATTTAACCTAAGGGCAGCAAGAGAGGATTAGATATTTTAATTCCCTCCCTTTCCCTAATGACTGTACAGAGTGCTGACACTTGTTTGGCCTGGAGAAGATGACCTGTACACAGAAGCGATTAGTCTGTGAGGTGAATTGTTTTTAACACCTCCAACTGAAAGCAGTGTTTTTTTCACAAAACAAAGCATATTTTTCAGGAGGCATAATGGCATTCCTTTGAAATCAGAGGCATTGCCACTCAAGTGGGACATGCAGGCTTATGAATTAGTCTCATAGATAGGTCCCAAATTTCACAAGCTTCACAAGGAAGCTGTGTGATTATTTTTTTCTTTTTTTTCCCCTTTTTTTCCTTCTCAAGGAAGTTGGGAAATGACTTAATTATGTGGAAAACATGTCAGTAAAAATTATAGTGATTTAACATTTCAGAATACCTAGGTACTTTGCTACTGATCTTGAGATGCTAATTTTAGCTATCTAATTTTTAAAACATACCTGTCAGTTCAGTTTTCCCAGGGAATTCTTACATGATAGACAAGTGAATGTACAGTTGAGGAGGCAAAAAAAAATCACTAAATTAGGTGTTTATTTTTGAAAGGCCAATGCATTTTAGTATGTTTCCAAATGAAATGTGCAATTTTATTTTTCATTATCTTTTCATTGTCATCATCCTTTCATTTTTGTGCAACAAATGAAATTTATTTTTCATTAAAAAGGTAAGGCCTGAATAGGGATACACTCTTGGGCTCAGTCCTGTTGTCTTAACAAGCATATTTCCCATACAAATATCTGCTATTAAAAATTTGCTTTTTTATTGGTCATCATTTACTTGAATTGAAAATCAGTAAGAAAAGAAATTTTGTTTCATTTATTAGGTATTTAATCCCAAATTATTCACTTGAGGGGTAGATTCTACCGATGACCTCTAATTTGTTTTTGAACCGCAGCCTTACTAAATTTCTGTGGGTAAGAAAAAAGTTTGAACAAAAATCAAAGCCATTTGAGCAATCACTAATGTCCCTTTTAGTTATTCCAGTGTAATTTACCATTTATCTCTAATTTCTGTATGACTGTAGTCATGTAAATGTGAAAAATTATCAACTTCTTTAAAGCTAACTGTACTTTTATTTTGGTATTAAACTATGCCATCTTCTTTGTTATTTTCTTCCTGACACCAACAGAACGGGAACATCCCACAGCATGGCTGCAGCCATGGCTTCCATATATTATTGTAAGGAGACAGCTGTTGTGGGACTGGAGTCAGTGTCTTGCGATGCTCTTCCACAGCTCTTCTTATTCTCCTTATTACAGAGTCAAACAGGGGCTCAGTGTCAGCTGGTAGAGGATTGGCTTCAGATGGATCCTGTGAGAGATTAAACAGCAGTGGAGGGTCGTGATGGGTCACACCATCCCCGAAACATGGACAAATTCCTCTTCTGAAACAGGCCCCAGAGGCCTCTGGTTGAAATACTGGAGTAGTGTAATGAGCTTTCCATACGGTGCCACCTGTCACAGAAGCACATTTGAACAGCTTAATGTCATTAGGAGCTGGGGGATGGTCCCTGAAATGTTGGTTCATGTTTAAGTGATCTGTTTTGTTGTTCTAAGGGGAAGCTTATGTTTTGATTGTCACATACAAGGAGAAGGTGTTGTGGAAGCTGGCAGGGATTCAGATGGTTCTTTGTGTCTCATGGGTGTGCCTTGGCTCTGGGTACCATGTGCAGTATATGGATACTTAGGCCTATATTTTGGGTTACAGACGGAGTCTAAAACTTCCCTGTTCCCCTTTGGAACTTTTCATGCCTCTTGGAGGGGGGAGATTGGAGAATGTAATCCCTAATTTCTGGGTGTAAGTATTGGTAGGTGGTTGTTCTTCTGGCTCTGTACGTCTGAGTGAAGAAGTATATTTAGGCAGAAACTGACCACAGCTTATTTCTCTGCTCAAGTTCCAGCACACTTCCAAAAAGGGTGGCAATTGCAGGCCTTAAAACCAGTAAAATCTGAAATCTAGTTTTTAAGTTTACATGGAGAGGGAGCTTGTACTTCATCAAGCTCTTGTATTGAACTTGGGATAAACACAGGTTAGTAACTTGTAGTGAAAAAGTGGTAAATTACTAGGACTACATCTGAATGCAGTTCATCACATTTTACTTTTTCGTCCTTGCTCCTTTTTCTCCTATTCCTTACCCCACATTTAGAAAGCACTACATTGAACTCAGAGAAAAGGATGTGCCCAGCAAGAAGACAGCAATTAGATACTCTGTCTGAAAAAGAACACGACAAGAAAGAGGACATTCACCTCTTGGAGCCACTTCTCTGTGCTCAATGCATTAAAGAGCTGACAACTAAATTTTCCCTACATGGAATTTTCTTTTTGGTTCAATGGAACCAGCTGAACTTTACTTCCTTTCTTCTCTTGTCCCCAGAGTTGTTCTTTATGTCTGGAGCCTGAAGCTTTATTCTTCAGTCTCTGTCTTGTTACTACTGATAGAAAAATATTATGTTAATAAATACAATTTAAAGCTTCTTAAAAGGTGAATAGAAACAAATAACAGATATTAACACTTAGGTAATATTTTAACTTAAAATATCCAGTTGCTGGCTAGCTGGTTGGCTCTGTATCTATTTATTTTCACTCCATGGTTTCCAAATCCTGCTAAACTATGCTTCTGCACTTCTATGGAGGGATGATGTCTCAAAGGTTCTGAAATGTTTTGGCATAATAAATCTGTAACAATTCTAAATGTTAGATATCTCCATTTCTGAAATTGTGAGAGAAAGGATGAAGAATGTGGATTTCTTACAGAAAACATTGGTTAGAGCATGGTGCTGATAATGCCAAGGTTGTGGATTCAATCCCTAGATAGGTCATTCCCTTAAGAGCTGGACTTGAGCATCATTGTGGGTCCCTTCTAGCTCAGAATATCCTGTGATCAGGAAATAAAGATGAAATCTTTAAACTTTCTGACAGCTTACTCAGGGCAGACAGATACTCCTTAAGTATGTTTGAGTGCTTTGCTGCTGGCTGGATGTGCCCCACATCCTTCAGTTTATAACTGTCTTATGACTAAAAGAATATTTGTCTCATGACAAAAATGCAAGCAGCCTCTGTGATATCAGGGTGCCCAGAGCATGGGATTTGCTTCTTATGTCTGTTGGTAAGATAGCATAGATATTTATTACAAGGAGTTAAACAAAAAAGTAGTAGGAATCAGTGCTGGTAACAGCAATGGGGGTTTCTCTCATCTCCAACAGGCAAACAGGGATATGCAGTTTGCTACAGAAGTAGCTCTGACAGAATCTGAAGGGTGCATGTGCAGCAAGTTAGTTTAATATATCCAAGCGAAAGGAAACCTGCTGCTTTGACCCAAACATCTCTCAAACCCATCTCGTAACAATCAATCAGTTTAATGAGCAGAAAGAAATGGACTGTCACTAATAAGACTTATGGTGCAGAGGTAAAGGAAAAGACTCTTTAACATATAAACAAAGGATTCTTCTGGCTTCAGTGAAGGCCTTAAAAGATGGGTCTTAACCGGGTGACATTAAGACAAAATGGCTTCATAACTAGCTTGATTAACAGGCAGATGTAAACAGATAATAAATATATAATGTGAGTGTGACATATTTGTAAATGGGCAAAAACAGACTCTAAAAGGTCTCTCAGCCCAGTCAGGAGAAATGGCAGCTGGAGCAAAGAGCCAAAATTTTTGGCTTGGCTGAAAGCTGAGTTATATATTTGGTTAGCTGGTCTTTCATATGCAGAACATTGCATTGTTTTCAGGTCCCTTGCCATGAGGAGCTGAGGTTCAACTGGAAAAATTGTGGAAAGGCATGCATAAGAAATCTAAATGTACACAAGGCTTCATAGGACGATAAAATGCCACAAAATACACCTTGCGCCATCATACTGTGCGCGTAGCTACTTAAGTAGAGCTTTTATAGCTTAGAAGAAAGCAATGGAAGTTAGGTGAGGAGCAAAGCAGGAGAACCTGAAAAGCAGTTCTTCAAATGCCCAACTTGATTGGAATATGTATTTGGCCTTTCACTAAGGGAGTGTGGCATGACTCTTCTAGCAGGAATATTCTCCAGGAGTTGAGACAGTCAGACACAGCTTTCTCTGACCAGAAACTTTCTGCACTGGCAAAAAAGGTGTGCCTTGCAGAGAAACAAAGAGAGATCTCTAAGAACAGTGAGATATTCTTGAAGGTCTGCTTCCCAGGAATCAAAGCCCTTCATCTCAGGCAAGGCAGGACAGCCAACAATGAGGCTTACGGAAGAACTGAGAGTTCGAGACAATGAACTTATTCCATATATATGTGTGTGTGTATATGTGTATATGTATTTTTTTACATGATACTCCATGGGAAGCTAGACTACGTTACATAGTCTCTGATCTGCAGGAGGAGGATGTTCATACTCACTGTCCTTCTGGTGCCAGCGCACTGCATGCAGAAACACACCGCAGTAGTGGAACAGGAACTCATGCCTGGAGTGCTGCTCTGTCCCCAGCAGCAGGGGCAGCAAGCTGTGCCCATCCATGACCCTGAGGGAGAGGACCAAAGTCACCAGACAGATTCAGACTTTTAAGTTTGCAGATGGATCATGAGCAGTACTCACTCTATGTATGCAGCGTTAGGATTTCAAGTGTCATTGCTAAACCAAGGTACTGTTTAGCTAATGAGCCCTGAGATTTTCAATTGGGTGAAAGGGTGGAGGCCAGCAATTAGCACTTACTAGAAGTTTTTGCATATCCTGCCTGGGCAGATAAGACACTATTACTGTAATTTTCCTGGAAGTGATAACAATAGTGAAGGCATGGTTCACAGGTGTTAATTTTGATACCTGAAATGGAAATCACTGACAGCTCTGCGAGCTCCAGGCTATGTAAAAATAATAATAAAAAAGAAGCCACTTACTGAATTGCCCAACAGTTAGTTGGTTTACTTACACAGCACCAGTACTTATATTCTTTTTGCTGAAATGGCTTAGCCACCACACTTTCTCATATCCTTTAGAGAAGTCTTTTTTTACAGTCATCCTAGTGTCCCAAATCAACCAAGTTGCCTTTCAGTGGTAGCAGAACTGAGCTAGCTAAATGACTCATATGATTTTTTTCTTTGCATTTTCCACATAAGCAGACAAGATGGGGAAAGCTGTGCAGAAAGAAAGCTAGAGAATTGCTTGGTTTAGAAATAAAGAGAATTTAACCTCTGGCTGTTAGGATGCATGACACAGTCAGCTTCTGCCTAAACCAAGAAAGTGAAACAAATATGGTTTATGAAGCCATCTCTGTACCTGTCCTGAGGCACTGCCCCTCCAGCCAGTTGAACTACTGTAGGATAAATGTCCATAAGGCTTGTAGGTTCATTGATAACTGTCCCTGCAGGCAACACTCCTGGCCATCTAACTATACCTGGAACACGGATTCCTCCTTCCCATCCTCCCATTCCTTTTCCACCTGTTATAGAAGGGGAAAAAGTGTCAAAAAAGATAAAAGAATAAAAGATACTAGATCTTTATTGTGCATGTATAATAAAAGGTTTTAAAAGTTTTAAAATATTCATGTAATTTTAATGAAAACACACTAAATCCTGGAAAACAGTATATTGTCATTCAGCAGCGGCTCTTCTCATTATTTGTGTGTTTGGCTTATTTATCTGCTTGTTTTTAATATGCAGTTCCCAATAGTGACAGTGAATTTTACAGATATTTATTAATTGAATTGTATTTTTGAATCTTGCTAGTTAGTCTCAGTGGGATATCCCCTGTTCTGCTGTATGTGGACATAAATAGGAATGTCTTTCTATTATTGATATCTAAACTGATGTTGTATCCCATCGTGCCTTCTCTCTAAGCAGGCATGATTTCATCATTTTCCTCTCATACTGAACTCCCTAATCACATTTCTCTTTCCCCTCCAGATTCTCCTGTTACTAATATACTTATGTTCAGCTAGTAGAATTGAATTCCTTAGATCAGATTCTGAGGTATTCAAGTGAGCCTCTTGGCCTTTTTGCATCTGTTACTGGCATGGAAACTTCATAACAAGAGCTAAAGGCTAATTTTGCATGTAGGAATGTTCCTGCATGGATCTGAGCTGGATCAAACATTTCTTGTGTGGCTCATCAAGTAACTTAGTACTAGACAACATGCACTGTGATGCTAAGCAAGGCCAGGGTGCACACAACTCTTCTGTAGGCAAACAAGTGATGGGTGCAGCTTTCAGACTGCATGATACAGTAAGTGCCAAGCTGCCCAAGATGTCACAGTGGTTTTTCAAGGTTTAGCAATCTGGAGGGAGCACATACAAGAGATACCATAGATCTTCATTTCCACAGAGCTTTTGTCACTGGTGGACCATGAGCTGTCCATGAGCCAGCAGTGTGTCCTGGGGGCCAAGAGGGTCAATGCTGTCCTGGGGTCCATTAGGAAGAGCATCGCCAGCAGGTCAAGGGAGGTGATCCTGCCCCTCTACTCAGCCCTAGCCCTATGAATAGAAGATACTCTGACATTGTTTCAGCCCTACAATCCAAGATTATAATCCCAGTATATAGTTTATTAGGTGTGGTCTGTCTGGATCTATTTTATTCTATCTTGGTTTTTTTAAGGGGAAGTCTTATGCATTTGCACACTACTAAAATTTTACCTTTATAGATCCCATTCCATCCACCCAACTGAGAATTTCCTCTGTGAGCCTCTAAGAATCCTCCATGATCAGATGCAAAATAAATGAATGTGGTATCCTTCAAACCTTCTTTGTCAATAACATCCAGAAGCCTACCTATAAACAAAGCAAAACATCTTAATTACATCAGGAGATGCAGTCCGATTTTTTTAGTTACTGACTCAAAATTCAGTGAAGACTGAGTTTTTCCATTTGCCTGAATGAATTCTGTTAAACAGGAAAATAAAAAAAAATAAAACCAATTGGAAAATAAATGAGTAATACTTTTATTCAAGCTACTCAAAATACTCTGTCAGATTTATATTGTAAATTCTGTGTCAAGAGGTGCCTTTACCTCGCAGCCTCAAACATGTTGAAAAGCTTAAATAATAGTGCTGCTTTGATTACTAACCATAGGAAACTGTTGTGTCTCACCAGGAACTGAACAGGAACTCTGAGACCAGGCTGTATATTATCAACCAAAATAATCTCCTGATGTCAGTGGTAAAAACTTAACAGACTGGAATTCAAACCTAACTTCAGAAGGAATGGTTTTGGTACTGACTGCATCAAATATTTATATAGAATGTGATTTGTCTTCAATTAATCGTCTTCATCATCTTCTGCATCAAATATATTTGCCAAGAACAGCTTACATAGCTACAAAAGCAGCTGCAAAAGCTGAACAGCACAAGAAAAAAGCACAAGCCAGTGATCAGCACTTTTACTCAATCTCTTTGCCTTTACAGATTTCCTGTGTCTCCTTGGTGAAACTAGTTATTGACCTTACCTACAAAACCTTCTCCCAAAAAGAGTCTAGGTATTCTGGGTCTGAATTAGACCCCAAATCACTTAGCTGTCCAGCTCTGGAGAGTTCTCTCACTAGCTGCAATCCTGTTTCAACTGCACAAGGCATGTTCATTACATCTTGATTCTGCTATCCATCTCTGCTTACGTAGCCTGTGTCTGAAGGTGACTGGTGCCAAAAATTTGGAAGACAAGCATGGATAAGTCCTCTGGTTCATCTGCATCTTGCAGGAGTTTTCAACCTGCTCATTGGAAGCAATCAGGCTCCTCTCAAATTACAATTTTGTAGATGTGGATATTGGAGGATTAAAAAATTCAGGGATTGAATTGTAGCCTTGACAGGAGGCAATTACTTTGTCAATAGGATCTTCACTTTTGACTAAGTACAAACAGTAGCTATCCATCTCATTGAAGAGAAAAGGAACAACTAAGGTTAGGTTTTTAAACCTAATAAATAAACCAATCAGAAATGTGACGTGATTGGCACTCAAGAGCCTAGATTAAGACCTAACTGAGTCTTCACTGACTTCACACAACATATTAAGTAAAACTCCATAGCTTTCTAACTTGGACTTTTGGTTAGGAGAGGGTTCCGGTTTTTTTAATATTTTTTTAATAAAAATGAATAAGTAGGCAAAACAACCATCACATGATGTAATATTCAACAGCAACACTCTTTACATCTATGACCAAATCGAGCTGGAGAAATGTCATACATTTTGATTAAAAACATGATTGAAGACATATTTGATTATTTGACTGCATTTAACAATTCAGTATAGAAGTGTGTCATTTAAAAAAGATAAAGAACAAATCCTTACAAGGAAAGTTTAAGCTTTCATGTTAAGAAAATAAAAAAAAAAGGTACAGTCATGATATGGAAGTCTCTGAAACCCACTGTGTAACCAAAGTGAGTTCACTGATTTTTACAATTGCCAAAAGGGAGTTTGGTGATCACCCCTTTACTGCATTTTCCACATTCAAATGAATGAAGAATTTTCTTCAAGACCAAACTTACCCACTATCCAGTCCATCTCCTCGACATTATCTCCATACAGGCCATGCCTGCTTCTTCCCTGAAACTTCTCTGTGGTAATGAGAGGGGTGTGAACATGTAAAAGGGAAAAAAAGAGAAGAAATGGCCTATGCTTGTTTCTGAAATAAAATAAAACAATAGTCAGTTCTCTTCAAACTGTCACTCAACCCAAAATATAACAGGGGTATTGCAGTTACTATCTCAATAAATATTATTATTTTTGTGACCTAAGCAATTTTTTTTTTTTTTTTAAATTTCGACATCTTTTCAACATTTAGGTTTTGGGAGACAGAGGGGAATAAAACACACTCCTCAAAGATGTTTGTTCTATATTAAGACCCAAACAGTAATGGACCCTTTCTTTTTCCAGTTCCAAATGAGACATTTGTAGAAAGTTAAATAAAAAATTAGGACAGCTGATAGCCAAAAGACTGACACATTCTTGGAAGCAAGGAGAATAGCACTCACTTGCATCAGTGTCCCCATGGAGGAGGAATATTATGACTCACAGTGGGTGATATCAGTGGGTTTCACCTACAGTGAAACTGTATCCCTTCAACATCAAGTCAGGATACCCTAGGAACCTGAGACTACCTGTGCTAAAGTTTTAGAGAAGGAATTTATATTGTCTCAAATTTCCTTTAAAAAACAAACACACAACCCCTAAACCCTGACAGAAATATGGATATGCTCAGGCTTAACACATGAATATTTTTAAAGATTTAGTGGTTTGTTCAATTCCAGTTGAGGTTACTGATAGTAAACAAAGGACACCTTTGGGGAAAAAAACCCAAAACCACAAAACTAAAAAAAAGGTCACTGTCACTCTCCTGTTTGTAAAATATTAACTTCATATGATACTTTCTATGATAGTCCACTGACCACCCTAAGATCATTTTTCTGGCAGAAGGCACAGTCCTTGGCCAGGACCCCTCTGTATCACTCACACAACCCCTGTCTGCTCCTCACCTCTGTTGATTACCTTTCAATAAAAGTAATTGCCTCCTTCAGCATATTAGAAGTAGTTTTTTGTAGGTTCATTGGTTGTTCAGTGATATCATGGTTTCTCATCAGGATACAGTTCCAGTACTTGGTGAAACCATAGCTGGAGAACCAGGAGATGAAATATAGGAGACCACAGATAGCCAGACACATGATTATTTTCCATTTCACTGGGAATAAATTGGCAAGTTTTCCAATCACAAGAGTGAATACTGCAAGGATGATCATCTGAGTGTAAAACCAATATGTATCTTGCAAAGACTTGGCCAGTTCAGGGTCATCTGTGCCTTGACACTCATTCACAAGGGTAAAAGGCATGCCATAAAAGTAACCAAAACCATGATTTAAAGGATGGTGGCAGTGATCACGGTGTGTTTTGCAGTTCACACCCATGTGCCACTTCCCTGGAAATATAAAACAAAGATCTTAAAACTGATATTACAACTCTTTGGTGTGTCTGTCTGTATTTCTCAATTAAGGTGCAGCCAAGGGGGAGCTGGTGTGGAAGGGAGAGAGACTCAGGGAGCAACAGTGTATTTACACTTTATCTGTCTAGAACAGCTGTTTTTCCTTGCCTATATGTTTAAATTCCATGTAGGCCAAGGGTCCAGCTCAGAGACCTCCTTGAATAAGAACAAATACTGTTGCAATAATTGGTAGTTACTGTTTTTCACACAATGAAGTAACCATGCAAAAATGTGCAACCTGATAGGGAGAAACTGGAGAATACCTGTGCCAAATGAAAGATCTAGGTGCAAAAATATGAACTATTTTACACACAAGTTCTAGCTAACATTTTTCTGCTTAATACATCAGTGAATGTCTCTGTTGGTTCATCCTAAAGCAATCTGTGCTGGGCAGACAAGATTCTTTCCTTTGAATTTACTTCCATTTGCAGTGTGTATTTATGTATTCCATATATCCTAATTTTGGATTTATGAGATACACTGTACTGACACTGGGACTTGTGGATAGTGTCATAAAATCCCTGCTGATTTTGAAAGTTATGCATACAAGAAAAACCTAGTTTAACCGATTGTGGACATTTTGACAAAAAAAAATATTTACAGAAGCAACCTAATTAGAATAACAAACAATGAAAAGGCAACAAGTTTCTTTATCTCATACCTACTAGTGCTGTAGAATAACCTTTCTGGTAGAGTATTTTGGCAAAAGTAGTTTCATTTGGTGGGAGCCCCCCAGAACCACCGTTCCAGAAGAGAACCTGCCGTTGAGTGCTGGATGCCATGCCTAGAGAGGAATAATAGTCTTTAAAATAAAACAAGCCAGATTTCAGATTTCCAGCCTTCTCAGACTGTGCTTTCTAACAAATGGGACTCAGTTGCCTAAGCCTGGTGCCTCTTTATTAGCCATTTCCTATGCCCTAGGATAGTCTGATTGACCTCCAGAATGATGCCTTTCCCAAGTTCTGTGTCGTTATATGCTAGTCCAATGCAGATGTCTCAGCTGTGCTGGGGTGTCTACAAACAGCAGGAAGACATCTCTATTTGGACGTTAGACAAACTCTTACAATCAAAGTTCTGTTCAACATCTGTTCTGTTTTTAACATCAAGTTCAAAATATTATGTTAAAAAAAAAGAAAAGGAAAAAGAAAAGAAAAGAAAAGAAAAGAAAAGAAAAGAAAAGAAAAGAAAAGAAAAGAGAGAAGAGAAGAGAAGAGAAGAGAAGAGAAGAGAAGAGAAGAGAAGAGAAGAGAAGAGAAGAGAAGAGAAGAGAAGAGAAGAGAAGAGAAGAGAAAAGAAAAAAAGAAAAGAAAAGAAAAGAAAAGAAAAAAGAAAAGAGAAAAGAAAAAAAAAGTTTTGTCTAGAACAAAAGGCTTCCAGATTTAGAGGTACACACTTCTTAAATATGCAGTTCATGATTACATTTGCCCTTAAGTGACTCAGAATCACATCAGAAGCTGCACTGATTGTTATGCCGTATGTGGTGGCTGAAGTCTTCTGTCGTAAATTTGCATGGTGCAAGTAAATCTGTTTTAAACACAATTGCTGAGAACTATTCTATAGTCTGACACATTTCACTGTGAAAAAGTTTGCCAGGATATTAAAAATATTACATTTAATGCCACTGAACATACAACATTTGCACAATTTTCTTCATTTTTCTACTTCTGGGTGCTTTGTACTGTTTGGATTTTCATCCATTTCTGTGTTGTCATTTAGCACATTAAATGTGTTTTACATGGGGATTTGCCCATAGAAATCAATCATTAGTCATCTCTATTTTTTGCCCATCTCACTGAGACTCCAAATCCCAAGATTAACTATTCTTTAAAACGGTTTATTTAAGGGGATTTTTAATATCAACACTGACTAGACTAACTGCAGCAAAGCACTAGAGAGAGGCCCAACCTGATCTGATAGGGTATCTGCCAGTCAGGAAAGCAGCTCTGCTTGGAGTACAGACAGCAGCTGCAGCAATGTGCTGAGTAAGTCTCACTCCATCCTTTGCCAGGCCATCGATGTTAGGGGTCCTAAGGAGAAAAACCCCATCTATGATAAAAACATATTACACAGAAATCCATGGTATCTTGCTCCTTCTAGTTTTGTCGAGAATATCACCATAAAATTTGCAAAAATCTCTTTACCTACAACTCAGCTAGAAAAGTTGTGTGCTTTATATATATATATATTTTTGAGATAGCTTGAGTCCTTAGAAATGAGTTTTACATGGTTATATATGTTCTTATTATTAACTTTAAAAAAAGGGGGGGAAAAGATATCTCAGCTATATCCCATACAGAATCCCATGCAGCACAGGGAAGAACAGTCTGTTCACAGCACAACATCCAAGATAATAATAGGCTATAACAAAGACACATAATTCTCTCAATCAATCTATACACAGACCGATAACTGCACTAGGGATAAATATATCACATAGACTGACCTGTCATTTCATAACAAGTCTACTAGAGTTGTGAACTGATTTAAATTCTAATCTCAGTCCTTCATATTTCAACCCTGGAGTTGCAGAAGTTTATATATTATACATATGCCTGACCAGCACAGTGCACAGACACATTTGCAAAGGTCTAAGTCCAAGACAGCTCCTCAAGCATGCCTGTGTGACTCCAGCAGGAATTACTGTAGAACATTCATTTTGTATATAGTTTATCTAGCTAAATTAAGTGTATCTAGATAAACTAACAAATTAATAATTAATTTTTAATGCTAAGTATCATCAATGTTTTTTTTTTACTGAAGTTCACCAGGAAGGGGTAATTTATTTCTTACCTTATTGTATCATTGCCATAGCAACCCACATCTCCAATACCAAGATCATCAGCCAGTATCAGTAAAAAGTTAGGTTTTGAAGGGTTTGATACACAGGTTCTTGGAAACAAGCATAAAATTAGCCAAAATTTTAGGTAGCTCCTAAAAGCAAAAGTAAAGTGGAAAATTGCCAAGAAACAATTTTAAATTTTACAATAGACTTTAAATTATTATTTTTAAAGTTTTATGGGGACTCAGTAAGGTGCAAACAGCAGCCAAAGAGTGCCAGCAGATGGAGCTCCTGAATATTTTCAGAAGTCCTTGAGTTATATAGTATTAGTATAATTTTCTGGGGGTTTTGTTCTAATTATTTTACATTACTTATTTATTACTATTATTATTTATTCACACAGGAATATTGCGTCTGCATTTCTTTAATGACATTTGCCCTGATCTCTGCAGATATTCCCAGCAGAAAGAGTGGTTGGATACTTACAAGTGTCCAGAGGCACCCCTTGTAGGGGAGTGTAGGATGCTCCTCTTAAGGCTCCTGGAATGAGTGGGACAGGAGCACGAAGGTGATTGATGTGGAGTCACACTGGGCATTATGGCCATGGCTTGACTGTGGCATTTACTGCACCCACTGCTACACAGACTGTCTGGAAAATGCTCCTTAAACCATGACACCATCTGCAAAATCAAGGTGCAGCTTAAACTCTATTATCTTCCTAGAAGACCCTAAAAGTATCTCCATATGTTTTAGTTGCTCAAGGTGTTTGCAATGGAAGCTTACAAATGCTCACCTGATGTAAAATACATATGCTAGACACATCTTCTTGTTGCTAGTTCATCAGCAAAAAGTGATAAATGCAAAGTAAGTGTACTATACTATATGTAATATATACTCCTAAACCTCCATGTCTTATAAAAGTAGGTTAAAAAATCTTGAAATACAAACCAATCTAAACCTGTACTAGCTACTCTTAGATTCTCCTTAAGCTGGGGTAGTGGTAGCAGGGAAAAAGCAATAGATCTGCCTATATTCTCTTGTGCACACCACCCACAAGCCAGGAAGCAGCCTCAGTGAATGTCTTTTTTACCATTGTTTTCCTTGGTAAACATCATAGTTTTCCCTTTTAAGAAACAGGTACATAATTTGGCATATAAATTCTGGTGAAAAAGGAAAAAAAATAAGTCAGAGCCCAGCAGTTCTGGTGATTTCGCATGCAGTTTTGCAAGATCTGGCCTGTTCCCAGCTGCTAATAACTCCAGGGGGACTTGTGAGTATTGGGAAAGAAGGCAAAATGTTACTGGATTTAAAGAAGTTCTAGAAGTACCTATTACTCAATACATGCACAGAACTGTTGGTGTTCACTGAAAGCAAAGTTTCCACCATTTTACAAATCAGGCAAAACTAGTATCTCACTTTTTACCTAACCTCAGATCAACTTTAAGGAAAAGAATCTGACCTTTACTGTGAGCTTATAAATGACAAAAAAACCCTCAAATAAAAGCCATCCTGGAAACTAACATTTGCAGTGTTATTCTTAGGGAAGAAACTGTATTGTTCTTAGGTTTAGATGATATGTGGTATATTCAAGAAGGTGTCTCTATCTGAATTGTTACTAAAAACTTCCAGAAATAAATATCTTCCTGATTATTTCCTTAAAGGACTCCAAAGCTTAAAGCCATTTTTAAATTTAACAAGGCAGTTTTTCTACCTGCTAACTCTATGAAGTCAACCTGGACTTTTAAAAAATCTAGAAATAATCTTTTAGTTTCTTAAATATTTATTTTTGTCTGGCAAGGCATATGAGTGGAAGTGATTTCCTATGCTTGCTGAAACAGAGAGCACATCTAGCCACTCTGAATAAGAAATGGCTTGGGAAATGCCCTCCTTTTCCTCGTGAATGGCCTAAGGGATCTACAGAAAAGGTTGCATTGGAATTGTGCAAAAAGTCCTGCAGAAGTACTTGATACACTGGCTCCAGTGGGGGAGGGATTGGCACATGCTCAGCTTCGTGGTATAAACTGACCTAAATTAGAGATGCCATTCATTCCATCACTGAAAAGAAAGAAAAAAGTTGGAAATATCCCACCCATGCAATATCCTTACTTTTCCATGCTTCTTTCTATTTCAAAGCAGTACAAGAACAAATATATTATTGTCTGTACCAAGGAACAGATTGAAAGTAATAAGAACATTTACTTTCTGTGACAACTCATGACACTTCTGTAAACACAAAGTCACTTCTAAACACAGAGAACTGAAAAGTTCCATCTTGACTAATGAAAGACTTGGGTTTTGGGTTTTTTTCTCCAAAAATGAAAATATAGCATTTTCTGGGAACTTTTTTTCTCCCTTTTTAGTACACAACAGTTTACCTTGAATGTCTGAGAAATATTAAACTGGCAAGAGCAGAGTATAATTCTGCCTTACTCATTTCAGAGGGCTAGCAGTAAGACAAAATAATTGCAGATACTGTTATTGGGACCAGGAAAACAGTATTAAAAAAGTCAGAACTTGGGGTCCATTGATGATTTTTCCAAGCTTGTTTGGCTATAGCTGAGAAAATATGAGAAATAAAAAAACTAACCCCCCCTTCCAAACCACCCCCAAAACAAATAAACACATACCCCAGCAAAACAAAAATAACTGCCTCAAAGCAACCAACAAAACCCTCAAGAACAACAAAAACAACATAACAAAAAGCCAAACTTTATCACTGTTAGTTACGAAATTTTCTATAGATTCGATGATGTTTCCCTTTGCTGTTGGCAAGATCCTGAAAGGCTCTACTGAAAGCTCAAGCTCCAGCTCCCTGCCCAGTGGGTGAATCAGAGATTAACAGGAAGGCAGCAAAGTCTCTCTGACTCAATGTAGTGGCTGTTTGAAGCAAGACCTTACTGCGAATGCAGATGCCAGAAGCCCAAAAAAGCTGGCTGTATTAGTATGAAGTGTAGGACTTGCTGCTAGGATCTCAGATTTTTCTGAGATGGCAGTGTGGTGGTGTTTCACTGTCACAGCCTGGATGTAGCTCCCCTGAGACCCCAATGAACTGTGGTTCCATAGGACAGAGCTGGGGCTATGATCAGGCAAGTGCATGAAGCCATTAATCTGTGAGAGCAAAGAAGAAGCGATGGCTCTGGTCATCATCTATAATGGCAATATTTTCATGGTCCTTTAACAATGGAGGCAGAGCTCTGCCTTCCCAGCAACTGCTAGGCAGCATTAAATTAAAAGAGCTTGGGGTACATGATGAAGCAAAAACTACTGCAATGCAAATCTTCAGTCTACACCAAGTAGCTGAGGATCAGCCCTTGTGAACTGTAGAGCAGCAAAAGAACCAAACAGATCTGAACATCTAAGAAATCCCTTGACTTCCCAGGGTGTTGATAAGCTTTCCGAGCTTGTACAACAGCTCTGCTTTCTTCCACTTTCTCCCCATAGGGTCTTGCATCATGGCCAGCAGGTCACAGCAGGCCCATCAGTATTTAGACAGAGACTTATGTAGAGACTCTCAGGAAAACTGTGAATTTTTAACCAAGGAGGCATACTGGTGGTATTAAAAAGATCATAATATCATGGGTGTGGCACAATCTGGTTTACTGCAAGCCATTTTAGGAGCACTGCTCTTACTGAAGGACTACAAGAAGAACCACATTTACTGAAAAAAACACCACAATTTAAATATGCATATTCACATATCTCTGTTAGAGTCTGATTCCTTCTGAAGGCAGAGCTCTCACTGACAGCACTAGGATGTGATGAATGTACTACTGGGCCCTAGGGCTTGTGCAGTTGCCTTAGCTGTTAAATAAGAAAAACTACCATAATTTATAAATCTAACAGCAGCCTGTAAAAATCAGCAATTTCTTACAGCAATCCAAGAATACATCAGATATTAATTCCCTCTGTAAGCCAGTAAGCCACAATAAAATGATCATCAGGACTAATAAAAAATGCCAACGCCTTCTAACAATGTGGAAAACAAACCCTCTTCTCAATTATTCTTGTTCCAAGATCTCTCTTGCTCCTGGATGTGCTGAGCAGTCCTGATCTTCTAAAAGCTGGGTGGGAGAAAGCAGGCAGGAACTTGCTCCTGTTCCTCTTGCTCTCCCTTCCCCCTTCTTCATCAGGGACGCACCTGGGATCCCTGCCAACAACAACCAGCAAACTGGAACAGCCATCAAACAGGAACAGCTATGCAGCTTTTATATGAATTCCAGGCAGAGTACAAAGTCCTTATTCTTGAAATGCTGCCACAAAATGGCTACCCCCTTTTCTAGATTCCCTATCCAGTTCATTCTGTGAAAATGTATATAAAGTCTGTCACTGCTCTATTTCAGTGCTTCAGAAGAGATGCTATAAAAAATAACAGGAGATGCTACAAATGGTTTTGTTTCTCCCACACAGCTTTTCCAGCCTTCCAGATGAGATAAAAGGACTCACACATCCTCCTCCTTTTCTTCTGTCATGTTGTCTATTTTGTTGCATTTTCTAGAAAGGTAAGCACACCTGTGCTGAAGATGTGTTTATTTGTAATGTTCACTATTCATCCCCTTCTTTCAGATCTCAGATCTGGTGTAATACATTTTACAATTCAGAATGTCTTGAGCAATGACTTGGAGGTGCCCTATTTATTTGCTGACATTTTGGTTCTCTGTATTACTTGAATACAGCAGCTACTGAATTTAAGACTGTGTTCTAGAGAAGTCAGTAGGAGTCGGTGAGGTGGAAAGACGAAGCAACTAAAACTACCAGATTAATATAATCCAGTGGCAGGGATAACCAGGGTTGGAGACAGTTGTTTTTCTTTTTTACCTCCTTGCACATATGACTATACTCAGTTATTTTTATGTTGTGACATTGGGCTACTTTTATTCATATATATTTGACCACAATACTTATTATGTATGACTGCTTAACAGCTTGTGATGCTTCTGGTGCAAAGATTTTTATTGAAAAAATTATATTTCTCAAAAATTATATCATGCTTGGGGAAAGGCAGATCTTTGAAAACTGCCAAAAACGTAAGTATTAACTTTCACTAGCTTTCATCCAAATTATGATTGAACTTCTATTTAACTATTTATGACTTTCTCACTATGTGCTCACTAATGAAGGTGGGCCCATGCTGCTGCTGCCATGACTTAGAAATGCAAACTGAAACAAACCCTACTGCCTGGCCACACTGACTCAAAAAAAAAAAAAAAAAAAGCAATCACACAGTTTCACATTTTTTCCTGCTAGCAAAAATTTATCTTGAGGCAAAGACCTTGCATTCTGATTCTCACCACTGTGTTAGTGACAGACTATAAAGGTAACAGCTGTGATTACTTATTGTCTTCAGCAGAATTAAATTTTAAACTTTTTCTAACCCCCCCAAAAAATGTGAGTACGTAACACCAAAGCAGAAAGGAGATGATTTTTATCTCTGCATTTGAGCCCTGCAGTATTTCCTCCTCTTCAGCTAAACAGTTTTTTACTGCACCTGAGCACAGGAAGCTCCCATGTACTCCCTGCTGCAAACAGGCAATGTCTCTGTCAGCAAAAACTTATTTTTTTGAGTCACTGTGTGTTTTATACTGCTGTTTTCTTCCTGCTTTTCTGACACGTCTAAGTACTAAAAGCAAACACTGGCATTTGTTAAGCTCCTTCTCCCTTTGAGAGGCTTGCTGAGGCAACTTATAGTAGTGAACATAAATATTGAAATAACACTTACAAAATTTCATAAAATCGCTTCTATGTCAGACTGTGGGGGAAAAAATTCCCTAAGAGACAAGAAGAAAAGTGTTAACCAACTAAACTGGCTGATCAGGTAAACTGTTTGCAGGGAGATTTAAAGGGGTAAGGGAAGCAAAACAACAAACAAACTAAAACAACCTTTTTCCATTTACTAAATTCAACAACGAGTAAATTAATCTACTACTTCAAAAATACAGGCATTACTATAGTTCAAAGTCCCAAAATCTGTGTAATTTCATTGCAAAATGCAGTGCAGTCATATTTCCTAAGAAAGTCAGGCTAGGGTCACACCACTGCAGGTTTTTGTTTTGTTGGTTTGGGTTTGTTTTATGTTTTTTTAAGTAGCATTGACATGATCCCTTTATATAAGTTGTAGTTTGTAAAAATATATATATTGCTACCAAATACTTTTTACTCCAATATAACTCTCAAATGAACCTTGTTTTTTGGAACTGACATTGAAATAGTGCAAACTACTAACTCAAACATTTTTATTAGCTTCTTGTATGCAATAAAACTGCTTTTGCCAAATTAGTATGCAGCAGTAGCTCTTTTTGAAGGGCAAAATGTTCCTCTCTCTTTTGTAGCTGCTGCAGAGCTATACTTCCCATTAATATTTTATACTTCATATTGTCTGTGATATAGGTTATTTTTACCCAGATAAAGCTTCAGATCACAAGTTCACAAGTCAAGGACAATCCCTTACTAGGTCAGATCTTCTCCACCTCAGATGTTGCTCAACATCTCTCAGCAGAGATAACAGAGCAGTACAGTAAGCAGTAATGACTCAAACTACCACGTTTGAATAGAGTACAACTACGGTTTGTGACTGTAGAGGCACAACTACAAACACTTAGTTTTATGTGAACCTAGCATTTCTTACTGCTGCCTGCTCAGCACTGTACACTTGCTGCTTTGCAGCATTTTCCAACTGTCTTCCTTGAGCAGGCATCAATCAGTCAGATATTAGGCATACACCTCTAGAGTTTTCTCTTACAGTCAAGTCTGCAAAACCAGGATTTCCTTAAACCTTTGATTAGTGGCCAAGAATAAAGAGAAAAACTTCTGGTTGACATTGTTTTTCCTTTTTTTTATTTTCATCCACTTTGCTTCCCGGAAGAAGAAAAGACGCAATTATTATCTTGCTTGTCAGCAGAGTACTGAGTGTCATGGGACATGCCATTAGACATGCATGTCACAAAATTTGTGTGCTGTCACCCTCCTTATCACACCAACAGAACGGGAATGTCCCACAGCACGGCTGCAGCCAAGGCTTCCACACCACGTTGGACACAGAGAGCTGCTGTGGCACTGCAGTCAGTGTCCTGCGATGCTCCTCTATGGCTCTGCCAACCTTCCTGATGACAGTGTCAAAGAGGGGCTCTGTGTCAGCCGAGAGGGGTTTGGCTTCAGAAGGGTCCTGTGAGAGCTCAAACAGCAATGGAGGGTCATGATGGGTCACACCTTCCCCAAAGCATGGGCAAATTCTTTTTCCATAGCAAGCTCCTGCTCCAGGTGGATGAAAGACTGGGGTCACATAATGAGCCTTCCAAATAGCTCCACCTGTCAGGAAAGAAAACTGATGGCACAACTACAAGGCCATAGAGAAAACCAGAAAATTCCTTGAAGCAATAGTAGTAGAGCTATTTATTAAGGAGACCTCTTCTCACACACCCTGGTACCCCCACGATCACAAATAAGATTTTCTGTGTAGACTACTGACTTTGAACATGGAACTCACTAGAAATATGGAGAGAAAACCACATTAAATTTCCAGCATACTAGTAAAGAGTCTGTATTCTCACCACTCTTCCTATAATGTCCTTTGTTACCCACAAAAATTTTTTTGCTATAAGACTTATCTGCTAGACAGAATCACTGGTATGTCATGCACAACAATTTCAAGAATCTCAGACACCAGTACTGAAAAACACCAGTCATGCAAGAAAATTGACAATTAGCAAGAGGAAAAAACTAATGTTTTGCAGTTGCCATGGAGCAAACATTTGTACTTACTGTCCTTCTGGTGCCACCGCACAGCGTGCAAGTAGGACCCACAATAGTGAAACAGAAACTCATGCTCTGACTTTTGAGCTCTTCCTTGCAGTAAAGGCATCAAGTTTCGCCCATCAATCACCCTAATGTAATGGAGAGAAACCTAGTCAGGCAGGGGCAAACCTGACAGTGAACTGCATTTGTAGCACAGCCTTTGCATTGGCTGCATCAGTGCATGAGACAGCTAACAGAATAATTTGCTCATAGATTTAGAGCAGCCAGCAGACTGCCAAGCCAGTACTTACATACCTAGATTTTTTTTCAGTTGTTTAGAAGGTTGTTTGTTTGTTCATTTTTAATTCATAATATCTGGCTCAATTCATTCCATCTAGCAATACACAATATTTAGAGCTTGGTCTAGCAGAAAAAAAGTTAATTTATTCATTAAATCAATACTGATCTCATAACTGTTAACATTTTGCAACTTTCAATGGAACTGAAAGAAATCCCTTGGGCAAGTAGGGGTTTACCAGACTTGGGACATACCTTGTAAAGGCCTGTAAGTCAAGTCAGTTGGTGCCAAAATAACCTCAGCCACCAATTCTTTCCAGAATGAGGCTGAACCTGGGCTTGAAACTGACACCTGGTCTTTGGAATGAACTGCTGCTCTGCCCACATGCATGCCTGTGGACATATCTGTGAGAGTTTGCTCACTAGTTTAAAATCTCAGGCTAGGATTGAGGCAAAGGAGCGTTTGTGGAATCTCTAAGGGTGATAAAATACAGTCAATTTTTAGTATTTAGCTCTCCTATCAATCCCTCTAGTAGTAAACATCTCCATACCTGTCATGTGGCAATATTCCTTCAGCCAAATGAACAACTGTGGGATAGATATCCATAAGACTTGTAGGTTCATCAGTAACTGTGCCTGCAGGTAATACTCCTGGCCACATAAATAGTCCTGGCACACGGATCCCTCCTTCCCAGCCTCCCATGCCTTTTCCTCCTGCAGTAAAATGATTCAATATATGGAACTCAGAGGGGAAAAAAAAAGATATTATGTAAATCACTGGATTTGGTGGAATATAAACACTTAAAAGGAATAAATTTTTGCCACAAGTCATGACACAACATGCCCTACTCTGTTCTGTATTGATCAGCTGGGCAGCAATGACTTCTGGAACATAGTGAGGAAAAGGAATAAGCAAATCAGTACATAGTATTTTAGGGAAAGAGGGAGGGAAGGGGAAGAGGAAGGGGTAATTCAACATAGTGAACTGTCACTTTTTTTCAGCACCTTTCACTTGAAAACAAGATAATTTACTGGTAAAGCTAGACATCACTTTTGTCAAAGTGATGTGTAATAATGCTTGCACATTACTGAAAGAAAAAGTGTCTAGGATTAAAACAGCTCTGTATGTCACTTATATTTCAAGCTAAAAATGCAATTCATTCCATCTTCAGCCAAGCAAATTAATTGTTTCTGATTTCAACCTGCATGTAAATTTATAATGTTTTTCCTACCTTTATAAATACCGTTCCAACCACCTAGCTGGGCAGATCCATTCTGAGCCTCCAAGTGCCCCCCATGATCAGAGGCAAAGTATGTGAATGTATGATTTTTCAAACCTTCTTTGTCTAGCAAATCCAGAATTTTGCCTTAAATTTGAGAAGATAAATAACAAGGTTTCTGTTAAAAAATTGGAAAGTACAAGCCAGACTTAAATGTTTCAATAATAATTTTTCACAATGCCCTATAAGGAGTTTTTAATAGCTTAAATTTCTCTAGGTATTTTTGCCTTGTTAGTTTTCCTGCCTTAAAATACACAGGTGTATGTGTCTGCAACATATCCTTCATGAAAGACACTTACCCACCATCCAGTCCATTTCTTCTACGTTGTCTCCATATAAACCATGACGGCTCTTCCCAAGAAATTTTGCAGTGGTAAAGAGGGGGGTGTGGACATGTAAGAAGGAAACGAAGAGGAGGAATGGTCCATGCCTGTTTCTTAAGAACAAACAGAATTGTTTTGTGTGTGCTTTTAGGGTATTTTGAAGGGTTTAATATTCATCTATGCACAGAGAGAGACATTGGGTCTCAACTGTACACATCTCTAGTGCATCCTCAGTGATAACAGATAACTGTTTTCTTTTTGCATGAAATGTAGGCAAGAAAAATCCTTTTCAGACAGATTATTTTCAATTTCCACTGTGTAACTAGGCATAGCATTTGCACAGTGGTTAAATGAATCAGATGCTCAACTTCGTTGACTTTTTCATGAAATGCAACTGGATGCAGTCTCATGTTTAATATTCACGTGGCTTTTTTAGGATGGCCACTTATCATTTTCATTATGTTTATTTTCACAAAGTATAAGAAAAGAATAGTCATTTCCCCTGTTTTATGGAAAGATATTTGTTGCACAAAAATATTATAGATAACCGTGCAAGCAGAACCTGAATCTAGAAACTGAAAAACCTTACTTGCCTTCCTTTTCAATCCATAAAAATAGATTTAAAGTGTTTTGATATTTTAGCATGTAATAACTTTGTGCACCTGACACATTTTTCTAGGTGTTTTGTATGGTTTATGACTAACAGCACAAATGAGTCTTGCAGAGAAGTCTAAACAAGCTAGCTAATCTTAGAATAAATATATTCATTACAGACTATAGGGCATGGTTAGATGGTCATGCATCATTTTTTTTAAATCCATCTGAATTTACTGTAGATTTCAATGTGAGACAACTGTAATTAAATTTTAAGTACATTGGGTTTCTAATAGAGAACTGGAATATGAGTTTCAAAGTGATTTGCATGATACGGTTATAGTTACTGGAGAGAAACACTCTTATTCCAAGTGCCCAGCACATCCCAGCTCCCTTACAAAAGACTACAGACCTTTTGATAAATGATATTGCTTCCTTCAGCATGAGGAAAGCAGTCCTCTCTAACCTCATGGGCTGCTCAGTGATATCATGGTTCCTCATCAGGATACAGTTCCAATACTGCACGAAGCCATAACTGGAATACCAAGAAATGAAGAAAAGGCTGCCAGCCAAAGTGAAACAGGTAATTATCTTCCAGTGAATGGGAATCAAACCAGTCAGTTTACCAGCAGTGAGTGTGAGCACACCAAGGAAAATTATCTGAGCATAAAACCAAAGCTTAGCTTGAAGGACTGGATCCAGATCCAGAGATTTGTTATTTTGGCAGTTGTTTCGAAGTGTTAAAGGCATTCCATAAAAGTAGTCAAATCCATGATTGAGAGGATGGTGGCAGTGATCGTTGAAGGATTCACAGTTTACACCTTGATGCCACTTTCCTGAAGGTTTTAAAGCATGAAAGAAATTAGAACATTATGGTGAACATCTCAAAAGAAGCAGCTCAAGGTAACAATGGCAGCGTCTGTTTGGGAATTAGGTGAGTGAGTCCATTCTTCCTCACAGTGTTGATGCATGGACCTCATGAGCAAGGATGCTGAGTGAAACCAATGCCTGACCAGGTGAACATCCTGCCATAATGGGTGCTCCCCAAATGGTCAGGGAATAAACACATCTTTGTGACATTCTCACCTACTGAGGTGACAGAGGTCACATAAGGAGGGAATTTCATTACAATTCCGGGACAATCAAAGAATTAAGGTACTTTAACTTGCTAGTGGCTTAATTAAGCTCCCTTCCAAACTTTCAATTCACAAACTTCATTTCAGCGTAGAGAAGACAACTGAAAGATCCAATAAATTTTTGGGCAATGTTGACAAACATTTTGATCCCCAAACTCAGCAAGATGAATTCTCAAACAAGTTTCTCCATATGAAAAGAGAAAAGGATGTAAACCAAAATCTTACTCTATGCCTGCCCAAAATGTAAAAAGAAGCTGTTGTCTGCTTCAAAAGCGTACTGGATCAAAAGGCCCTGTGGTTTGCTGAGTTATGTGATTGCCAACTAATTAAAAGAAAGAAAATAAGAAAGACTACAGTTAGTAACCCATTTCCAGCACTTGGAAGTAACAATGCATTTGACATAGCTGATCCCAAATCTCTTGATTTTAGGGACACAGTGCTTACCCTACCTACCCATTTATGTGAAGGGATCCATCATGGAGTGCCTGCCACAATCAACTTGAATGGAAGGGAAAAGTAATTTTGCCAGTTGATTTTAGAGACATTGGCAAAAGAAGGATGGATCTTGAAACTGTTGAGGCTTGATCAAAGTCAGAGACAGGATGGTGTTGTGGGGCAGCATTTCCCTGAAACCTTTGCATTTTGGCTTCATCTGAGGAGACAGCTATTACATAGTGCCTCATCTGTGAGATGCTCATGCTTCATCAAGTCCTTTGTGGTACAAACTTTATTCCTTTCTCTGACTATCCTCTTCTGTTTCTCTTCCTCTTGCCTCATAAAGGCAGATGAAATACTTAAAGACTTTATTTTGTGTGGAGCAGTCTCTGCATTAGCAAAACTCTCACAGTAGACCAACTTCTGAGAAAAATTTTAAACCAATTAAAATAAATGCCCACCATTATGACCATGACACACTTTTTAAATTTTCCTGTTTTGAGTACCCTGTACAGCCATTAGCATTGTCTTAAAACCCTTTAGATTGTATTGTATATGAGTTTTGTAAATAGGAGGGGCGTTTTCCCCTATCAGCCTTTTGGAGAGGCTTTGTATCCTGGACTAACTGATGTTTTTGGGCTAAAAACAATCCCAAAATTCCCTTCACATAACTAGCTCATTCTTCGAGGTCATGTTAAATATTTTTCCTTACCTATCAGTCCAGTGGTGTAGCCTTGTTGCTGTAGCAGCCTGGCAAATGTTGTTTCATTAGCAGGGAGCCCTCCTGACCCAGCATTCCACTGTAGCGCTCGGTATCTGTTGCTGGATGCCATCCCTGACAGAAAGAGCTCCAGTCATTCCTGTGGGTCATTTCTTTCTGCTGGCAGAGGCTGGGCTGCTCCTGCCAGTTATTGTGTGAGGAGCTCAACCTGAAGCCAGCAGTTCCTCACAAAATATAAAATAAAGCAAATGTTGTAAGTAGTCACATCACATTATCAATAGTGTGTTTTATATACTTTAGGTGGTCAAGAGCTGTTTTTCAAAATAAATATTGCTTGGCACCAGTTTTACCACTCAGTTGTTAATAAATCAATGGCGTTATTGTAGTGTAGGTTTTATTCTCTGCATCTCTGAGCTACTGTGGTAGTCTCTGCTCTTCATCTAAACCAGGAGATAACAGTTGCATTTTCCTACCTCAGAGGGATGCTGTACCATGTTGAGCAGGAGACCAAATATATGCACTGAATTTTCACTTGGCTCTAAATATAAGTATCTAATTTTGCTATACAGCACCTAGAGAGAGATGTCCTGGGTAACCCCATATGATATCATATTCCATATCTATCTTTGCCCCAAAATATTGCCATCTCTTTAAGACCCAGTGCTGCAGCCAGAAAAAGAGCCAGGGGGTCCTTTTAAAAGTCAGGGGTCTCTCAGACAGATCTGCTTTGGCCTCATGGTCCTTGCTCAAGGCAGAGGCTCCTCTTAGCTTTTTCTTTTCTTCTCTCTTGCCATCTGTCCTGTCTCTTACCTTACTTATTTCTGGTCCTGTTGTTTTTTCCATAGAGCTGAGGCAACAGAGGGGGACAGCTGACACCATTTTTCCTTTGTCTCCTTACATGCAGTCACCCCTTCATGACTCCACCACTTTAAATTTCTCTTTGTTAGTAAACTGTTATTTTTCACTTATAGCTACTTATATTCCCTTTCTTCTTATTGGTGGAAAGGGATTAGTTAAAACAAAAGGGGAAAATTAATTTTAGAATGTTCCCTTTAAATTGTCTCAAGCCAAGACATGCATTTATTAAGTCCTCCATAAGGCACCTTTAAAAGACAGGGAATGGATCCAATCTCCATTTTCATGGGAATTTTGTGACATTCTGCACTATGTTCACAATGAATTTGCTCATTTCTTTTGGGAGCCCTGTTTTAACCCGTTACTCCTATCCATGACCATCAAGAGGAATTCCGGAGGTTTGCAACCCAGGCTGTGCTGCAGTATGGGAGTGACAGGTATGACTGCTGTTGGCATTTCTCCATACCTATTTATTTTCATCATTTGCGTCTCCTGCATCCTGTAAAGTAAGGCTAAAGCTCTGTCAGCTGGTAAGGCACTGTTTCCTAGTCAGAAGTCCCTTATAGAAGGCTTGAGCCTCTAGCAGTGTATCTTCTGTCTCAGGCCAAGCAAATAGCTCAGTTCTCCTATTCCAAAACTTATTGGCTATTGTATTTCCTCAGAAGCATGCACAGAAATATATAATTCAAAATGGGCCAAACCTGATCGAATGGGGTATCTGCCAGTGAGGAAAGCTGCTCTGCTGGGAGTGCAAAGTGAAGCTGCAGCAATGTGCTGAGTAAGCTTCACTCCTTCTCTTGCCAAGCGGTCGATGTTTGGGGTCCTAAAACACAGTTTTGAATTTAACAGAAGCAAGGTAAACTGAAAATTGTTAAAATAAAACATCAAGAACTAAAGCTTTTGAACAGTCCCTCAAAAAAAAAAAAAAAGAAAAAACTAAATATTTTTTATTACTCCAGGACTGGTAGACTGCTATAGTAACAAGTTTGACACAACAGGTTAAGTAGTTGTAGCCACTGGAGAATCCATTCTTGAGACACAGTCTTAGAATATACCTGCCAACACTGCAGAAAAAACCTTAAGCATTGTGGGAACTGTTTAGTTTAAAAACTATTTGCCAGAACGTTTGAACCCTAAATTTTAGAGTTCACTGAGCCAGAGAATCTCCCAGGGCATCTGGAGCTCTTGAAACCAAGACTGCCTTGTTCCATGTTTTTAAAACATGCTCTTTATTTCATAATAAGCTGATATCTTTATGCAGTTATATTTGTGTGCATGCCCAGCTCTCCCAGGTGAGCAAACTCCAACACCACAAAGAGTGAAAGATGCCTCACCCATCTTCACCACCAGCAGAGGAGATCAGCAGAGTTTCATAAGCACATTCCCACATCTCTGCACAGCCCCACCAATGCCATGTGAGACACATGCACCCACAGCATGCTAGCAAAATGTCTGTGCTCCACTTGAGGACACAGGTGGAGGCTTGTGAGATGTGCCTGATGTATGTTCACTTCTACTTTGCTTCTTTAGTTTTGAAGGAATGGAATCACTAGTTTTTATGGCACAATCATATAATAACTCATGTGGGTCAGTCCACATAATTCTGGATTGGAGTGTTTTGGAGAAGGCAGCAAACAAGTGTATCAGGAATTCTGGAAAAGTACTGGGTGGATAGTGTAAGGCTTAACTATGCATGAAAAGGAACAAAGAAATTCATTCATGAGAAGGAGAGAAAATAGTAACTGTAATACAAAAACAAGTGGCTAGAGACTTAGCACATTGTGGGGGTGAGGGATTCCCAGAATGAACTTAAAAACAAAATGAAAATATCATACCTTTTTCTTTCACTGCACAGTCTTTATTTAGACCCCAATAATATGTGAATATCTACAAGTATTTAAATACACTGTTACTAGAGTCTTCAATTAGGAGATTAAGAACATTTCTATTTTTTTATTAAATAGGCTGAATTCCCCAGAATTGCGGTTCCATGTCAAATGTATTGTACTGAGAGATCTTTTACCTTATAGAATTGTTCCCATAACAACCTATATCTCCGATTCCAAGATCATCAGCCAGGAACAGAAGGATATTGGGTTTAGAGTCCATAGCTGCACTGAGGCCAAACGTGGTCCAGAACAAACATGAAGTCAGTGTTGTTATGACACACCTCCTGAAACACAGAAAAATTACTCTTTATTTACATGACTCATAAGTGTTGGAGACTGATGGGAAACTGTATTTGCCAGCCACAATTTTTTTAGGGAAGCAGGGGAATAGAGTTTTAGTGGTTTCACTTCTTCCATCTCAAAAACCCAGATAGGCTACCGCAGCCTTGGTGACTGTAGTCAAAGAAACACTGTCATCCATTTGGCTCAGGAATTTTCATCTTGAATCATTGTCATAGATTTCAAAATGTATCGAAAACTTCCAAGACCTGAGAACAATTGGTCTTTGAAAGTTCCATAAATTCTATGAAAATCCAGGTTATGTTCCACTGTCGCACTGGCATTTTTGAGTATTTTGTCTCCAGTAAGTAAAGTAGTTTTAATTATATTTGGAAGGGAAGTGGGAAAACCTAAACAAACTCCCCTCTCCAAATCAAGGATACTTGGACTTGAAGCCATCTCCTCTACTGTGATTGTAAGATGCCAACCAGGCCCACACCTGCATCAGCTATAATAAATACATGCTGCAAAAAGATCCCGAATTTACATTTTTACACATACATATCAGAATTTTCATAATTATGCATAGTAAATATTGCTCATCAATAGCCTTAAAGCCTGTTCCGAGATTGATATTTTCAGATGGACACAGTTATCCCAATATGTAGTAATTTTGCATGATATGGGACAACAGCAAATCTCTATCGCAGACTGAGAGAGCTCCCATTTAAATTTAGGAAATTTAGAATTTTCCATTTTCATGCAAAGATCTTATGTACAGTAACATGTTTTTGAATGAATAAGTAACCATCATCTCTAACAGGCAAACCCAACACACAGGACTGTCTGTAAACATGACTGTGAACTCCCCATTGTAAATAATTAACCAGTAGCTCTGGGGATTTAACTATCCAGGAGCAAAGTTTCAGTTGTCTAGGGGTTTTTTGTACATTCTACTAGTAAATTAGAACAGTAATAAACAGGGTAAAAACCTTCTTGCTTTCTTTGTCTAACTTCAGATACTGAAAGAAATAATTTGCATACTGCTGTAAAACCAGAGCAAAACCCCAAACTCTTCAACACTTTTTTATATAAAAATAAGTGAATTATAATTCTTATACATATAGAAATATTTACAAGTGATGTACAAAAGCGTCTTTCTGCTGAGCTTTTGGCTGAAAATAAACACTTGTTTTCCACTTTGTATAAACGCATGCTACAGAACAGCTTCAACTCATTAAACAGTATATTGAAATGCAATTAAAAATGGTAACTTCTTATTGCTTTATGGCTCTGGAAGAAGCACATTCAAACATACCATATGCCACATACACTTCCACCCTGTTGATCCCTTTCTTCCATAGCTTCTAGCTATACAGATGTTCAGGAGAGGGGAGGCAACAAGTGGGGAAAGAGAGAGAAGAAATTAAAAACTCCCATCTTGTGTGAGCACAGTCATTGTCCAAGAGATTATCAGTAGCCTTTTTGTTTTTTTTTTTTTTCTTTTCTTTACTTTCCATTCTGCACTCTGGGGGAACCAGCTGTAACAGTGCTCACCAGGGGGATACAGTTTTTACTGGCCTGGAAAATATCAATACTTGCTAGCTGGTACCATGATTATATTATATTACCACTTAGCTTTGTGCATTGTCAGTGAGTACACTCTCATGGCAAGTAACCCAAATTTTTTAACTTATTATTGCCATCCTGTTCTGCCAGGCTGCTGCACAGCAGCACCCTGCCTTCAGAGCAGCAGCAGTAGGGGATGGCCTGGCCCTAGGCTGTAAATTACCTAATGCATTTTTACATTATGATTAGCAGTCCCTGGTCTGACTGTTCTAATTGTGCCTTCAGGCTTCAAACTACTCACCTAGGAGCACACAACTTTCCTCACAGCCAGGACAAGAGCAGTGCACAGTGTTGGAGAATCAGAGACAGAACGAGAGAAGGGAAATGACATTAAAAGAGCAGCAATTAGGGGCATAGCTGCTAGAGGAACAGTGAACTCAGGGGAGCAAACTAGAGATAGATCATGCTTTGTGTTCATCTCTATGAAGTCACAGTAATAATGATAATAATAATAATAATGATAAAAATAATAATAATAAGCCTCAAACACTGGAGTTCGGTTTGAAACACTAAGAAGGGAAGGAAAGCACAGCTTGTTAATGATTGTACTCTGCTGATTCCCCCTATCACACACTCCAACCCCAATCATGTTTTGTTTTTACTATTTATGACCGGCTGGACCAGCTCTACCAGCAGGTGGAGGCTGAGAGCTTGGCAGAGGAGGACGGGAGTGAATAGGAGCAGAGGCTGGAGGCTGCCTCCCCCAGGGGAGCATAGCTCTGCAGGGCAGAGTTCTCTGTTCCAGCACTACTTCCCAGCACTGCCTCATGGGAAGTGGAGTGGAATCTGCCTGGGAAAGAGCTGGCTCTGGTGGTGATTCGCCCCAATCGAGCCCAGAGACCCTTCAGAGACCAAGTCAGAGAAGTGGGTATTTGCTTTATTCGGTGCACCGGATGTGTGGGAATTGTTTCCACCAAACACACACCTCAGTACCCCAAAGACACAGTGTTATAGGTAAAATCATGAATATTAATTACATTCTTCAGGATAGGAGTGGTTATATAAATCATTTCTTGGAAGTCATTAATATCATTAGCATGTGCACCACACATGCTCCGTATATCCTGGTGGTCTTTGGATACCCCCAAAGCCCCCTCCAGGGTGAAGATCCTTCATGGGATGATTCAGCGGTTTCTGTGCTGGTTTCAAATGCATGCTTAGCCGATAAGCCATCAGGCCAGAGCTGTTACCTACAATTTGAATTTGAATTAAGAGTTCAGCCTTCAGCCCTCGAAGCCACAGACAGGCGCCTGTGCTGGTGGAAGGGGGGCAAAAGCTCAGAGAATCTTTCTCAGTGGATGCTCCCACCTCGAGCCCCAGGGTCCCAGGGCTTGGCATCAATTAATGGCAAATTCACCCCTTACCCAGAAGATGGCTCAGCACTGTTCAAAGGAAGGGAAGAAATGTTGTCTCCAAAGGAAAACATAGGCAAAGTTTGGGGTTTTTCTGGGGGGTGGCGGGAGGGTGGGATCTTTTGGGTTTTTTTGGTTTTTCAAGAGAACAAAGCAATCCAACTGAAAAACGAAGAAACCCAAACAACCCAAAATCAAAACAACCCCCTAATCTTTTACTTACTCCATGCTCACTCACTGCCAGAGCTTTCTTCTCACTTCCCTCTTTGCCTCAGGCTTTCTGATCTTTGCTTCCAAGGAAGGGTTATCAAAACCACAGCTCATATCGTCCTATCAGAGTAATTTGCAGGTGTCGGTTTCCTTCAAAAAACTGGGCAAGGGCATTTACTTTATCCTGCCTGCTGCAGAGGAGAGCTTCCCTGCCTTCCCCTGGTAACAAGTGTCGAGTAAGGAAGAGTTGTTCTAAAGCAGATGCTGCAAATCCAGCAGCTGTAACTGCTAAGGCAAACAGAAGAGCTTTAGCAGCAACTGAGGGGAAGCTCGTAAATCCCAGGCAGTGAGACTGTTGGCTACAGCGCACCGAGTGGAGAACCACCACGTGGATGGAAGTGGGAGAGCCCTGGCTAATGCAGAGAATGAGCCAACCAGTTCCTTTGAGATCAAAGAAAATCCAGCATCGTATTGACTGGCCAGTTCTGGCAGCATGGCTAATTCCCCTGTATGTTATTATAGTTCCTCTCTTTGTGAGTTCTCCCCTGTGTCAGCATTAATACCCATGTGGTTGCATAGTCTGGCTTGCCATGCATCTTTCCAGTCCCATGGGGGCACTGGATCCCTCTTTTTACTGTCTGTGTGTGCTTATGCTGGTTTAAAAGGAGGATATAAAGGTGTTATGTAAAACACTGAATAAGGGCTTTATTCAAAGAGAGAGGTTCTTGGTGTAGACATATTCTTGCTCAAAGGCCAAAGTAAATATTAATAAAAAATACTATGACAAGAAGGAAGAAACAGAATTTACTAACTAGACCTTGATAATTACAATGGTATTCACAGCCTCATTGTTGGGTGTGGTGTACTAGAATTAAGGGGAGCATTAGGGTCTTAAATGTTATTGGCATATAGCAATACTTAATACAAAATTTTCCTTAAGAATTTCTGCCCAAAAAAGTAATTGGTAGCTGGGAAAAGCCCATGGAGTAGGACAAAGAAATAAGAGCATAAGCAATGGATTTTCAACTCAAGTTAAACACTTTTGAGGAGAGTAGGAGGCTTGCATGCTTTAGGGAAAAGATATTAAAGGAGAGCTTCAGAAATACAAAGAGAAAGGGTTTTTTTTCCTATTTTTGAGGAAATTGAAAAGAGCTAAGTAGAAATGGTATAATTCAGGAGGCAGCAGAAAATTCCTGGATTACAAACCAAGACTCAAGGGAAGAATCCACTCCCCAAAGACACAGTGAAGAAATTCACAGTGAAGAAGGGATTTGGGTTTGGCCCTTTTACTCCAGTGCGGGTCTGATCACACCATTCGCAATTCCCACATCTGTGGAAATTTACTCTATCCAGCCAGAAAGGCTCTTCCGTCTTGTGTCTCTGGCCATCTGCCATAATCAGAAGCATAGTAAGGTGATGTGATGTTTTTAAAGTACTCTTTATTACCAGAGTCTTTAGTGTGGCCTCCAGAGAAAGATTGAAATAGGGTGAAATAAATCAACTTTCATATCTCCTGGCTACCAACAATTTTTCTTGATTTCTCAATTTCTTTCATATAGATTGAACATGTATTTTTAAAAATACTTGCAATTTTGACTTTTCATTTTTGTGGTATAAACAATTCATTAATTGTAACAGTGACTAGTAAGAAATAAATGAACTGTGTAATGGCAGAAAGTCAACTCTGTAACTGGCTCACATGTTTGAATTTTGCAAGTATCCCAGTCTTCTGCTGAGATTAGTAAACTCCTTTAAACAAAAACCATCAGCAAACTGTGGGGGGTACTAAAGTGTGCAAGAGTGAAAGAGTGAAGCCCCATTAAGGAAACAATACTAACTGAAGTCAAATCCTGAAAAAGACAAATCCTGAAAAAGGACTAGTAAGTGCTTGTTCTTTATATATTACTGGTAATTTATAATAATAACAATATTTAATTGCAACTTTTAGATAGAATAAAAATTCTTGGTTGTAAAATACCATGTGATGATGTGACACATAGTGGAAATTTTGAGGCCACATTGTGTCCATTCAGTTTCATGGTTCTGACAGATGCTGTGAGAGTTTTAAATTTATAATCCTGATTTTGATATTTCCAGGTATTGCCGTTAATTGCTGATATTTTGATTTGCCCCTGAGATGATATTTAACAGCACAGAGTCTTGTTTGAGATAGTGCTCAAGCATAGATATCACAGATACCAACTTGTACTTCAGGGACAAAACTGCTAATCTCTGACGCCTGACAAATTATCAGAATGTTCCATCATGGTGTGCACAGAAGCTTAGCTTGAAATACTGAAAACTATGATCTTTTTGGTGATTACACAGTGAAGTCAAACTGAAGCACTTGACCACTGTGTGTCCAGTAGGGCTCAAAGCCAGCTTAAAAATATTCCTCTTATTCTAATTAAAAAAAAAAAAAACAAAAACAAACAAACAAACAAAACACCTCACCAAAAAAAAAACACCCCAAAACAAACTGCCTAGAGAACTACTCATTTTTTTCTCCTTCTTCTGCTTCACCTATCTCTTTTCAGTAAAATATTTTATGACAAATATTATGACAAAAGACAAATCCTTTATGCCAAATTTTTAAATGAAAAGAGAAAATTATATTTTTAACAGCTCAATATTCATGCTCAAATGTTGCATTCTACAGTGTTTGAAAACGTTTTCAGTATCCAAATTTAGGTCTCAGGGGTTTTATAGGATACTCTTGAAATTCAGTCTTAAACACTGTTTACATCGTCTTAGGCTATGACCAGCATAAATCAGCTAGAGGAAAAGTGTTTTGTGACTTAGCAGGAAAAATCAGTATTAGCAAATGATTTGCTCTGAAATAGTATCCCATCAATCATACAGAAAAAAAAAAAAATGTGAACAAGCTGATTAGTATTTGCCAGTTAGGATATTTCCAAATATGTTTTTGTAAAGGCAGTCTTTATAATTGCCTGGCATCATTGCAAGCATAATGTCCATTCTACCAAACCCTGAATGTTTGTTGATCCTGTGGCACTTTGGAGATCAGCAGGGGATGATCACTGTGCTTTCTTTACAAACACCAATCCAGGACAAATCCTAGCTCGGATATTTTCCAGTACCCTCTAGCTCCTAATGGATATTCTACAGTGCTATGAAGTATTTCAGTGCAAGAAAAACTGGCTCACTCATATTAACAGGTATTATACCAGTACATTTTTAAAGGTGTCGAAAAATCGAAAGGATATAAAATCCCAGATACTAAACTGGCTTGAGAATGGAAGTGATATCTTGAAAATTACTGAGAAAATTGAAAAATGCCAGCCTGATTACAATAATTTCATGTAAAGAAAACACTTCATAATGAATATGAAAAGAACCCCATATGAAATACAAATATGAAAATCTCTCCAAGAAAGAACCAGTTAAATAGAATGCAATCAGATGAGGAAAAATGCAGACTTCCCTAACAATGGAGGAAGTAGCAGCAATCAGAACATGTGAAAGTGATGGATTTACTGAACCTCTTCAATTTTTCACAGTAAGACTGAGCACCTTTCTCATCAATAGCACTGATGGAGCATCTGGTTGAATTATAACAGTCTGTGAAATGTATGATGTCACAGCATAAAATAAAACTTTGCTTTTAAGCTGTAGGACTTTGTTTACCTGCAGATTTTCCGGCAACTGAATTGTGGGAAGCAGAAAAGGAAATTAAACCAAAATAAACCAAATGTTTTCCAAAGAAGACAAACAAGATAAATTGGTCCTAACACGGTAGTTAGAACAACAGTTAAAAACAGTGAAGTAAAACAAATGGGCAAATTATGTTCTCAGATGCCTACATATTCAGATATACCAGTGTAAACATGTCTATGTGAACAGATGTATTTACTGCCCTACAAAGAAAAACATTACCTGCAAAGCCACTTGAATAGGAACAGCTATTTTAACACAAATAACTGCAGCAGAAGAAAGCACAAAAGCAAAGAGATAATCCTAGGTAATTCTAGCTCTTTGGTGGAGTGAAAATGTAACTTGTGAAGGTAAAAATACCTTAATTGTGCATTTCTTCTTTTCCATAGAAAATTATTGCTTGTTTTCATAATCAGTGTTTGGCATTTTTCAAGGAGCATTTTCTGCACATGCTGCTTGTCAGCAGGAAACAGTTATGACTGAGCTATGGGCAGCAGGGTAACTTGTGCAGTCCTGTGCCTGAATGACTGAACAGGTTTTCGTGTGGCTCTGCTGTGGCCATAGAGCCAAAAGGCTCTTGCCAGTGCTGTTTAGGGAGCTGGGTGCAAAGGGAAGTTTGGAAAAAGGAAATCCCTTCCATTTTTTGTTCTCCTTTAGAAGAGGCTGACTCCAACCAGAGGAGTCCCACCCTTCTCAGAGAGTGCAGACAGCCACGGCCCAGCCTGTCATGTTTCCAAGATTTATACCTTGCCCTGGCTAATTAGCTGCCATCATCACTGCTGCTGGAGTCACTAGCTACAAGGAAAGAAGCAAACCTCTCCTAAGAAAAATTCTGTGGAGAACTGCAGGAAAGATTATTTTCTAATTATTTTGGAAGCAATGTTCCTCAAAAATTTATTATAGGGTCACCTTATGCATTGCCAGGATAGCAAAAGGATAGGGAAATAACAAACTTAAGGGAGACTTCAGTCCAAGAATCACTTAGAAATTCAGCACAAAAAAAACAAAGCAAAGCTTCTGAGTGTACATTCATAATCACAAAAACATAAGTTATATCATTATTTGTACAGCTCTAATCTTGGCCTGCCTCAGTGCATATGAACTATTCATTCTGTTGTCAGCAGATACAAGTAAAAATATGGTCTTCAGATTATCTTGATCCCTCTCTGAGCATGTCCAGCTTAAAACTACCTTTACTAAGTACCGTGCCATTCCCTGGAACAATTATTTTATTAAGGGTCAATTTAGAGAAAAAATGACCCATGGGTCAACACCCCCAAAGGAAACACTCTGAATATAAATACATTTCTGAGAAAGTCTCAGTTTCTATCCTTTATAGGTCAAATGAGTTTATTTTCACCTTCCTTATCACACCAACAGAACGGGAATGTCCCACAGCACGGCTGCAGCCAAGGCTTCCACACCACGTTGGACACAGAGAGCTGCTGTGGCACTGCAGTCAGTGTCCTGCGATGCTCCTCTATGGCTCTGCCAACCTTCCTGATGACAGTGTCAAAGAGGGGCTCTGTGTCAGCCGAGAGGGGTTTGGCTTCAGAAGGGTCCTGTGAGAGCTCAAACAGCAATGGAGGGTCATGATGGGTCACACCTTCCCCAAAGCATGGGCAAACCCCTCTATTGTAACAAGCGCCAGCACCGGGAGGACTGAAGATGGGAGTCACATAATGAGCTTTCCAAACTGCTCCAGCTGGCAGGAAAGAAAGGATCACAGAAGGCTGGTTATAACAATGTGAGTTATTGCAAGGAAGAGTGAATGTTTGTCTAGAGTTCATTTCTGGATGCACTTCAGCTCTACACTTATTAGTTAATGTATTATTGTAATTTCTCCTGGTGCTGTACAATACAGGCAACACTAGTAAGTTCTTTACCACCTTACACCTGGAACTACTTGGAAAGATGAAATCCCAGAAAAAGATGTGCTAGACCGATGTGTCTTCCTGCAGACTGAACACAGTTGTTTGGAAAGAATCTCTGTACTCACTGTCCTTCTGGTGCCACCGCACAGCATGTAGGTGAACGCCGCAGTAATGGAACAGGAACTCGTGCTCAGAGTGTGCAGCTGCTCCTCGCAACAAAAGCAGCAGATCCCGGCCATCCATCACCCTAGCAGGAAAAACAGAGACCACAAGGCTCAGGTGAGCTGAACAGGACTGTGCTCCTTCTGCACACCTCTTGCTGGAACTGGCATGTCTGGACAAGAAAGAGGATTGCAGAAGATGGCAAGTAGTGTCTGAATCTCAAATATAGAGAAGAGGTGACTGAGCTCCTAGACACCTATGTGTCTAAAAAAAGCAGCAGGACTGAAAAAGAAATCACACTCTTAGAATTTGTTTCCAAACTAGATTTACCAATTTTTTGGGAAAGAAGGAGGTATAAAGATACTTTTGTTTGTACCTGTCCTGGGGCACTTCCCCTCCAGCCAAATGAACTACTGTAGGATAAATATCCATAAGGCTTGTAGGTTCATCAATAACTGTGCCTGCAGGTAACACTCCTGGCCATCTAAATATCCCTGGGACACGGATTCCTCCTTCCCAGCCTCCCATTCCTTTTCCACCTTTCATCAAAAAAAAGAAAAAAATAAAATAAGTTTGATTTAAAACAAAGAGAAATTTTACACAAATTTTATTGTATTATCATGTTACCTTGATGCATCTTTTGTTTTCTCTTGTTTTTGCTGCTAAGCTCCTAATCAGCATGAGTGAAAATGTGTTCACTTGACCAGTCCCCTGACCATTTGGGAATTCATGCTTATAAAGAATGCCTGCCCAGGTTAGAATTTGCTACATTGTTACATGCTTTATTATAATGAGACATCTTTTCTTGTTGGTTATAAACTAGTGTTACTCCTTGAGTGTACAATCTTATCTAAACCTTAGGGGGGTCCTAAGTTCTCTAGTGGTTGCTGCTGGGTTGTCACCATCCCTGGAAGCTCTTACCTCTGTATATTCCATTCCAGCCACCCAGCTGCCTTTCTCCTTCTTGTCTTTCCAGCCATCCACCATGATCAGAGGCAAAGTAAACTAGTGTGGTATCTTTCAAGCCTTCCTTGTCAATAGCATCTAGAACCTGGCCTGTGAACACAATAATATGTGTATACTAAAAAGCAAAAACATACCTCAGACTACATAAATTTTAACCTCTTTTAAACATTTACCAATGTAATTTCTTACCTATGTTTATCTGCTCATTGTTTAATATGATTAAGATTGAGATTTGTAGTTATGATTTCATTGTCTCTAAAAGCACAGAAAATGTGTCATGTGTTGTAACCACTTTATTATTGGTATTTTAACAAGGAGTGAAAAGAACCACAGTCATAGACAGGAAGTCTGTATTGTAGAGGGCAAAAGCACCACATACTGTAAAAATATGGAAAGAAAGTGTGGTCCAAGGCCCCAAAAAGTTAGATTCTGCATCAGTGGTGGCCATCATGAAAAATGTGGAAAAAGCATAAGGTTACCCTTGTCTCATATTGTCTAGACCACAGTTAGGGTTTGCATTACATTACTGCATGGATATAATATGCATTATTAAAACAGTTCCTTTAAATTTAAAAGTAATTGTTGAGCTGTTTCTGATGTTTTTAATGATATTTGTGGGGTGTAAGTGTTTGACAGTTAGGTTTGAAACCAAATTCTTCCTGTATGTATATCTGACTCTTACCTCTTTTGCAAATGTGGGTACTCTTTGTCCATCATGACTGAATCATAAATAATTATCCTTCCCTTCCAAAAAAACAGGCTGAAAAATAACACAAATCTAATCTGGGGGTGGGGGCATACCAGTTAACATTGATGAACATTTCTGGATTTACTATTGTGGCTGAAAAATATTCTGTACTCTGCTTAATGCAGCAGCCACAAATAAACAGCCTGCTGCTTTTCATCTGGAATAATTTGCTCATTGATTTTATCACCTTCTGATGCATCCTACTTAGAAATGAGTATAAGAGACTGAAATTACCTGGTCTTTACTAATCATAGAAAACAAAACAATTATCACATATTTAGTAAGAAGAGAAGGAGAATTGTTGACTGGAGCTAAGGGGACATGGTTAAATCCGGTAAAAACTTGACCAAAAAAACTAAAAAAGAGTGAACAGAAAGACTTTTTTGGTCCAAAACTGGAGAAGGTAAAAAGCCAACACTATAAGTCAACAGTGCTCACACAAGATTGACAGATGTTCATTAAAAGCTTAGGAATTTTTTGCACTTGCTTTTAATTATTTTCCTTGTTCTTTTAATAACAACAGTGTTTTTATTACAAATTTAGGCCTAGGTATTAGACAGGTGGAGACATTGCTGTACGCTATGGTGACTTACCCACCATCCAGTCCATCTCCTCTACATTGTCTCCATATAGACCGTGTCTGCTCTTCCCAAGAAACTTCTCTGTGGTGAGTAGAGGGGTGTGGGAATGCAAAAAGGAAAGAAACAGGAGGAATGGCTTGTGCTTATTTCTACAAAACAGAAATCCACAGTGTGTTATTAAGGAGGCAGGTTCTCATTGCACATAAAGGTCAGTTGTAATGAAAAATTATATTATTTGCGTAGAGTTATTTCAACAACCCCGTCAGAAACACCCTACTTTGTAAGATATTATAACCCAGTGATTAAGAGCCATCTGATAGAATAATGTTGGGCCTGTATAAAATTACCTTTTTTTTACCCTGAATCATAGATATAAAACTTCCATATTGAAGCTCCACTTTCTGCTCTTGCAAAGCACCAAGTGAAGGCAGCAGGTTCATCTCCTGCCAGCTGCTGCCCACTTATCAGTCCATGTGAGAAGGCTACATCACAGCTCTGCTTCTCCTTCCCTGGCCCACACACACATTTCTGACATCACCTGCTATTTCTTAAAGCTGCAATATTGGTCCAATTGATAGATATACATATTTCTTAAATATAGCCTAGAAATATTCAATACAACTCATGAAAGTTGGGAAATATTAACAGCTTTAGTGAGCTAGGGATTGGAGGCATTCTTAAGCAACAGCTTTAAAAAAATATATATAATTATTGATATTATTTAAAATGGACAAAATATTAGTGCTTATAATCCTACATCATTATAGGATTCTAAAAATAAATTATATTGTGTTTTAGAAATGTTGTAATTTGTAAAAATTTAAAAAAATTATGAAGACATGAAACAGGATAGTGCTGTTTAAAAGCCACAAAATGTGCAAGAACCAGAAAATTTGTGATCAAAGGAAGCCTGCTTTACCTTTCAATAAATGAAATGGACTCTCTCAAGATAAGGGATGTAGTTCTGTCTGTCACCATTGGCTGCTCAGTAATTTCATGGTTTCTCATCACGATGCAGTTCCAGTAGCGTACAAACCCATAGCTTGAGTACCAGGATATGAAGAACAGGAAACTAAACCCAGCAAGGCAGGTCAGGGTTTTCCAGTGGACTGAAATCAAGCCAGTCAGTCTTCCCAGGACAGCAGTGAGTGTAATGAGGCCAATCATCTGAGTGGAAAGCCAGAGTTTCCTTCTGAAGGCTCTGTCCATCTCTGGTGTCTCCATTGGCTCACAGTCACTTATCAGCGTAAAAGGCAAACCATAAAAATAGTCAAATCCATGTTTTAAAGGGTGATGGCAATGGTCATTGCGGGATTCACAGTTAACACCTTGATGCCACTTCCCTGAAAACAGAGATTATTAAAAAGGTAATATTTTAAAAGAATTGACTTTTCCTTATACAAACATTTCTAAAAAAATTTGTTGGTTGTTTTCTGCCTGTGATAACTTCTTTATCCTACACAGAAATATACTGAGTAATATAACGTAACATGGTGGAATTGATGGAAGTAAACCTCTACAAGTTATAAATTTCCAATAAAGTTATTTGTGCTCTGTACACATATTCATGCCCTATAGCTTTGATCAAAAATATATATTAAAAGAAGGTACTATAAAGGGAACTAGAAACTGAGGGAAATTCAAAACTGAGCAAAAATGTATGGACTTCCTGGTGGCCTGTCATGTAGTGAATAGGAAGAAGCTGTCCTTTTGTAAGCACAGGGCAAAATAACCTTTTTTTAGTTGTCCCTTTACCTTCAAAGTGCTATGCAGGTTTGTTTCTGTAAGGTTTTGAAGAGCTTGATGACAGGACTATGGCAACAATGGTTTGTAGGTTTCAATAGAATTGCAGTCATTACAATATGAGACAAAAAAACTGCCTCAGAGGAGAAAAAATGCTGCTTTTCAGCTGTAAATATAAAGAAAGAATGGAAGTTCTATTGTAGGTGGATTAATCACTTTTAGCTAAGATCTCTGCTCAGTTTACCTCTTGGCATATTTAGAGCCAGCTATAGAATGAAATGGGTTTGTAATCAATACATAGATGCCGTGGTCATAAACACGGATGCAGCTAAAGTTTCTTTGGAATTCAGCTGCACTCCAACACCTAAATCTCCAGCTGAGGTCGATAAAGGTTTCTGACATGCTAGAAAAGAATCAAATCTCCAGAAGCTAAACTAAGTGTATAATTAAGATAAATTAATCTCTGAGGGCATAAGTTGTGCAGAGTTGGTTTTCTGACTACAAAGTACCTTCAAAGCATTTCCTAACAAAAAATCTCATTATCACCTCAAGCTTCAGGTTATTAATAGGATTTAACTTTGCAATTAAACTGGATGTGCTCAGGGCAAAACAATCACAAACAATTCAGGTGAGACTACTTAGTGCTCATTCAGCTGTGGTGATGTAAGTAGATGTTGTGTTAAGATTTTTTGCTTTGTGACTTGAAGGTAAAGTTCCAGTGGGTGTTTGTGTGTCACTTATCATTGGTGCTTTCCATCATCCCCCATGGTGCAATTAATCAGGATCTGTCAATCTGGTAAATCTAAGTGATGCTTTTGGCACCTGTAGTGTGAGTTTAGCTGAGATGCCCACAGGGAAAATACCTGTCCATTTTGCTTCTAGGAGGCAAGAGGCACAACTCCCCTGCAGGGCAATTCCCTGGGGAGAGTGGAGAAAAATCTGATTGTTTTGCTAGTGATAACTTGCTGAAACCAAGAGGAAGCATGAACAGTCTGTTTTACGAGCTGATAAAAACAACCAAAATAATATCCCTACAAAACTAACAGAAGATGGAGCTTCAGTAAAGTAGAATTTCAAGTGCCTGGAAGGCTTCTTTTAGTTTTTTCTTGTGTGGTTTAGATTTATTCTGTTGAATGAATACTAATATATTTTTGCAGGAACTTTTGCTAATACATTCAGTTGGTTTGTGCAGCTAATAATTTTATGTGCCAAATACAGATTTTGGATTTTGGCATTTTACATATTCAGATGAGGTAAGGCAAAGAGCTTTAAAGTCAGGCAGGAATGTCTGTGCTTTATCAGCCTGTAGAACCGTGGTACATCTAAGATTATTATTTGAAACTAGATCATGACCAAAAGTTACAACTGCATTAAAAAAATAGCACTATAATATAAAAAGTAAAATGAAATTCACATTGATGCTGAAGAAGGCAGTGTTTTTGGGCTGTACTGAAATCTTGGTGAAGTACAGTGGCATGCTGTGACTGAAGAAAAAAATAATTGCTTTGTTTCTGAAAGGCCCAATCTTGTGATACTATTAACTATCTCTAATGTTTTACATACAGCTGTTCCCTTTTGCTGTGAATTTGGTCTTAACTGTGTAAAACATTGTCATGCGTATTTAAATAGCACTTATATTTTCACCTTTTTTTTGAATGAAATAGTATTGGAATAAGCATCTTATACCTGGTACAATAATATTCAGGACTTAATAATGTATTTTAACAGCCACAGCTGAAAGAGGGTCCATGGTAAATACTGTCTTCTTTATCATATGCTTCTTCTTTTAAAAGAGGTACTTTTTTTGTCAGAATTTCTCTTTACATGTTATTCTTAATTAGGAAATAAAAATACTTCAACCGAAGTATGAACAGTTACTAACAAAAACAAATGTATTGACTGAGATGTGCAGGTGAAACACATTCAAGAACATCTTTAGGAGAGGGGTGCCCCCATACCTATCAGTCCTGTGCTGTAGCCTTGCTGCTGCAGTATTTTGGCAAAAGTGGTTTCATTTGGAGGAAGCCCTCCTGAGCCAGCATTCCAAAAAATAACACGGTAATTATTTATAGCATCCATCCCTAAAAATACAATAAAAAAACCTGAGTAAGTATAAAAGTTTGAGTACTTTTATCCAACATAATTTTTGTTTCCTGATTTCATTGAAATAATGGTGTTAAAAATTTCTGCTAATGCTGTTTGTTTGGGAAAATGAATCTAAGACCCAGGACAAGATTAAGAAAGAGTTAAGGCTCTCCATAGTACCTATTATTTCTTCTTTGTATCTCATACAGAGACTTTTTAAAAAAAATTTCATTTCATTTGTAATGACATGGTTATATAGGAGATTTTATATGTCACAGTGGCATCTAGACTGCATGAAATGGACGTGCTTAGTGCAAATGTGAGGGCAGGGAGGAGCATAAGGAGATTCCAGCCCTCTGTCAGTTTCAAACTCCAGCTCACTGAAGGCTGCCTCGGAACTCAAGATTTCCTTGCACAGTGGCATGGCTGGTACCTGATCTCTGAGACCCACAGAGGAGTTCTCTTCTCTTCACCTGCAGTTTTACACCCTGTTATTTCACATTTTACCCTAGCATAACTCCATCATACAGTGCTATGTAAAGTTCAATCTGTCATTGCAGCGTTGAACATCTCTGTCCCTGTTGTTACAGTGAAAGAGGGTCTGTACAAGCCATTTGCATTTTCAAGATACTAGTCTCAGTGGGAGCTGTCAGTGTAAGAGTAGAATGACATACCAGCTTCAAAATGTCTTGGGAATGAAGGCTCTGAAGATAATTTGCAATAGAACAAGTGTTTGAGGGTTGCTCCTAGAAACATGTAGAGTTATTTGTTTTTCATACCTCTTCATCTCAGGGATTCAGTTTGACAGTACAGTGTTTTTTCTTCAAAAACACAACTAGGAAAAATAATATAGCTGTCAAACTGTTATCTCCTAGGACAGATTAATTTTGACAGATACGTAAATAAGCTTTCCCATGAATGACTTGTTCCCATGAATGCACCTTGACTGGACAGAATGGACACACATCTGCACAGACCTACTCTGCTCCCTGCAGGGCTGATCTGCTTCTGGCATCTGATGAGGAGTCACCTATGATAAAAATTAATTTAACTAGTGCTTTATAAATGTGTTGTTGCTATTATTCATGTTTTGTGTATTGACTTTTTTGAATGTAACAATTTGCTCTAACCCCATCCTGGCTGCAATCTGAGTAGAAAAACACAGCCAAAATTTTGAGTTGGGGAAGACAAAGATGCTCTACACAGCTGGTTCTTCTCTGCTCTGCTTCCCCCAGATCCCCACAAATACAGATGGCGCCTCAAAGGTATTTAGCCTGCCATTTCATGTGTCTCAGTGAGGGATGGCATGTCTGTGGCACCCCTCTGATTTGCACTCCCTCATTTCTTCTTTGCTCATTGTATGACATTGTTCTCTCCAGCAATAAAGCAATGTTGAAAGGCTGTGTGGCTTTGCAAGGCAAACCTGATCGGATGGGATATCTGCCAGTGAGGAAAGCTGCTCTGCTGGGGGTGCAAAGTGGAGCTGCAGCAATGTGTTGGGTCAGCTTCACTCCTTCCTTTGCCAGGCGATCAATGTTCGGCGTCCTACAAATGCAACCAATGCCACCAGATATCATTCAGGGAGTCTTTCAAGATATTGTATACTTGTATTTATTTACAGTACTTGTCTTTATTTATAGAAGTTTCTTCTACTCAAAGATGGCTGGGAAATATTTTTTAAAATTTATTTTAATTTTCTTGAGTGATGGGAAAATATTTCACTTTTTCTTTCTTCATTAACAATCAGTATCTGGATTAATTTCAAGCCAACAATTCCTTCTTGATTCCCATATCCTACTATGAGTCTTGCAGAAATCATAGAATTGTAGAATGGTTTTGGCTGGAAGGGACCTTAAAGATCATAAAGTTCCAACCCCATTGCCATGGGCATGAACTCCTCCTGAGATGATATTGCTCAGAGCCCCATACAACCTGGCTTTGAACACTTCCAAAGATTGGGCACGTTGAGTTTCTCCAGACAACATATTCCAGTGCCTCACCACCCTCATGGCAAAAACCTTTCATCCCTCCAGAACTGCATTTCCTACACTGGCTCTTTAAAGAGCAGTGGATCAGCCTCAGTGAATCAGTGTAATGGTAATTTAGTTGCCACAGGGTGACAGTGCTTGACTAGACAAGACGATACACGACTTACGGCACAGATAAGGAAGCAAACAAGACATTTGTCATGAAGAGAAAGGCAGAAAATGGAAAGAAATCCTGCATGTTTTCACACTGTAGTGGCAATTTCTTGTGTGAATTAAGCCACAAGGTGAGTAAGTAGGTGAGCGGAAAGTCTTTTGCAAGCAACTGGCAATCAACAAAAACAAGCTTGCTTAGCACACTAGTTACATGCAAGATAATATCTTATATTTCAGAATACAATATCTCCCTCTTCCAATTCAAGGTGTGCCTGCTTCTATTTTAAATTAGATTGAGCTTCAGTTTTACAATTTTGTATTTGCAATTATCAGTTCAATGTAGACAAAACCTTCAGTAGGATTTTGAAAGGTCCTGGATGTTTTGTTGCTTTGTACTGGTACTGTTGTGGATTCCTTCCTCAAAGGCACTCTGCCAGGAAACAACATCTGCAGCAAGGTTTCTTATTCTCTGCAGACTTTCACCCAGAGGTACAGTCTGGGGTAACTTGGCAAGGCAGCTGGTGTAGTTCCACCCTTCAGCAGAATTGCCATCTCAGATAGCTGATAAACATTCCTCCTCAAAGGAGCACTATGTCTGCTTCCCAAACTGCTGTTTTGAAGTCCTTCCATTCCTAGTACTGCAGAGAACCTATTGCTAAGAGAGTCCAGGTACTTTTCACCCTGCTAGTACACTCCAAACATAGCTCACTGCTCTTGAAAAGAAAATCCATGCATTGGGGGTGATGCTGTGGAGGCCTGGCCTTGCAGAACCCTATCAGCTACCTGTGATCACCAGCTGCCTATCAGAAACTTGCTGACTGAAGCCTTTCAAGGTGAGATTCCAAGAATTTCACAGGATGAGGGGAGGGATCATAGCAAATTTGGTTTTGGTCAAACAAGTTACAAGCCAGAGGGCAATACTGTGGCACAGTTTTCAAAGAGAAGCCAAGTTCTCTGCCCTTGAGGCTCAAAAGAGAAATATTTCCTTGCACATTGCAATCATTTATCTGTATTTTGATGTGAGACTGGGAAAGAATGGTGACATAGAATTAAACTGAGGTAATGAACCCTGTATGCTGAAAGAAGGGACAACATTTCTATCTTCAGATATAGCTGTTTTTTAAGTGTTAGGTAATTAAGGAATACACGAGAACAATTGTCCTATTCCCAGAGTAATACAGCTCCACAAAGCACAGCTGGCCCTGGGAATGCCCTCTAGGCTAGGAGATAATCCTGGGCAGAGGGTTTCAGGTTTACATTAAATATCACACCAGCTCTGCTCACCCATATGGTCAGTTTCCTTACCTGATGGTATCATTCCCATAGCAACCCACATCCCCTATGCCAAGATCATCAGCCAGCAGCAGGACAAAGTTTGGCTGTGTGATGCTGGAAAGCTGTGTGAATGGCGCCTGCAGGAGCAGACCAAAAATCAGGGGTGACCTGAAACACAGAAGAAGGAAAGAAGCCAATGAATTGGCCACTCCCCAGCACATGGCCAGAGACCCTCAGAGTTGAGCTTGGCTGCAGACCAAACCCCGCTGTCCAGACACAGAGGGTGTGCTAAGTGTATATCATTTGCCCAAGCAGAAGTAATGAAGAGGAAAATGTCAGGAACATAACTTTAAAATCTCCTTTCCTGATTGTTTCCAAGTTTCCTGTGAGCAGTCCCACATGTGAATTTACATGTAGCAGATGACACACATGTGATTTTGCTTCAGTGGCTTAGGATGTTTATTAAAAGTTGGTCTGGAAAACTGAGAATGGAATCAACTTCCTTTGACATCTTTTTTGCCCAGACAGGGACCTTTGGTTTGTGAAAAAGTTAGTAAGAAAACAAACAAAAATCACACTGTGAGCATACTTTATGGATAAGACACGCTACTCTTTTATAACACACTATATATGTAATTATTAAGCTTCACTCACATTAGATCAAAGTATGATATAACAGTAAGTCATGATTTTTTTCTTACCAATGAGATGTTAGTTGCCAAAACATTTCTGCATTTGGAGTGTTCAAATTCTGCAAAACCAAGAGTATCTTGTCATAGTTACATCTTCTTAGAAGTCACTGGAATAAAAATAGATTAAAAACTTAATCAAAGCCTGTTGACATTCTGTTTTATTTGCCCCAGTGCACCACAGATCAGACCCTAAATTAAGAAGAGTAAAGGCATTAATGTTATTTTTATTGCTAGCACTTCACTTATTAGAGGAATTTTTCTTTTTATGTAGAGAAGCTTATCTCAAAATAGTGAAATAATTCTATTTTCTTACATGACTCATCTGTATAAAAAATACCTATTGTACAGAAAGGAAAAAAAGTTTTTTAAAATCCAGTCCAATATAATTTATTTTTCTGTAATCACAGACAACAGCAGCATTGTGCTTCTTCATATAATGTGCTAAGTTTCCTTTCAGGCTTGTAGGAGGTATTTTTAGTTGTATAAATTCTAGTCATCTTTTTCCAACAACTATATTTTCTTAGAAGAATTTGTGACCTCTTGTTATTTAACTGTGAGAATGAAGAGGATTCTCTAGGGCTTTTCCTTTCACTATTAGGACAATGAGACAAACTATTTAAAGACTTTGAAGTAAGTGCCAAATGAACTTAGTTCAAAAGCCTTAAAATAAGACTTCTTTCAAATTTGTCCCACTTCTGGCTGAACTGTCCCAAGCATCTCAATTTTATAAATTATATTTGTTTCATATTTATTTTTTTTTTCCAGAAACTGTGTATTAAGCAGTTTAGTTAATATCAGTAGTTCTTACATTCTACTCTACAAGCTTCGATGCAAAAATTTAAATTTCTATGCTTAGAAAACTGGCATCCAAACACTTGTTTACAACCACCATAGCTGATGCAGCATTGCTATCTACAGATACTTAGTTTCCTGCATTTGAGTTTGTGCCTTTGCTGCATCCTAAGTAGTTATAGGAAAAGGACTGGAGAACACCTCAGCCATCTTTTGTATTTACATAATATGTGCCTTCAAAACAGTTGAAGTAAAAGTGAGCTGGAAATAATCAGATTTAATTGTGCAGCTGGTTGTCACTGACTGCCTGTGTTTCACAGTAGAGACACTGATTTAAAGCCCAGCCAGGAGCACGAGGCTGAGCTTCCCCAGAAGCTGCCTGTAAAATAGCAGGCAATATGCAGAAAACAGTTACTGGTGTTATACTGGCTGCTAGCATCCCTGTCAAGCCATTTCCTCTGTGAGAGGTAATCGGAGTCCAGGCAGAGAAACTGTGAGCAAAGAGTCCCCTCTGCCATCTGAGCCAAATTTGGCTTAAAGCAAAACTCTTTACTCCCTCTCCCATTGTTAATCCCTCCCCCAGAGTAATTTAGTTTTTATCCAGTTCTTCATCGCTTTTCATAATCCTGGGGGGCACAGCTTGTATATATTTAATATTTGATCAATTGTTTTCCTGTATTGATTCAAATTTTATAATCAGTATTTACTTTCCAGCAAAATACTTAAAAGATACTAAAATCCCAATTCAAGCCAGTTTGCATAAGAGAAAATATTCATATTTTTAGATGTCCACATATACACTCTTCTCGAGAACAGTACCCATTTGTGGCATCAGTTTGGCAACACTCAGTGAAAAGTTACACAGTTAATACCATTCAATTCAGTACTGTTCAGTCTGTGAAAATCTCTTTTCAAAATTCCTATTTTTGTAGGCTTGATACAGATAAAAGAAAACCCAGGCTTGTAAACAAATTGCCTGCAGCTCTCACTTTGTACACAGCCTTGTATGAGAATAATGTTGTAAAGGGAAAAGCATTTTAAAAACCTCCATAGTCTTGCATGAGAATAATGTTGTAAAGGGAAAAGTACTTGAAAAACTTCCCTGAGATATTTTTATCTACAGAAGGAAAAAAATTCCAAATAGCCATAAACATTTTGCTGCGTATTTCCCAACATAGTAAGGGAGCAGTACAGTACCTGGTCAAATTATGTTCAAAGCAGGCAGCTCAAAAACTGGTGACTTGAAACCATTCCGAATTTTTTCAGCACAAGGACTGCTGCTTGTGCTGTGTTTCTGAAGGCAGCCCTGAAATGAGCCCTGACTGCACGTCCCACAGCTCACCACAGGAAAAGCGTGTTATGCCAGAGCTTTCCAGCAGCTGGATGTTCTGGCTTATCGTGGAGTCTCTTAAGCTGAGTGTTCCCCTGCTGTTTGCTCAACTCTGACATTCACACAACGCCTGAGGGTCGGGCAGGGGAACCCACAGACGTAGCTAAAATGCTTTCTGCCTAACCAACAGGCTCTCCAGGGACAGGAACGATCTCCTTCACGTCTGAGACATTCCCATGAAAGGCATAAATAACAGCTCCCAATAAAACTCTTCTCCCTTCCACCACGGAAAAGAGAAAATCGCTGTACTTACGGAGCAGCAATTCTTGGTTGGAGAAATAGAAATTGAGATAATTTCTTCACTTTACGGCAACCCTGAGTGCCTGCAGCAGTGAGGTGGTTACCTCTGCACACACAGGGAGAAATAGTTCTAGGGTGGGGAGGAAAAGCCAGTCAGAGGCTTGAATTTGCTTTTTCAGAAAATTAGTCATTCAGCTTCACTTCTAAGTGCTGCCTGTTTTCTAGCCATCACTGAAAAGGACAAATTCGGGTTACATGCTGGCTAATGCTAATTTTCTTGAATTTTCTTATTTGAGTCCTGTTGCACTGAGTGTTTTAGGACAGCATGAAGCATTACTTGCCAGCAATTTTGCTTTACTGATAGAGAATTTCCTGCATTTTTGTATCTCAGAAGTGAGACGTTGGTATGAGTTGGTGGTATCTATTGCAATGATCAGGTTGGATTGCTAGAGGAGTAACTCTGAGGCAAGTTACCTCAGCACTTCAAGGATTCATTAAGGTCCACAGGATTTCTTGTTGTCTGCTGCCCTCTACTGCTGTATGCTTTCTAAAAAGAAACACCTGAGATGCTTCGGTGTTTTTCTGTCCAGGTTGCAATCAATCCCTGCAGGGCCCTGCTCCCTGAGAGAGCCTCTTTTGCAGCAGGGGCCATCTCCACAGCTTTCATATTCTTGAAGTGTTTTTTCTGGGACTTCTTGCAAATTCTATAGAGTTTGTAACAGAGAACCACAAACTGTAACTGCTATGTTATTTACTAAATTTAGAATACAGCAGAAAATTGAATGCATGTCTGTAGTTACACCGCAGGAATATGCCTTTGTTGTCTTTTACACAGCCCTCTTTAACCACAGAGAGAGCCAGGCTGGTTTGCTGCTATAAGCAGCACTTGTTGAAGTCTGGCTGCTGGGAATTGCCATCTGGGCACACCTATGGTGTAATGAAGTTATGGAAAAGAGGGTAGTGCTTGTGGTCTAAAGGCTTTCAGAAGGACATCTTGTGCCCATTTTGGTGTTTGATCTTCGAAGGAGCAAAAGGTGAATGCCTTCTCACTAAAAGATACTGCTACTTAAAGCTGACATTTTTAAAAGGTCTAAGCAAAACTAATTTTGTTCCCAGCCACTGCACTGACTTTGCAATAGCTGGTTTTCTGTGGGGAATTCTTTAAAAAGTCTGTATTTTTTTCAGAATGTAGAACGAATGCTGAATTTTGCAGAAGCCTTGATTACTCCTGCCTTACTACCCTCGTTTTCTTTACTGAGTACTGGAGGCAGTAACACTCCATGACCTCATTAAATTGCTTAACCATCTAAGAGCCAAAACCCAGGTTAGTGGGGTTTGGTGGAGGATATGATGATTACTGGGCTCCCTCTAGCGACTACTACCTTGTATTTGTTTCAGTGTACAGTGGATCCACATTCCACCTTTCTAAAAGTCATTGCACAATGATGTAATGGTGTTATTTCTTGGAACTCTGCTTTATTCTAGCTCTTCACGGCCTGGATTCCCGGGAGCAGTTGCAGAGCCTTACCCCTCATCCCGGAGCATGCAATACAGGTGTGCAACACTCTTTGGGAAGGAGCCTGATTCATGTATTCCAGGAGTGCTCTGCAACATGAGCCAAACTGCAGCAGGTGGGGGAGAGTGGGACAGGTGCTTTAAAAGTGCACTCCTGGTCTGGGGTAAAGCAGTAATTCAGATGCCCCAATTCCTGTTTGAGGCTCAACTTATCTAATGCCTGGTAAGTAATGCAACTAATATACTTAGAAGGCTATGATGCAACTGATTGTCCACATGGTTTCCAGTAGGAGACAGAATCCAGTGCTGTTTCCTCCTGCACCATGGAATGGGTTCGTATCACCCGGCTTTCACTAACAAAAATTTAACTGTTCACATCTAAGCCTGCCATCCAGGCTCTGTGATCAATGGTGGAAGACAGTCACATGGAGGGCAGTCCAGCTGTCCTGTAATGCTATTCTAGGTGAGATGAAACATCCTTTGAAGGTTCCAATCTATATTTAATGTCCCTATAGAGAGAATTTGTATGGCTCTGTATTCAAGCTAGATTGAAAGTGGTGAAAATTATACCAAACCATACTGTTAATCATTCTACTAAGAGATCAAACAAATGAATACCACCATACAAAAAAATTAATGGAAATTATTTTTATTGCAACATTTTCAATAATCTTCTAAAATGTGAGTTTGTATTTTTTAAGTTTAAGGAAAAACATCCGATATGAATTAAACAATCCTACTATTAGAACAATGCAGATGCCTTTAATTAGATGTCTAAAACCTGTATACTTATTCTCTTGGAACTGAAGGTGTTAAAAGTGTTTAGTTAGATTTTCAACTGGAATGGAAAAAAGCATAAACTAAAATGTCAGAAGAGTAGAAAGTTAACACTTGGAGGAAGATATACTCTGTGCTGCATTCCTAGTATGTATTTCTGAAAACATCCAACTGCAAGGCTTAAAAAGGCAGGGACACATACATGTTATGGGAGATCAAGGGGGTCCCAGAAAGCCCCATGTGAGCACTTTGATGATCCTCACTGTTTTTTCTGAAGCACTCATGAAGCCTCACCCCAAATCCTGTGCTCATTTTGGGCCCCTCATGACAAGAAAGACATTGAGGTGCTGAAGCATGGCCAGAGAAGGGTAAGAAAGCTGGTGGTGGATCTGAAGTCTGATGAGGAGCAGCTAAGGAGCTTGGGGTGTTTAGTCTGAAGAAAAGGAGGCTCAGGGAAGACATTTTTTTCTCTCTACAACCACCTGAAAGGAGGGTGTAGCTGAAAGGAGGGTAGCAAGGTAGGGATCAGCCTCTTCTCCAATGCATCAAGCAAAATAATCGGAGGAAATGGCTCCAAGTCGTGAGAGGGGAGGTTTAAATTAAATATTGGGAAAAAATTCTTCTTTGCAAGGGTTGTCAAGAATCAGAACAGGCTGCCCAGGGAAATGATTGAGTTCCCAGCCCTGGAGGTATTTAAAAGACATGTAGATGTGACTCTTGGGAACATGGTTTAGTGGTGAACTTGGCAGGCTGGGTTAACAGTTAGACTCAGATGATTTTAGAGGTTTTTCCAGCCTAAACGATCATGTGATTCTATGTCTGAGTGAAAATGTGTGGGTACCAATCTAAACAAAACAATAAAAATAGTTACAGTGAAAATGGTTTCTGGAATTTACATGAAGCAGATTTTGCTGGGAAACATTCTTCCTCTGATGAAACAAAGCCCAGCACAAGTGCAACATTCTTAAGAAATCATGATACTCAATGGTAAAAAATATGTGTCTACTATCAGATATGAGTTGTTTCTCATCTACATAATGTAAATATTCTATCTCAATTTCTTCTCTGTTAGGCACTGGTAGCTGTACCAGCACAAGCATTTGGAGATTGAGAGACCTGTGAATTTCTTTGGAATAAACATTTTTCCAAATTTTACTTTGGTTGAATGAATAAATTGTAGGAAAGGTTTATATTAGAACACTGAAAGATAAAACAACTCATACTGAAAGTATCTTAACCCCTCACCACCTGCAACTGAGAGAGGTTCAGAATCACCACAAAAAAGAGCTAAGACAGACACAGTTAGGCACAGCAGAGTGAGGTTCACAGCAGTCAGCAGCAAACATTAAGCTTTCCCATCAGGATTACTGTAAATTTGGGAACTATCAAACAGCATTTTTGCACTTTTCTATATCATTCCAACCTCTGTCCTCCCACGCACAACTAAATCTTTCCTTCAGCTCCGAGGGACTGTCTTGCACTTGCCCTGCAGAGCAGGTGTGATGAGGGGAGAGCTGAGTCCCACATTTTATTCCCCTCCCAGGCTCAGGACAGTGCTTGACTCCAGGTGGCCTACTTCTTCAACAAGTGCATGAACCCCCAGGCTATTATCTGTAATAAGGTCAGGACACCACTTCCTTCCCTTGTGGCCAGGTTTTGGAATGAAACAGTGTCATGCTGTGGGCTTTCATCAGCAGTGGTGACTAGTCCATGAATGTCTACGAGGTTTCAGCTTGAGAGAAGAACTGAATAGCAGCCATTTAGCCACCCTGGGGTATATGTATTGGCAGAACATTTGATGTGAAGCAGCTTTACCCATGGAGATTCAAAAGCCTACAGACTCTTCTACTGTTCAGGCTGCTTAAATAGCTATGTGAAGTTGGGATGAATCACGTACTGGGACTAAAATGTCTTACATTTCATCTGAATCATGCTTTTGGTGGCTTTCACTGCCTTGGTAACATGCTCAGTTTTCATGGTGCTTGTGGCCCTCTCTGCCCAGGAGCTCAGCAAAAGTGTTTTTTGGGCTAGCACAGCCAGTTCAGAGAGTGCAGATCAAATTCCTAATGGCCTGTGCAGAGGCACTGATTCTGCTCCCAGGGAAGCTTTTGCTGCTGGATGAGTGAGTAGTGGAAGCTAGATCTGAGTCTGTGGGTTGAATAAATTCATGACAGCTCAGCTCAGTGGAATGCAGCTGGTCTCAGTTTGGCTGCAGAAAGGATTTTGTAACAGGATTAAGGCAAAGCTTCTGTCTTTCTATAGACAGACGTAGAGGCAGAACTCACCACTGCCACTGCTGAGGATACCCCCAAGCTGTACTTGAAACCTGAGCTTTTCTTGCTAGGCAGAAAAAAAGGCCCTATTTGTCTTCAAAGTCAAGGTAAAGCAATATTATAATCATCCCTGGATGTCTGATATGACTGGGGTTATTTATTTTGTGCAGAAGGAGAAAACATAAATCAATAAAATTAAATGAAAACAAAAATTGAGAGAGAAAGAAAAAGAGAGAAACTATTGCACCTATGGAGTTCGTCCAATATTTAAAAGTAATTGAGATATTAAAGTAAATTAGTTTTCATATGTAAACTACTGTACAAGTAGTTGAGTGTGCTTACATGCTTCCCCTCTTTACAAAACATCCAGGGTGATGTCAGCCAGTACAGCCTGACCCTACAGGAGAGGTGCTCCACCTGTCTAACCATCTTGATGTCTCTCCTCTGAGCTCACTCCAACAGGTCCATGTCCTGTCCCCTTCCTGTGCTGGGGACCCCAGAGCTGATGCAGCACTGCAGGTGGTGTCACACCAGACTGGAGCAGAGGGACAGAATCCCCTCCCTCACCCTGCTGCCCACACTGCTTTGGATGTAGCCCAGGCCACATTTGGCTTCCTGGGCTGTGAGTGCACATGGTTGGGCCAAATCCAACCTCTCATCCACCAGCACCCCTAAGTCCGTTTCAGCCAGGCTGCTCTTGATCTCCTTATCCTCTCAAATGCCAAGTTACAAATAATGCCATGAAGACTATCCTCTTTGATTTGTTTTTATATGCCATTATCTGAATATTCTAAATTTGGATAGCTACATTGTGTGAGGTGTTAACTCGAGTGTTTTTTAGTCACAGGAAAAAAAAAAAAGGTAATTTTCAGTGTGATTCACCTCACCCATGAATCATTTGCATAAGTAAAAGTCAAATGGACACAGAAGTGCCTGTTTCTCCCCATGGGCTACAGTGGGGTAACAGATGATCACCTCAAAACGTGGAGGCCTCCTCACGGCAGGTGCAGATGGCTTCATTAAATCAGAAGAACCTTTTTCTGGGTATTTAAAGAAAATCAATATGAAATCCTACATTCATAATCATCAGGGTAAGAAAATGGAACAATAAAGTAGTGTTTAGCCACAACAGTGCACAATATTGCCATTCAGCTTGGCTCTTCTGCACAGACTAGAAGTTTGTGTATCCCAGGGGATCGGTTTTAGTACAATTCTTTTGTGAAGAGAACTAATGAATATATATAAGCCATCACTAGCTCCCAAGAAGCAAATATTTGAGCAGACTAAAACAACATATCAGCTCTAAAGCTGTGAATTAGAGAGTAGTATCAAAGGGATGGGGTTTGCATTATTCCCAGTTTAACAGAAAAGAGGTTTTCAGCTAATAAGAAATGTGTATTAGAAACTAATGAAAATGTGAAGATAGCTAGAGGCACACAAGTAATACCTTCAAAGAGGGAGGATACTTATGGCAAAACAAGTACTGATTTTTCTTCTTTCTGCTATGCTGTTAAATCAATGTAAGGATTTATTAAAAAATATCACAAAGCATTGGCTTCTAAATTATAGAAACTATAGTCTTCTTTTTCAACCCAGTTAACAATAAAAAAAAACCCAAAGGATTTGGCTGCTCAGAGGTTGCAGAAGGATCCATTCATGCTAGGAAAGTATAGATGAATAAACTATAAACCAGAATTTCTCATACCAAGATGATCTTACATATATGTTGAGAGTGTGTAGACTCAGGTGTGCAACCAGAGAAAAATGAGAACTAATAACAAGGTGGGCCTAATCCATACTAGAAGAGTAACCAAAATTTGAAAAGTGTTAAAGCCCACAGTTTTTGTGACATCGGGCCTAGGATGTAAAACCAAGATCCGTGCCTTTCAAGATTACTAGTTTTGTCCAGGCTTCATGTGTCAACCGTGCTCACTTACAAATTCTTGCTCTCAATTAAAAGCTGGATGTTGAAAAACAAACCAGAAATATTTTTCTTTCCTTAGACAAACCAAAGGAAATTCAAGGAAGCAGTTTTGTTGTGGGGTTTTTGTTTGGTTTGGAATATTTTTTTTGTTTGATTTGTTGTTGTTGGTTTTTTTCCCTCAAAAACAAATGCAATGCATTAGGGACAGCTTTGTCTCTCTGTTAATTAGAGGCCTGGGCAATCACAAACCATATGAAGGCTAACAAAGACAAGTGTTGGATTCTGTACCTGGGATGGGGCAGAATGCACAGACAGACTGGGGAATGAGATGCTGGAAAGCAGTGCAGTGGAAAGGGACATAGGGGTCCTGATTAGGTTGAACATGATCCAGCAGTGCCCTGGCAGCCAAAAGGGCCAATCCTGTCCTGGGTGGCATCAGGCACAGCATGGCCAGCCAGGCAAGGGAGGGGATTGTCCTGCTCTGCTCTGCTCTGGGGCAGCCTCACCTCGAGTGTTGGGGGCAGTTTCGGGTGTCACAATATAAGGAAGACATTAAACTATTAGAAAGTGTCCAAAGGGCAACAGAGATGGTGAAGAGCCTGGAGAGGAAGCCTGGTGAGGAGTGTCTGAGGTCACTTGCTCTGTTCAGCTTGGAGGAGACCGAGGGGAGACCTCATTGCAGTTACAACTTCCTCATGGGGGGAAAAGGAGGGGTAGGTATTGATCTCTTCTCTCTGGTGACCAGTGACAGGAACCCAAGGGAATGGCCTGAAGTTGTCTCAGGGTAAATTTATGTTGGACATTAGGAAAAGTTTTTCACCCAGAGGGTGGTCAGACACTGGAACAGCTCCCCAGGAAAGTGGTCATAGCACCAGCCTGACAGTTTAAGAATCATTTGGACAACTCTCCCAGGCACGTGGTGGGATTCTTATAGCTGTTCCATGCAGGGCCAGAAGTTGGACTTCAATAATCCTCATGGATCCAACTCTGGATATTCTATGACTCCATGATTATTCATATAATTAATTTGTACTTAATCATAGAATCAGGCAGAAAAGCTTTCTTCACTTGCATCAGCGTTCCAGAAGCTTTTTCTTTCTTTCATACTCCTTTCCTTTCTATTTTTCTCATTTTGTTTTTCTCATTTTGCACTTGCAGTGTCAGAAGTGACACGCTGGGTTTAAAGGGGAGAGGAATTTTTGTAAGCAGCTTGCTCTGAGCTGAGATGGGAAGCAGTAGGAGCTGTGGCTCGGTGCGTGCACTGCTGCCCTCCGCTGGGCACAGACCCGCTGTATCGATGGTCTGTGCCAGACTCCAGCTCCCTGGGAGAGGTGATGATGATGATGTGTGAGGTTATCCAACAAAAACTAACGATGGAGACAGTAAAATTGTCTGTTCCTCCCCGCAATCTCCTTTTTTTGGCATGTTCTAACAGTGATGAACGCAAAAGATTACAAAGTTGGATCCCGGATAGAACAAGTGAAGAAATTAAAAAAAAAAAAAACCATGATGACAAATGTAGAAGACTATGTGTTTCTCCTGTTTCCACTGCTCATTGCATCCAGTGGTGGTGGAAGATGTATTTCTGGCAGCCTAAGAGCTAGGAAAGTGTACCATCATAATTTTACAGACAAAGACTGTCAGACCCAACCTCATTTCTCATCAGCCTTCTCTGCTTGTTTGCATCAGCCCTGACTCACTTCCAGTTTAGCAGCCCAGTAGAGCATCATCAGTAGTATTTTACAGGTTGAGCACTGGTAATTTTGGCTAGTATTCGCAACTGATAATTGAACAGAGACGTAAGTATGACCCATCATGAACTTCCTCTCAAAAAAATTACCAGTGGCAATTAAATTCCAGAGTAACACTGGACTGAAAGGTTGCATGGAACAACAGAGTTAGTGGGGGAACTCAGGCAGCAGCAGCAGCAAGACAGTCTTTTTGCCGTTGTCTCAGCTTTACACACCCCTCCCACACAGCTACATCTCAGTTACCTCTCCCACTTGCCATCTCATCAGATGTGCACTTCACCCCATCCACTCACTTTGCTCTTATTGTCCGCTTCTTGGGCTGCTGGGGAGATGGAAAATCTACTCTTTGAAGGAAAAAAAACACCAAAACCAGCACTGATTATTGCAAAACAGACTAATTTATCTTTTTAAATCTCTGTCATCCTTGTGACTTTCCTGTTCCAAAGACAAACAAAATTACATAAGAAATCCTGAGACAACAGTTGGCCACCAGACAGTGCTTGTCTACTCTCCTCTGGCAAAACTTTCCCCCTTACTCTTCCCCCTTTAAAAATGCTAGATTGGCTCTCCAGTGGTGTCAGGAAGTGAGAACTGGCTGTTTTCTAGTTCCCTTAATGTCAAGACAAACACTTTCTAAGCACAGGTAGAACTGTCTCCAACCCTTCCATAGATACATGAAGTAGTTTCTATGAGGTTTGTGGGGAGTGGAGCTTCCCTTTTTAGTGAAGGAAATAGAAACAGGCCCCTGGGTATCCTCTGTCTCCAGCCTCCACCAAATGTTCCAATGCAAAGTTAAATGCTAATAGTGAAGATAGGTCAAAATTTTATTTGTAATCTCAGTCCTACTACCTGTAACAGAAATTACTTTATATACTCTGACATCATCCTTCCCAGTAAGATTCCTACCACATTCAATACACACAATATCCAGTACCTAAGCAGTGATTTAAGAACTTTTCCTGACTTTTTCCAAAGTGTGCCTCTTGGATGACTGCACACTTCTAGCTATGTTGGCTTCCAGAGCAGAATTTATTTCCCCTGGGGCTTTTTCAGAATATTTGTTGCTGAAGTATTTCTACAGCAGAATTCTAGCAGAAACATTCAGCCCTCCATGTATTCAAAGCATGCTCCTGCTAGTTTCAGTTGCAGCTGGGTGTTTCAACACTTCTGCAAAGGAGACCACAAGGGCATCAGTCAGTCAGACAGAGAATGAGGAACACTCACTCAGTGACCACCTGTGAAAAATCTTGTTTAAGGAACTCTACAGCAAAGGCTAGGGCAGTCTGGAAATTTTCAGACAAAACAGAGCTTCGTCAAAACCACAGTTTGTGGACCCCAGCATGTTCTCCTTAAAATATTTCAGACTGAACAAACTGTTATGAAACTGAAAATTATGTCTGGGGGGAACTCAGCTTTGACTTCCAAAAGGGCTTTTGGCTGCTGAGCCAGGGAAATTGGAAGTGGAAGTCTCCAGATTCAAAGGAGACTCTCCCTAGGCCAACACGCTCTGGGCAGCAAGTACCCTGAGCACAGTCGTGAAGGAGAACTCACATATATGTTGTGATACAGGACTTCCTGAAACCACTGGAAAAACTAACATTCATCAGGATTAGACATAGGATCTGTAGATTTGCCAAAAAGGTTTTTGTAGAAACAGTTTTGAGTCAAAAGTGAAACAATTCTAGCCTTAAAAGAAGAAAAAAATCCACATCTGTGGAAAGTAAACATGACTTTTCAGCCAGCTCTCACCGACACAAAGGGAATACAATTCTGATTTAAACAGGACATTGTAATTTCTCTTCTTGTATGTTCTGCCTCATTTACTACTTCCTTCCAATATTTCTGAAATATATTTCTGGCCTTCAGCTTAAAACCCTTTCCATCAATATCCCATTTTCAACAGGATGAAGTACCTTCTTTCTATCCACTGAGTGAACTGGGGAGGGGGGAGGGGGGCAGAACAAAAATAGTCAAAGGAAACTTGCAAGAGAGTGAATGAAGATTATTACTTGGCCACATGGTTTGATTCAATTTACAGTCTTAGGTTTGAGGTCATGCAGTACCTGATGACTAGTAGCAGCTTGCTGTGCTTAACTGGAACCTGTCCTGCTCAGTACATAAATGTTTGCTGATCCTTTTGAAGCACATGCTGAGGACCCCATGTTTCATTTGCACTCAGGAAATGAACATCCTTCCTTCCCCAGCAGGACCCTTTCTGACCCATCAGTATAAGTCCTTTCTCTGCCCCTCACTTCTCCTGCTTTCTTATCAGAGAATCACCCAGGGGAAAGAGATCATTTAGGAGGTCTGTACTTCATCCTGCTCAAACAAGGATCAACACTAAATTCAGATTGTGTTGCTCAGGGTTTAATCCAAAAAGGCATCAATTTCTCTCAGCCCCTCCTCATATGGCAGGAATCTGCTTCATCCTGACCATCCCCAATACAAGGGGAATAACCTCTTCCCTTAGTGTGCTGGTGACACTCCTGCTGAAACAGAGCAGTAAGCTGATAGCCTTCGTCTCTGACAGGGCTCACTGCAGACTTGTGTTTAGCTTGCCTTCTCCCAGGAGCCTCTGGCACTTTTCACAGAGCTGCTGACTTTGCCTAACCTCACCTAATTCCCAGGCTTGTCACAGCCAGTCCATTAGTCCATTTCTTGCTCTCACATTTCTCCCCACCCTACAAGCAATTAATCCTTGCTAGGGTCTCTCCAGTTCCAGCAGTCCAGATCCAAATCTGGTTTGTTTTCCCCATCGCTGCCGAGAACTTGCAGCTATGTAACCTGTAAACTCCATGAGATTCTTTTTACATCAAATATTTAGCTTCCTTCTTCCCTGTATTTGCATCAACTTCCTTCTCACTGCTGTTTGGACTGACCTTGAAAAACAAGCTTAGACCTTACTGACGTAATCCAGACACAAAACTGCTGGAACGTTTTCCTCATCTTTTTGAAAGTTCCACAGAGATGGAATATGCTTCACCTGAGAAAGCACAAAATATTCTTCAAAAGCATACACCTTGTCAAAGTATGAGTGCCAAAGAAAGAGACAAAGGAAGAAAGAAAACCCTGTTTTTAAACTAAGCAAAACCCAAATTACACATGTTTCTTCTTTCAAAGCAATGAATCTAAACCTTCCCAAAAAAGTAGCCAAATTGTTAAAATAAAATCCAAAGAAAGCATTTTTCCTAACCTCATCTTCATAAGAGTAGAACTTTGAGGGCTAAGAGAATTCAACCTAAGACATAAACCAGAGATACAGAAATGTTAACTCCAGCATATAAGCTTGGCAAAACTATGGGACCACTGAAATGGAAAGTCTTAAAATGTCAAAGGCTGAGCAATTTGAGAAACAGTCAGATGTCGGAGAGTCATGTAATGAATGTACTCTGTATGTTGGCAGGGTGTGTGACTGAACATTATAGAAAAGAGAGAAGATACAATTCACATTAAATACATTACATTCAAAGTAGCTACATATCTGCCAACTGCACATTATTAAAAAGGAAAGAGTGATACAACTTCACACTTTCTGTTAAAATGTACTGGAAAGAAAAAGTCCCTTATGTTTGCCATGCTGCTGCTTAACACCACATGAAAAAGATCCAGAGTATCCACAATGCTGTATTTGTGGAAACCTGTCTTAAATGCTAGATATCTTTGCTAGAAATGTAGAATATTGTATAAACCAGCTAGATACTAAATTATTACCCATCACAGGTATTTAAATAAAATCTCTCAAATACAGAATGCTTCACCAACCCCCCCTCACTGAAGCATAAGTGTGATGGTGGTCTGGATGCACTTTGTTATGTTCTGTATCATCAGCTTGTTAGCAGAATGATCAGGGATGAAGTATTCTCCTTCATGCTTCAATTAGAAAACGCTGATCTGTTAAAACTCAACTTTGTGCAGAAGCAAGTTAATTTTGAGAAAGCAAGTTTTTTCATGAAGTCAGTAAAAAGCTAATCTGACAGCAACAAAATTGCCAGATTTGTCAGTAGAAATATCTGAACAATCTGTCAAATTGCATTCTGCACACATGTGGGAGTTCTCATGGTTCACAGAAACATGGTTCACGATTTTTGTGAAGAAACTTGATGTTCAGTTTCATCCTTCTAAGGAAGGAAACACCTTTGAAATTTTTTCCTTTCAGAAGACAAAAGTTTTCCTCCTAGCCAAGTCATGCCCCAGACTTTCCAAACTTTCCAAACTTTCCTAACTTCTGCACTTTGCAGATTTGTCAGCAGCAGAAGGAAGAAATGCAGCCAGGGAAATGGCTTAAGCTAAACACACACAAGCCCACTGAAACCACTGGGGAAGCTTGCACATCAAAAGTTAAATTTGCAAGTTTAGCCACCAAGTCTCTGGAAAAGCAACAGTAACAACTTTTTTTTCTACCATCAGACAACACTAAAATCAGCAAACTTCTGATTAGAGATTCTGGGCATCATTAATGTATGTCAGCAATAAGACAACTTTCTGCATGCTAACAGTTGTTTTACCTACATGCAGCATCACACAACCTTTGTTAAACTGAGGGCTCCTGTAGAGGATTTAAAATGCCTTTTTGGAAAACTCAGCACATCAAATTTTTAATAATAATAATTAAAAAAGGAAAAAAAAAGATAAAAGAAAAAAGGAAAAAACCAAGCGGCTGCAGCTTCAGCTCCACAGCCCAAAAATAAAGACATTTTAAAAAAGGAGGACTTGCAGACATTTTGCAACTGTAGTTAAGCCTTATAAAAATTCCAGTGTAGAAATCCAATACACATATGCTTATTGCTGAAATGTCTTCTTGAAGCCCAGAGAAGATGAATTAATTGTTACATTACTTTACCATGCTTTATAATTCTGAGCTCCAAATCCCTTTTATTTATTGTCTATCACCATGAGAAATCAATCAAATCACGATTCATAAAAACAGACAAGGAGACTGAAATATACAGAGCTTCTTTTCTTTACTAAGTGAGCTTATATAACACAATTCTCAGGTCCTAAAAAAAATTTTCAAATGAAGTACAATTCATTACTTGAGGTTTTACTTTTCATCTATTCCAATAGCACTTCAATGCTTCTTTAAGATCAGGGGAGAAGTACAATAACTCCTTTGACCATACAATATTTGGGGTAAAAAAAATCATAAATACTGTCTATTGATCAAAGCAGCCAGGCAAAAGAAAAGGACATCTGTTTAGTCTTTCTACAGATCTGAATAGTTTTGTAAAACAGAGTTAAGCAACCTATTAAAAACTGCAGAAAATGCCTATAGTTAGCTCAGATTTCTGAGATACAAGTGTATTTTCTTAGTTGCATGGCTGGTTCCAGATCTACTGGATTTTTCTTTTTACTGTATTGCATAGAATGGGTCATAACACGAAGCAAGGGAAATACAAAAAATAGGTATAAAGTAATATTTCCATTAGATATATTGTTCAAAAGAAGATAAAATTCTATGTGCAAATGCCCAAGATGTATGTATGCATACATACTTTCAAATATATACAGATACATCTATATAATGTATATATATACACATCTATATATGAATGCAGAAATTATGGAGCCAGAAAGCCAATTCCATCCACTGTATTGGGTCTAATTTCACTGTTTCTTCCCATGCTAGCCTTGTTTACATAGAAGTGTACACATATTCCGTAACAAGTAGCAATGCTTTGAAGATTGACCTATTGAAGCATTTTACATCTTTTTTCCAGTAAAACTAATTCTAATTAGTAAATGCTAATAGTATTTAGTAATTTATTCACTTTTTGTTCACAGGCAAGAAGCAAGACAGTGGCTACTATTCTGTATATTTGTTTTCATTACCCCAGACATTTAGAATTTTTCCTTCCCCAGTATCTTTGGGGAAAGAAAAAACCCCCAAAACTCAGAACCCACATTACAATTTCATTTTGTTGTGAGGAATCTACTGTTCGATATTTCTTCCCCACACTTTATATACAAAATACTTTATTTATGAAATAATGAAATCTAAGATACACTTTTATTTTAGATTTCCTTTTCAATCATGGATAAAAATTTGATAGTCTCTGGTCCTGGTCATGCTGTTATTTTCTGTCAACTCCTTCTTTGATTTACCATATGGACAACAGATTGTTTCAAAGCCAAAACCTCATTGCTTTATAGTTGTTATCTAGAGTCTCCCATTGTTTAAAATAGACTGGCTTTCTGGTAATCACATGGTGGTTATACCACAAGCATATCTGGTATGTTTCCTGTTTTGGGTTTTTTTATAAAAGTTATTAGAAGAAAAGTTCTTAGAAGCCTGTGGTAGACTGGGAGAGGCTGAATCAACAGCTTTATTACAATTCAATATTTTTTTCTGACAAAGGCATAGGTAAAGAAGAAAATAGCATTAAGCATAATAGCAGAAATGAAGGGCTTCAGAGGAGTCTTACTGCACCAAAAAAAGTACCATCTCCATCCAAGGATATTTTAGCCCTTCTCCGTGGTATTGTAAGTTGAAGTTCATCCCCTTCTTCTAATTTTGCAATGCCTGGCAAAAGATTTGGAATATTTTTAAGTTAATATTTCAAACACACTGTTTTATAAATGGTATTCAAAATTCATTATGTGTTATCTTGCAAATGTAGGTATGGCTTCTTTCTTTTAATGAGTGCTTTTATCTTTAGGCACAATCTTAAGAGTTTACAGCCTATCCAAAGCAGACACTTAACATCCTCTATGAAACTGGACTTAATTTCCACTCTGCATTCAGAGTTCACTTAAGCAAACACTGCAAAAAAATTTTAACAGTGGTGTACCCAAGTTCCTCATGTTATGATGGTGAGACAGTCAAGGTCAGCAATGAGTACTACTAGTCCTAGACCACTCTGTTCCCACACTTCTGGAGGTCTTATGAGCTTTACCAACCTAATGAAGTTACCAGACATCACCTGATTCACTGCAACAAAATTCAGAGCACAAAATTCTGCTTCCTGCCAGCCTCACATCAGCTGATATGATAACCAAGAGCATCTCGCCTTCAAGTTGCAGCCACTGAGCCGAGAACATGTCTAACATCTGCTGTGACACATGCTCAACAGCATGAGGGAGAGCAGCCAGAACTGTTTTTCTGGGTGAAAAAAGAACAGCAGGAATTTGGGAAGCAGGAACCATGAAGTGGCAAGATAAAGATCCTAGTTAAGAAAGTGAAGCAGTAATGCAAGGGTAAAATCACAGCATAAGTGAAATTGAAGGTGCTTAGGTTACCAGAATGTGTGGCTGAAGGGGCAGAAAATTAAAGGAAATTTTTGGACAGCCCCAGTTTCCAGGACAAAGTATGTATTTATTTATTTATTTGGAATTTATTTTTATTTGAAAAAAATTAGCTTCCTGCCACATTGCTTTTATTTAATGCCAGTACTTGCCGACAGTCAACTCCATCACTCAGTGTCACCCACTTTTTCATAATGTATTGAAAAAAAATCTTGCTGGAAAACAATCAAAGTGAAAACCTTCAAATCCACCATAAAGGTGGAAAGACAGACAAATAAGAGATAATAAATGAGATTTTATAGGCCTTAATTGACATTAGTTCCTTCAACACTATGACAGGAATACACACATATATTGATCATTGAGCCTGCTGGACTTGCATTAAATATTTTAATTGGTCTTTCTTGTGCTGTTTCTAATTTGTGCAGTCATAAAGAGCACCTTGTAGGAATTAACTGTTTTTCATCTAACCAAAGACTAAAAATGCATTGGCTGTTATAAGGAGTAGAAATATCACAGTAAGGTATGCAAGTATTGGATGGCTAAATTCATATATGATATTTCAAAAGAGAACATAGCTCTTTAATATTTTCTTGGCATAACTAAACGTGCAATTCCACTTCTAAGCTGAACTGAGCTCTTCAATAAGGACAGTAGGTACTCCTCTTGTCTGCCTCAGGCATCTAAATGAAAGGACCAAAATGTCCAATCCCATTACAGAGTAAATGGACAGAGCGAAATTGTCCAGATCACCAAGTTAGATGCACAATCTCCAATTGCTGATACTTTATATAAAAATGTATTTTTTGAAAGTATGCTGTAATTTTGTAGTTAGCCAATCTATGAATGCAGTCCCTGGTCTTTATGAATGATACAATATACTTGCCCAGCACCGCAGATTGTATTTGATACAGCTTATTTGCAAACAAAGAAAAGGAAAATGCAGATATTTACCAGCAGTATAGCAGGAATTATTGGGATAAGACTGTGGCATGTTTTGGATGCAGCGAAACAATGTCACCAAGCTGAGATCATCACCAAACACATGAGCCTTCTTCCTCTGTATTAGGTGTCCCATAGCAAATGTTGTATCTGTATATAAAACCTATGGAAAGAAGAGGTGAAAACTTCAAACTTATTGTATAAAAGCATTTAAAAAATCCTTACAAAAGTCAAATGCTGAAATGAATTGAGCTTTCTCACCTGGCCATATATGAAAAAATAACCGGTTTCTTTGATCACTATTTTATTTCCTTGTTCTTCCAGAGCTGTTCCACGTTTAAAACTCAGGAGCCAAGGGACAATGCTTGAATCATCTGAAAGAAAAAATAATTTTGGGTAATCAGAAAGGCTATTTTCTTCATTTTCGCCTGCCAAAAATTGACAAAGCTGACATGTACATAAGATTTCCAGCGTCACTATCTGGATTTCCCCACTGAAAAGATGATATTTGCAAGAGCTGTCCAGATACAGGCATCTTCTAGATGCAGGGACCTCCTTGCTGGCTTTTGATTGTTTTGTTGTTGTTGGAGGTTTTTTTTACTTTTTAAATTTTTTGGCAAAACTCAATTACTGCTTTGAAGTTAGATAACAATTGTTGAAACAGTTATGCCATGGAATAGTTAGCTATAAATCACGGCACATATTCTTACCTTTCTGTTGGATATCACTTTTGCTGTCAGCAATCAGTTGCAAGCAGGCCTGCAACACTGAAAAGTGAAAGCATTTTGAAATCAAAGAAACAGAAGTCAGTAATAGAATAGAGTAAGCTTATGAAACTACTTTAAGGGGAAAAAAAAGAACATGAAAGAAATCTCTCAGTCTCACCAATTGCTTTAAAACAGAACATATTGTTTTTAACACAGATCTTACTCAAGTGTGCAAACCCAGAATTCCTGTCACAACACATACTAGATGACTTCCAGAGGTCATGCAGCTAAGCAGGAGGTCTCAGGCAGCAGCGCAAGAAATACTTGCTTGTTTTAATATCTGATCCTAATATAATTATGTAGCTGTAAGTCAAATGATCTAGAAACCATCAGGTCAATCAGCCTTGTTAATTTTCCAAGCAAAAGCTTGAAAAAAGCCCCAATCCCGCCAGCTATGATAGAGAACAGATTTTCTAACTGTTTACTGCGTTATTTAGAGAAGTTACTTTCCAGTTGTATTTGCTGTAAATTATTAGTCATATAAATGGGTTGTATGGTACTTTCATAAAAAAATTCTCAAAATTCACATATATGTACTTTCAGTATGTTTTCAGATACACTTAATCAAGGGGGAAAATAGAGAAATGACTGTTAGCAAATAAATGCACACATAACAAATAGCTTAGTATCTGTCAAAATGTGTTGCTCAAAACTGTAGAGACTGGTGACACTAATGAGAAATGAGGAGTTTGTTCAGAGAAAAAGACTGCAGAATGTTAACATATAGATTTGCAAGTGAAACAAAAATCTTGAAAAAAAACCTACTAAGCATAAACGCCATGCAACAGAATAAAAGGAAAAAAAAATAGCTGCATCTGCTTGGAGCAGATTTTAATCAAAACATCTGCTTCTCATGCTACTTTGAAGGATGGAAAACTGAGTACTAACATTTACTGCACTTGACAGTGACCAAATGAATTTATTAAGGGTAAAGAGAAGAAAACTCTGCCATGGATTGCTCCATTTTGTTTACCACTTTTCCAATAAGAAGGCTGTGGGTCAGATTTGGCTACACAGATTTGGCTATAATGGGCAATACCATGGATCTGTGGAAACATGTTTCTACATCTGTCAATGGTACAGCAGTGTCAGCTGGCAGCACACAAAGATTCAAGTGCACATCTGGGAATGCTCCAATGTCAGAATGATCACACAGCCTGCAAGCCCTATTTATGTTCATAGGAATGCTATCCTCCAAACTCCTGTCTCCTACACTGAAATGGTCCTTGAGTCCTACCAATAAACATCAATAATGTGCTGCAATCTATAGATTTTGAGCCAAGAATTTAAAGGCATTTGAATTATCTACCTTCTGGTAAGGAATAAACAATCCCACGCCAACACAAAACTATAAAAGGTATTATATTTCGGGCATTTTTCTATCGCGCTTGTGAGCAAAAGAGTTTCCTGAAAAATAAACTTCCAAATAAAATCAAAATGAGGTTTTATGGACACCCACAACACAGCACATCAGGCAATTAATTTCACAAGGTATTAACTCTTCTTTGGAACAAAATGCCTTCCTAGTGAATGGAATTTGCTGATTTCCCTAGTATTTCAGAAGCTAAATCAAAAATTTAATTTTGGCTTTTAAAAGAGCTCACTAGTGTGGCCACTGGATTTTCCACTAACCAAACGAGAGGATTTGTGATTATTCCCACTAACCAGCTTCTATCCAGTTGGATACCAGTGAGTAGTGTCTACACGCAGTAAAAGTTATGGCTACTTTAGTAACTCTTGTTAAACCTACTCTGCAAACTTGGTTGGCATTCTTGAAACTATCCTAATTCTCACTTTGCAAGTCTGGATTTCTGTTTCAGCAGGTTGCAGCACTGAAATTCTAGTCAGCATTGCTGAGAACTGCTCCACAGTAATTAAAACCTGCAAGATCTGCACAGTTTCAGATCATCTCCATATTTTTAAAATACATACCAGCTCTACTTTATTCCACAGACATCAGTTTACACTTAATCTCTTAAAAAAAAAATCTGTGTCTTTTCTTTTAATACATACAGATAGGAATAAGCCTCGACAGAATGTAGTAAGCTTGTTTTTGGAGAAAATGGATGCAATAGTGTCATTCACAACAGTAAGGAAAGAGAAACTAGCAGTGGTCATTTTACCTAAAGATACAAAAGACAAATAATATCTAAAAAAAGTGCTTGAGGGATTGAACAATAGCAGAAGCCAAGATTGACACATAACTATTTCGAATATATACAAGTACTTCCCTTTGACTTCTGTGGAACTACTTACATAATCAAAGTTAAGTAATTCATTGAAATAAATTCCAAGTAAAAAACACTACTACTACAACAATACTAAGGAGAAGATATGGATATACAAAGTATATTTTATGGGTAAATTAACAAGAATTTTCAGTAGAAAGTTAAGGTTGTTAAGAAATGCTAGCAATTCTATTTCAAGAAGTACCCTAATCTTACCTTAAGTACAATATGAAGAATATATGTATTAAAAAATACATATTGAATAGTTGCTATTGGTACTGAGCAGCATAAATCAAAAGCTCTACCTGAATGTCTTTCAGCCCAGTGTAAATCAAACCTGAGCACCACCTTTGTAGTCTAAATGGTTTTTGAATAATTAATAATGAAAGCAGAAAACAGGATGAATAAAAGACATCTTTAAAAAGTGTGAAAATATCTAGACTGAGTAACACCATGAGATCTACTTGTATGAAAGTGTATCTAGAATGATAAAGCACGCCCCATCTTCTTGTGACTTTGTATAATAGCTTTGCTTTGATGAACATTTTCTTTTTCTGCTGATTTTAATTGCTCTGTAGGCTGTTAGTTGTCAGAAGTTAATTTTGGAGTCTGTCTTATTTCATGAACAGAGGACCACACTCTAAAGAAGTTAGTCTGTCCACATGCCTTTAAAAACTACAGTCAGCACATGAAATTATATATTCTCTACTCGTTGAGCAATATAGCCACAATTTAAAAATAAACAACTAGCTTTTTCTGCAGGACAGCAACAGAGCTTTCTGCATATCTCCATGATTTAAGACCTTATATGGGTAAAAAAAAAAAAAATCCCTCACATGCAAATATTGAAATTATTTAAATTGCATAATTTTAATATTTTGCAATCTCACTTAATGATCCATCCAAACAAAATTTCAAGTTTACTATTTGTGAGTTCATGTATACTATTTAAACTTTTGATATCTGAGGCCTGAGACATCTGTGCCAATTTTTGCTGAAATAAAACCTAGGAAAACCCCTGACCTTGAAAAAAAAACCCAGACCTGCTTATTTAGGTTCCTTTTTGGTCTAGATCTGTTCTCTGTAGGCTTCCCAAAGCACATTTAAACACTAGACAATTTAATTTACAAATGACAAGCATGTTCTTAAACCATTTGAAGTTCTTCTTCCCTTCTTGATTTCTCATCACAAGAGATCTTAATCTAGGTTTTGCTTGTGCATTTTTATAAACTGCTATTCATGAACTCTATTCCAGCAGAAACCAGGACTGGTTAGTTTGGTGCTTTTTACTAGAGATGTCTTTATATGTCATTAATTTTGGATTCAATCAGTTCCTGCATTAAAATGCCTTGATAATAATTGCACGTATGACTCAGATCTAACAAATATCTTCAAAGTACTGCTAGCATTATTTTGGCATTTACAGAATTGCAGTAACATGTTACAATCAGAAAAAACAATGGGATTTATTACTAGGAATTAAGACTTCTATTATACAGTATAATGCAGTACATTGCTTGTAAAAATTAGAGCCCATTTGGTGTATTTTTGATTGTAACTTGTTATTGGCAATTCTGTAAATGCCAAAATAATTTGCATCAAGTAATTTTCTATCCTTTTGCATAGAAGGGTCCATTTCCTTTTGAATTAGACTGTTGTCAGCAGAAACAAATAAGGATAATATATATTTTCAAGAAGTAGACCTTTTTTAATTTTAATTTTATATTTGACCTGTTCAAACAATAAAATGCGAAGTATTGTGAATATTTGGTAAGGCAATTTTATCTGTGGCATTTGTTTAAGCTAGTAACAAAAGCTTACATCTCAATGCAAAGATCACCAAAGTCAAATACCATTTGTAAAACTTATTGCTATCCCTCTGTCACAGATATCTAAAGCAAAAACATACAGAGTCAAAACAGTTCTAAGCAAAAAATGTATCAATTTTTCAGTACAGCAGTTTCATCAAGAGCAATGGCAAAATTCTCACACCATGCTTGCAAGACAATAGTTATTTCCCATTGACACAACTGATATTGGAGTAGAAACTGAGAATTGCTAGCAAAAAAAAAAAAAAATTGCCAAGCCACATGCCAGGTTACCCTGCCTCATTGATTTGCAGAATTACATGGAATTGCTCCTCAGCTCCTACATACTTGCAATCAGACTGGGTGACATGGGCAACCTCAATACACCAAAGTACATGTAGCCCATGGGGGCTCCAATCTGAGCCCAGCAGGTCACTTGAATTTGAGTTTACAGAAGACCTGATTCTCACCTCCTAGACCACGGGAATCAGAATCCCACAATAACGATCAGAATGAGGCACTGAGGGAGTGTGAAAATGAAACTTGACTTTCATACATTGACTTAGGCAACAGGTCCTAAATCTTGTTCAGGTGAACATGCAGCTTAGAGAGAAACACAGAGGCAATGCAATCAATAATTGTGAATAGAGTATAAAATTCAGGAGAGGTTTTTGTTGTGCCCTGATCTTCTTCCACAGATGAAACTTATGAAGAGAAAGATAAAAAGAAAAAGTATATCTTTTGTTAGGTGTCCTGATATGACATTTGTCAGGAGTGCACGTTTCAAAATCACCAATTACCTCCTACTCATTGTATCAAGAACTCTGGTTCTGACTGCTAACTGTGCAGCTTTATTTGGAATTGATGCTTGAAACACTTCTCTTCAACCTACTCAAGCAGGAAATTTTCCCAAGTCACAAAACGTGCAACTACTGATGACTAATAGTTTGATGTGTTAGCAGAGACAAATGCATACCCCATAGAATAAGAAACAACATTGTGTTAAATCCACTTCCATTCAATTGTCCTTTTAATTAAAATGCTAATTTGTGGCCACTCGTATGTATTAAAATGGAAATTCTGTTTTTTCAAGAAGGGCTGTGCTGGGTCTAAAAAGAGAATGATGGGGCATCCATTCCTGGAATTTAATGATTATATTCTAAAAATTCCAGAACGGAATGATAATTATTTAGAAACAAAATAATAGTTCTATATTTTACTTCTGCTCTCTTGAAGCACAAGAGAAGTAATTATGCATCAGTGATGTTTTCAAGTATTAACTTTCTAAGGAACTGATCCATATAAAAGTAAAATGCTGGGTCAACAATTAATTATGAAATCAGACTCTACTTTGAGACCTTGCTGAAGCCAACAGAAATAGGACAACAACAGGCACTTCACTCAATACCCTAATTTATTTGCCATTATAACAGAACGGGTGCCACACACCTGCAGGACAATTTGGAGACTGATGGGATTCTATATACCCAGATATGGATGTCAAAAGATGAAAATGCACGGCTTATAATTCTGTGTGCATGACCAAGTAGTAGGCTGGATTCAGCACCATGAACAACACCATGTTTAACTCACTCTGCTAAAACAACCTTTGATATAAATGCAAGATTGGCAATTTACTTTTCTTTTTTATATACAAAAATATGAGACTCATGCTAGAAAACATTTCTGTAATAGGTCAACTTATGTGGCTTTCCCCTTTAAAATGGATGTTCATATTCTGTCATCCATCCTAAACATTCTTAAAGTCATCCGTACCTTAAAAAAGTTTACAGAAACAAGTGGCTTAAATGAAATTTTATGTGTTGGAGGTAAATAGGTATAATCAGAGGTGGCTATATGATGAGAAAAATCTTTAATCTACTCAGAAGCACAGAGGAGCCCCAAACTCTGCTTACCTCAAATAGCAATAAGACTAAAGATTAAAGCTATTGTGAAGGAAACTGGATCACTTGCAGAGTATTAATGCTCTAACATTCATTTAAAAAAACGCTTATCTTTATTTTTTATTATATTTGAAATTTAGTTCACTAGTTTTTATTTTGGAGTTGCTAGGGTGGGGAGGGCAGGGAAGCTCTGTGGTTCCTGTGATAGGAAACAGGCTACAAGAAATACACTTTAAGCAATCATGTCCCCAGCCCTGTTTGCGAAATCTTTCTTAGCCAAGATCCTGAATCAAAGATTACTAATGAAATAGAATAAATCTCATATAAACCTGTGGATTTTAGGTGATATCCTAAATTAATGGGTTTTTTGAGACTATTTGAAGTAGTGTGATTATACTCTAGAATTTCAATTTCATTTAGCTTACTGATGCTTAAGTGAAACACATTTCATGTTAGTTGCTCACTGAGAAACACATCTTAAGCAAAGCTTCATTTAGTCTTTACCTACAATTTACTCCATTTCAACTTCTCTAAATAGTTAATAAAGATATCGGTTGTCATCAGTTAAAACAACATAAAAGTATACATAAGAGGAGTGAACTGATTTAGCAACTCAGGAATATTTTTAGTTACTCAGTGCAATTGGAGTATGTGTGCAAACCATTATGATAAAATTCTGCATTTCATCTTACAAGGTCTCATTGTGTTTAAAAAAAAGAAAGAAATGCATTTTATCCCCAAAGGAAACAAATATATCCCATTAATATTTTAACCCAATAATACACATCAGAGGTCTTTTATGGAGCACAGTTTTCAGTATTCTTTGCAGAATGTTTTAAAAAGGAGAGCCATGTATAAAAAAATCTTACTGGATAGGTATTCCTTTATTAATTTTCTATCTAGTAATATGTTGTTTTAATGTAGAAATTATGCTAAACTCTAAATTCTTTGGAGTCTGCCTCTTTTGGCAGGTACAAGCCAGCCTTTCTCCTTGAAATATCCTACTTCCCTAAAGTTCTCATTACTTCTCTCTTTTAGTGTGAGCATGTTTCCCAGAAAAGTGAATTGGCATTTTTATTAATAGATTTCCCTCTCTACTATTGATCAGAGAGAACTGAACAACAGAAAATCTGAAAGATTTGAAGTTGCCTTTCTCAACTCTAACACATCATGCAGATGTGGGATCTAACATTCGAAGTTCAACCTGCAGATAGCATAAATATCTGATGCCTTAAACAGTATGTCCCCAGTCATTGCAGGAGTGTTGGACTACATGGTCTTTAAAGATCCGTTCAAACCCAAAACATTCTGTGATTCAGTATTCTATCCATTGAGAGAATATGCCCATGGGTAACACCATTCCTCCAGCAATAATTTTCAAAACCAGAATGGGCTCTGGAAGCATGAATCAACTGATAGGAGAAAGAAAACATGAATCAAACATTCCTGCTTTTCTCTAGAAGGTATCCAACTGTGGCCTCCCAACCCACTCCATCAGCTCGCATTTACCTTTTTCTTCTGCGTTGACAACAGACCGTCTGCCCCTGTTTCTACTCCCGTTCCAGATTTCCTTTTGGATGCTCTCAGCAGGGCCAGTACCAGGAAGCCTGCTCTCCTAACAACCAGAAGCAACACTCAGTGAAAGCAGCCCCACATTGGTTTATGCCCTGCAAGTCAAAAGCCACCCCTCGAGCTTACCTGCCTGGCAGCAGCTGCAGACACTTGCAGGAAGGAAGAAACAGGGGTACCTGCTTTGTTTTCATCAGGGGACACGAGCGGCTGGTCTCGCGGAGACCTTGCCTGAGCGCTGTAGATCAGCTCGCTGCGCAGAGCTTCTAGTTCTGTTTTCAGGATGATAACATGGTAAAGAGACACTGCTGCAAGACAAGAGGACAGGAGCATTGCAAGCCACAGGAATGGGACAGAAAAAGGTCCCGTGGTGCCTGAAACAGCACCAGGGAGGGCAGAGGGAGAGGAGGCGGTATCCTTCTGTTGGATGACGTGCACACAGTCCACGGATTTCATCGCTGCTCTTTCCTTACTAAAGCCAGAGGGAGAGTTCAGCTGTCTCCTTCCGAGGTGCAATCCATGTTAGCAGTTGCTCTCTGAAACTAAGGGCATCCAGAATAAGTGAACAAAACGCCCAGATCATTTCCTGTCATATGAAGCCGTAGATAGCACCATTAAACTTAATGTACACAGTGAACGTCTAGGATTCTGTCTTTGCTTTGTTTTCACCTCTCTGTGCTGCATTTTGGAAATGAATACTTTCTCACAAGCTGCTTGGTCAATCTACCTTCCTCCTTTCACTTTCCACTGGTTATTTATGTGGCAGCTTGCTATAGCCATTTCCCATAATCTTCAAATTTAGGCACAGCCAGAACCACCGGTAATTTTGAGCCTTATCTAGAAGTGCAGAAACCATGTAAAGTTTCCTGGCAGCATTTCATCCAGTTCTACTTAAAAGACATACACGTATGATAGGCCTGTGCCTCTGCGTGTGAAGGTATACAGATGTACTGTGTATATGCATCATACCATCTATATGAACGTATCTATATTAATATCCAAAGTGCCGAAGTGCCAATACGCCTACAGAGGAGACAAATTATTCAATATAAAATTTTTGTCCTTTCCTAAAAACAGCAGTGAAGAATACTCCCAGGTATGAGTCACAAATTACTGGTTTCTCAACTGTATGAAGTTGCAGATTCTGCAGTTCAGTTCATCAAACTAACTTGAAAAGAGATGACATTTTATTAAACTTTTCTAATAAATACAGTTTCTCTACAGAATTCAAGAACATGGATTAATGAAAAAGGGAACACAGGAGCAGCGAGAGGAAATTTTGCAGGGGGAAACTAGGAGAGGTAAAAACTAGAGGATAGAAAACAATAAGAGAAGAGAAATAATAACAGGAGGAAAGGGAAAATAATTACTTAGAGAAATTAAAAATAAACACAACCCAAAATTTAAACGTGTGCTGACAACACTCAGGTGAATATTGAGTGTCTGAGTTAAGTTCATGTTTTAAGATTTTACATGTTCTTTCATCTTAAAACCCTATATCAGGAATTCCTTTCTCCTCTGCAAAAGCAAGGCTGCCTAGTTATCCCACACATGTTCATATGCTTTCTGTATTATCTTCTCACAAAAAATTCAACTTTTGCTGCTTTGTTAAAAGTTCCAGCAGTCTTGGACAGAAGAAAAAAGATAAACAGCATCACAATTATGGCTAAAATCAGCAGGTCAACCCGTCCTACTATGTCAGTTAACTTTATCTTTGCAAACGAGAAAACTTTTACAGGTCAGTCCAAATACTGTGTAAGAAATCCTGACTACAGCACCAATCAGAGTAGTTTAGATCAAGTTCAGATCAAGTTAATTCTGTTGGGAAGGAGAAGGAAGAAGGAAGAACAATAGAGTAACAACTTCCGTAGCTCCTTCCTCTTCTGTTTCTTAAGACAACAAGTAATTTAGTAAGATTATAAGTTTTATCATCTTCTGTTGTGATGCAAGGCACTCTTTCCCTTATTTTGTCACCTCTAACAATCACACACATCCTACACAGACAAGTAAATCTGTTCCTAAATGCAAAGGAAAAAATATACCATGTATCTTAGCTTGCCCCTAGAAGCCACAAATACACTGTGAGAAATCATACAGGAATTGGTATGGAGTGGAAAAAATAGAACACCATACCATTTCTGTTCCTATTTTCAAGACTAAGTCAAGCTGTAAATGGGGGGCTACATTTTGAAGCAAATTTAATAAAGTATTTTTGAAGGAAATTTAATAAAACTTAACATGAACTAATGTAGGGTTTTTTCAACAGAATAAGCAATTATTAGAACTAAGCAGACATGCCTTCAAGTATCCCTAGACATAAGAACATTACCAGCCTAGTACTGACTGTTCCAAAAATAAAAAATAATGTGACAGTTGGAAAAGAACTGCTATTTTAGAAAATGAAACTGAGTGAGAGAATAAAAGTTATAACTAGCTATTCAGGAATACCAAGAAACTATTGGCCAGTGAGGTCACTGCACTCATTAATGTATCAGAAAATAACAGGCAGGTATATAAATAGCAGTGCTGTAGCCACTTCTAGAGAAAATAGGCTGTTCCCAGCCTCCACACCTTCTGTAAATGGGGTCATTATCTGGGCTGACAAAATAACTGTGGTGACACAGAGGACTTCTGTAAGACATCTGGCTCTGTCTTGCTTATTATTCTGATCAATGAGAATTTCAAAGGGGAGATAAGGAAAATCACAACAGCCCACACATGGAAAAGTGTTCAATTCAATAAGCATTTGTAGTTGAGTATCAAAGTGATTACTCTGTTGGCACACTTGTGTTGTTCTGTAGATTTATAAGCAGTTATGTGGTTTGAAACAAAATGTAACTTCAGACATCTTCTGTGATGACAAAAATGGTGGAACAAAGAGTAGTGACAGTAAGAGACCAGTTGTGAAAACCAATATGGATTACCTACAAATATACTTAGTTGAACAACTTCTGTTTTAATATAATCAAAGGGAGCTTTCATTAATTGCAGATCGCTAATTGGATTAAAGTAAATCACAAAAAAAAAAACCCCACAAAAACCCCAAAACAAACCCAAACCAAACCAAACCCCCATGCTAGCTGCAGAGTTTACAACCAGGAGTTGGTGCCTCAATGCCTGCCACTGTGTCTTGTCATAACACACTCTGCTTATGATTCCTCTTGTTGGCAGAGCTGCAAAGTGGTCCTTAGCCTGCTTAAAGCAAAGTCAGTAAGGTTAGCACGTGCTGTTTCTACTCTGTTTTAAACTAAGGTGTGACTAAAGAGGACTAAGGAGTGCTCAGATCAGCTTCCCATTAGGAGACATGGGAAGGTGATGGTTTCAGCAGAACACAAGCTCTCAGGGGAATATTCTTGTTGAAATAGAGGTGTACTATTTGGATATATATGCTGAGGGAAAAGAGCATCATGCTTTTATATTGACAAATTTGTTTGCATATAGCTAATACTGACAAAACTGAACTATAGAAAACGTGAAAAATCCAGAATGAATATAAGAGACCTAAAGAACTCATCTTGGAAAGGGTACTCAGTTTTTGGTTAACAGCCTGCTTCTACTGGGAAGCTTCCCTGAAAATTCTTTTATGGATATACATATATTTTATGGATGTACAAACATTTGTACCACATCAACAATTTTTGACTCAAGACACACATGCAGGCAGAAAAACCTTGGGGGCTGCCTCCAGACCAGTTCAAAGCAGCATTTTCCAAATTATTTCTAGAAAAGAAAATGTCACTGCATTAAACTGCAGAAACCTGGCCATCTAAATCCGCAAGCAAATAAGAACAAACAATAAACAATAAAGGTATTCTGAAAACATGGTCCTAATTTGAATGCATAGTACATGATCTGTGCATACACCATATCATCTCCTTAACCCAAAGGATGAGCTATGTTGAACATTCAGATTAACTGATTAAAAAAACCTCTTTAATTTTGGCAAGGAAAACTATTAAGAAATGCCTTGGCTAGTCTAAGAATTCTACTTAACCAAGTCTTTTATTTCCAGAAAAAACAGCAAACTTTTAGGTAATATTAAAAATAATAAATAAATGAAAACCAAAACCCAAGACATTACCACTGAAGATTCTTAAAGATGAGAATGTCTCACTACAACACAACAAAATGGGTTCCTGAACAAAATTAATGTTGGTTAAACCATCCAAGATGTTACAGCAGAAACAAGCCCAGTAATTTTATACAGGTAATTAATTTTTTCATTTCCATTATCCAGAGTATCAGATTAAATGATCAAGATGTGTCCTGCTAACCTGCAAACTTCTAAAAGATCAGCATTACATCTCTGGGGAACCAAGGCAGAGATAGCAACCAATCACACAGGAAATTTGTGGTTGGACCAGAAACTGAATTCTTGATTTCCTGAAATCCAGTAATGTACTTTAACCACAAGAGCATCTTCTTTGTGGGGGAGGAAAAAACCCATAATGAAGTTTAATGAACAAAAGAGAAGCAGCTGATATGATTATCAAGGCTTGGGTAAAAACCCAATTTACTGAAGAAACATGAAAGTTCACTTAAAAACAAATACTCTGTTTTTAAAGAGGAGGTTGTGCAGATGCTGCAACCTAGAGACCCAAGCAAGTGTGTCAAAGGCCAGCTAAAAGTATGCCTCCAGTGGCAAGGGTCCAGCTTCACATACTTCTGAAGCAGCCACAAAATGGTCCCTGAGGTTATTATGAGACAGAGACCACGGTATCTTGCCTTACCATACAAGACAGTGCAGAACAGATAGAGGAGCACAGAATTAGCAAATATTCCATCTGAAATTTTCCATTTAATTTCAAATCCTTTCTGAAGATGGACAAAAAAGGAGGATGATTTTGGAGGAGATTAGAATAAACCCTGTACTATAGTTTTCTGCTATTAAAGAGATCTGTATGAAGAGTATTCACAGATACCCCTCTCAAACAGTACACATTCCCTTCAAGAACACTTAATTAGTTCTTTCAGCCATTAACTACAATTTACAACAATTTACACAGTAGCAAATCCAGGCAAGTTCTGCCTCACAAATGAATCCAAAAAGCACTCTATTTCTGGATACTCCACTCCCGTGGCTGTGTATCTTCCCTCTTATTTTAACTCCAAGGATGCTGTTGAATACCTTGCAAGTAAAGGATGTGTAATACAAACAGTTAAAGCCCTATTAAATAAATTACCTTGTTAAAATGAAAACAAAAATTCCTATGAGATTTTTCTAAAGCGAAAAGGGTAGTCTTTTCTCTTTGCCTCAAAATTTCAAAATTGCTGAGGATAACACAAATGTCTCTACACATCTTAGATATGCCATCCTTGATTTGTTCCTTACAGTATTTTATTTCTCTAGATTTCTAGACAATGTGGGTCCAAATGCATACTACACAAAGTAAATCTGCAGCTGACTTGCAGCCGTTGTCACTTTTACATGGTTATTACAGTGCTTTCAAAGAGAAAAGGAAGTGACAGGAAAAGCAGTTATTATAGGTGTCTTTCAAAGTATGCAGCAGAGCCAGCAAGAAACAGAAAACAATTTTTAAAACATATAAAATATGAAAAGACAACCCAGGATTTATATAATACAGCAGCTTAACGCCAGCCTCCTTCCCTTCCCCCCCTCCATCCCCATGATTTTATAGCAATTGCCTCTTACTGCCCAGGGTAAAAGGAGCTCTGTCATACAGCTGAAGCCCACTTCTCTTAGAGTCTCACTGGCTTTGCTATCCAGCAACATGGAGTACTGCATTCCTCCACCTCTTTGACACTGTGCAACTTAAAAAATTTTGCACAGATGGGCTGAAAATGCATTTGTGTGGTAATGAAATAAACACAGAGCCATGGCTCTTCATGTGGGAGTGGCCACTGCTACTGCTGCAGTCTGGAGACCTTCAATAGAGGGCACAGGACAAGGATTCCAGTATTTTCAAATCATAATGTTATTTCTTTATAGCTGCATGTAATTGCTACACTGTCCCTGAGTCCTAGAGGACAGAAAGGAAAGAGTGCTCTGCTTGACCTTTCCCTTTGAATTTTTGTAAATAATTAGCCCACACCAGACGGTAAGTGTAATTCAAACCAGCTGTAGAACTTCCTTTCCTTCGGTCTTCAAGCAGCAAAATCCATTCCTCAGTTACTTGTCAAAACTAGCAGCAACATCTCTCTGAACTTGGTATGTGAATGTACTTATATTTCTGTAAGCCACCTTGCAGCTTTGCATTATTCAGCTCATTGCTTCAGATTATTAAATATGTATCTCTGATCAGGAGTAAAACCATGTTCTGTAATACAGTAAAACCAACTCTGCTCTTAAGCTGCATTGCCTTTCAGAGAAAGAAAAAATGCTGTTTTTCCAAGACATACAAGAGTTATTCTGCCCCCATCCAAGCTGAAGCATAACAAATTAATCACATCAATGTTTTCAAAACAAATCCAGAAAATAATCAGTGTATCTTCTTTATCTACTTACAGAGACAGAACTTGGTACAAAGTCTAAAATTATGATCCTGAATAGGGTCCAACAAGAAATTTAAAGCTGAAGCACGTTCAATACCTCTGGAGCAAATAATTTTTTTCTAAATCAATGGCTCAGTATTTTCTCGAAACCTTATCTACCTATATTTGAACTTTTTAACAGACAGCAAGACTTTGGTCTAGGTTTCATTTCATAGTCATGGAATGACCTGGGTTGGAAGGGACCTTAAAGACTATCTTGTTCCAACATGCCTGCTGTGGAGCAGGGACATCTTCCACTAGATCAAGTCGTTAAGAGCTTCATCCAGCCTGGCCTTGAACGCTGCCAGGGATAGGGCATCCACACCTTCTTTGGGCAACATGTTCCAGTGCCTCACCACCTTCACAGCAAAGAACTCCCTCTGAATGTCTAATTTAAACCTACCCTCTTTCAATTTTAAGCCTTTCCCTCTTGTCCTGTTGTTGCCTAACATCAAAAGAGAAAAACTCTTGCAACACTATTAAAATAGTAAAATAAAAAGCAGACCTTTATCTGGAAGCTTGTCCACAGGTGTCCTGGTGTTCATGGGCACACCAAGAACTAGATTTCTACAATTTTATAAGTTTAACAAATTAGCATATTTAACAAATGTTGTCCAATTAGAAGAGCAGTTGGTTAGGTAATTTTTCCCCAGGTGCTGCCCCATTGGAGTTGGTCCAGGGCTTATTTGTCCCATTTTCTTGTTGTGTCTTCTTCTTGAAAATAAGACTAAACAGTATTTTAGGAATGTGCTAGAAGGTTATCTTATTGTTCTAAAATCTAAGAGAAAGGGTAGGAAGAACACTAGGAGCTACATAATTACATAAGAGTATTCTACAAAGCTATGAATATATTAAAATTACATAAAAAAGCAAGAATCTTTAGGCATCAATGTCACTACGTGACCTTGTTAAAAGCCTCACCATCTATCTTGTAGCCTCCATTCAGATACTGGAAGGCTGCTATTAGGTCACCCCAAAGCCTTTTCTTTTCCAGGCTGGAAAATCCCAAGTCCCTTAGCTTTTTCTCATAGAAGAGGTGATCCATCCCTCTAGTCAACTTGGTGTCTTTCCTTTGGACTCCCTCCAAAAGCTCAGTGCCCTTCCTGTGCTGAGGAATCCAGAGCTGGATGCAGCACTCCAGCTGGGGTCTCACCAGAGAGGAGCAGAGGGGCAGAATCCCCTTCCTCGCCCTGCTGGCCACACTGCTTTTGATGCAGCCCTGGACATGCTTGTTTCTAGGCTGTGAGTGTACCTTGCTGGGTCATATCCAGCCCCTCATCCATCCCCAAGTCCTTCTTGGCAGGGCTGCTCCAATTTTGGTTGAGATGTTCATATGCCCTCAAGAATGTTTTCTAGGATTTAATCAGTACTTGCGAATTCTGAGAAAAATTCAAATATGGTGTTTTGCCTGATATGAAGGCCTATACCTAACTGCTAAGAAAATGAATATAACATCATGAGACATTCCAGGACACAGTTTATGTTGCACTTTGTAGCCCAGCTGCTTATCAACTTTCAAGTAAGAAAAAGCAAATGCAAGACTTGTGTTCTCCAGAATAGCACTACACAGTAAGTTTTAGTGACATAGTTCACAAGACAGCAACCTGCTTCTCATTCAGGGCAGTATTCACATGAAGTACCCAAATCTGGACTTGTTCCTGCACTGTCATTTCTTTCTTTATAAAAATGACAAATATCTTTTTTTTTTCCCCTTTAGAATTAATAGGTATCTTGAACAGAGTGTCCAAATGTACCACACCTACACCCCACACCCACTGCCCTGTTTCCTAGGTACTGGGATAAAAATGAACTATAAGCCTTGCAGTAATTCAGGAGAGGACACACATTTTGCAGTTTTAGAAAAGACAGCAGTAAGCCCTTATTTTCTGGGTATTTCATATAAACCATGCTGAATCAGAGCAGAGGTGATACAAGCTTTCTCTATAAGAGAGTAGAAATTGCTTGGGACTGAGTGTCCCACTGCAGCTACATGAATTAACTATAAATCTGAGTTTTAAATCCACTGCAGGATTTAAAATCTACATTTAAAATATTTCCAGCTTAGGTGGCAAAACTAGTCAGAAATACTTCAAAAAACTTCCTAAAGGACATAAAATATAGACCATTTCTCAGACCCCCAGACAATAGAGAACTTTTGAAATGCAGAATCTGTTCGGAAGTGATGGAGACCTACCATATACCAGTTTTGCTTATTAACACTTCCTGAAAGTGAGGATACATGACAAAGCTTAGAAGCATACTTGTAATATATTTTTCCCCTGCTGTAATAGTTTTCCACAAAGGCCACATCTAGCAATGAAGATGTCTAGTTCATGTGCTCTGGCTTTAGTAAGTGACTAAAAATTGTACCTTGGGGTTGATGTTACCATGCAGACAAAACTACTCCTTCACACACACTGAAGACAGGCCACAAACTAGAACAAGACATTAACAGCACTTTTAATGTATCAATTTATTGCATATGTCAGTACATAAAAATAGAAAAGTGTTTTTTGTAAAATTAACTTTATTGTAAAAACCAACTAGAATGAGAATGTAAAACTTTGCCACAATTAGCACATATACAATAACATTTAAGCTTTGTCTACAAAACTTAAGAATACTTTATAAGACAATTTTGCCTTAACTATATGTTAAAGAAAAATCAAATAAAAAGCTTGCATCTCATAATCAGTAACTGTTTCTGAATTCAAAATACAAGTGTTATTTAGAACTTCCATATGCTATCTCTATTTACACTTCTGCGGGGTTCTACTTTAAATTATACTAGCAGGATGGCATTGCAAATTATACCTAATGGGATACATCAGGCTGATCCAACTACATGCAAGAGGCACTGATTTTATATTTGGCAGAAGTGCCCCTAGCAAAATCACCTGTCATTACTAAAAATAAAAATGTACTTTTCAAGAATTGAATTATGAAATACAAATGGAGGTACGTCTGCATCTTTTTGCTAACAGAAGAGACCATACCCTGGACTCTCAATTCAGCTTTGCATTCTTTACTGTGAACATCCAATGTGACCCAAATTATTAGCTTAGAGATGCTGATATGCATATTTTGTATAAATAGTTAATCCTTCTACCCTTCAGCTGAGAGATTGTCCGTAGCCTACCAAATGCATTTGTGCTCTATTTCTAATTTTACCTGAGAAATGGACATGAGGGCAGCTAAACCAGTTAATGTTTCTCCAGAAGAAAGCACAGCTTATCTCTCTGCATTTCACAGTTCAGAAACAAATCCTGGGAATGTAAACTTGGGTTAGTAGGAAGCCTCAAGTATTTCCACTAATTAAAACCACACACATGTGTGCACACACAAGGTCTTATGCTTCCTTACAAGGAACTCTACTGCTACAGCTGTTCAACTCCTGCCCCCGCCACAACTTTGTTTTCATTTGTTTTTTTAACTTAAATTTCCTCTTACAAAACAGAAAATTCCTTTAATGAGCATATTTAAACTAAGGCTTTCTTACAAACCTGTGAAAAGAACTCGACCTCTTCCAAAACTAGAAATTTATATGTACAGGACCAATATTTGGGAAACACCTATACACAAATGGATACTGTTATGGGAAAACATGTAACAGTATTAAATAAAATAAATGCAACAGTATTATAACATACCTTTTGGCAATTTAAGGTTATTATTACTACGTTGTTTGCAGTTCAGTTTTTAGCAGCAGATAACTGTGGTTTCCATCACACAGTCCATAAAATAAGAACAAGTCTTGACTTGTCAGAACAAGTTTCCTCCCCCTCCTTCCTCCCTCCCTTAAAGAATTGTATGCAGAGCAGTAGAATATTTGCATAAAAAACATCACTTCCCTTCCATTTTTTTTTCAGTGGATTTCATAACCAATGCAATGCAAAATAGCATGATAACAGTAATTCACAAGTGCATGTGGCTAACCTACTAAGGGAGAAGAAAAATATGTGGAAGGTGGAAGAAACCACATTAAGTGTAAAGGATGCATATATGACAATTGTGTCAACTCATATCTAATACCTGCAAAATTAAAGTTTCATATTTATGCCCTGCAGACAAAAGAGTGAAAATATGGCTTGATAATAAAAAGTAATGTTGAGACACAGCCCACTTGGAAGAGTTTCAGATTGCCATAATCTAACACCATACATTTGACTTTGCCTAAGTAACAGTGTGCTCAAATAGGAATACTTCATTTGTATACAAGTGCCACATACTACTAGGGGTATTTTGGGTTGAGGGTTTTGTCTTGATCAGTGGGAAGTGGGGTTATATGCCATGTTACTTTAGAAATTGACATTTTGTGAAACCCCCCAATGGTATTTCATGGCAAGATATGACAACTTCTGAAACAATTACTTTGTCTTCATTCTGTCTTCAACAATTAATCTATTCTTTTGGCTTTATCAACTGATTTTTAGAAAAGCAGTATTTGACTGCTAATCTTCCTTTTCTCCCTTCACCTCTATTTTAATGCAATGTGAAATAGATGAAACAATCTATGCAAGCAGCTCACATCTCACTGTAGAATACATCAGGGAAAGGCAATGCTATGTGCATCAAGTCTTTTCTGCTAGACAAATACCGCCGCATCTCCCAGCCCTCCAGCCAAACTTCTCCAATATACCTTGCCCCTGTGCCCCCTTCCCCAAAAGAAAATACCACCACCCTAAGGCTGAAAAAATAGTTTTGGTTTCACTCAGATTTAAAACTATGCTGTCTATTTCTAGGTCTACAGATTTACAAAGGTGTATGGTTTTCTCAATCAACTCTAAGAAAACCTTAATACTAGTATCCCAAAAGATACTTACTGGAGAAAGCAGCAACTTCTGGTATGTATATGTTTTTTTTTAAAAATTAAAAAAAAAAATTAAAAAATCACGTTTAGGAAAAGATGTATCATTCTATCTACAAATTACTGACAACTATTACCCATGTGTACATGAGAAATATAATTCCATTAGGAGGCGTAACCATTAAGGCACCAGTCCAGGAATGCAGTTTTATTCAACCAGACAAATTAAGCACAAGCTTAAAATATTACTGTCCCTCAGAAAACAGACTTTAAGTGTGTGCTGAGATGCTTTTCTGAATCAGGACAACATGGCAGAAAAGTTTATTTAAAAATTTGAATCCAAAGGGCAATTGTACAGATTGTGTGGAAGATTTTCCAATTTGTTCTTTCCATTAAAAAAAAAAATTGCAGAGGCAAACTCAGCTGCAGCAGATGAGAAATTAAACCTGCAGAAGACATTTAAACAGCTCTCACGCTCCAATAGGGACTGAGCTAACAACATATGTCTTTGATCACAGTCATTGAGGTTAGAAGAGATCTTCAAAGTCATCGAGTACAGTAATCAACCTAACACCACCATGAACACCCCTAAACCATATCCCCAAGTGCCATGTCCAGATGGCTCTTGAATGATTTCAGAGATGGTGACTCTAACACCTCCCTGAGCAATTCAGTCCAATGCTTAACCCCTCCAACAGTGAATGTGTTTTTTTTATAATATCTGGTTTCAACCTTCCTTGATGTAAGGCCATTTCCTTTTGTCCTTGCACTTGAGACATGGCAGAAAAGGCCAACCCCCACCTGGCTACAGCCTCCTTTCAGGTGGCTGTAGGGAATGATAAGGTCTCCCCTGAGCAACCAACTCCAGCTCCCTCAGCTGTTCCTCACCGGACTTGTGCTCCAAAACCTTCACCAGCTTTGTTGCCCTTCCTGGACTCACTCCAGCACCTCAAGGGGCCAAAAACTGAGCACAGGATTTGAGGTGTGGCATCACCCATGCCCAGCACAGAAAAAAAAAAATCACTTCTCTAGTCCTGCTGGCCAGACAACATTTGATACAGGCCAAGATGCAAGATGCCATTTGCCTTCTTGACCACTTTGACACACTGCTGGTTTAGAGCCCTCTGGCTGCTGACCACTTTCAAGTCCCTTTTCTACTGAGCAGCTCTCAAACCACTCCTCTCCTAGCCTTTGGTGCAGCCTGGGGTTGCTGTGAACCAAGAGCAGAGCGCAGCCCTCAGCCTTGTTGAGCCTTGTGCAGCTGGCCTTGGTTCACTGCTCCAGTCAATCAGTATCTGCAGAGCCCTCCTGCCCTCAAAGATAGTTCTAGGTGGTCATATCTGCTAATTTTTATTATCTTTACCATAACAACTGTATATATTAATCTTGAATAATGTGATCACTGGTAACTATTTGAGTTTGTTTCTTCTGGAGGTATAAATAAAGGGCAAAAACATTTAACTATACCAGCCTAAGAGCCTGAACACAAAAACCTACTTTTACCTTGTATGACCACACATTTTGCCTTGAGAAATACCACCTCAAATGCTCAAGCAGACTAATACTAACAAATAGTTTGCCTGTACATTAGCGAGGAGAGCTTGAGGCAGAAAGGAGCTTAGATTGCACTGCTCTCTTTCTGAAAGTTACTTCTATTTTCGATGGAAAAATTGCCTGGGTAAAATTCTGAAGTAACGATGTTAGGCACATACAACCTTCTGTGCACTATTATAATACAAATAATAAATAAGAACAAAGATAGTATCTTTTCATCTTCAGCTGCAGTTTGACACATGTAAGTTTGCATAACCATAAAAACCAGTAATAACCCAGGATAGTATACCTGCAAGTATACTCTACCATTTATGGTCTTTTATATTATTTAGCACATTAAAGACTTCCCACTTTGCATAATATAAAATTTTAAGAAATAAAACACTAATCTCATGCATGGCACACTTTAAATAAACTTTAAGAGAAGCAACAAATCGTTGTGCTAACCATGGCTGTCCAAAAAGCTCACACGTACAGCAGTGAATACTGAAGAGCCTCCCATTGTTCTAAATACATTCTGTACTACTTTTGTAGCAAGTTCCTTTAATAGCATCTGTTGTACATATCAAACAAATGGAATATATGGACAGAGATACCAAAAAAGTATGAGAAAGACATAAAATGGTTCATTTACAATGCTGCAAATGTAAAAGTTATCTGGAACACCTTAGTAAAATATCAGACCTTTCAAAGTTTAATTTTACTCTTTAGGCAAGTACAGACATGACATACATTTAAAAATGGACATTCTTTTACCACTTATCACAAATCAAGGTACAGTGCAGGTACTTGCCCCACCCTAAAGAAGAATATCAATTATATTATTGTTACGTTAGATGATGTTTTCGCCATTTCTTCAGGGGAGTGACTCTTTATTACTTCTTTGATGAACTGTTCAAGTGCAGTGAAATAACCCTGGCACTGCCAAGTGTCATTATGAGTTCCATCAGGAAATATCGCCAATCTCTTAGTCCGAGCTGGGGATAATTCATAAAGTTGCTTCATCATAACTGGTGGAATTAACTGGTCAGACAACCCAGAGATGAAGAGAGAAGGCATTCTGCACTGAGAGATTTTTCTGTAGGACAGAAATTTATTTTTGTAGCACCATAATGGAAGATATCTCATCGGGAAAAAAGAGAACAAAGTGCTGGCCATGTATGGGATGCTAAGAAAGGTGTTCTCCACCACAATGGCAGAAATCCTATGGGCATTTTCAGAAGCTAAATGAATAGCTACTGCTCCCCCCAAGGAACGGCCAAAAAGAAAAATTTTTGTTTTATCAAGATCAGACCGAGTCATCACATAGTCTAACACAGCTTCAGAATCTAAGTACAAGCCTTCTTCGCTTGCTTCTCCTTCGCTTTTTCCATACCCTCTATAATCGACCAGAATTAAGTTTACTTTCAGGTTTACCAGCATCAATAAAGCATTTGGCAACCTGTGGCCAATGTTGCCTGCATTCCCGTGAAAGTAAATGATGGTTGGAGAATACGCTGCATTGTCTCCTGTGTATCTCAGCAGAATAAGATTGAGAAGAACTCCATCTTTGGTTTTGATGAAGATGTTTTCATGTGGTATACCAGTAGGCATAGGAACATAAAGGCGTGATGAAGAGGGCTGTTCAGGAAAGTAAAGCAGAACATCCTGGAATTTATATAATATACCTGCTATTGATACAAATATTAATATAAGTAGTATAATGCCTCCATACAAGTGAAAAGTCACTATCAAGGGCAAAAGACAAATACGGCAGAGACTCCAAGACCAGGAAGCCAAAGCTAGTAGCCATCTTTTAAAAAAGGTCCAAAGCATCCATGATTTTTCCATTGTAGAAAGTCAATGATCTTTTACTCCAAGTAAATCCTGCAAAAAACCCAAATGTATACATATAAATATAGGGAAAAGAAAAAGGAAGCAATTTAAGCATTTGTACTTGCAGAGGATTATTTGTAAGTCAATGTGTTGGAGCATTAACACCAAATTTGGTGGCAAACTCCCTTTGAAATTTTGAAAACCATTTGACTCTGCAAAACAAGCAGAAAAGCAATCATAAGGAAAAGCTTTAGAACTCTTCAAAATCCCATTTACAGTATTTCAGCAGGCAAAGTCCATTAACAGCACTAGAGGATTGGTTGACTGAGACCACAGTAACTTCTGCTTTCTCTCAGACTTTCCTACTAACCAGGAGAACAGCCATACAGACTGTATCAGCAGTTTGTCAAAGCTTCTCATATAAGTAATTCTAGAATCCAGAACACAAAAAAAAAGTCTTTATTTCTAAGTTGCTATGAAGCATTCAGTAAGCCTGTCCACATCACTCTCCAGCCAGCTCACCACACAACCCAGCACTGCTGTGGGTTAGTGGCTGTCTTTCGGCACCTCAGTCAACTGTGATTACAGAGCAATACCTGAGCTGCTCAGAAGAGACTCCTCTATACTAAGACACTGCATAGTATTTACATTTGTGATAGCTATTTCTGCTATATTTTGGTTCCTTCTGATTTATAATGATCATTTTCCACTATCAGAGCAGTAATCTGCATTAAGTCTTTAGCTAAATGGAAGATTGTAACATCATGCAAGACCACTGAAAACAGTCAGCTAACTACATTACTCTCTGGTCAATGAAAAGCACTGCTGAGAGACCAAACATGAACACACAGACTCTTAATAAAAACATACCCACAGCATAAAATGAGGAGAGTGGTGTTAATGACAATGGATTAAACCTTCTTTCCAAGCAAAAGAGAGAGTTACGTCTCCCAGCATCCATATAAGCTCCCACAGTATTCACTCCTGGTTCATATGCAAACAGGAAAAAAACTACCAAACTACACAGGAACTACAGTAGCCATTCAGTCTCCACAGAATTGAATAATCACACTGCCTGGGACAACACAAACTCACTTGCTTAAGAACACTGAGTTCTTCGTTTATTACTTGCAGGTAGCAGTTACACTTTAGACACAAAGTTATAAAAATCTCTTTAAATTATATACTGCAGCAATAATGTGAATTAACTCCAAAGGAATTTGACAGGTAAAAATGCATCCACGTATTTTACACCAGCCATCCTGGTAGGCTCAAGTGAGAAAAGGTGACATCTGCAGCTACAGCCTTTGCATTCCACAGATAGGAACATCCAATCTGACCAGGAAAAGCTGCATCTCTAACAATGTTATGCAAAAATTAGAAATAAATCAGAAACAAAAATAAATCTGTTACATCTTATGATTCATGTATTAATCAAAACCAATGTGATATTACGCTTTTATACGGTGCATCTACTCCAAATACCTAAAACTGGTAAAATATAAAGTAGTCTAAAAGAGCAGTTATCCTAACTTAAATCTCTTCCATTATTTATAACTTCATGTTTATTATCCACATCCAAGTATGCACAAATACTGTCTATATGAAAATTTAATTCTTGTGATCCTTTTATCTAGAAAAGAACTCACAGTGATTAGGAGACATATAAAGTAGCACTTCAATTTCCAAGAGAACTTCCTAAAGAAGTTAATAAACATTTCCTGCATTCCATTTGAAGACTAGAAGAACATTAATAATGAGACAGTAAACTGTTCTCCTTGCATACGCAATTCAACATTTTGCTGACTTTCTTACAAAATGAAAGAAACTCCAAAAATCCTTTCCCAACAAGAGATTCACAATAGTTAGAGACCTAGTGTTAAACACAACTACTAAGAGACAAAAAACCAATAAAAATCTCACAGTGATGATTTAACCATTTTGCAAATGGCTATCCCACATACACTAAGGATAATTATTTGGAGACTGATACCAACAGCTGATCTTATAAGCCATGTTAGTTTCATTTGTGCACCACTTCTATTTTTATTTCAGCAGGCTAATATTATCAAAATGCTATACTACTGAGATGCTGCTGCTGTGAGATTACTTCTGATATATATACATATGTATATGTATGTGTATATATGTGTATGTATATATATATAAATACTTTGCTATTGGAGTTGCAAAGCCAGTACATCCTACAACTAAAGCCCAACATGCAGTAAGTAGTCAGCAAGAAGGGCAAAAACTACACAGCCACAAACGTTTAACACTGGCTGCATATATAAATAAAGCTGACTACTTTGTAATACCAAACAATTACATTACTTTTAGTTTCTTTCCAGCTACATGAAATTTCATTAGTTCCTTTCATTTCCAGGCCTTCATATCCTATTGAAAGATTTGTTAGTTTGAGAACTAACATATAAGTTTCTACTAGGTTCTTCCCCACCTTCCAATACAGATTAAAAAAAATCACTAGAGCAGAGAAGGACAGCTTCCCAAGCACACAGGCCTAGAAGACACTCTGAGCCAAATCAATACAAGCTCATTCTCAATAAAGCTACAATCCACGTTTTCTATGGAGCGTAAAAAGCAATAGACCTTCCAAACCTTATATTGAACAGTAGGAGAGGATACAAACACAACCAAACTTCTACTTGAAGGACAGAAAAAGAAAACGGTAAGTTAACACAGTAATTTTCAGTGAGTGATCAGGTCAGCACTCTTTGAAGTGTATGAGATTTGAGACTCAACATACTGCAAGACAACGCACACAACACACAAAATTATCTTGGTCCTTATTTCCCACTCCTGGTGTACTGGATGGGAAGTTATAAACCTTTCAAACAGTTTACAATGTAACACCTTATGATGCAAATACTCTGTCTTGAATTATGAAGAGCATGTGTTGCAATTCTCCTGTATCTAATTTTGTGACTAATAGGGTGCCAGAATAATCAGGGAAAAAGTGTGAGTGTGGGATAGGAAAGGAAAGGGAGAACAGTGTATTTAGACTTTGATGTCTGACGTGGTCAACCTGAGAAACAGAGCAAACTCACCACCTTGACAAACGTGATCCTCTCTCTAGATAAGACCCCTTCTGTTCCTAGGCTACAAGAGCCACTCATGGACTTGCCCCATAATTGTCTCATGTCCCAGTTACGGCAAGAAGCATTCACCCCTTTAAGTTCTTGGAGGGCATTCTCACTTCACTAAAAAAAAATCAAAACTTTTTTTTAAGAAACATTGTATTGCAGCACTATTTCAAGTACTTGTAACTTTGCAAACAGCCAGGTTTTCCTACAACAAGGAGTCACATGCCTTTTTACAGCATTCACAGTATTTTATAATCACTGATTATTTAAACTAAGTTAAAGGCTAGGTAAGTAAGTTTCAACTTCATATCAGGATATACACATATGTTGATACACACACACACCCCCCTGTAACTATACATCTCCATTGCTGAATCCACAGCCTAGGAACTACTGCAGACCTCTATGATGATGATCATATGAGCTTGAGATCAGATGAGCTACAAGTCCCAAAGTTAGGTAACTACTGAAGATAGAACTCACAACAACAAAAACTTTGAGAAAAAAATAAACTCTTTATGATCAAGGCATTTTAACAATATTTTCCTTTGCCCTAACACAATTTTTAAATGGTTAATGTTATTATTGACTGAAAAAAAATCACAAAAATTCAAGTGTGTATTTAAAGTGCTGGGGAACAATGTTTTGTTCATTTTGAGTGGCAGCTGAAATTACTCTTGTATCTGCCACAAGTTCTGTTGCTTTGTCTTTGCCTACATTTTTAATATTAAAATGTACTCTTTTCACACACTAATCATATAATAAAACATTTACTTTTAGATGTAATGATTTCCCAGGATTCATCTCTGCCCAAAAGACAATTCCATTTACGAATCTTGAGTAAAATTGCTTTTGAATTACATATGTAATTTACTGTTTATCTTGTTACTTGAAAGATACACTTAGCTTTTGAAAGAAAACGAAGTGATAAGAGCCAAACTCCCTAGAAGTTACAACTGCTTCACTAATGAGACTGCACATCTCATGCTCCTCCTATCAAGCTGAATGCATATTTGAAACATCTGATAATCTTGAAAATGTCTTATAATGAAGTTCAAGAATCACAACAAAATGTCCTAGACTATAACAATGTAAACACACAATTATAATAATTTAATAATACAACATATATATCGTGCATAAAAACAAAGTTATACCAGATTTACATTACCTCTTTAAAACTAACTTTTACTGCATAAGAAACTTTAAATTAGTGCTAAGAAGTACAATCAGGTGTTTAATGGCTACTTTCTTATTAAGAGCTTTGAAAAAATGAAGTCTTAACTGCAGTCCTTTGGATTTCAAAACAAACAAAATCAGATATTTTATTAAGCATTAAGAAATACCTAAAGACATCTGTTTGTTTCTACTTCACTTCCTTTTCTTAGACTCTACCTCCTGCAGATACACACAAGAGTTGCACAAGCATTGCATTTACTCATACTTATTCAGAAAACTTCTGTAAGTAGTACTGTTAAGTCCTCAACTGTAAAAAGTTAGTTTCAGAGAGGGAAGTGATCCGGAAGAAAACCTACAAGCCTAGGAAGGACAAGAAAAATACACTTTCTTAGTAGTAAAATCTTAGAGACACTCATTAAAAAAAAAATAAAAACAACAGCAAACTAGCAACTCCTAATGAAGGAAAAAGCACAGTAAAAATAACTGAAGAGTCACACATTTAAGGGCTCTGGTTTTAAAATCAAAGAGTCACTTGTCCTACTTACTTCAAGCAGCCAACATCCACAGCTGTGCATCAAGTTGTTCATATTCACAACTGAAAATGTTTTCCCTTATTTCGCGTGGTACTTCTCCTCCCAACTGACAAATGTTACAAACTATCATCACAGCTCAATGTCTTGAATTACGATTATACTGCGTAAAAAAAAAACCCAAACAACAAACCAAGGCTGGCTATATTCGAACCCTAGCTTTCTAGGGACCATAGGCTCTTAAACCATAATGCTTTTCAAGCTTGTTAAATTATTCCCTTTTTGACTAAAGAGAAACACTCAGTTCAGCCTTTTCAAAACAGTCACTTGGCCCATTAAGCACATTGCAGTTACCACCAGCCCCACCTTCTACAAGCACTCATTCGCGGGAATTGTTCTATACGGCAGTAGAGACAAACGAAACACTGGAGCAAGACATTGCTGCCAAGAAGCTAAAGATCTCCCGGGGCTTCACAGGAAGACACCTGCAGGAACTTTTAGCAGCGCTGTCAAGGGAGCAGCTCCTCGGCAGCAACGTCCCGCTGCGAGGGCACGGGAGCCGCACACCGCCCGGGAGAGCGTCCCGCCTGCCGCCGCTCCGGGGAAGCGCCGCGTTCGGCCCCGGAGAGACCGCGAAGCCCAGAGCGAGCCCGAGCCCCAGAGCGAGCCCGAAGCCCGCCGGCCGCCCCCGCCCGCCCCGGCGCGGCCTCACGGCGCCAGCCCCGCTCCCCTCCCGTGCCGCGGCCGCGCCCGGCCCGAGGCGCCGCCAGACCCACCCGCCGCATCCTCCCGGGCGGCCGCCGCCGGGGCCTCGGGCCAGCGCACACCCCGACGCGCAACTTCAACCACCGCTTTTTCCTCCCGAAGCAGGAAGTCACCCCAGCCGCGGTTCCGCTTCCAGGGCACAGCCCCGCTGTTCTCCCTTCTCTCCCCGCCTTTCCCCGCCCCGGGCTCCGCCAGCGTTCTCCGCCCCGGCCCGGGGGAGGAGCGCGGAGCGCGGCGTCACCAAGCCGGCCTTGCTTTTCCGGGGCGGGCCGAGGCCGGTGTCAGCCCGGCTCCGGAGATACTCCCGGCTCCCCGTGAGTCTCCCGTGGGGTGGCCGTTCGTCCATCGTCGCGGCTGTCCCGTCCCGTGCGGGGCTGCGGGGAGCGCGGCGCGGTGCCTCTCCGCGGGACGAGCACCGGCAGTGGGCCCGCAGGACGGGCCGTGTCGGGGGCAGGCTGCGTTCTCCCGGAAGGCGGAGGAGGAGATCGGGCTCCGAGCAGTGAAAGCTCCCGCCTGGGCAGCAGCAGCGGGAGGGGAGCGCGGTGCCTTTCTCCTGCCTTGAAGTCCTCTGCCTAAGTGATGACAGCGTTTCTGTGTCGCAGCCTCGCTGCTGAGGTTGACCCTTTACTAAGGGCAGTGGTGCCAGCTGGCAATCTTTAAAATAGTGGTTAAATCTTAGTTAGAAAAACGAGAAAAAACGTAAATCCTAATTAGAGGTGTGGTTTTGTTTTTTTTTGTAGACAGAATAGCGTGCTGGTGTTGTTTTTATAAATATATGATTTTGTTTCTTTCCCAGCGGAAAACAGACTCATGGCTTCTGCAACTGTTTCACAGCCTTCTAAAAAAACGGTGGCCTCTCACGTGCCTTTTGCAGATCTGTGTTCTACTCTGGAGCGAATACAGAAGTGTAAATCTCGTCCGGAGAAAAGCAAGTATTTCAAGGATTTTCTGGATTCCTGGAGGAAATTCCATGATGCACTTCATCAAAATGAGAAGGATGTCACAGATTCCTTTTACCCAGCTATGCGACTTATTCTTCCACAGTTGGAAAGAGAAAGGATGGCATATGGAATTAAAGAAATTATGCTTGCGAAGCTCTATATTGAACTGCTTCATTTACCAAAAGATGGAAAAGATGCTGCAAAGCTTTTGAATTACAGAACACCCATGGGCTCTCGTGGAGATGCTGGAGATTTTGCAATGATCGCATACTTTGTGCTAAAACCTAGGAGCCCAAAGCAAGGCAGACTGACAGTAGAACAAGTCAATGAACACTTAGATGCGATAGCCAATAATAATGCTGCTAAAAACAAGGGTCAGTTAAAGAAAAGCCTTCTTCAGTTAATTACCCAGAGCACAGCACTGGAACAAAAATGGCTTATCCGAATGATTGTAAAGGATCTAAAGCTTGGTCTTAGTCAACAAACTATATTTTCCATTTTTCATCCTGATGCTGCTGAATTGCACAATGTTACTACTGATTTGGAAAAAGTTTGCAGACAACTGCATGATCCGTCTGTCTCACTTAGTGATGTTTCTATCATGTTGTTTTCTGCCTTTAAACCAATGCTTGCTGCTATTGCAGACATTCAGCACATTGAGAAACAAATGAGTAACCAGACATTCTACATAGAAACTAAGCTGGATGGTGAACGTATGCAGTTGCACAAAGATGGGGATGTGTACAAGTATTTTTCCAGAAATGGGTTTGACTATACTCAGCAGTTTGGTGCTTCGCCCCTTGAAGGTTCATTAACACCATTTATTCATAATGTATTTAAGAGCAATATACAAAATTGCATTCTTGATGGTGAGATGATGGCTTACAATCCTGCGACACAAACCTTTATGCAAAAAGGAAACAAATTTGACATAAAAAGAATGGTTGAGGACTCTGATCTGCAGACTTGCTTCTGTGTATTTGATGTTTTGATGGTTAATGATCAGAAGTTGGGGCATGAAGTACTAAGCAAAAGATACGAAATCTTAAGTAGTGTATTTACCCCAGTAAAGGGCAGGATACACGTTGTCCAAAAGAGAAATGCCAGAACAAGAAAAGAAGTAATTGATGCTTTAAATGAAGCAATAGATAACAGAGAGGAAGGGATTATGGTGAAAGATCCCATGTCCACCTACAAGCCTGACAAACGCGGGGAAGGATGGTTAAAAATCAAGCCAGAGTATGTCAATGGACTGATGGATGAACTGGACCTTTTAATTGTTGGTGGTTACTGGGGGAAGGGATCACGTGGTGGAATGATGTCTCATTTTCTGTGTGCTATTGCAGAGACGCCCCCTCCAAATGAAAAACCAACCATTTTCCACTCCATTTGTCGTGTTGGCTCTGGCTATACTATGAAAGAGTTGTATGATCTAGGCTCGAAATTGGCTAAACATTGGAAACCTTACCATAGGAAGGACCCTCCTGGTAATATTTTGTGTGGAACTGAGAAACCTGAAATGTACATTGAACCTTGCAACTCTGTCATAGTTCAGATCAAGGCAGCTGAGATTGTTGACAGTGATATGTACAAAACTGACTGTACTTTGAGATTCCCCCGAATTGAGAAGATAAGGGAGGACAAAGAATGGTACGAGTGCATGACTTCAGACATGTTAGAAGACCTCAGAAGTAAAGCACAAGGAAAGCTGGCATCTAAGCACCTTCATATAGATGAGTATGATGAGCCACATGAGAAAAAAAGGAAAACTGTTCCAAAGGTGAGGAAGATAATTGGAATAGCTGAGCAATTTAAAGCTCCTGATCTTTCTAGTGTAAACAAGGTTTCAAATTTGTTTGAAGATGCTGAGTTTTGTGTTATGACAGGAACAGGAAAATACTCAAAGTCTGAGCTGGAAAGCAGAATAGCCCAATGTGGTGGCAGTGTGGTACAGAACCCGGGTCCAGACACTTATTGTGTCATTGTAGGAGCTGAGAATGTCAGAGTGAAAAACATCATTGCTTCCAACAAATATGATGTGGTGAAGGCAGAGTGGCTCCTTCAATGTTTTCAAACCAAAATGCTGGTGCCTTGGCAACCAGCCTTTATGATTCATATGTCTCCTGACACAAAAGAACATTTTGCTCGTGAGTATGATTGTTATGGAGACAGTTACACAGCAAACACAGATGTTGCACAGCTCAAGGAAGTGTTCTCAAGAATGAAAGACAATAAGACAATGGCTTTGGACTTGATTGCAGAGCTAGAAGAACGTTATTCATGGAACAGTTGTCAGCTCAGTATATTCAGAGGAAGCATTGTTTATGTGGACTGTTACGCTGTTGTTAATGAGCCCAAAAGCAAAATCCCTGGAACGACACTAACAATTAGAGCTTTGGAACTCCGGTTTCATGGTGCAAAAGTAGTTTCTTGCCTTGAAGAGGGTGTCTCCCATGTTGTTGTAGGAGAAGATCATTTACGGGTTGAAGAGATGAAAGCACTCAGGAGAACATTTGGGAAAAAGTTTAAAATCGTATCCGAGCTGTGGGTAACACACTCAGTGGAGGAAGGAGTCGCAAAGAATGAAAATCAGTACTTAGTTTAAAGCAGTTTTTAAGATTGGAGCAAAGGCATGATTGGACATGGTTTTTGTGAGGTTGCCCTAAATCTTCGTGTGTTTTTCATGTCTGTTTAAAGCTGGCTCTGGTTAAAGAATAACACTGCATTGCTGAAATCAGGGGAAGGCTTTTAATTTTACTGTTGCGGAAGCAAGAGGATGCTAAGCTATGTTGGAGAAAAAAAACACCACAAGATAAATAATGTAGGCCTTTTAATCCACAAACAGGTCTCAGGAGAGATTTAATATTTTACATAAATAAAATGTGCTTGAAACTGGCTAGTTTGTTTTAGCTTTAATAATGCTTGCCTCCATTGTTCAAAATGGAGACAATAATTTACAATTTTATGGAGATTCTGCTATTTATCTATTGTTTAGTTACCAATTTGCAATCACATTCATATTTTTGTGGACTTGTTTCGTATGTATTCCATATGCTAGAGAATTCAGTAATTTATAAACTTCATCTGGACTGCTTTGATTTGTTTACATTGGTTTTGGCATTGAGCACCACACATCCTCGGAAGCACTTTGATTTTAGGATATTGTGTAGATCCCATGTTTCTTTGTGTAAATGCCTTTTGTAAAATAGAACTTAAACTTTTTATTGAGGTGTCAATGAATTAATAATGACCTATATATGTATGAAATACAAATCAATCACTTAAAAATTTTAATAACTTCCTGTGCTCATTATAGTTTTACTGTGAAGTGTGACAGGACTAGGCTTTTAAAATTAACCAGCAGTTTATCTTTTAAAAATGCTTCTTATGTTATGTAGCATTAATTCCCAAATACCCAGTTCAATGTATATTTTTTAAATTACTAAATAAACTATTTTTGAAGTCTGCCTGGTATTTATTTTTAGTAAGCAATAACTTTTAAAAACCACAAAACTTAGTTTCTTATTTTGCTGTTAGATAATGATGCATTAACTTTGAGGGGAGAGGCCTCATTTCTTGTTATGTCAGCATTGGTATCAAACAGAAATGGAGTTGGGCAGACCACACAGAGCCAGTTTCTAGCTAACCTCTTTCTTCAAGACAAAAGTTCCGGTAAAAAGAATTGGGAAATGTCATATGCAAGCTTAATTGGAAGGAATGTATTGATACCTCTTTGTGTATTAGGACCTCCCTTATTATTTGAAATGTACTCAATAGGTAAAATGAAATAGCCACTGTCTGCAAATTTACTGTCACCCGGCCTGCTTTGCCCATATTCTCGAGTGGTATGGTGAGACTGTGCTGTTTCTTGGTGAGGATACTGCCTGTATTGCTTTTCCCCCAGCATGCTTCCCCTCATGGAGCAGCCCACTTGCATCCCTTGACACAACAGGGATTTGAATGAATGAAGGAAAGCTGTCTGCCTTGCTTCTCTCTTATGGAAATCCTCACCTTCTTTGTCCCCTTGATATTCATCTGGTATTTTGGCTGCAAAATCCTTTCCAGAACCAAATTAAAAAATGGTGGAAAGCTTGTCATCTTTTTACTGTAGTACATCTGTTTGGTAAACACGTAAAAACTGTGTGGTTCCTGTTGCTCAGTTTCCAGTTACTCTTTCCTGAATGAGTACATCTCTATGTTTTAAAAGTCTGTATTAATATCCTTGAAAAGCAGAAGATCCATTTTTTCAGGTGAAATCAGTCAAAATCTGTCAGCTAGTGTAAATGAGAGGTAAGATGTACTATTCAGTTTATGGCTTCTCAGTTTAATCTGGTGAGAGATTTTTAAAAGCTCTGTGGTTTGTTTGTGGGGTTTTTGGAATATTTGGTGTCACTCTTTCTGTTAAAATACAATCAAAAGCCACTTAATCATTCCAATCTATATGTAATCACAGTTTGAATTCTTTCAAAAGAGGGACTTGAAGTTTTAAAATGTTGTGAAAATGATTAAAAAGTGTTCATTTGAAGGTGACTAGGGAAATGCCTTTTAACATAGTTCAACTGAGCATAAAGTATCTCCAGCTGGTAACAGCTGTTGTACCACAAAACAGTAGATGGGCCTATAACATTTTATGGTACTGTTTTTTGCTGTGAGGGGTAGGAATGAGAGAACTCTCTGTAAGTTTGACTTATTTTACAATCCTAACAACGAAGGTGGAGCTTGTAGGTGTAAGTAAAATGTGTCTCCATGTTGCTTTCTAGAAGCAAGGAAATTTAAAGGCATCAACCTCAAAATTACTTTCTTTTAGAAAAAATATGTTTAGCATTATTTTTGGATGTTTTTAACAGATGTAGCTTTTTATTCTTTGTAATTTTGGGGAAGATTATCTTCAGAGAACATATAAGGGATAATTTAAATTCAAACTGCAAGCATTAATGTTCACAGCATGTGATTGTATTTGAAAACTGACATAATAAGAATGTTTCAGCATGTATAATTGTCACTGGGTTAGTGACAAAATATATTTAAATTAATTCGTCTGTTAATGTTACAGGTAGAGCAACTATGTAAACCTATGAAACCAGAGTTCACTTTTCTCCTGTGTCATGTATCATACATAAAGTAAAATACAGTTTTCAGGACTAAAGTTGCCAGAAATAAGATACCGGGAGTTAAAAAGAGGATTGTTACACATAAAATGAGTGGGTATGGTGTGAGGAATTGTGCATTCCATTCTCTCAATCTTTCCCAGGATAGAATGAATTCATGTAGTCTGGTTCTGTATAGAGTTGTACTAGTTAGAATAAGTTAACTATGGTATTACCATCACTTTTTATGAAGTTAAAATTAGCCTTTTGAAATAGATTCAAGTAGAAGGTTATTTGCTTTTTTTTATAGAAGTCCTGTTTCTAATTTCAATTTTTATAGCTTATCTAGCATTTTGTGTTTTATTATAGTACAAGACCAGCTTGATAGACAAAAGTAGAACACTAGATGGTTTTCTCAGCTTTAGGAAGCCTTCTGACACTGTCCTATAATATTTTCATAGATAGCTAATGATGTAGGGGCTAGATGCATGGACAGGGAAGTGGACTGAAAGCTGATTGAAATGCCAGGCTTGAAGAGTTATCATCAGCAACTGGGGTACAAGACAAGAGGCAGTGGGCACAAAATGAAACAGGAGCTTTTGCTTAAAATTACGAAAACTCTTACTGTGAGGGTGTTGAAACACCAGAACAAGTTGCTCAGAGGGGCTGTGGAATCTCCATCCTTGGTGATATTCTGTATGTATCAGATTAGATGTATCTTGCTCTACCTGACCCTTCAACTGTGTAGCATTCGACTAGATGATCTCTAGAGGTGCCATCCAGCCTCAACTGTTCTGTGAATCAGGTCTGAACTGAATTTCCCACTCTGTCTTGTGAATGGTCAAAGTTTCAAGTGATGACATATACATTACAAATTTAATGGAATTTTTCTTTCATTTGCAGGACAACATGTATTAATATAGCTAGCTCTCTTTATCAGCTTGACTTTTAAAGCTACCCACTAAACTGGAGGAAAAAAAGCAAACCAAGAAAATACAAAGCATAAATCAAATTGAGTTACAATGAGCATGAACATCAAGGTTGTTCAAAGTCTCCTGAGCAGTGGAAAGAACTCTCTGCTGTGTATAGATGTTTAAATACTAGCCATATCTGAGAGAACAGAAGAGCTGGTTTTCAATTTGAGGTGATACGTAGCTATACCAATGGTGAAAGCAAAAACAGGTTCCAGTAACTTAACCACTTTCATCTGATTGCCAGTCTTCATTTGGGAGTGCTAAAGTAACAGCCTCTTTCTTGTGATGGTAGACTTTTCAAACATAAATGCTATGCATCCAAGGAGGAGGTAGGATTTCTCTGCATTCTTGCACATGGATGATTCCTCCTGCAGCTAATATGCTACAGCCTCAGCAGGCTTTGCTACGGCAGGAACAACAGCAACCAGAGGCAAAGTGTTCTCGGAAATCTATGTTTTTAGCTTCCACATCTTACACCTGCAGTTAATGCAATAACTGTCTGGTCAGAGGCAGTTGGATAGGGGTTCCTGTCGGTGCATAGATACATGTATTCAAGTAAAAGACAGCAATAGATGTGTAACACAGCTAGTCTCAGCTTAGTTTTTGTGGTTGCTTTTTTCTTCTTGGTCTCCCACAGCTTCTTCCTAGAGCTGGCCTCTTTTGCCTAGTGTATTGTAGATTTTATATGACAGACCTGTGTGCTGCCAAAGTGGAATGATTTTATGCATACAGTTTAAAGTTAGTTTTCATCCCTCTCTGTTATGCTTCAGTCTGCCCAGGTTCACATATAATTATACCACAGTTACATACGTCTCGGGTTTGGGGGTTTTGTTGTTTGTTTGGTTTTGATTTGTTGTTTTGTTTTTTGGGTTTTTTAAAAGTTTTTATTTTACAGAAAATGTCTGAGTGCTATTACAGTAATAAAAAATTTAAGATTATTCAAGGCAAAAGTAAGTATGAAGATGATAGGTATCACATTGTTCAGGTCTCCAAACATGGTGGTATGAAGAAAGGAGAAATAAACAGGATAGCCAGTTTTGCTGATTACATCTCTCTGTAACTGAAACACAGCAGGTGCTTGGAGCAGACTGCCTTACACACTGCTAGAGCAGCTACCAGGACAGTGAGGTCACATGCATTAACAACATTAAAAAATTTAATAAATGAAAGGAAACCGATAAGGAAAAACATAATTTTACTCTTTTTTTTTTTCCTCTCTGAATTATGAGGTAACTAAAATATTTTATTTCTATATTGATATGTCTAAATTCTTATGCTTGATGATGAAGATCTGTATAAACAGAACAACTGCTCCGTACTGATCTCCTACAGATTCCTGGCAGACACTCAGTAAAGGCATCTAAGGTGCAGTACAGATAATATTTAAACTTCAAGACTGAAATATTTAACTATTTTTTAGTGACTGGGAGATATAAAGAAACATTTTATCTCTAGGAAGAGACTTGAGGAATAAGACCTTATTACATCTTAATAAGTAATGGTACAGGAGAAATATTCTGCTATATGTGTTTTGGAGAACCTGCCTTCCTGACCTGTATTTTGGAAGACACGGCCAATTCAGCCTTTCCAAAATCATGCTTACATTTGCTCTCAGTGTAAAATGCTTTTAGAATTACATGGTATTTGCCTACATGCTTTGTGCTGGGTTGTATTTATTGAGGAATTCTGGTCTGACTTACACAATTCTGTGGTTATTTCAGGGTGCTGAACCCTTGGCCCATGTTTTGGCTGCTGCTCAGGGATAGACTGTGGGTCAGTCATGACCCTGCTCTGGACTTCTGCAACTCCATGATTTTCTGTCCAGCTCTTGCGAGTGAGCTCCAGAAATTGCATGGAGGGGGGGGGGATTTGTAAATCAGAGTATCCAAAACCTGCTAGAGCATGTGCAAATGTGCACACGCATATAGAGTGTGTTTATATGAGTGTATATATATTTACATATATTTATATATATGTGTGCACACATATATACAAATATATATATAAATATTGAGAGAGAGATTGATGTGGCTTATGATGGCTGTCTTCTGCCCTCACCTCTTATTATTCCTTCATCTATAGCAATGCTGAGGAATATTTTTAGAGATCCCAGAAGAGGATGGGAAAGCTAGGCAAGAATTTGTGACAGTGTTGCAGTATTGGTACATACAGAAGCCCCAGGCTAGCACACCTACACACAGTCACTGGCATGACTGTGCCTTGCACACAGACCTCTGCCTCCCCACCCAGAAAATGGGCTGTGAAAGTTCTACTTGGTCAGTAGAAACAAGAAGTTCCCAGGACTCAGGACATTTCTTGCATTTTGCTGCCCACCACAGAAGTGGTTCCCAGTTCCCATTATTTAAACTGTATTGTCAACCACCAGCAACTATTTCTCATTCATACAGCAAAAATTCTCATTTCTTAAATCAATCTGGTCATGTAAAAGCTGCACCTTTAGCCCTGGTCAGGCCCTTCTAGCTGGTGCTTCATCACTATTTTGGAGAATGCTATGTGGTTTAGACCAAGCAGCATTATGGACAACAGTGTGGCTGGCAGTGGAAGGCCTGTGCCATTGATCTGCCTAGTCAGGATGAAGGATTGAGCCCGAGTTCAGCATCTGGCATGGAGAAAGCCTTGAGACCATGGAAAATACATGCTATGCCTTGGATTATGATCAGGATCAGAGAAGAAGCATGGGGAGGTGGCTGGACATGGGCTGAGCTCCATTGTGGGAATTGGAGCTCATGGGAAGTTGATGATTGGCCATGCAGTTATAGGTAACATCAAAACAGAAAGAGTTCACAGAGACCAAGAAAATACACCCCAGCTGCCTCTTACACAGGCTGAGGAGAGATAAAGAGTTCTATGTTGACATAAGCAAAGTGTTCTGGGTGCATGTCCAGCAAGGGCAGTGGCAACACTTTGCTGCTCTTCAGTTAAGCTTTCATCCACAGTTATCTGCCCTTTGGCTAAATTCCAGAATTTCCATAGGGAATTTCAATACCCATTTATTATTACACAAAGGTTTCAGCAATCAGCCAACACACAAATCACATATTATCTTTTACAATTATATTAAAAGCTTACAGGAATTAAAATAAAGATTAAAATCGTTTAGCAGCATTCACACAATAACAGTTCCCCAAAGATCAGCACAAGCAATCAAACATTGGCAGGAAATAAATAGTTAGGCAGGTGGCCAGTGTAGATAACTTGGCTCATCAGTATTCGAGGAGGAACAGCCTTTGCATTGTTAGTCAGCCTAATTTCCCCCTCCACACAACCACCACCTCCAGCCCCTGCCTCTCTTTTTTCCACTACTTGCTTCTTTTTGGGTGGGGTTGCACCCTGCTGTGCTAGGTCTGGTTTTAAATGCTGCTGAAAGAGGATGACAAGTTATTTCAATTAATATGTTTTTCAGGATGACCTGGAAGTTAGTTAAATGCAAATAAAGTTTATGCACCAGCATTAAGCAGTATGTGCTGAAAATGGTGTGAAATAATTTCTGTGTACAAGGCAAACAGACTGTGTTACATACATGAATGTACTGTGAGCAGGTTCGAGATGATCAAAAGGAAGAAATAAGTTTTGCTGATATATCCTTCTAACTTAAATGTGACCCATGAGTATTATGTGCATCTAGCTTCAAAGCAGAACTGCTTAAATTTGCTAAACAGCCTCTGGAGATCTGCAGAGAGAAATCAGGTCTGCCTGTGTCCAATTACTTGTGCAAAAACTTCCCTCGCTTCCATGGTATCATGCAGTTCATTGATTTAGGTGTCCAGCCTGTTCACTGCAGCTGTAAGCTTAGTGCTCTGTGAAGACTTTCTAAGATAAAATGGGTCCTCTTCCCAGAAGTTCTTCTTTGTAAAGTGGTCAACACATCCTCATACCCCAGAAATTCAGAGGTAGAATACTTGTCCTAATGTGTCCCAGAGATGTCCGTAAAAGTGAAGTACCAAACTGAATGACTGAACATCCGACTGCCTGGTTCTCTGACTAATGGACCATTATACAAAAAGGGGCCTCTAGAAACCCCACAAACTGGGTAAAACACTGTGTGAGAGACTGGTTAATGACTCAAACAACTGACCTCTTAACTGCCCAGGTGCAGAGGGCAGTGCACACCCATCACAGGAGACTACGGCTGGGAGTTGAACAGGATAGGGGAGAAAGATGGTAAGAGGCAAATCCCAAGAGGCAGGATAGTGCTTTCTATCATGCCAGTGTCCTCCCTTACATGATAGTTCAGGTATAAAAACTCCCCTCTGGGAAAGTATCTGGACATTCACAAGTAGCCTGAAGGTATTCTCCCCTTCTGGTGATTTGTTGTTGACTCCGCTGTCCTGACCTGAGAGGCAGCTGTAAGATCTTAAAACATCAAAGACTTCTGAAGTATCCCATGATCCGCAACATTACATGCTTCAGTGTGAAACTCCAGTAATCATACCTTCATGTGCCAGGGAAGGTATTTGGATGTTCCCACCTGAGCACATATAAACCCAGTGGATGCTGTTTTGTGGCTTTCCCCCACCCCTGATGGATCAAGACAGTGACCATCACTTTGACCAACAGACTTCAAAATTGCAACAATCAAGTCTTGTGGCAGAATCCAACAGGGCGTGACAATGCACCTTTTTACTCTTATTCTTTCTCTTTTTCCTATTTCTTTCTATCTCTCTACCTCATAATTATTGTTAAATAAAAGTCTATATTATTGGCTTCAGCATATGGTCTCATTTGCGCCTCACTTCAGGCAGTTGCATCTCTCTAATAATTTTAATAATTACATCTTAACACACTGTTAAGGGCAAAGAAAAATCTCATTAACTGAAAGAAATTTACTTCTTTCTTTTTTCCTCCAAATTTAGTTATCTAAGGAAAGACTGGCACACAGCTTGAATTCTTCCTCAAGTTGGAGGAACGTAAACTATTCTTTGAAAAGGACTGGTAAGCATCCAGATTTTAGAATGGCTTTGTAACCTTGATTCCCGAATGAAGTTTTTGCCATGGGAAGTTTCAGTCTCGGCTCTCAAAGTTGTTTATTTGTTTGACATAATAGAGAAGTCATGATAGGAACTGATACAGCAATCCATATAAATTCCCCAACCATTGGCCCACGGGATGTAGTGAGAAGTCCAGGGCTGTACAAATTCTGTGTTTCCAATGAAGTCCCCAGTTATAGAGAGAGACATCAGATACCACAGTTCTTCTGCTGGTTGAAAACACTGATAAATTTCCAAAATATCAGGTCACAGTTTCAGTTTGGGGCAAGAGCTTACCTGTCAGCTTCCAAATTGCTCCTGATTGATTAGGAAATGTTAAAAGATACAGGGGTGCAGTCTGAAAACCGGATTTATATAGTGCTTCCAGACAAGTTGACCCTTTCTTGCAGTTAGGCCTCCTTGCCCTCCATTCCAAATCATTAATTGGCTGCAAATTACCATCTTACTGGTTGCAATTAGACCTTCCCCTTCAACAGCCAGATTTCAAAGACTGTACCAGGCAGTGGGGAGTGCAGAACACTTATACCTCAAAATTCTCTCCCTGTCCTAGCTCTGCCACCAATTGCTCTTGGTCTGTTTGGGTTTTGGTAGCATCCACAGAAACTCAGCATGGCTGAGTCATTACCTGTTTGATGTACCCAGCTGATGTAACTCTTTGTAACACTTTGGACACCTGTAGCTATTTGCAAAGAGACTATGACAGCATAATACATACAGCTATATAGTATATAGCAATTATTCATTGCTTGGCACGTACAAGTGTTGGCTACCTAACAAACAGCTAGGCTAAACATTAGTGTGATCAGCCTTCGCTGCTTCCCATGTGACACTCAGAGACTCCTTGGTAGCCAGGGATCAATAATGAGGTCAGGTAAGAAAGATCCTATGTCAGGTAAAAGCACAAAGGTTGGCTCTTGCTGCTGTCTGGATTTCATCTCATCCTGAGCTCTCCCCGACTTTCTTCTTCTTCCTTCACATGTTTTTCTTTTCCACCTTGGTGTTTTTTACTCCAGAATCTTTGAACCACTCACAGACCCAGTTTCAATAATCCTACCTCCACTGTCAATTTTACCTTTCTTATCTCAAATGGTTCCACTCTGCAGATGTTGTCACAGCTCTTTCTTCCAACTTAACAATTTCCTCAGAAGTCTAAGCCAGGTTTCTCTACCAGAGGTAAGTTTTGGATCCTTGAAACACAATCAGCTGAAATCCTGTGAGGGAGGAAAAATTGTATGAAGGAGATAAATTCATAAAACATATATATATTTAATGGAACTCGCAAGACAACCCCATTTTGAATTCAGAGAGAAGCTGCATGCATTAAGTGCTGTGAGCAGTAAAATTATCTTTTCAGAGACTTGCTTCTTTCTTTTCTTTCCTCCACAGGAGAATTTATGTTAACCATAAAGTGAGAAATCAGAGGCAAAATGAAGGGAACTGCAGCTTGTTAGGAGTCAGACCTCTTTATACAGAAAGCAGGTTATTTACTTGTTCCCTCTCTCTCCTTTCACATTTTCAATCAATGTGCCTGAGAAGAATGAACATTGAGCAATCAAAGTGTGAATGCCTGTGTATGTGTCTATTCATATATAATAACTTGTGAACCAATGAGCCAGTTCTATCGAAATTTCACGAAGAAACAATGGTATCCCTCTCTCTGCCCACTCCCCTGCCCAAGCTTCAGTATGGGAGGTGCCTGAAAAGGCAATAATGGCCTCTGTGAGGGAAAGGGTCTGTGTGCCTGTCCTGGAAAGAAAATATTTCAGGTGCCAAAAGAACTCCACCCAGTTTTCTCATCTTCTCCTGAAGTCAAGCCACCCAAGGCACAACAACGGGAACACAAGTTTCTGTGGTTGTGACACTGGCTCTCCTGCCTGCTGCTTAGTGCTCACATGAAGATGGAACTATGAATAATTGGTCACATGAAAATCTCATACTTTATCAGGCATTAAAGTATCTAATCACTAGTCTGCAAAACTCTTTGAAACCACTCTCATCTGGTTCTGTCACTTGGAGAACTCTGTGTTTAACATTGCTGCAGTGTGTGATGTGTATCCTGATGTGTACACTCTTGCAAATGCCATCATTTTTATTTGCGTTGTTTGTTCAGACTCTCAGAACCTAGCACACTTCTGCTATGTTACTGTCTGCTGTAATCTGGTGCTGTTTGTCATTTTGATTTAGTAAGAAAGATACTAAAAATGCAATGCTATCACGTCCTTTTTATGAATATTCAGTGAATCTAAATTGAATAGAAATAAAAGGAGAGTACTCATATGAGAAGGCAATTTCTACCTGGACAGAAAGAGCCAACGAAGAAGTAAAGAAACTGACAAAAAACTGCTCCACAGATTGTTCCTTTTAATTCCATAAACTACATAATTGCCAAGACCACAACACAAGGAGAGTGACTTGATCACCAACGGCATCCTCACCCAAATCATCGGATTCGATTGTGGTCTGGTTTAGGTGGTATTTCAGTGCTTCATCAGAGTTACTAGAGAGTGTGCAGGATGATGAGTTGATGCACTGTCCAGCCCTACACAAAAACTATTAATTTTATCTTTTTGTTGGTAATGCAATTTCAGAGTACTCATTCTTCTCAGGACACTGCAGTTTCTTTCTTTCAAATGTTAGGGCAATGGTTCAGTCCAAGTCTTTGCCAGTGCTGTGCTGTTCCTGAAGTGGTCACAATAATATGTCACTGAAAAGAATTTTTTAAAGAAAGCTGTGTTCTTCAGGATCAAAAATATAACATCAAAATATAAAAACAGGTATGATGATATAACTTCTTCTTTAACTTGTTCCCACATGATTTGATAATGTCATTGTGTTATTCAGTCAGTTTTAATAGTCCTGTGCTCAAGAGGTATATCTGTTGTCTTCATGGTTCACAGTATAATGTTTTTTACACTAAAATAATATCAGTTTTCATTTAGGGAATAGTTAAAGGTGCTGTAAGTCATAGATTAAAGAATTAAACAAAAAATTAAAAACAAAAATGCATATATCTATGGATAGAGGGCAGTTCTAAAAATTCTTGTCCTGAATAAAATATTCCACCTTTATTGTGAAAAATTTAGTGTTGTCATCCAAAGGATAAACTAAAATTCATGGATGGTATTGGAAACAGATGCAGTAGCTAATATAAAAATTAATTGTCCCAGGAAAAGCAAACTCAAGAGGGAAAGAAACACCCTTGTGCTGTGAATGATTTAGACATTAATGAGTCCATGTTCATTAGCAGTGATGATTGTTAGCACTTAAGACAGCATAAAACATCAATGTCTCCTTTTAAAGACACTCATAAAGCAGACAAATTCTACAGCAATCAGAGTTGAATGAAAGTACTTAAAAGTGAATAACAATCAAATCAAGCAATGACTTTGGATTTCTTTTTTTTTTTTTTTTTTGGCTGGCTGTTCTTGTGCTCTGTAACCCAATATCACTGACAGCAGCTGGCTCTTAATGCAGACAAAAGATTCCTTATGAATACTGAGTTGACATTTGAAGTCTTATGATCACTCAACTTAGGGAATACATTTGTACATGAAAACTCAGCTGACATAAAACTGAAAAAATCTGCTGAAGCGACATAACTTTAACTTCCTGAACACAAAAATAAAGCAAAGATATTACTCTGTTTTTGAAATTACCTAGGCTCTCTAAAGGTTAAATAAATGAAGTGTTCAATCCACAGTTCTTGAGTCATCAGTCAGCATTCCCAAGTGCAGAACTGAACAAGACCAGAGTATGAACTACAGCACCTCTGGAGTGAAACATTTAATGAGAAAATGCATGTTTGAAAGATATCAGCTTGCATAGGCTGGCCTTTACCTTCTAATTTGTAGTAGTTCCAATGATGTAAGAATTTTCACCTTTGTATCAGTCTTGTTTTCTAAGTCCTTTGTCATAAAAGCCTTTTGTTATCTTCATTTTTTGAAGTTGCAAAAATAGGATTTAGCTGTTACAAACTCACCTTAGACAGAGTTCGGACATCCAATTAGCATCTGCAAGACCTCTCTAATTACTACCAAAAGCTACTAAAGCTTTATAAGTTATCCCTGGTAATATTCAAGGTCAGGGTGGACTCAGCTCTGAGCAACCTGATCTAGTTGAAGACATTCCTGCTCATTGCAAGGGGGTTGGACTAGACAACTTCCAGCCAAAAATGTTTTGTGATTCTGTGATTTTAAGCTCCTTGGTACCTTATCTTAAAAGAATATTTTATTAATATTTTATATCTAAATAAGATAATATTTATATCTTATTTATATCTAAATAATATTTATCTTAAAAGAATATTTTGTCTCCTGCTACTGAATATGAAGAGCAGCATGTCATTTTTCATAGCACCGAGCATTGTTGGTGATGAAGGCTAATAATATTCCATCTACTGCTCCACAAGGAGTCAACTCAGTTATCGCTTCACAACAAACCTGCTGCTGTGGTTCAGCCTGGCATGCAATGAAAACCACTGCTTCTTTAAACTGATGCTGGTTGTTGTTATAACAAATGTCAACATGCAGGATGTGGCTGACCTGTGTTAAATATCCTGTGGGTGAGAGGCTACAGGCTCACTTGTGCCAGCTTTCCAGAGGAAACCTAGGTGAGGAGGCTGGACACCTTGATATATTATGGGCATTCCTTGCCCTACCTGTGGAAGCTGTGCAGGAGCACTGCATTGCCAGCTCTGCTTCAAGAGCTGGTTATAGATTTCATCCAGCTTAATGCAGAATTCAAAAACAATACTTCACATGTAGATTCAAGTTTAGAGCTTCTGGATCTTAAAACAACACAAAGCTAATGGATTAATTTGTCACTGTACATATTTATGTATATATACACACACACATATATGCCTTGTGTATACATATTGGCTTTGTATATATGTATATATAGGTACACATATATTAAACTGGTGTTCTCCTGCAAAAAAACTGTAGATTTTAACTAGATGGAAATGCCTCTGGGTAGCCTAGAGTCTTGTGCCTAAGCCCTGGAGGTAGGTGACCTCTCAGGCACACTCACGTCCTTGCTTACTGCGTCATGCCTCCTTCACAGTCAAAATAGAAAAAGCAGTCCTTTTCTGTATGCACCTGTGTATAATTTTGTTTCCTTATGTCTGTAGGAATACTAAGGGAGGGATTACAGATTTTCAGAGCTTTCAAGAGATATTCAGTGAGAAGTCGCATCTGACTATTACTAATGTGTGGAAAGAGTTACAGAACATTTGAAATATAAATCAAGGGTTAAATTTTAACTTTACCATAATATCATGCAGAAAGCCAAATGGCCGTGTTTATAGAAATGACATTTTAAGGAAAAGAAAATTGAAAGGTAAGAGAAACATATCTGGGTAATCATGCTTTTTATAGTTTTGTACATCTGCATAAATATGTCTTTGAAATTAGAAGGATGTTAGTTTGTATCAAAGTGCTGACTTTTGAGAAGAGCATCACTTATTCTGATATCATCAGTGAAGAAGCAGTGCATCTGCAGTAATAATTGACCTTTTCCATTTTCCACTTTTTAAAAAACCTGAAGGTAAATTGCTCTTTTATTGCTGAAAATGCAATGATTTAGCTCTTTGTGCTAAGTCAAATCAACACAGGCAAAAACCCATATGTCAGTTAGTGCATCAAGAGCAAACAATTTCATTCACATGTCATCCTCATAGCAGATGAAATATCAAAGGCCATCAAAAAAGGCAAAGGTATTTGGTACTTTGGCTTGTAGCATTTTTGTGCTTTCATCCTGCCAACTGCTTAAAAATGTGGTTAATTTTAAGCATGGAAGTGGTTCTACTGATTCACATATTTTTGAATTCATTTTTAAAAGGAATGTATTTAAGCATATATGGGACTGGATTAAAATTTAAATTTTAGTTTTCATGTTTGATGCACACAGATTATTCTGGGCATCTTTATACACAAATGACATTTTGAGCCAACCCTTTAACCTACAAAAGAATCTGGTACAAAAGAATCTGATTTTGGCTGAAAGGTACCATTTTACGCTAGCTGCAATCAAACTGTTTTGTTTAGTTCCCAGCAGATTCAATTTTTGGTGGATTTGGTTGAGAGATTCAGTGGGTGAAAGTACAAAACAGTGTGGAAACAATTTTCTTGTCAGACAGTATTTTAGGAGAAAACCCGAGAGTTCAGCAGAACAGAGACAGCAACAATAAAATTGAAATGCAGTCTATTTGGCACTCTGTTTTGACTAAACCAAAGCAAAATACAAGGTAAAGTAAAAACATTTGGATGGAAAGAATGTCATTAAGAGAGATTCTCTTGACTAATCTTGTATATATACTTGCCTGAAAATGAAAGGAGTACTTGCTTTAAAAGTATATATGCTATCACTGAGGTCTTATCAAACACATGTGCCCATAAATATGAAAATATTGAATTTATGAGGCACCTACATAAACATGCCTCAAAAATTATAAGACACATGTAAAAAGAGCAGAAAGAGAAGGAAAATGCTTCAAGACATGTCTCCACAATCATAGTTATTAAGTGACAAGAAGATGACAAGAAATGCCTATTATATTAAAGAGGTATGGAGTCTCTCCAGAGAGGCAGGGATTTTTTAGAGTAAGAGAGAGATGATAACTAAAATGGAAAATAGTGAGATTTTCTTCCATATCTGAAAGGACATGTTGGGATTTCTGGGGCATTGTTTTACAGTAATTCTTTTTTAATTTTTTTTTAAGATGAGAAGAATCTCACACCAAGATATCTCAATCTTTATTTTTCATGCTCAAAAACCCTGAATAATTAATTGTTGCATCTGTTACTAGTACAGTGCAGTTTCTGGCTCTATCTTTTTCTCGGAACAAGATGCTATTTATTCCCAGATTAAGTTAGACAAAATATGGGACAGGTGTTAAGGGACCAAGAAGTTTTAGGCTTCATGTTTAAGATAAGAAAAATCATTGGAAAACATGTGTTTTAAAGATGGAGGAAAGAGTGGAAAAAGGGAAGGAACTTAATTTAGGGACAGAATAACCCAGAATCAATTAGGTTGGAAAAGACCTCTGAGATCGAGTCCAACCTATGACCCAATATGACCATGTCAACCAGACAACGGCACTCAGTGCCAGGTCCAGTCTTTCCATAAACACCACCAGGGAGGGTGAGTCCTCCGCCTCCCTGGGTAGCCCATTTCAATATCTAATCACCCTTTATGTGAAACCTTTCTTCCTATTGTCCAACTTAAACATTCCTTGTTGTGGTTGAAGACTATGCCCTCTTGTCCCATCACTGGTTGCCTGGGAGAAGAGGACAACCTCCACCTGGCTACAACCTCCTTTAGGTCACTCTTGAGCCTTCTCTTTTCCAGGCTAAACAACTCCAGCTCCATCAGCCATTCCTCACAGGACTTGTGCTCCTGACCCTTCACCAGCTTCACTGTCCTCTGGAAGTGGAGGCTTCAGCACCTCAATGTCCTTCCTGAGTTGAGTGGCCCCAAACTGAACACAGGATTCAAGGTGAGGCCAAGTACAAGGGCCAAATCACTGCTCTAGTCCTGCTGGCCACACTGTTGCTGATACAGGGCCAGGATGCCATTGGCCTTCTTGGCCACCGGGGCACACACTGGCTCATGTTCAGATGCACCAGCACCCCCTTTTCTGCTGGGCAACTTTCCAGCCACTCTGCCCCAGTCTGTAGCCTGCATGGGATTGTTGTGACCCACATGCAGGACCCAACACCTGGTCTTCTCGAATTTCATGCTGTTGGTCTCAGCCAATCTATCCAGTCTGTCCAGATCCCTCTGCAGGAGGAACCAGTAGAATCAACAAATTGGGAAGGGACAGATGAGTAATGAAATGGGGAAAGACTACCCCAAAAGGAGATCAGAAAGTTGAGTTAAGATATTTTCATTAATGGCTAGGAAAGGGAGGCACGGCCAGCAACTACATTACATCTTATCCTACAAAGAAATTTCCTTAGGTTAATTTAGTAGCCTAAAATTTTCAGCCATAATTTCTTCTCTTACGGAAAATTCTTATTGATAGAACTATCTCAGAGGGTGACAAAAAGCACAAATCAGCTGGAGTCCCCCAGCAGACACTTTGCTTGTATTTTTTTTTGAGTCTTTCCTTACTCCAATTTACTAAGCTAATTCTGACTGAAGGATGACTCACAGTGTGGCACTGAAGGAAATATGCAAGTAAAGCAAACTGAAATAGCCTTGCCTTTCCCCCATTCCCCAACAGATGGAAGGAGAGACCTTTACATTTCCTGATGCAGTGGATCCCAGGCAGCATGTACAGTTTCCCACAATGTTCAGGATAGACAAATCCCAAGTGAGGTGTGTTCCAATGCCATTCCAGGGATGGCATATGCTAGTACTGCTGCTGGAGGTGGTACTCGTACAAAAAGGCTCTGCTCTAAGGAGGAAGGTAATGGGGCTTTTGAAAGTGATGCACGAACATATGGCAAAATGTTTTGACATTGTAGCAGTTAGAAAAAGGGAGCTTTGAGAGTTACTAAACCATGAGGAAATCAATCATGTCTAGCAAGATAATGGTTATGACTGAAAGATTTGAAGTCTATAAATATAGTAGGGGGAAAAAAGGAGAAAAACAGAATAGTGATATTAGGGGGAAAAGGAAGGCATTCAGTTTTGGAGAGGCTATGCCTGAAATTATGCCTGAAATTTCTAAGAAAATGTGTCCAGGGGCTGCCCTAAATGTCAATGTGGACAAAGAGAGAAAAGAGAAAGAGAAGTAATTTTGGTGCTGTTAATGGGTAAAACAGTGGGAGCAAATGGTATTGGTCAGGAAAACATAAAGTGACAAGACCAGTGAGCACAAACCCAAAATAAGTAACAAGGAAAATGAATAATTAGTTACTTTCATTGTTGTTGTTATTAATAATAGCATTTAGAATTATACAGGTTGTTCCTATTGGTATGGATAGGTAGTGAAAAAGCACACAGTGGCCTGAGCAGGTAGCTGCAGCGGGGTGGGAAATCCTTTCTCTATCTTTGACTAGATACAAAGTTGTGCCTTAGTTACACTCTAACAGGTGTAAAACGTCAGAGAATTCATGGTCTGGTGAGAGAACAGGCGTTCTAGTCCTGCAGTGTGGAGGTCATGAGATGAGGAGGTAGAAAAGTACCCACCTCTAGCACTACACTTATCCCCAAATTTCCCCTGTGCATGTGCTCACGCTATCCATGGAGCTGGAGAGCCATTTCCCCACTGCCCAACCTACATCATACTCAGTGCAAGATGTGCTACAAGTCCAGGAGCTGGGTGTACCTTGCACAGGCTCATCTCTTCCCACCAGTCTGCCGATGTGGCTACTTCCCCAGACATACCAGCTGTTAGGAAAGAGTTTTCCTTGCTGAGTTTCACTGTTGGAAAGTGGCTGCCCCCATGTATGGGAGGAGGAGGGAATCTAGAGGGAGCTGCCGTTGCCTCCTGCTGTCCTTGTGACTCTGGTGGCTCCTGCTGCATCCCAGGCAAAACTGCCCTACACCGTGGGAACAGAAGAACAGTGTTCCTCAGCTCCAGACAGCAGTGCAGCACAAGTGTCCAGCCAAGGTCATCTCAGCATGGGGCTGACTGCTCTGCATCACCACCTGGCAGCCCACAGCTGCTGTGGATTTGGGCTCCCTGTGTGGACTGAGAGAAAATTCTACAGGCTGCAAGACAGCCATGTGCTGGAATGACTGGCAGTAGGGAAGACTAGGATGTCTTTTTGACAAAAAGCAACCTGTAGAAGCTAGAACAAAAACTGTATTTGCTACAGGACAAGGTGTTTGGCTTTTCTTATTACCCCCTTCTGCACTTGTACTTTCTAATGTAGTATAAGAACTACATATAGACATGTAAATTATTGATACAACATAAATCTCTTTCTGCCTTCTTTCTCTTTTACCCCAGACTCAATCTCTTTATTTTTCCTCCTCCAAAATCTTGAATGGACATAAGAAACCGTTTTACAGATTGTGGCAAACAGCCTAAGCCAATGCTTTGATAGTACTGACATGGATTTATAGCTGATGATGATTTGGTGAAAGTACTGTTTACACATAATTCAGCTTTTTGTTTGGAGTTGGACAAATATACCAGGAAAAAAAGAAACCGAGAAAGACACATTCAAATAGCCATAGAGAATGTATCCCTTGCCCCTAAAATATTCTAGCAAGTCATAAAGAGACATCTTGATTTCCTGAACATTTATTAGCTTTTCTTTGAGTCAAATGGGCAGCTGGGTAAAAAAAAAATTAATAATTTGTATTCTGAATTTTTGATCCCACATGGCTTGATTTATTATAAAAATTCTGCTCACCTTGGAGCAATTGCTAGCTTCTTTACTAAATTTTCTGTATTTAGAAATGGTTATTCTTCATAAATATTCCTGAAATAATTTATCAGTTTCATATCTACAATAGACCTGTTTCCTAAATTTCCATGCATCTTAGAGACTGGCGAACCCCAGATACTACAAATCATATATAACTGAGAAACTTTTAGGGTTAAAAAATATTTGGATGAAGAGATAATTAAATTAGCATCAGAAAGAGATGCCAACAATCTAACTGCATTTTAAATCTAAGACTGGCTGCCTTATGCAGCTTTAAAAGCTCTGAAATTGCAAAGGCAATTTCAGTTGCTTACAGCAGGTGGTAGTATGTGCTATTAAAATAAAATATTTACTTCCAAGAGGGAGTGCAGCTTAGTTAATAAGAACATGAGTAGAATGGGCAAGAAATCGACTGCTGTAAATGCATTAAAAGCTTGTAGATTAGAAAATTGAGTATTTATTACTTCTTTATTTTCAAACCTTCCTGTTTCTCTGCCACAAAACTACAGCACTAACTTCTTGTGGGACATTTATGGACAAGTTATAGACATATTACCAAAAATAACTCAAATCACATAACTCTTACAGAGTGGTCTTCATGCACAAATCCCACAGTCTTTTAATATGAAGCCTTTCATATGAAGACAGATATGAAGTACTTTGAAACAAATCTAAATAGAATTTAAGTGGGTAAAAGCAAATTTGTAATTCTGATAATCCTCTTTTAGTTGCTACCTAAGACTGGGGTGAGTTGAATTTCCAGTCTCTACTGCAGAGTCTACTAGAGGCCCAAGGCTGCTGTTTCTGTACATGTGGAGTTGTGCCTCAACCATGCCCTAAGATCAGTTGTGTCTAATCCCAGAATCACTGGGACTAGAGACTAGATGTTCCTACAGCAATACCCCTGGCCCAATATATATGTATACATGACACATATAGCCAGTAAGATGAGGTGATTTACAAAGGAAACTGTGCAGATCTCATGTAGAAAATATACCATTTGGGGTGTTTCAGGATGGATTCCTCATTTGTCTTCATTTTCCCTTTGCATCCAGAATACACCAACTTCAGACAGATTTGCATTCTTCTGTCCCTATGCCCTTGGGAGAGAATCTCCCACATGAAGGCCATGAATTCCTGTCATGGGGACAACATATGAAAAACAGGGCGTGAGATGCCTGCTTCTATTGTCAGAGGCAGTTTTTTATGAGTATGAACATGGATTCTCATACTGAGTGTGAGATGCTGTGATTAGCTGCAGCTCCCCTTGCACAGCTACTTTTTGGGTAGGTGAATTTTGACAGCATCTTTCAGATTGGATTCTAGAGGTAGGAAAAGGGGCAGTATAATTAATGGGTAATTAGAATCAGCAAGATGTCTACCAGTTTCCGGGCTGCTGCTGATTCTGGGTGAAGCCTGCAGCAGATATTTAGGGCAAGTTTATCCATAAAATTATAGTTACCATGGTATTTCAAATGCCTACAAGAGTGATAAAGCAGTAAACATATTTGTCGAGCAGCTCATAGGCACAGCTGTGAACCTGAATTCTTTTGTGAATTTTTATAGGTTATTTTTCAGTCTCTAAAGGCCTTTTTGCCCTCATTTACTACATTAATACAATATGTCTAAAGGTTGTTTCCCTTGTGATATTAGTTTAGCACAGCATGGTCTTTAACTGAGCCGTCTTCTTGGAGTCTGTACAGCTATTTGCAAGTACATAAAACCAGCAGTTAATTTAGAAAAGCAATTTTTCTTCTCACAGAAACTTCTAATTAAGGTTTTGATAGTTCTCAAAATAATTTTTTGGCTCTCAGTTCTGCTCAAACAAGGCAAAGGTAGGACCCATATCATCTCTGGTTGAGTTAATGTCCGGGAGTGAAATAATAAAGAGCTGCAAGGGCACCTGAGAGCACTGGTTCTTTATAAGCCATGTCTATCTTTTCCTGCCATTGGTTTTGCACAACTGAAATATTTTTCCTCAGACAATGTGTTTCCATTGCAAAGTGGAGAAGCTTTTTTGTCTTTTTCCACCTTGGAGGCTCATTTTTAAAACCAAACAAGTCCATACCTCTGCAAATTGCAATCCCCAAAAGAGCAAGATTTCCCTTCAATGAACAGCATCTTAAAAACTTTAGTGTCAGCTTTGGCTGAAGCAGGGCTGTTACTCTGACATCCTTTCATTTTATACTGACCTACAATAACCTCATCATTTCCATACTCCCTTGAGCAAAAGTTAACATTTGTACCAAGCTGTGTGAAGGTATCTTGATTGCAAATACCCACTAGGAATTTAGCAGAAACACTCTTGGCTTGTGCATCACACAAAATTTCAATCCAGGAGCACAGACAGATAAAAGAAACTTTAATCAACCATGAATTATCTGTGGGTCATTTATCCAACTCCTGATTAATCACTCAATTAATCCTTGCAAAGACAGTGAGCCTGCTCAGTGCAGAGGCAATTTCCATGGGCTCACCTTCTAAACGCAAGTGTGGTGCCATATGAATGTGGCTGTGAGTGTCTGGAAGTTGCACAGTTTGGATCTTGACTCAGTAACTGTGCCATTCAGAAGAAGCTCCTGAACTGCTGCAAGCAAACCTTGCCCTGATCTCTCTGCCCTCATTCCCCTTACTGAGAGCTCTGGGAAGAGTGACACAGAGCCTCCAGAGTGATGCTGCATAAAGCCAGTGCAGATCCAGCATGGCTGGCTCAGAGGGAGAGTGAATGAACTCATGGATATCTGAGGAAAATTTTGCAGAAATACTTTGCATTAGTCTTGCTAACAGAATTTTCCATTTCTGGTGCAGAATGGGGAAAATGGAGCCAACGCATATGCAGTACTGTATCTGAAGCAGAAACCCTGTTTGAAATCAGAAGCTTGATGCAAGGAAGCAACTGTGAGAGTAATTTCATGTCCAGCCAGTAATTCAGTGATTATTGTGAACTAGACTCTACACAGGGGTGTTTGGTAGCCTCTGTACAGTGTTGCCAAACAACCTTATGCTCTAGGGTGGTTCACCTGCTTGCTTACCCATCTGTCCTAATCCACTTCATTACCCTGGATGGAAGAGAGCTAGTGGTTCTCAGATGCATCATCTATTTGTCCAAATTCACGGTGAGTTTCAGGTACAGCAGTGTGATAAAAAGCCTGCTAAAGAGCTGCAAAGACTGCAAATTGAAACTAGGAAACTGAAGCAAAAATATTACAAAAACTAAACAGTAAAGTTTATACTTCAGTTATACCCCAGCTTTCTAAGCTTTTTTAAACTTTGGTTTACTGAAAGATGTGTCTGGGTCTAGCTGAAGGCACAGGCCTGCAGTAAATAGTAAAAGCCTAAGGCTAAACTAGATGGCTATATTTGTTGTTTACAGTTTAAAAAGTCAGCATGGTGACACCAGCAATAGAGGTAAAGCATTAGGTAGGTTCTGCTATCCAAATCTATTGATTTGTAGGACTGATACATCTCAGGTTTAAACCTCTGATTTTTGTGTCTAGCTTCCACACAGCTATTTTTTATGAAGAAATAATAAGGAAGATGAAAAGCTTTCCAATCTCTCCCTTCCCAGCTGAAACACTAGTACGAAAGAGGCAGGTAGGTGGCAGTAACAAGTGACTAATGTGCTGCTGGATAATTACATCTGCCACAGGCTTATCTCTTAGCACCAAGTGCCTCAAAATTAAAAGCAGGGAGTATAAGACAAATGTTAGAGATATTGAATTAAGCGGAGAGGAAAAAATAGCCTGTAGAGAGTCAAAGAAACTGTAGGAGTTCAGTTGGGCAGTGAAGATTGTAATGTCACAGAGAGAGAAGCATGGAAGCTGTCTGAGGGAAAAATTATCAGGACCTGGATCTGCATAGACACAGTCATGTTTTGGGCCTGTGACACAGATGTGGCAACGTACTGAATGCAAGGCTCTTTGCCTTAATGTGCAAAGTCAAGGTGAGATGCCTGGGCTTTCAAAGCAGGAGGAGAGAAAAGTGCTTTCAGGTGTCTGAGCAAGGCACTTGTTCTTTGTATAAAAGAGCCAAGGATTTCTGTAAAAGGGTTCAGTACTTCCTACACAGTACTTCCTACACAAAAGCCTATGCCCCTGATTCAGAACTTCACAGTAACTTTCCCCATTTCATAAAGCTGAGCCTTTGTTTAAATGTAGACAGAAGAGGAGGAAATCTCCTTTTTAGCACAATTTGCATAGTTGCATGTGAATTTGCAAGTGAGTAACTTGATCTACATGCTCTCCATAGTATGACACATATTAAAGCACCTGCTGTCATGTTTTTAAAGTGTTTGAACCACAAGATTATGTGGTGTTGCAGGAGGAAAGTCACTGCACATCTCTCCTCTTGAAAGAAGACCATTTTGCTTTGCTGAATGCAAAATTTAGGGCCTTTTTTGTAACCATGGCTATTCTCTCAAAATAGATACCCATTTTCAAAAGGGCATTCCCCACAGTAGATATCAAGTGGGAGAAGATATAGCACTGTAACCCAAGAAAAACATGCTGGGGGTGGGCCTGATCTCCAAAAGTTTTAGCACATTTGTTGATCTTTAGTCCTCTAAACATGAATAACAAATGCATCTTATAAGAAATGTAAAACAGCTTCTTCTCACCTTGGAAAAAAAAATATGGAAGAGTATACAAAACTCCCTGGTAAAGTCCCAAATGCCTGTTCTTATCAGTTCTTTCTATCCCACTAATAAGTGCAAAGTACGCCTGTTCTGGTGACCACTGATCAAAACATGTTTCTAAATAAAAATATCCTGGAAAGTTCTAAAACTGAAGGAAAGTAACTTGCTGGAGTCTGATGAACTGACCATAACCCCCATTCCCTGCCTCCTTGCACCATTGAGGTAAAAGATAGAGTTGGGAAAGAGGGAGGGGTGGAGGGATGGTGTTTTTAAGGGCTTATTTTACTTCTCATTATCCTGCTCTGATTTTGTTAGTAATAAACTCAATGTATGTCGCTGTTGAGCCACTAGCAGAGAAGAAGACCCAGATTCTCAGTGTGGCATAGAAAAGAGAGATTTATTATTTTGAATCCAACCTATATAGACTTTTCAGAGGTCACCCAGATTGGTCAGTCAGAAACCTCCCCCTAGGCCTGACTGGCCAGGCCTGAACTGTCCAAATCTCGAGACACTGTTTTTAATAACGTCCAAACTTTATCTTTGTTTATAAAACACAGGAGAAAGTTCTCATGGGAAAGACCTGTGCAAAACAGTTGAGCCTGTTTTGCCTGTGACATTATTTTATAAGTGATTTCTCCATGTCCTTGTCTCAACTTATGAACCCTTTGTTAAATTTTCTCTCCTCTGTCCAGTTTATGGAGGGGAGTGAGTGAGCATCTTTGGTGGGTGCCTGGCATCTGGCCAGACTTAACACACTACAAATTTACACACAGAAAAGTGTGATGGTGCTGTTCATCTACTTTTGACAGGTTGTGGACAGTTTACATAGGTTGAAAGGCAAGATATGGATGGAACTGAAAAAAAAAAAATATGGGGAGTGAGTGCAGCTGTTATAAAGAAAACTGAATTTATCTCAACACAAAGGGGATGGAGAGTGGCCTTTGTTTTAGATGAATGTCAATGTCAGTCAAGTGGATCAACTGGTTTTGTAAATTGCCTTCCCTGAGTTAATCACAAGGTGTGAATTTCTTCCCAAGCCATCCAGACCAGCAGTGCCTGCACTTTGATTCAAACACGAGGAAATAGTGTAAAGAAACTGAGTTTTCACAAGGGTATTTTGTTCATGCTTGCATTCAATATTTTTCTTTTGGGTTCATCTTGAAATTCTCAAAAATTTTAATGTAATGCACATCCATCAGTCTATTTTTTTTCCTTCTCTCGAGCTTGCTCCCGAAGTTTTATCTATGTATACTATACTGGGGGAGGTAGATTAGACACTAATCATATCTAGTAAAAATGTATTCTCGCCAATAAATAAACAGATACATTGATCACAACTTAACTGCGCATTGTTGTACGTATATTGAAATATCTGCAGTTGTTATTCTGTCAGCACTGTCTTACTGCAGTCACAGAATTATCCGTCGCATAAAATTCAACACAAGAAGTCACTTTGAATCAACCAATCTCTCAATCATTCCCAATCAAGTGAGGAATGTTCATAACATCATTTCGAAAAATCTTGCTACCATTCCTGCCCTGGTAGAAATAATAATTTATCTTTCACCTTTGGGTGCAATGACAATTGTGAAGAAGAATTGTTTATAGGTTATCGAGGATACTTGAAAGACTGATCTGGTTCTAAGTCTGTATGACAGGGAAAGAAGCTGAGCTGTTGTCCTTGTACCATGGCTTAATATTTATGCAATATTAGTCAGTAGTATTTGAGGCAAATAAAAATGTCAAATTTAGTTTAACTCGTACAGGTGTATGTTGGTTTGCTAGCTTCATTTCAGAGGCAGTTAATCAAGCATATTAATTTAACATCATGTAAAAGACTACCTTATATTAGTGGGTATCTTATTTAAAGAATAATAATAGTTTTCAACACATTTGAAGAACAGGAACCAGGAACACACACACACTTTTTTACAAGTTTCTGACCCTGTTTCCTCTCCATTAAAGCAGTTGTTTTTCAACTTAATGCAATAAACTGCTTTCAAGATCAACATGCCCTTCAGATGAGCACTGAAGATAAAAGAAATGCCTCAGTTGAAAATCAGATGAAAAATAGATGACACAATTACTTACACATCTAGCTATTGTAATATATAATGTTCTAGTATTAGTAATATCTCTACCTAAATATAAGTGAAAGTAATAAGAACACTTATTACTAAATCAAATCCACCTTTATCTTAGGTTAGTATTATGTGGCTATTAATCATCATTAGAATTTGCCCTAATTGTGAGAAAAAATAATAAGCTATATTGAAACAAATAAAAACAGAATTAAAAAATACTAAATTAAAAAGTAGACAGATATTTAATTTTGTAATATTATTGCATTAAAGAAAACAGCTCAGCTATACCATGTAAGTTCAGCCCTGTAAATTTTATTCCTGGCCCTTTATTCCTTTATCCCAGCAATTTTTATGTAGTCCCATGGCGAAATATTTTAAGGTGTGAAATCTGCTACAGAGGAATAAATATGGCTTATATATATGTTTTCCTTATAGAAACCTTTATGTTCCTGTTTTGTTTCAGAGCATACCATGTTCAGGCCATGGTTTAGCGGGGTGGTCATAGATATAATTAAGCAGCTCTTCCATGACAATCTGCTGACCTCCAAGCTAGTTACTAGTGCTTTCCACCTTCAAATGCCCACAAACTTTCCTGCTGTCCCAGTAACTGCTTTAGCTACCTGGTTACATTTATAAAGGTTTTATTTTCCACTGTGGGAACAAATAGTCAGAATGCAACCATGACCTTTCATGCAACTTCAAGTAAACAGAACTTTTGCTCTCATGTCCAGGTAGAAAAAGTATGGCCTAGTGTGGTCAAACCTGGGTGCAGTAGTCTCACGGCAGGTAGACAGAATTCACAAAAAACAGTATGTTGACAAAAATTGTCTAAAAAATAGGAAAAGCATACACCTTTTCAAAGCTATCATCAACTGTAAGACCCTTTTCAAATAAAATAATACAAATTATTATTGTTATTTTTATTATTATTATTATTATACTAACAGTGATTAATTTGTTACTTTCTTTTTCCTTTCAATCCACCCTTAAAGCTACTTTTTATAATTTCTTTTTTAATTTCTGTCTTGAGAGGGTCAAGTTGTGCTTTATGGGTTTGGAGGGAATTTTTTGGTGGTTTTTTGTTTGTTTCTTTGTGGGTTTTTTGATGCTGTCTCTTTAGTTCTGTAGAAGATGATATTTCAGACTGATATGAGCAGTTTCTTGCTTATTCCATTAATTCAATGGAATTGATTTGATCCTAACTTCATCTACATAGGGTTATTCTACCTAAAAGAAGTCTGACTGCCTTAAACACGCTACATTTAATAGTTCTCTTATATGTTCAGTTCAAGATGGTTTAATTAGTCTAGTCCCTACAAATGGATGAGTTAAAATGAAAAGTTAAAGTTTGTGTTTAACCATATAATTTCTAAGATTTTGGAGGATGGATTCACTTTCTTCTTCCTTTGGGGTTCCAAAACAGCCTTAATGCCCTTACAATATTTTTTTCTTTCACGTTTGCCTGAAGTTGCTGAGTTTCAGTGCTACAGGAGGGTAGCCAGCCATCCTTTCTTCTCTTTAGTTTTTAGTTTTAGTAAAAATGGTGACAGAAAGTGGACTCTGTGGGTTTAGACTTTTTCAGGGAGCCTTTGTGATGCTCTCTAGAGCTTTTACAGTTCCTTGCAGCTGTTCTGAAATGTCACTATTGAAGAGGTTCCTCCTTCATTAGGAGCCCACTGCCATGAATAGAAACCTTGGCAAGGAGAAGTGGAAGAGGAGATACACCACCTTAGCAAAACAATCTGAAGGGCCAACCTAAGGCCCCTTCATATTTTAAAATGAGATCTTTGAGTTCCTTTTGTACCTGCTTCTGGCAGACAAACGGCTGAATGTTCAGTCTCTTTTTCAATTCAACAGCTAAAATAAAGAGAATAATCCTAAATTCCAAATGGTAATTAGATGAAAATGCATGTGTTTTCATGTTAAATAGGAAATACAGATGACAAAAACATATGCCTAGATGGTTATGTCCTGATTTTCCAAAGTACTGTTGCAGTGCACAAATTTTATTGTAGCTGAAAGTTCTGGTGAGCTGTAATTCACTTGCTATTTTGATTCTGGTCTGAGGAGCTCTCTTGTGGTGATATTGTCTGAAATTTATTTTCAAAAGGATTTTTATGTCAGAAAATGAATATTCCTCAAGGCCAATGCATGTTGTGCTGTAATATTTTATTTTTTCACAAGAAAAAAATATCTAATTTGGAGGCAATTTTACTAACCAGAAAGTTAATGATTTCACAGTTGTGGAACACCTTTAGGGATCACTCCCAAGCCTGTTTTATCTGAAACTTTGGGCTTTTGGGTGTTCTGAGGTCATTCATGGGGTTTTTTTTGTCAACTTTATACTGTAGGAATATCTTGAAATCTAGGATTTTAGTCATTCTATAATGGGAAAGATTTTTGGAAAGCTATGTCAAAATATATCACAGGCAAAGAGAGCCATTGTCTGCTTTATTCTCTTGTGATTAAAGAGCAAATAATTGGGATTCCCCTTGGCATGCATTGCACTTCATGCATAAGCCTGGGTTCTAGGACAAGTAACAGTGGTATAAATCAAAAATGTAGTTGCTGACAAAGTCTTTATTGAAATTCATTGACTTTTAGAGAGATGCAAGGGGGTTTGTGATGGCACTTCTCTTCATGATTCAAAGATCATGTCCCCATTCACACACAGAGAGGAGGCTGCAGATTTGGTGCTCAGCTTAGCAGTGTGACATATTGCCAAGAGATTTGGACCAGACACTTCTCAGAGAAGGGTTATAATGTCATTTATTTTATTCCTTTAGGAAGTCAATTCCTCACATTTAAGAAAAGGATGCTCTTGTTATGGAGGGCAGCATGAAAGGCAGCATTTTTGGTCAGTTTTTTGTTATATCAAATCCAATGAGGGGCTGTGAGCAGAAAATTTATGTACATTAATAGATAAAGCTCTCAAAGGTGCCCTTCAACTTCTGCCTGAAAGAGGAAATGAGTTGTTATTTACATGCTGCAGTTTGGTAGAGGAACAAGCTTTGATCAACAGGCAGAACCTCTGAGGATCTGTGTTTGCAAGAGATTACTTAGGAACCACACTAAAACAGTTCATTTGCTGCATGCCATATGCCCTTATGCTTTCATAAATTTTTTTCTGACAGCTAGCACTTTCCTTTTCTGGGGAATGCGCTTTGGGCTCTCTGGCTGAATGAAGAAAGCAGTAATGGAGTGGCACAGTATGGATGCAGGTCTCTGCCTGACATTTGCCAGCATAATGCAGCTGAGGAGTGGGGCACAAATGACAAAGCTCCACATCAGCCTGGCAGCTCTGCTTGGAGGTGAGGGGAGTGAACTTTTGTGAGGAGCACAGCCCTAGATAATGCTTTACTTTTCTGTCAAGGTTTGATGTGAATGCATGCCACATATTGTCTTTCACCTATTATTTCTCTGAGGCTGAGTGCTACTGCTAACAATAAAATTTCACAGGCTTATTTTAGCAGAATATTAATGAAAACTTTCTAAATCTTTGCACATATACATGCAAGGGAGAAGCTGCCTTTGGTGCTCAGAGAGATTTCAAACATTTACTTACTGTCGAGCTTTATGCATATACGTGCATGTGAAAGGTCAGAGATGGTCGTTCTATCATTTGGGATGAACACAGCTGAATTGAAATGTCACAGCAGTCGTACCTAGCAATTTAAAAGCTTTGGAGTGTCGCAAGCCTGTGGATTCTCCTGCCAAGCAAATAAAAATCAACTCCCTGACTGTACAAATTTACATGATTACAGATAATATATTTTACATCATGCTTGTGGAGTTTCTGAGCACCACTAGGCACAGGTAGCTTTTGGAGTTGATTGGAGTTGAGAAGCTTGCTGTGCAGCCCAGGAGCAGGGAAGCAGGATGCTCATAGCAGACCAGGGAAGGAATCAGTCAACCTGATATGTGGCTGATAGATGTTAGCCTTTTTAGACCTCTCAGACATTACAAAGGAATTCTGCAGAAGAAGTCAAGTGATGTTACAAACAACATGATGCAACAAAAGAACATGAAGAAAATGAATTTTAAATAATTGAAGAAAAGGCAGTGTCTCTGTAAGAAGGGCTATACTAAAAATTTGTCAGTTTGTCAAATGTTTGTATCTGATTGTTCCAGCACTTTTCTTGTTGAGAATGAATGTTGTGCAGGAACTTGCAGACTCAGGGGAAGGGGACATGTATACGTGCTCCTTCCCTCAGAAAGCACTTTGCTGAAGAATGTGATGACTAGTTCAAATGAGATGGGAAGGGTGGAGGTGGACACCTCCATGAAATGGAAGGTGCCTGTTAACAAAAATCAATGCAAATGTATTATGACTCCACAAGATAATTGCTAATTTTAATTTTGTGATTGTGTAAGGAAAATTAAAACAAAAGGCTAAGAACAAGCAACTTGGATTCCATCTTTTCATCTGAGATTCATCTGGAGAAGAAAAGAAATTGAGGTTAATTTATTTAGCGTATGGAGTGAGTAAAAACCATAATGAAACTCATACCTAATGTGGAATTGCAAACTGTACTCCTGACTTCCTCACTACTTCTATTGTCATTAGGATTTTTTCTCAAACAATCCTCCAGAAGTGATAATAGCAATAAGTGTCTGTGTAAGTTCTGTATAAATTTTTTTGAAACCTACCGAATTTAAGTGAGATTATATTAATTAATTAATACTACTTAATTCAAATTGAGTGAAGCTACAGGTTTACAAGGCAGAAAAGCTTATCTATGTCATTTAATATAGTTAAAATAAGATAGTTTATTATTGTCTAATTAAATTCTACCAATTAAATTCTTCAAATAATTCCTTAAAGTCTGTATATTTTGCTTCTCTAGTGAAGGTAGATATTATTTGTTTAGGAAAAAACAACTACTATAAAAAAATATGCTATTTTCAACCTGCCCACTCTCAACATACATTCTGTTTATCAAATACAAAATTAGTTTGTATCTTGTACATCATCCCCTAAGTGGGTGCTTCATGGCATCAGTGCATTTCAACATATGTTGTTTAATGACCTGTAGCTATCCTGATTTCCAGCATAACAGTCTTTTATATTTATATTTGAAAACACTATCTGGTTGACAACAGGCACAAAATATCCATAAAAACTTAGAAGGAGGGATGGTTAGACTCTCAGGGTTCTAATAACCCTTTCCTCAAGCATTCCTTTGTCTTATTTGTTTGTGCAACTGTTTAGGACTAGACCTAGTTCTTCCTTTTCTGCTTGCATAGTGAAGCTCTGACTTTAGCTGACAGCACTGCAGTGGTAATTTTGTTTTTTCTAGCAAAGAGGTAAGACTTTGGAAGAAGACAGTTTTATTCCCTGTGCCTGCTTTCAGAGGCAGAGGACATAACCTCCCAGCACCTAGATTAAAGGTCCTATGAGAAAAAAGAGATCAAGCAATTCACCCACTCTGAACAACCCTCTCAGGCACAGGGAGGACATTTCAGTGCTCTAAGCTGTTGCCAAAATCCCAGCAGCCTGGATTCCTCTTTCATCATTAGCACTCATCAAAGCTTCAGAGAAGATGGAAGAGATTTTGAAGTTCCTATTCCATGTGAGAACGAAGGTAATAAATTCACAGATCATTTGAGTGACTGAATAAAGACGGCTGGCTGGGGAGAGTTGGGGATAAAAATGAAAAGAGTTTCATATGTTGTTTGTCCTTTAATAATAGCAGGAAATAACAGAAAAATGCCTTGCTGGTTGGGTCCACTAAGAGACCAAAGACATGCTGGGGGAAGGATTTGTAAAATTTAAGTAAAACACCTCTTGCTGAAGAACCAGCTGCAGTGTTAGCCCTACTGTGGCTGTGGATAACAGCAGATAGGGAAGAACAAGAAGAAAATGTTCTGTGCAGTCGCCCACTAAATGCAGTCTGGTTTACAGATGGGGGGGATGAGGTGAGGCACTGTCCATCTCTGCTAACTGATGTGCTCTTGATGTGTTTGGAGCTGGTGATGGCACAAGTATCCAGGTTACAGATAATGTCTTGACAGATGAGAGAATGGAGGTAAAACAAAGTGTGGCAGTATTTAACCCATTATTGTTATATATATGCATCACTTTCCCCACCAAAAAAACAAAAACCCAGTCGCCCTTCTTACTTGTCCCAACAAAACTAAAATAAACATGGAGAGAGTAAACCACAAACCATTTTTCTGCTTGTTTTTCTTGAGCTCTTATGTATTGGAAACATTGAAGGGGAAAAGTAAATGATGCTCTGGGCAGCAGATCTCACTCTTACAGCAAAATGAGAAGCTTTGATGCTCTCAGGTTGAAAAGGAACTGTGTATATACAAACTGCAAGGCAGATATATTTATGTATTTAATTGTAAAGAAAGGAGAGATAAGAAGACAATTACCCTCTAAATTTGGTAGGGAAAATTAAGAGATTTTTGCTGCTCTGACTGCTCTGAGAAGAGAAAGGGTAATGTTAGCTTTGGATGTAATTTTTGCAAAGTCTGCTTTGGACTCCAGGATTAATCAGGACAATTGCTTGTCCTATTAAGCTTCAGAAAGCAGGAAGACACAAGGCTGCTGACAGACAGTCAGGCACCTGCTGGTTAGTGTGGAGGAACTGAACCAGTGGGTGCTTTCTTCTCTCCCCCACTTTGAGTGTACTGTGACAGATGGCATTTGGAATTGATTGGCATGTCTCGGAGGGTTTGCGCTAATTTAAATTATCTTCGAGATTTATCACATAAAACACTGAAGTGAATGGTAGGACTCTGTGAATCAACACACTGAGAAAGAAAGAAGAAAACCTACTGTGAAAAATTCCCAAAATCTGACTGCACAGAGTCTCAAGGGGTGAATTAGAGTGTCATCTGGAGATATGTGCACTGCAGCTTGGGACAAGTTGTGTAGCATTGTCAGTTTGCAGCCTTACAAGGTGACTGTATCAAAAGTCCTTCAGCTAGCTATCCAAGACAAATGGTCTATTTAAGCAAATCTATATTCAGAAAAAAGAGGGTAGTATACAGCATTATAAAGCTGATTCTTCTTCATCAAAATTTGCCTGAAATTATTAACTTAAATAAACCACAAATTAGGGAGAGGATTGCATAGTATTCCCATCATCTATTTGTATTAACTCTTAATTTTTCTGGGATTAACATTTTGCATAATATTCTGCACTTCTATTTTGTTATAAGGCAGTCTGGTTCCTATTCCATCAGATGCTGTAGATTTTCTCTTGCTGCTGGCTTATCAGAAAGGAAAGCCCATTCACCTGGGAGGCCACAAGGTCATTTCAGAAGCCAGGGAGAAGGAATCAGGATGAAGCCTTATTACAGCTGCTAATTAGAAGCAGTGACAGCAGCACAAAGCTGCTCCATTGGCTCCTAAACTCAAGGACTACACTTGGGAGAATAAAATGTAAGTGCTTGTCGGGGATATCAGTGAAGTTGCCCTATTCCTGCAGAGGCTTCGCAATGCAGACCCAGAGCTGTCCCAGCAAGGGTGCTGGCACCATCCCAGCCCTGCCACTGGCATCCCTCCCCTGCTGTCAGTGCCACAAGGCAGGTCACCACCTCCCCTCCTCCTGCTCTCGGCTGCCAGCAGCAAAGGGACAATATTGCTCGGCCCGGCGCCAGTTGCCTGGTGTGATGGTGTTGGATCAGCTCCTCACCTGACATAAGCCAGGCAGAAGGAAAGTAGACAATGTTCTGAAAGGTGAGAAGAAGCAAGAGGAAGGTGACAGCAACCTGGCGAAATGTCCAAACTGGGAGAGGAGGGAGAGGGAGTTAAATCTAGGAGGGTCACCTTGAGGCAAAGCGCCCACTTCTCACAGCACAGTGAGAGGTGGTTATTTGTTTTTTGTGAGGACTGTACTTGGCCCAGAGAAAGGAAGAGAGAGATAGGTTTTTAAAATATCCAATTTTCTGGTAATTAAGCATTTCATAAAGTAAATATTACCACTTTAAAGTAGATTTCATGTTCACAGGAAAGCAAAGTTGATGATTTTATCAGCATTCTGCTATAATATCTCTGCGGCAAACATTCTCCTAAAGCCATGGAGATGATCCTGAGCTGAACTTTCTAGTCAACACTTTCATCTTTTAGGATCTTCTTGACAGACAGACTGCCAGTTGTCAGAGTGTCTGTCAACTGTGAAAGCTAGCAGCATATGCTGAGACAAGCTGGTAAGGGCAGGGTAAGAGAGATGACTTCTCTGTTTATAAAACAGGAGCTCGGTAAAGTGACTACAGCAGCTCTCAGGAGGAGCAGATGCAGCTGAAGGTATGAAAACAAAGCAGTCTGAAGTACTGCAGGGAAATTCATTTAATGCACAAAGCAAATCGTCCTAATTCATCTTTAGAACTAAATAGTGCTCTGTTTTCTGTCTGATGATTCACTGTTATTATGCACATTATTGTTTACGACTAATGATTACTTAGGCTATCACTCTGTCAGGTTTCTACAGTGCAGATCGTATTATCAATGCTTAATGGGTGTTACTGCTCAGAAGAGGGATTTACACTTTCAGTGTTTGCAGCCTGGTATGTCAGAAAGCAAAGCAAAACAGCCTTGATGTTACTGAAGAGACCTGTACATATAATGAACCACATAATGCTCTTTGGAACAGGAAATTTCAAGATTTGAAACACTATCAGAACCCTTGCAGACTTACTCTGAGGTCATTACTGTGCACCCTTTTCCCACCCATGGATCTTTTCAGTGGATGATTTTATCTAAATTGTATTTTTAAAATTGGGGAAGATCAAAAGTATTAAGGCCTATGGCCTGCCATCTCCACTGATCTCCTTTTGCAAACAGGTTATAATCTCCTTTTTTTGCAATATTTGGAAGCTCTCTTATGTTCCAGGATTTATTTAGGAAACATGCAGACTGACCTATGGCCTCACGCTGTTCAGGACACAGGGTCCTAATATCCCCTCCTTGCAGTCACTCACCAGTTTTATTTACCCTTGGACTGAAGCATTCAGATCTGCCTTTGAAAAGTGGAAAAATGTAGAAGTGATCCCAGCAGTGATATGAAATCACAGAATGATTTGGATTGGAAGAGACCTTAAAGACCGTGTAGCTTATAACCAGCTGGAAACATATAACCAATGAAGGGTTACAGAGCAGACATCAAAAGACAGTTTACAGCTATATATTGAAGAAGCTTATCAAGGCAAGCTTAAAAGAAAGTTTTCAAATCCACTGCATTAGGGAATTTATCATCAGACAGTAGTGTCAAATTTTAATGAGTGAAATTAGTTAATGCATGTACAGCGCTTTGAAGATATGAAATGTTATTTAAATTAGGGGAAGTCAAATCAAGGTAAGAAGTACAGGCTGAGCAATGAGGAAAGAAATATTTTTGTGTAATGATACATTGGCTTCATGTCCAATGAAATACTATGTACCCATTGATCAGTGGAGACTCCTCTACCACCTTTTGGGTGGGAATATTCTCATATTGCTGTTGTTAACCTTGGACTGAAAACCAAAGCATCAGCTTTTTTTGTAGATGGCATAATTTCTACTCCAGTTCTTCAAAAGAAAAAAGCTGCTTCTGCTTTTTCTTTTGCAATGCATGTTTCACTAATGGAACTTTGGCAAAATGATGTCACATTATGAAAAAGTCAGCTAGGATTTAAGGTGGTTATTATCTCAGTTATAACACTTATTTCTGCAGCTTTTTTTTTTATTAGTCTGTTTAGGGAAACACATATTTGGGGATGTAATGGTGCTTGGAATAAAAAAATGAATTTGCAATTAAAGACAACTGATAAATCTTGAGAAGAAAGTGGATAAAACACATGAGGTTTTAAAATAAAAAATGTGACAAACATTTGCATTTTTGGTTGAATTTTCTTTTTTATGCAGTTTGGTAACAAAGTAATCTGATGAAAATTCTGGAAAATACCCATTTATTTTATTCAATTAATTGCTCTTTTATAAAAGCAGATGTATTTTACTGATATAAAACTCATTGGCTCATAAATCTTCTTTTTCAGTATTTTAATGGAAACTCTTAGTCATCATGGCTGACCTGGTGTACTACTCATAAAAATTCTTCTTCAAATGAGAGGCTAAATTACAAAACTTCCATAGCTCACTTCCAGTCAACATTTCCGATTTTGAGATACTCAATCTTTGACTTAAAACCACAAATAAATACAAATACATGCCAGATGTCAAGGCATCTGCACAGATAGTCCAAGAATGTTCCTTGGTGTTACAGATAAGGTTCCCTATCTACTGGTCTTACTAAAAGTCGCAATGCATAAATGCCCTCAGACATAGTGGGAGATTTGTGCTCTGCCTCATGGAAAAAGCATATATATATATGTATATATGTGGGTAACTTGGCTTTTTTGTAATATATTTTTGAGCTCCCAAAAATTTTCCTATAGAAAAAAACACAAGCTTCACTAAAGAAAACAGAGGCCTTCTGGCAATCAGATGATTATTCTTCAGTTGTCTTCCTTTGACCCTTTAGTGTTTCTAGATTTTGAAGCCAAAGGAGATTATAGTTATTTAGTGGTGGTATTATTATCTAAGGGAAAGAGTGTGCATTGTGCACAAACCGTAACAACTAATGTATATTCATTGAAAGCCTATAAATCTTTCAGCAGCATGCTTCTATTGTGCTAGTGCAAGATTCTATGTCTAAATTAAAGCTGGGAACATCCCCTTTATATTTGTTTAGGTAAGATTAGTTCTAGAAGACACTTATTTTTATCATTCTCAGCAACTTCTTGTGGTGGGATGACCCTGGCAGGTGCCAGATGCCCACCAAAGCAACTCTATCACTCACCTCCTCAGCAGGACAGGGGAAAGAAAATACAATGAAAGGCTTATTGGTTGACATAAGGACAGGGAGAGATCTCTTGCCAGTTGCTGTCATGAGCAAAAGAGACTTAGGGAAATGAATTGAATTATTACCAATCAAATCAGAGTAATGAGAAATAAAGCCAAATATTAAAAACACCTTCAATTCACTCCCCCATCTTCCAGGGCTCTGAATTTTTTCTACTTCCAACCCCTCAGTAGTGCAGGAGGATATGGAATTGGTGCTGTGATTGGTTCATCACATATTGTCTCTGCCACTCCTTCCTCTACAGGGGAAGGACTCTTCACACTCTTCCCTTGCTCCAGTGTGGGATCTCTCCCATGGGAGGCAGTTGTCCACAAAATTTTCCAACATTAGTCCTTCCTACACACTGCAGTTCTTCATGATCTGGTCCAGCATGGTTCCCTCCAATGGGGTGCAGTCCTTCAGGAACAGGTTGCTCCAGTGCAGATCTCCCACAGGGTCACAGCTGCTCCAACATGGTCTCCTCTCTCTACAGGCCACATATCCTGCAAGGAGTCTGCTTCAGTGTGGACTTCTCTTGGCATCACAGCCTCCTTTGGTCTTCCACCTGCCCCAGTGGGTGGTCCTCCGTGGGCTACAGATGAGTCTCTGTTCCACCGTGGACTTCCTTAGGCTGCAGGGGCACAGCTATCTCACCATGGTCTGCAGCACTGGCTCCAGGGGAATCTCTGCTACAGCACCTGGAGCACCTCCTTCCTCTCCTTCACTGACCCTAGTGTCTGCAGAGCTGTCTCTCATGTATTCTCACTCCTCTCTGGGGCTGCAGTTGGTGCTGTTCTTTTTCCCCTTCTCAAGTACATTATTCCAGAGGTGCTACTACCAGCGGCAGGTTTGTCTTGGAGCCAGCTGGTATTGGCTCCATTGGGCATGGGGGGACCTTCCAGTAGCTTCTCAGCATAAGACCTCCATAAGAAGCCACCCTTTTGGCCCCAGCACTATCAAAACCTGGCCACACAAACCCAATACACTACTCTCTAATGCTGGGAAAAATACAATAATGAACAAATTATGCAGGGATTACATGGGCCACAGCTGTGTGGGAGAATGTATTGAGACAGTAGAAAATGCAGCACAAAAAAGCTATGCCCAAAGAGGCTAGTAGGTGCTGCTGTGCTGTGGTTCATACTGTGTGATTTACAGAAGTGCAGATCCTGCAGGGCAATTTGGAATCCTGCTCAGGGCATCTGCAGAGAGCAGAGAGTGTATGGCAGTGGAAAATGCTCACTTATTAATGCCATTCAGAGTTTTGATGCCATTCAGAGTTTTAATGCTCCGTCAATGTTGCAGGGCTATGAGTCTTTCCTCTTTGACTCCACCCTTTAGATCATGTGCTGATAACAGAGCAGAAATCAGTTCCTTCTTTTTAAGGCATTGGTCCTGGAAAGACTATGGTTGCCACTTTTTCATTGTAACCTAACAGATAAATCACTGATCCAGCAGGCTGCCCATACATTGCCTTTGAAATCCTCTTTTCCTATGGCTTTACACACTGCCAGGCTAGAAGAGAAGAGATGGGGGGTACTTTCTACATATTTGGTTGAAGCTATTCTACTCAACTGTAACATGGGAACACGGAAAAGCAGTGACTATGAGCCTATGGATTTACAGCCAACACAGCCATCTCCCACGTGGAGAGAGAGAAGCCCTGGAATCTTTCGTCGTCAAGATTTATAATGTACTTTACATTGAAACACATATTAAATACAATGCATAAATAATTCTTCAGTCATGCTGAAGGGGGTCCAGAAGAGAGTTTATTACGTGATTTGAAAGATATTGGCAAAGTTGTCATGGGAAGCCAGTGTAATGTCTCTCTGCAGTAGATCTGCTTACGCTGTGCACAAAAGCCACAGACATTACTTTTTTTCTTATGTGAGCACCAAAACCATTCTTTTCAATATAGCAATATTGATCCTACCTCTGGGAATGGCTGGGCAAGCTGCATTAAGGGAGCTGTACTGCTTGGAAAAACTGATAACTTGTCTCTTAGGCTCATGCTGTTAAATGAGATGAAGTAAAGCCTATTGTGGGATGCTAAAGAGGAGCTTACCAGCAAAAAGTTGACAGAGGCAGCACTATTTCCCATCTGATTTTCATGTAAAAAGGCAGAAAAACAGAAATCTAACGGAATGAGACAGGTGTGGGTGTAGTGTACACATTTGAACAGCACTAAAACCCCACTGAATACCAAAAACTGTCAAGCTTATCTTTTAGCAAGTGACAGTGGCTGATCCTTTCTGAACTGCTTCAGTTATTGCACATATTGTCCAGCCTGTGAATTGCCTTGTAGGTGGGTTTGGTGGAGGATGGAGAAGAAAATTAGTGTGCCACTAAATCCTCTGTCCAGCTCCATCCTTATGAAGGTGAAAAGTGGGTTTGGTTATTGAATCAATTGCATCTTCTGGATGCCCCCCCCATCCCCCGCCAAATAAAACCAATAACAAGACATTCAGTTGGTAGATGCAAGGGAGATCCATTATTGCAAGTATCATCCAGGTTAGCAAGGTGTAGAGCAGAGCACCAGAGCTAGAGCTCAGCTAAGAATCCTCTTCCATTATGAGCATGGCTCTAGTATTTTGTAACAGCAGCTTCACCACTGAAACGAAGACCCAGATCCTCATGTGTGCTGACATTAAGGAGTCCTTTTGGAAAGATGATGAGCAGGAAAGCCCTGAGTGAGATGACAGGGAAAAATGTTTGTTTTCACCCAGAACTACAAATAACCTGGTCCTCATGAAGCAGACCTGTTTAGCTAAGAACAAAAGAGGATGAGTAGGACATAATTAGAAAGACCCAAATTAATCAAGTTTGACTCTCATTGAAGTTATTTATAATTCTCTATACAACTAGCTGTTCACTCAGCCCCTTCCCAGCTGGAACATTACAATTAAATATTGTACTATAAATTTGACTGGGGAAAAAAAAAATGGATGCATGTAATATGCTAGAGCCTATGAAATCTTCAAAACCTGAGTGAGATAAAGACCTGCTTTTGTAAGAAAGCACCCAAATTCACTGCAAACCTTAGAGAAAAAACAAACTCAATCCATTAAAACTTCAGACATCAGTCCATAATATAGGCATAGAAAACTCCTCTCTATTACCCCTAGGAAACCAGCTTTAAATGTGTTCAATCCAGAGTGGCTAGATTTAATCCTGCATTTTTTTTGACCCTGAGATTAACTCAGCTGGTTAGAGCATGGTGCTAATAATGCCAAGGTCATGGATTACACCCTGTATGGCTCATTCACTTAAGAGTTAGACTTGATCATCCTTGTGGGTCCTTTCCTCAGAATATTCTCTGATACTAATGGGTTTTATTAACAGTGGTGAAAAAAATCCCTGCTCACTCTCAAGGACGGTTGGGGTGGGGAGCTTCTATCAATAGCTGCTGCACCAGGTTGGATCATTCCAGGCAGGATTCTATAAATTTAATTTGGATCTCTAGTTTATGCCAAAGATATGGTTCAAATGTATTCTGGCCCCCCAACACTTCCCTGAATTAATCCATCAAAAAAGTATACAAAATGAAACTGCTCTGAAATTCAGATGTCTTCTTTTTAAAAACAGGTTTTGTGATAGTTAGTAATTCTGGTAAGTTAAATATCTGCATTAAAGACTTGAATAAATGATTCATGTAATTAACAGCATATTCAAATGCACATTCAAACTTCTACAGAATGAAAGAAGAGAGGGAAAATGGGCATACACTAATATTAATTAATTAGCCAAGCAATATTAACTAGGCAACTACATAATTAGGTTTGGGACAATGAGGTTTCATTTGCTGTATTTGTTAATATTCACTTCCTTTATACCCAAGTCTATGTCAAGTGCAAGATCCCAGCTTCCTTGATGTATGTGTTTCAGGGAACCTGACAAGAAATTGTCAGATTTTCCAGTGTGACAAAAAAACATATTCTCTGAGATACTTTTGTAAATATCATAACAAAATTTTGTTAAACTATTGGCTTTTTGTAGAAAAAAAAAAAAGTCCTCTAGTTCCCTGGAGAACTGCAGAATATCTGAAAGAACATGAATGCCTGAATAATTAATTATATGTTTGATATAAAAGCATGAGGATGATTGCTTTCAATTTGGAATATAATAATATAATGTAAATTTTTATCAATTATATTCAGAAGTTACAAAGACTTTCCAAAGCATGAACAGTAATAATCAAATAAAGCTGGTGATTACTCCTTAACTGTTATACTATGCCCCCATTCCCATGAAATTAGTTTTATTAGATAACTGCATAAAGATGTTCAGAAATGTCAACAAGCCGGTGATTCAAATTGTTGAAATTAGTTTGCATTATTAAGTTGATAACCTTTGTCTTTCTTGCTGTGATTCTATTTTTATCTTTGTACTTCAACAGTTCTTTTTATCTTCTTCTTTGCATTCACCATCTCCCTTTAGTGCCTAAATCTAATTGTAGAGAATACTCACATCCAAATGCTGTAAAAGATGCTTACATCCAAAGCTGATAGTATTATTGCTGTAATGATCTTTAAAAGATGAAGGGAAGACAATAAAGAATGCAACCATTAGTTCACTTGGGTCTTCATAAGGATGGCACCTCTCTCCCGTTCTCACTTTTTTACCCATTCATCTCTACCTATAGAAAGTTTTTCATGCTGTTGTTCTCTCATTCCTGGAGAGCTGGCAGAAACTATTTTCCTGGCGTGCCTATTTTCTCAGTTGGATTTTATTCTAAAATCAATGCATTTCTTCTCTTTGTAGAGCTTTACTTTGTCTGAATCTTGCTTCTGTCTAGAAGCCAGGAAGCCTATTACTATTTCATGACTCAGGGAACAAATGACTTTCAGCATTTTTCCTCAAAAGCCATTTTACTTTTAAAACTATCTCTTCCTTCTGATACTTGGAAAAATAAAAACTTCCCATTATGTTTTGTGAACGTTTAATGGAAGTCCTCTGAACCAGCCCAGAGTGCATGTTGCTGTAACCAGGAGCACCAAGGAACAAGAGCAGGAAAGGAGTCACCTGCAATCAGAATCATAAAATTATAGTATACCCTGAGTTGGAAGGGACTCACAAGGATCACTGAAATACAGATCCTGGCCCTACACAAAACAGTCCCAAGAATCACACCATGTGTCTGAGAACATCGTCCAAATGCTTTCTGAACTCTCTCAGGCTTGGTGCTGTGACCACTTCCCTGGGGAGCTTGTTCTAGTGCTCAACCACCCTCTGGGTGAAAAACGGTTCCCTAATATGTAACCTAAACACTCCCTGATGCAACTTCAGGCCATTTCCTCAGGTCCTGTCACTGGGTACCACAGAGAAGAGATCAGTGCCCCCTTTGCTTCCCGTCACAAGGAAGTTGCAGACTGCAATGAGGTCTCCCCTCAGTCTCCTCCAAGCTGAACAGAGCAAGTGACCTCAGCCACTCCTCACCAGGCTTCCTCTCCAGGCCCTTCACCATCTTTGTTGGCCTCCTTTGGACACTCTCTAATAGTTTGATGTCTTTCTTATATTGTGGCACCCAGAACTGCCCCCAGCACTCAAGCTGAGGCTGCCCCAGGTCAGAGCAGAGCAGGACAATCCCCTCCCTTGCCTGGCTGCAATGCTGTGCCTGATGCCCCCAGGACACACTTGGCCCTTTTGGCTGCCAGGGCAGTGCTGACTTATGTTCAACTTGCCATTGACCAGGAACCCCAATTCCCTTTCCTCAGCACTGCTCTCCAGAATCTCATTCCCCAGTCTGTCTGTACATCCCCGATTGCCCACCCAGATGCAGAATCTGGCATTTGTCTTTGTTAAACTTCATGTGACTGGTGATTGTTCAGCCCTCAGATATGTCAAGCCTCTCTGCAGGGCCCTTCTGCCTTCAAGGCAGTCAACAGCTCCCCTCAATTTGGTGTCATAGTCAAATTTATTATTCCTTCCAGTCCTGCATCCAGTCATTTAAGAAGATGTTGAAGAGAATTGGGCATAAGATGGAGCCGTGAGCAACCCCACTAATGTGCATCCACCAGCCCAGTGTAACGCCATTTATTATAATCCTTTGTGCCTCACCCATGAGCCAGTTGCTCACCCATCGTGTTTATGCAGCTGGTTGTCATTCAGGAGGATACTGGGAGAGACAGTATCAGAAGCTTTACTGATATCCTAAAGATCACACCAAGCTGGCTTCCCTTGTATATGGCCACTTGTTTCATGGGTGCTTCTCCTGTATTGCTAGTATTTAGAGTGCATGCACTGGAAGTTTGGTGAGCTGGTAGGAAGGGTGGAGGATTTTGGTCTTCTACCATTCAAATAAGTGTTTTCGCTAACTATACAGGTGGTTCTTAATTGTCTTAGTATACGGAAATCAATGCAGGCCCTTAAGATTTTTCTTAAAATAGAACAACCCTTTAAAGAAGTAAAAAAGTGAGTTAATGATCCATGATATAAGAAGATCATTCAGTTTGAAGATAAGTAGTTTCTCAATTTTTTGTGTGGCTGATGACCAGCAACTGATGAAAGCCAAGAGAGGTTAAAGCAGTATAACTCAGATGAGCTACAACAGTTAGCATTTGTTATCAGTGGGTGCCCCCTTCTGTCTCACTGGGACACCTTGGCTTTGACCTTGTCTTCTGTCTACATACATATATAAGTTAATTCTCACTTTAGATCTATTACGAAGAAGGTCAGTTTAAGCACAGATATGAGGTAGGGCAAACTCTGGCTCCTAGATATAGTACCTTCTGATCATAGGTACGAAATAGCTGCATCCCACCTGGCTTTCTGGCTCTTGTCTTTCAGGAATATCCAGAATATCTGCTTGCCTTACAGGTGATCACTGCAAACAAATGTCTCTGCTGAGCTCCAAAGCAGCTGTCTCGTTTTCGTGCATAACGTACAAAATGACACATTTGCAGAGGGAAATGACTTGTTTGTCCAGAAGAGAATGGGACCCTTGTCAATACATGCTGGGACCATTCTTTCAGAGACAGCTTTGCAGCTGGAGAATTGCCCAGCAGCAGTATGATAAAAAAACTGACGCTGGCTCAGTCAATTAAACCAGCAGACAGCTCTTAATCTTAAACCAGCATGCATTCAAATAAGTTGAGCTTCTACAAGCAGCTCAGCATAGCTGGCTTCTATTTTGCAGGACTGTATGACACTCAGACAGAAGGCTATCAGGGTCCCAAGGGCATGAAGGGGCATTTCAGTTCCTCTTCAATCTTCCCTGGGGCTTCCTCTCTCCTCCTCTCCATGGGTCTGTGAGCTTCATTTCAGCTCAGCCTTAATTCCGTTCCTGAGCTGTCTTGTAGGTGTTCTCATCTCTGGTTCCTCATCTGCCTCCCAGGTGGACCTCAGAGCTATCCTATAGATATCTTGCCTCCTGGATGGGATGGGCTGATTGGTTCATACAGCTCTGTCTGCCTGACAGATTTTGGACTCACGTTGCTGCCTTCTCTTCAGTCCTGTTTCTGGCCTGGTCTCCTTCAGCTCCTGACAGGAACACCTGGATGGACCATATACTTGGTTCATTGCTTGCCATGTCAGGGGTACTAAAGCACTCTGTGATCAGCAGTTAGTCCTACCTTCAGAGAAAGAACACACTTTGGGGTATGATTAGGTTTTTTGCACAGAAAAGACTCTGTTTCATTGATCCAGGGTCTGAAGGAGAGAATGAACTCTTTAATCAGCCTTTTTAAAGGATGACTCAGTTGTCTGCCCAGCAGGTAAGGATCTTCTGTGGGTATGTGATGTGGGAAAACTCACAGAACGGATTTGAACTTGATACTGACTGTCCAAGGTGGAGTTGACAATGCACCTCTGGGTACTGTGCTGACGAGCTATCCCTTTGCCAGCAGGTGGGCCATACTAGACTATTACCTGGATGGAGGTTAAAAGAAGCAAAAGAACAGCCTCTCCTTGACTTCAAAAAGTGGAGAGCTGAAATCCCAAGCTCAGCCTTTCTGAGTTTGGATCAACCTTCTGGTGTGTTAGCCCGAGGAGTCAAAGGATAGTTAGTCTACTCTCTGTGGTTCAAGTGTAGGCAGTCTCATTGTCAAAAGTATGCATAATCATTTTTTTGGAAAAAGGCCATGTTTGGAGAAAGGTATTTAATTAAATGATTGATTTTATGTAGCTATATAAAAATACTAAAATCTTATGTTACTGGCAGTCCATTGTTTGCAGGTATAGTAGCTAATTATGAAATTAGATATAATTATACATGTAAGCTGAAAGGAAAATTATCTGAGCTTTTGACATTTCTGTGTCTTGATTTCTACTTCACACATAAAGCAGACATATCGACCAAAGTTAATGTTGTAAAATATTTGTGTTATGAGGAAGTATTTAATTCCTAATGAAGACTTAAAAATTTCCTCTGTGGAAATGATGCATGAATATAACCGAAATCCCTGGGAGATTTTAATCTCTAAATACTTGAATATAGTATGACACGTATACTAGGAATCTTAGGATAATTTCCTAGTACATCTTTTATATGTCCTGTTTAGAGGAATATACCCTCTTTGATAAGTCAAAACACGTGCTGGTGAGCAAGTCAAGATGCATTTAGATTCAAACTGCTGCGTTCAGTGCTCTATCTTGCCCTGTGGGTGTTAGGAAGCTGTGCTTATTGTGGCAAGAAAGGCAGAAGAATGAAAGTCATAAATCAGTAGGTAATTGTCATTAGTGCTTGTAACAATTTGGTTTTATCATTAGCGTTGGACATTAAATTCAGAAAAAAGGAATTGTCATGCATATTCTACAAACTATGTTCCTTGTAATTGTTCTTCTTTGCTGTAACAAACTCCTGGAAAGGTTTTGCCTTGTGATAATTAAAAACTGTGGAAGAACCTCTGTCCTATTATGTGGGTTGGCATTTGCTGTCAAGGAACTTAACATCACCCACATGGCTCACATTTTTCTCATATAAAATTGCAAAAACTTAAAGGTAGATTTTGTACAGTTTAAACTCTGTCTGCCAAATATTTCCTGCTGTGCAACAGAGGGTAAAAGATGCTTGAAACCAGGGAGAAAAAGCAACTGAGAACATGACCTGCTTAAGAAACTAAAATATTTTGGGGAATCTAGATTTTTAATTTTATCTACATTTTTGATTCTTTTTCTCTCAGATTCTAGGGAAATAAGTATACAAAGCCTAAAAGGGTATATTTCTGTTTGCTCAGGAGAAAATTAGCTGGGGAACTCACCTTTTAAGAGATAAAAAAGACACTAGAAATATTAATGAAAAATGTCTATGACTTTATCATAAGGGGTATCAGAAACTGTGCCACAAATCTTCTCTACTGTTTCAGGTAAGATGAGATATCGTGGCTTGATTTTGTAATCTTGTTCTGAATTTGTTTCTTTGTAACGGATTACCAAATTCAGATTAGAGTGAATAAGAGAGGTGCACTAAGTAGCAAAAGCCATTTCTAACCATTAAAAAGTATGAAACTAGGACCAGTTATGTTTTAGCAATCATTTTTATAGTTAACTTCTATTCAAACATGAAACAGACTCAGGTCTTCTCTAACTGATTTACATTAAGAAACAAGATGATTTCTAATATTTAAATTTCAAATTCAATAAACTGAAGCTAGCACTAAAAACCATTAATCTTAATATTATCCCAAACTGACTGGGTTTAGAAGTGAAAAATTACTTAGCTTATCGTATTCCTGTAGCAATTGATAGGTTCAGTAAAAAGCATTTTGTGTATAAAGTTATGGAATCATAGAATGGTTTGGATTGGAAAAGACCTTAAAAGTTGTCTAGTCACTAAAAGAAGAGAAAAAAATCCTTACAATAGTATTTGCTAATTTTTTTATATCATACCAAAAATCGAAGTAGCACACTGAAGAAAAACCACCAGAGTTAGAAAGTTTACATGATATTTAATATATATGGAGATCAGACTCTGATACTGTTATTCAGCAGAATGTGATTCATGTTTCACAGCAGTCCTAAGATTTCAAAGCACTTATTTTGGAAGGTGAATTATACAAAATCTAAATTATTAAACAAGGTTTGTGGTGAATGCTAAAGTAACATTTTTATTTATTTACCAAGACTGCATACTGGCCACAAATTTAAATAGATTGATATGTACCTGGTAATCAGCACAAATGTTGTGACTTATTAATGAAGAGTGTTATTGGGTGTTAACATCCCATTTTCTTTTGAAATTAAGTTCTTATGCCTTTATCCAGTGACTGTTTACTGTAAAATACATGCTTACTCTCTGTTTAGAGAGCACTAAGGAAAAACACAAGCTGAGGTGAGTACCTAGCTCCTTTATTTAGCTCATTTTTGTACCTATTACTATTGGTTCATTTGTAGCAAGCAAGTAGGTCTTTTACCAGGAGAAATCAGGAGCATTTTCTCCCCATTCTGGATTTAAGTCTGGGGATTATTATACTCTCCTGGAAGCTTGGAGATATGGGATTGGACCCTTCTCAGCTGAGTTAGAGTTTCAAAGTTGTTTCCTATTTTTTCCCTTGTCCAAGTGCCGTATGTGTCAGACTGCTAGGCAAAAGCCAAACCTTCATCTGTGTGTTTTTTTGGAAAGATTGCTAACGTGTTATGTGAAGTGACTTTAAGAGACCCCACACCTTTGATAGCAATGCAGCTATTGAACCTAAATCCTGGAAGGAAGAAATTGAAGTGAAATAAATGTGTGTGTTTGTATGTGGGTGGGTAGGTGGGTGGGTGGGTGTGTATTTCCTGTTATTTTTTACTCTAAATTTTAGTTACTTAACAGAGGTTCTGTGTTGTCTCTTTGGCAGTGGAATTGTCCAGGCCTGGTGCTTGAAGTCATCATGATGGATTCAGTTACATCCATTTTAAGTGTTGATTCCCCAGATTTGGTGACATGGAGATAAGAAAGTGGTCAACAAACTGCAGTGCTGGATTGTTAATCAGAGAGATTTCAGTGGGCTGGAGAAATGGGCTGACAGGACTCATGAGGTTCAGAAAGACAAATGCAAAGTCCTGCACCTGGGGAGGTATAAATCCATGCAAAGGTACAGGCTGGGGACTGACTGCCCAGAAATCAGCTTAGGACAAAAGGCCTTGGTGGTAATGGTGGAAAACCAAGAGGAGCAGGAGTAGGCAGTGTGTCCTTGCACCAAAGTAAAACCACTGCATACAGTGCTGTGTGAGCAGGACTGTAGGTAGCAGTTTGGTGAAAGTGACCATTCCTCTTTATTCAGCTCTTGTTAGCTTCATCTGCAGTGCTGTGTCCAGTTTTGGGTTCCCCAGTGGAGGAGCACTTAGATGACTAGGATGTTTGAATCTGTGTGATATACAAGAGGCTGAGGAAATGACTTATTCTTCTTAGGAAGAGAAGGCAAAGAGGAGATGTTGCTGCCTTCAGGTACTTAATAGAAGGGAACACTCAAGAACAAAAGTTGCAACCCAGGAAATTTTGAAGATTAGGTATATATACATATATTTGAATATTAGGGGGAAAATCATACAGGGTACTGAAACACTAAAAGAAGTTGTGTAGAGAGGCTATGAAGCTTTCATCCTTGGGGATATAAAAAAATTCACAAGGTCTTGGGAAACCTGATCTAAGCTGAACAGTGGGTTGGACAAGACAAGTGATCTCCACCTCCCACCCTAAATTACTCTGTGTCTCTACAACTCAGTAAACTCTCAAATTGTAGATTTAGACCTCCATAGTTCACATGTTAAAGTATGCCTCATTTATGTGACTTACGATGTAAGAAATTATCTGCCTTGGCTCTTTCTAAAAATTCCTGAGGCTCTTCACATGTTTAGGCTTCTAAGCAGCTTTAAGGCATATTTCCAGCCTTTTTCCTCACCAAACTCATGTGTGATATTTCTGCTATCCTTCCTTTCCCAAAACAGTTTCCAGCAGGAAGCCTAATCCTCCCTGTATAAATGCAGAGTAGCCAAAACCAAGGTGGGGGTGGCCTATCTGTGAGAGTACAGAGAACAAAACATTGGAGTTTTTTCACAGTTAAACACCTAGATGACAACTGGAAATTAATCTATGTGGTTGAACACATATCTTCAAGGAATATAATAAATTCCTAAATAGGGAAAATTTGACTGGACAGGATCCAATGTAACACATGATTCAGTCAAAGATCATGTTTCCTAGACCAGCACACTTGTTTCTAGCTGTTCTAGCTTATGGAAAATCCTGGTTGTGACATGGAGATTAAATTGCTGAAATAGTTTTAATTTTTATGGCATTTCCTCCCAAATCATCTTCATAAAACCTGTTTGCTAAATGAAATTAAGCTCCACAGAGTTTTAAATAAAGGGTTGAGAGGTTTAAAAATGATCCCTCTTTCATACATAGATTTACTTGCTTTCCCTAGTGTAGTGCAGGAGATCTAGAAGATAAGAAGCTGATACTTCAACAAAATCTCAGTCTGGGCAAGTTTCAAAGAATTCAAGTTTCAAAGCTTTCCGAATTTAAGGGCTATGAATATGCAATTACTGTCATGTCCCTGGAAAATTTCCAAGCCCCTTGACAGGGAAAATATGTGCAAAGCAAGCAACTAACTGTAACAGTATAGGGTATAAATGTGTATATCTTAGCTAGTCGCCCTTGGGTCGTCTTTACAATCAGTGCAGAGAAACACACACTTTTAAGTCACTGTTCTTATCTCAGAGCCGACATTTAAAGTGGGAGAGATGTGTCATTACCATCTAAAGGTATGAGACACAAATAATACTGAAGATGACAACCCTCATTTTTAAAAATCTTATTTGATCATATCCCCCCAAAGCTACCCATGAGTAGAGAAATGTGAGGGCTACCCAGAAGTAAGCTCTCCTTTTGTACTCAGAATGTATTAATGGGAATAAAAAGGCTTTCATGACTTCTAATTTGCTCTGCAAAAGCTACCTCTTTTGGAACATAGAAAAAGACAAAACGTTTTTGTCAAGTCATTCTGATCTGACCCAAATACATCAAACTGGTGCCACTGAGCAATATTTTTCTGTTCTACGTTATTGATAATTAATGCACTTGTCTGGAACAGAAGCTAGGTCCTGGTTAAGAGGCAAATGCTCTTGTCTGTAATGGAGCACGTGGGCCACTGGATGGAGCCACGAGAAACGAGGTAGCCAGCCTGGCTCTAGCTGTGGCTCCGGATTGTCCCATCAAAGTGGGAGCTTGTGTCGCAGTATCTAAAACATAGATATAGAATGTCGCAACGTCCTTAAAAGGGGGGGGGGGGGGGGTTGGGGAATAGACCTCCCATTGTGTTTTATACTGTTTCAGCTCCAGCTTCTAGGAGCTCCACTGGACCTTGCTGCTGTAGCTGGCCATGCTGAATTGTCAAACACACAGGCATTTTCCAAGCTTCTCCCAAAACTCAAGCTGCTCATGCAGGTGTTCACCAATGAGAAGTAATAATCAGACTGGGCATTATTGAATGAAGCATGGTTTTGTCATGTGCATGATACTGTGTATATATTGTTTCTAAAAATCCTGATAAAATCTAGGCAGCAATATGCAGTTGATATACACAAAAGCATTTTTTAATTCAATGAAGTGGATATGCACAGAACCAAAAAGTACAAGTAAGGAATAAAAGGAATAAAAATACATGCCTTATAAAAAGGATGTATCTTAAACAATTGCAAATTGTATTCAAACATTCATTCAAAATAACTTTAAAACAACAAACCCACTTTGAGCAATATTTACTGCAATATGGTTCTCCTTTTGAAAATATTCAATTGGAGGCAGAACAGATATAATTCCTTTTTTATTTCCCAGTTAGGGTTTGGGGTTTAATTTGTACTTAAATAGATATACTAAACTGAGACACAGAGGTAAATTATGTGAACTGATCAATTGTCTGACTTCTGTGTTACCAAAGTATCTGACTAAAGCAAAACTGCTATTTCTCTATGACTCCAATTCAATATCTTAAGGGCTGTCATTTCTGCTTTAGAGTGCAGATGTTTATATTGGACAATGAATGTTGATACTTCATGTTGGCTCATTCTGTAAAAATTACCTCTTAGTACTCCTCTGTATTTTATAATCTTCATAAAATCTTTATCATCATCATCAACTCAACATGCTAATACATACAATGTAATTGTTCCATAGTTTGTGTACTATCATTTGACAATTCATGAGGAAAGAAAAGATTCAGTCATTGAGTAAAAGTAGGCAAAATGTAAGCCTACTTTAAAAACATGGGAACAATATTGCTTAAATACCATATTCCATACTGAGGAATTTAACCTTTTTTTCTGAAATATTTTCTTCACAGTCAAGAGAAACATAATGAAATTAAATATGTGTATGTATAAAAGAACACATTAAGGGAAAGAAATTTGTGCAAATACAAAAATCTCAGTGAAATGAATTAAATGGACCAGTGCTACTGTTGTCATGTTTTATCTTTTTTCCAACCCTTCATCTGGCTGTTGTTGGTTTTTTCATCACAATTCATAATCCTGCCCACAAGCAGGAGTTTATTATACAAATGAAGTATCTAATTAGTTCTTTCCACAACTTCTTGCCTTAACGTGATTTCTAAGTGCATATTTGCTTAAGAGGCAGCTCTGTATTCTTAATAAGGAATATTCTGTGACATTCCATACATCCAAGATAAGGTTTACAGCTATGATTTATACTATATTTAAAAAACATGAAGACAAATTCCATGAAAAGTTGTATCTCTGAGATTCATATAATCAGTATTTCTAATTATTCCATGTCTACGAAATCAAAGTGATGCATGGCAATATTAAACAATTATAGAAATTAGGTAAATATCTGATAGAAATATTTAATATCAGTTTAATGTCTAACATTAATGTTATGATGAAGTAGTTTAATTTTTAACCTCACAAAAATTGTCAACCCTATACTTGAGTCAAGAAGTACACAAGCAATACAAGAAGTAACACAGCAGTAGCCGTGGAAGTTGTTTAAAAATATTCAGTGCTATCAAAATGGCAATATGTCTGTGTTTCTGATGTTTTTAACAAAGCTTGTTAGAACATTTTTCTTTCCTCATTTTAGGATCCATTTCTGCAGAATAAGAAAAGATTTAATTTGCCTAATTTTTTTTTAATTTGAAAAATATCCACTCTTTTCTTTATGGGAAGCAATCATAATTAGCAAACTGTTTTAGCTTTGCTGTCTTTAAGTTCATTTCACCTGCAAAAAATTGTCCAAGAAATCCTGCTGTAAGATCTGTGTTAACCCTAATGAGATTTGGACAGAAGTTGCCTTCAATGCCATGTGCTATGAGCAAAAGATAGTGATAGCACAAAAGGTTTTCAGTATTCTGGGCACAGCAAAAAAGCCATTTGGGCTAAATAAACAGATGTAGAAAATTGTTTACATTACAATGAAAGTTTTATTTGTCTCGGATGACTCACAAGTTATGGTGCTCTTGTTTGTATGGCAAAAAACCAAAATGAAATTCCAGCACAAAAGCTCCTCAAAGCTCTCACAGAAGTATTGGGGTCTCTCTGGAAGTCATTAGAGCTCCAGTAGCATCCCTACAAACAAAAACTCATATGGCGTTTTGATAAAGAATAGTAAATACTTTTAACTACAAAAATTTACCTTCCTTGTGTGATTTCACAAAAAACTTTTTCAATGCTTTGATAGCAGGGGGTTCTCCTAAAGATATCCTTATTTTGCCTATCACTATTATATTTTAAGTACTCAAAGCAATCTTTTCCACTGATTTTGCTGATAATAGGTCAAGGATTTATTCCTCTTGCAGATATGAGGAACAAACAGATTTTTCTGGGAACTTATGAACAATTCCAAGATTTTTCATTATGGGGATGCAGTTGTAAATGACTGGTTTTTAAAAGCCAGTTTGTCCTTCAAAAAATTTGACTTTTCACCCCAGTTTTTTGAAGCCACTTTCCTGAGCATCCTCCATTTGACTGAAACTGTCTGTTATCTTTTTTTGCCGCCCACCAGTAGTCAATGCCACCCACCACCACCATTTTTACTGTTGCTTCTACCTACTCTGAAGCCTCCATTTTCAGATGAAAAAGGCAAGAACCTCATATCTTTATCCCAATATTTCTATTAACAGTCTTCTCCCACAGTTCAGTCCTGATTGTAATTCCAGAAAGGATTGGTTGTTCTAGTCTGTAAAGCTGATCCTCCTGTCTTCGGTGCCTTATTGACCTCTGCACTCTATGAAGCACCAATTTCTCTAATACAGTAATTGGTGCAAAAAAGAGATGTCTAATTTCTCTAACCCTTCAGTGTAATTTTGGGGAATGATCACAGGAGCTACTTCCCTGTCCTTGCTTCATGACTTCTAAAAGCAAATGTCTGAAAAACACCAGAAAATTGTTTTCAAAGATTATAGTGATTTTCCTTTAAGTAAAAATCTTGATTACTGTTAGACTGCGTAAAACACAATTTTTTTGAGACTTAGCAAGGTAAGAGAAAAAGCCAATGAAAAAAATCCTTCCTAAAACTGCATACCTTTAGTGGTGGCAAACCATAAGATGTGTCTTTGTGGAGTGCTGTTGTACCTCTTAGATGGGCAGTTGGGATTAATTGTACAATGTCTCAGTTCTTTTGGACTATATTAGATTTCCCTTTGACAAAACAATAAGCTGGTACAGCTTAGTGCTTCATTTCCTGTTGGGGAAATTATTCAAGACACCAAATATTCAAAAATCAGTTTTCAAGATGATTGCTGTCTATTGTCATTATTATATGGTTCATCACTGTTCAATAGGGTTTCAAAGTAAATAAATGCCAGCTCTTAAATCCTGGTGGGAATTAATGGAACCCATGGAGGAACTGGAAGCTGGGAGTGGAAGGAGAGTCGTGTTTCAAACTAAATAATGGTAGACCAGTGAGCAAGTCAAGTGAGACAAAGTGTATTTGTTGCTTCTTATTAGATTGACTTCCACTAATGTATACAATTTCGTCAAGCTGTAGCATGATGGACATATTGACATTCTTATCTGTTGCCTTTTTAAAAAGTAATGAGCTCTCAGACTTTTTCAGTTTGAGTTTCAGATCACAGAAACTGTGGTTTATGACAGCTTGGGAAACATGTAAATGATCTGGTTATTTCCCTGGCCACATGGCACGATGGATTTAGGATGATGTCTCAGCTCCCTGAGAGGTTGGGGCAAATAAACTGTGCAGTATTAATTGCATTTTTTATTTGTGTTTTGCAACAATATATTTGAATTAAAAGAAAAAAACTGAGACATGTACAGAAAGGTCTATTTCTTCCTAGTTTCTTAGGGTACTTTCTCTTGCCTTGCCAGATATATTGAAATTTCTAGCATGTTCTCCTGAATATAGACACTTAGAACTTGCATGTGAGTACCTAGAATTATCTAGGTAGAAAAATCAGTGGGTTTATTTAGTTTTCCCAATATTATGTATAATGCTAAAATGACTATTTAGTGATTTTTATAAGCAAAGCAATCAAACGTTATTTCTTTATTCTCTCACTTTCATTTTCTTTGCAGCAAAATTGATATCATCACAGTATTAAAATCCAAAAGACAAAACTAGCATTGACTGTAATGAGACAACTTAACAGGAAACAGTGGTCTTAAGAGTAGTCAAAATATATAAATATAATAAAAATATGTATAAAGAGCTAGAGCTTCAATGAAAAAGAATTTTAAAATTAATTACAGGAATTAGTCTCAAAGAAGGTATTAGTAAAAATAAGTACTGTTCTGTGAGCACAACTTTCTATTTAATCTTCAGCTGACCTTCTCAAGATACGGTAATTTACTGTAATTAATTATTTTTTCAGACATTTTTCTGTAAACTACTGACATGAGATAGTGTAGTATGCAATTGATAATTTATGACTTTACAGAGGCAATTTGTACAGCCAACTTTAACCATGCACACTTATTAATTTAATTTTTTATTAGAATGGAGCTGTTTAATTAGAGAACTAATACCTAACACTCTGATGTCAAGGAAATGAAATGTCATCCTTTGGTATAACTAAACTACAGGTTTCAGAGCACAGGACAAGTGATCCCTGAAACACAGTATAATTGGATGCTGCTGCATCTCTTGTTTCAAGATATTAATACAAGCTTCAGGACATGAAGGACTTTCCTTCTATTAGTGTCTCTGCATGCAATAGTTTGGAAAGGAAATTAGTGTACACCCATTAGTTTTGAACTCTCCCCAATTTTTTATTTACTGTCTGGGAAATTTCTCCACTTTACTTCTGGTCACTATTACAAAGCCATAATAATGAAAATTTTCAGATCGCTGAGCTGCTTTTTAGAGATTTATGGTGGCTAAGTAGGACTGAACCCTACATCTATCAGCCTAGAGTCAGTAGCTAATAAATGGATTTTGGTGATTGCCTATTCCCAAGACAGAGGTAGGGATTAAAATGACAGAATAAACATAAAACCTTATTTGAAATTAGTACAAAGAAATTAAAAGAGTGAATGCTTATAAGCAATGAAACAAAAATGTGTGTAATAAATGAAGAACAAGAAAAGAACTAAAAAAAATATATATTTTAACATGAGAAGAACAGGTAGAGGTTTTTTAGTTATCAAGATTAGAGACGTACATTGGACTCCAACAAAAAGAAAAGAAATCACTCCAATGGAAAGGAAATCTCATCAGAAAGTTTATTTTAATCTTTCTTTCTTTCATAAGAATTATCTTTTATGCCTTGTGTAAAGCCTCTCTGTCTCAGTATGCTTAGAAATGCTGGGAATCACCTTGCCTTATGCCTTTGGCAAGATTCAGTGAAGCTTCAAACTTCGGTGGGTTTTGAGAGTGTGGTTGGTGGCAGGGGACATGGTATTTAAGTAAAGAGGTAGAAATTGGGGAGTTCAGAGTGGGGATTGACACCTGAAGTAATGAGTCCAGCTTTTAAAGTTTTAAGGTAGGGCACATGAAGGAGAGGTTTCACATTTCAGATGCATTTGCATATTCCGAAGCAAAGTCAGAATATGGATTTGGTCAGTGAACAAAAGCTCAAAACTTTTGGAAATTGAGCAGGTGCAGTTCCTTATAGCAGTCTGTGCAACAACCATGAAGGAGCAAAGGACAAATATCATCAAATGGGGAAAAAGCATGATGGTGTTTTCTAGGCAAAAGCAAAAATGTTGAGCGCACACATAAGAGAACATAGCAAATAAAGGTGCAAAAACATGTATTATAGAATCTAGAAAATTTGCAATTTGCAACACTAAAAAATGCAGAGGTGCAAAAACTTAAATGCAGAAAGAGTTTGAAACAGTGTAGAGCATCAACTTAGGGTTAAAGTATTTAAATGGCAGGATAGCTTCAAAGCTTTTGACAGATTCATGAGGAAAAATATTAAGAAATGGAAAGCTGTGTTCTTAAGAACAGAAAGAGTAGAGGGTAGTTTTTCTTTCATTTCAGATATTTCATAATAATGTCTATAGGCATTTTAGGGAAACATGGAAAAGGGTTCTTCAGATTGTGTTACAGGAAATGTAAAATGCCCAGCTCAGTTTGTGTCGTGTGCAGTGCTTATGTTCTTTGAATTATGACTATTACCAGTGCTGAGGTGCTGAGGGAGGGGAGAGGAGGGGAAGAAGAGTTCACACAACAGTTATGCTTTCACACGTTGAGCTACCTGTAAATAGAATGCTAGCTGTATAGTAATAATTTCTTTTCAATTTTTTTTCCCTCCTGGCTTTAAAAAAGAGGAAAACGAAAAGGTCAGGAAGGTCAATACGGAAAGAGCTACATTAAGTCCTCAACAGAAAAGGGTCCTTCAAAGGATCTAAACCAAAAACTATAAAGGACTGGAAGTATTACAAAATGAAGTTAAGCCACTGTGAAATAAAGGAAAGAGAAGCAAAGGCAGAGAATGACAGGAAGATTGCACCAGAGGTTAAAATAAATTATAAGAAATGTTTCAAGTAAATAGAGAACAAAAGGTCAGCAAAGGAGACGACAGGAACTCTAACAGATAAGGATAATTTATTGACATAAGGGTTGACAATGCTGGGAAGAAATAGATGAATCCTCTTTGCAGTGTTCACTGAGAAGGCCAGGGAGCAGAAGCTGCCAGAGATAATGGATGTGCTTCCACCTGTCTCCCGCTGGGAAAGAAGAAATAAGGACAGAAATCAGGATCCCTTCAGAACAGGTCACCAAATTACAGCTGCCACCTCCCTGGCCACTATCTCTCCAGCATTTGTGCAAGGCTTCTCTTTGTATCTCCTGCCATGTGATAGACTCTCCCCAAGTTTTTCTTATCTCTTTGTTGGCACAAGTCAGCTCTGACACACACTACGAATTTGCCACAGAGGCTCCAATCCCTTAAATTTGTAGCTGCAGTAGCTGTCTCCATCTGCCTGCATCTTGCTTGTGACTTACAAAATAGTGACTACTTTTGCGAATTACAATCTGTCTTCATAGTAGCCATGTTCTGCTTTCAATGAATTTGGCAGACTGCCTTGAAAGACACTGTTTGAAGAAAGATGCCACACAGAAAAAAAATGTTAAAAACTGGCCAGGATTACAGACCAGATGAGCTCTGTTATTTAGAGGGAACAATCTAGAACAACCCCTGAAGTCTATGGTGATATGTGGTATATTTCAGTACATGTGTAAGGGTTTCAATTTAGAAACATATAAAGAAAATGTCTACATTTGTTTGTTTCTTACAGTATCACAAGATCAGAATTTTGAATATTTGCAAAGCTCTCATGACAACCTTGCTCAAGCCATAGAGATGCCACTGAAATAGGTGCAATATAGTTGCATTAAATGATATCTCTTTCTTACTAAGAATTCCTGGCCATTATTTAATCTATTGTAAAAAAAAAAAAAAAAAAAGGATGGTAAAATAGTAGTTTAAAACATCTGGAAAAATGTATTACCAGGTCAAGAAAACTTAAAGCAGAGTTTAAACATTTTGATATGTATAAGCATGGTAGGCATATTTCAAGACTCAAAATCATATGAATCTAGATACTGTGCATTCAGTATGACAAGAAGTCACTTGCAATTTTTTCTAGTTAATGAAACATCAAATTTTTCCTGTGTTTTTGAAGGGATCTTTTACTTTAATATTTGAGCTAAAGAATTTTTTTATAAGTGTCCATAATCTATACAGCATATGTAATTTATATTTTAAAAATGTTTATTTTATTTTTCTCTTACTTTAATGGTTCTGATAAGTCAAATAATTTTCAAAGTTAAGAGATATAAATTATTGTAGAAGTTAATATTAGGAATTTAGTTTTCAATAAATAACAAAAAATAGCTGCAGTGAAAAGAGGATACAAGTATTTCAAAGTTGTTGGTACTCTCAGTTTTACAGTAAATATGTACACATTTCTTTTCCCTATTTGCTGTTAATTTCTGACCTCACTTCTCTCAACTATCCTTTGTTTTCTTGTTTATTTATAATGACATCTGTGTTAGCTATACTATATATGTTGCCTATTAGATTGCAGAAGTATTTCATTTGACTTCCAGGTAAATTTTATCTTTACTGTGAAGTGGCTCTCAGACTTTCCGTTGAAAGTTTAGTCTTCTGAACTTTTCTGTTATCTCTTGTACAGAATTACTGAAAACCTGTTATAATTACACAAAAACGGAAATGTAATACTAATTTAGCTGACAAATCTAAGGTATGCTTAAAAAACCAGTCTCTCTAAACTTTTTTTAGATTATAAAAACATTTTTTAAAGAATCAGATACACGCCTATCAACACTTTCTTGTTGTTGTTGTTGTTTTCTTTCTTATTTAGATGCCTTCATAAATAGTGAACCTTGCAGTTGTCTTCAGCATAATTAAGAATTCTGGAAGCTCTGTCTATAGGTTGGGATTTGCATGGTGCCTTATAAATGGAAAATGATACATGTATAAGTATCAGTGATCCTGGATTTCGCCTTCCAAAGCTGATGTCTTCAAAGTGATTATATTTGTAGAATCAGGACATTCCAAAATTATATTTACATCTTAACTTGAGTCAGTGCTCTGTGTTTCAGAGGGCAGAAACTCTTGGAGGGGCTCTTCTCAAAAAAATAAAATAAAATTCTAAAGAAATTCTGAAAAGAAAAATAAAATCTTGTGTAAATATTTCCCAATTTGTACTTAATACATTACTATATTGGACATAATGGAAAAACTGGCTGCTGGAAGTGACTTTATACTAAAAGCCTGTGTTTCACAAGGTTCGTGGTTGTCTTCTGTGCTTTGCCTAATCATGATGTCCTTATGGCTTAGGGAATGACAGAAGATATTGTAGCCCAGCAAAAGGAAGGGTTTAAAAAGTTCTGTACTGAACGCCTGTCAAAGGCAGTCAAGCTGTCTCAGAAATGCATACTTTGACCCGGGATGTGCTGCCATCTCTCATTTCTTTAAGACACATGAAACAATATTTTTTCCTCTTCTGTACCAGACCTTAGCTGAAGTGCCTGCTCTGGTTTTAGGCTTTCCATTGCAGACAAACAAAAAAGCTCAGTACAGAGAAGTAGGATTAATCTTTTAACAAAAAGAAAACATATGCATTGAGGCTTTTCAGTCTTGAGATGAGAAAACTATGGCAAGATCAGAGCCACAGTGAGGGGATATTGTTTTAAATGCTATTTATCCATGGAGGAGTTGTGACACCTTTAAGCGACCATAAAGGAACTCAGGATTCAGCATTCTGCATACTTGAAAATTGGTGAAATTACATACAGGGTAGATACTGCTGAGGACTGTGGAGCTGGGAGCAAGAGCTTCACTGGGAAAACCTGTGAACCACAGGCAAAACCTCTCATATCCTAAATTCCTACAAAGTTTGTAGAAACCTATTAGATATTGCAAGGAAATAAGCTGTTCTTCAAATCCACTAGGGATAAGTTACAAAAATTAGTTAAAATTGTCAAAAAAGTGTCTCCTGACTGAACATAAACAGATAGCATTATTTATGTGTAGACTAGCAGATATCCAGCTGGACAGTAGCAAATGTTTCCTAAGCAAAAGAATGTACTGCTTGGTAAGGATCATGGAATTTTTTTCCAAGAACATTTTTAAAGGAGAATTCAGGGAAAACTCTGTTTTGAATAGTGTAGAATTAATAATTGATGATGCTTTGGGACAGGGAGATAGATTTAATGGCTTATTTTGATTAGAGTAGATATTCTATTGTATCTACCCTGGGAATCATTCTATTGCTGCAAGGTAAGTGGCAAGAATTGATCTATCATTCTTTCAAAGTATTCTTCATTAAACATATCACCGTATGTTCAAGAAATGACAGGATTTTTACTCAATACTTAGACATGCTTTTTGTGTTTTAGTCACTTTCACACAGTTCAAATTTTTAAATTGGGATAGATAATGCTATGTACAGCAAACCACCTATAGTAAGAGCTTTTAAGAACATTCATCCCAAAGGTAAATACCATCAACTATTGTTATTGAGGGGGAGCAGAGCTGATGTAATATCAACTCATAATCATAGAATCAGCCAGAAAAATAGTGTCTGATTACTCATCGTAACATTTTTAAAGCAACAAATGTATGTACTTATTCCAACACAAGAATTATCACCCCTATATTTTAATAATGCTTTATTTAATGGTGTGCTTACATGTACACAAACTTTTTGAAGCAATTTGCAACACATTGTTTGTATGTGGTTTCATAGCCCATTCTTTCATTAGCATGCTTATGTGAAAGCACAACCAACAGAGATATGCATTCAAATCAACTGTATGACCAGATGAAACATTATTGTTGCAGTTGTTTATTAGACATGCATAGTCCAAGTCCTTCTGATGTAAATTTGAGGTACTGTTGCACAAATTGTGCACTTGCTTCTGCTAATAGTCTACTCAATTTTTAAGCACAGAAAATCCATATTTGTGTTTAAGTAAAAGTAATACAGACCTGGACACCACAGAGCTGTTTTGGCTGAACTATCTCTCAGAAGGAGATCAGAAGGCCACTGTGGTTAAAAGATTTGCTGTTATCCAGTTTCTCATATCCACTTACTGTGCGTAGGCACTTTGCCTCTGTCAGGATGGAGGTAGTGACTTCAGTGCCCTTGGGTGCCTGAATCTCCCTTCCACCAGCCTAATTTAGGAAAAAGAAGGAAAGGAAAGGAAAGGAAAGGAAAGGAAAGGAAAGGAAAGGAAAGGAAAGGAAAGGAAAGGAAAGGAAAGGAAAGGAAAGGAAAGGAAGGGAAAGGAAAGGAAAGGAAAGGAAAGGAAAGGAAAGGAAAGGAAAGGAAAGGAAAGGAAAGGAAAGGAAAGGAAAGGAAAGGAAAGGAAAGGAAAGGAAAGGAAAGGAAAGGAAAGGAAAGAAGAGAGAGAGAGAGAGAGAGAAAGAAAGAAAGAAAGACAGAAAGAAAGAAAGAAAGAAAGAAAGAAGGAAAGAAAGAAAGAAAGAAGAAAGAAAATTAGTTGCAAGTCTAAGGGATTGGAAGAGTATAGGAAACAGTAGAGTAAATGAGGTTTCTGACTTAGATGTGACAGTTCAGGCATGAATTTTTTACCTAGAAAAAGACCTGGAAGTATCAGGTTTCACACATCAATTAGCAATTATCCTGGTCTTTCTCAGTAATTACCTTATGACTATTACTCTCTTTTTTCCATCCAATGATTGCAAGCACTGCCTATATATGAGCAAACAAATGTTCATCTATGCTGAACATTTATTAAAAAAATATTCATATTTCACAGATGGGGAAATGGGAAAAATTAAAGTACCTCTTAGGATTTTCCATTAAGTTTGTGGCAAAATTGCAAGGGGAATCTGATTTTTGCAGTCTTTAGACTTGCACAATATTTCCTGGCAAAAGTTTTGGCACACTGAGTGAGAAATATTGTCATCATACAAATGGATGGAAATTTCCAAGGAACAAGTTGTTTCTGTCACCATTGCATAGGGGTAAAAAAGTACAGAAGATATACAGCCTCTGCACACTTGTAGTCTCATCTGTCTTTATTTTTTTGCTTTATCCCATCATTACTTCTCATAAACATTACTAGACCTAAAGGACCAATTCTAATATACAGAGTAAAAAGGTGAATTAATGTGATGAAAACTGTTGTTGCTGTGTTGCTGTGCTCTGACAGATATTTAACCTGAGGGAAAAAATTAAATGACAAACTAAATAAAATTTTACCAGTTTGAGTAAATCACATAGAGAGGAAATAATGCTTCTTGGAGATATAATCTTGGATGCCAATATTCCTAAGTGGAAAAATCCCAGGTTAGAATTTTTCCTCAATACTGCCAGGGATGGAGGCCTTACTGTTTCTGGATGTTCCCCCCTAGAAAATCAAAACCTTCACCTATTTGTGGGCTTTTTGCATTACCCAAGCAAACATGAGTTTCAATGCAGATTTCATTGCTGCTGTCATTATGCTGTAACATCAAAGTTTTTGAAAGTATCTCTTTAGAAGCTGAGGACAAACTGAGCTGATAGGATGACTCTGTGGGTGCCTGGCAAGTGAATTGTCTATTTCTTTACTGTAGAATGCTCCACCCTACAGGCAAAGTTGTCTGAAGTTATCAGCGTACTTATTTTCACTCCTATTAACTGTATGTATTTAGAAGGAATTAACCACTGTAGTTGCTCTTACTGCCAATAATATATTACTTATGTTGGAATTTGACTTCTAGCATTCCAAAAAACAGTAACCATTGCAGAAAAAGCAAAATATTCTGACCAAACTATGATTGCTTGTACAGCCACCTTTCATTACCAGAGTGCAGTCCTTACGAAAGCTCTGCCCCAAAACTGGGAGTGTACTCATCCCACATGCATGTTAAAAAAGAGCAAGTAAGCATTGCCAGATGTGTTTGAACCTGCGCTGGCAGTATGTGTAAAGCACTACTGTAATATTTGCTGCACAAACCTAGTAAAGTTCCTACCCCAGAATCAAAATAAGTAGAAAGCAAACAGCAATTTGATTTTTTGGAGGGGTGCCATAGGAGTAACACTTGATAGGAGGTTTGTTTTTGAAGTAGAACCACGATGCTTAACTACATTTTTGCTTTCAAAATTAAATTCAGAAATGAAGTTTGCATTGGAGTATGCTTGAAGGGCCGTGTTTTAGCCTTTCATTTAGGAAAAGCATTAATATACTCTTTTACCTTCTTCCCCATTTCCTGAAACACATAGCATCTTATGAGCATCTTTGAGATCGTTGATTTAGTATCAATTAGCATGGAAATCAGTCAATAGGTGCAAAATTTACTGTGTAGAAAGGGTGGTTTGCAGATGGACATGCCCACAAGCAGAATGACCATGAACATCCTATTTCCATTGCTAACTGATCTGAAGGTTGCTTAAATTTCAAAGACAGCCTAGTATTATCCTCCTCATATTTGTTGTAGAGACATGTACTTGGAAAAAAATGTTGATTTTTTTCTACTACACACTCCTGCCAAGATGTAACTGCTATTGACAGCAATGAAGAAGCAGATCTAAGGATACATTGAGTTAGATGTTAGATCAATATTGGGTAGAACAATGCAGAACTTAGGTATTTGCTGCAACTTAGATCCTCAAAATTGCATAGAGTTTTAAATCCCTAGAAGAATGATGGGAAATTTTAAAGATTGCACATATTGCTTGAATTAGGACCTGAATCCTTGTGGTTTTCTTCCCATTTGTACATCTATCATATGCAAAATTCAGAATAGTTTACTAGTAGCAATGACACATTTGAGTTTTGACATGCATAGATCTTATTCTCAAATATCTTTTTTTGCTGAAGTCACAATTAATGCTTTCTTTTGTAATGACCTTTTGTCAGATTTCATGAGTCACCATCATTCTGATCTCTACCACAGAGTGATGGATGCAGCTGGTCCATGTCTATTACCTGGAACTTCATGGGCTGAATGTAATAAAAAAGATAGCTTTCTCAAGAGTTTAAGCAAGATTTGTGTCTCTTCTGTATTGCATTTTCTGAAATAGCTGATTTTTATTTTAAGATTGCTTACAGACTTAGGACACAGGAACAATTTATTTAACCAGCTGATCTTTTCATATTACATTAGCAAATAAGTTGCTCAATATTTAAATTAGCAAACTACACTTTTTTTTGGAGTCATGGCTGCTATGCTTACACAGAACAGCATTAATTGTGTCTGCATTATGTTAGCAATGTCATCTATCTTTAGATACATATACCTATCAGATGTACAATATGTGATAAAAAAAAGTAGCTTCTAAATTATACACCTTTGAGAATCACAAAGGATCCAAAATCCAGGACTGGGAGCCTGTCATCCCTGTGCAACGCCTGAAGAGAGTTTCATGCCTGAGAAGACATTTGTGAGCTGCTGAGGAAGGACACTCCTAGCAACAAGGCAAAGGGGAAATGTTAAGCCTGGGGTATTTCTGAAACTCCATGTTCTCTGGAAATGAGATAATAGAGGCAAGGCTGCAGATAGATTTCTCTCTTCCCTCAGGCTTGAAACCTGAATGTACATAGAGCTATTAATTCAGACAACAAACTGGAGTTGATTCTTTCTTTTAAAATGCAGTTATTGATGTTTACAGCTTTGAAGAGCAAATGGGATTCCTATATTTAATATGTCCTCAGCCTTATAAGTATTCCAAGTTGTATCTTCTGGCACTATATGCTCCACATGGCCTGGGCTGTTGCCAGTGTTCTTAACAAAGTATTTTATCCAGGCAGCACAGAGTAAGAAATTTAGCAGGCTGGGAAAGAGTAACAGGAGAAGTGAATGGAACCTAAATATCAAGCTTTGTAATGAGTGACCTTGCCAACGTGCCAGTGGAATAAGAGTTTTGGGGATCAGATCCCAGGATTCCCCACATCCAGCTCAGGATTAGAGGGGTATCAGCTTCTCCTGATGGGGTGGAAAGTGTCACTTCACTGAGCTTGACAAATAAGGAATTCTCCTGTGAGTAGTAGTTTGATTTGAATATCTAATTCAAATTGTGGCAAATTTGGACATAAACAGAGATAGATGCTTAAAGAAAATATGAGGTGATAATTTAGATAACTATAATGTTAAACTTTTGTGCTTGCTCTCTTCTGGTTGTATTCCTGCTTTTTTTGTATCTGGTCCTCATTCTGTTCAAGTATCTGATTGTCACATATTTTAAAGTAGGGGGAAAATATAACCTTGTTTTGGCACCCTGCTATTTGTCCTAACTTTCAACATTTAAAACTAATACTAACTAAATCATTGACTCGTTGAGTAAAACTGTCAAAACATACGTGATTGATTTCTGCTCTGCACTTCTGTCCTACTTTTGGCTAGGACAGGGTTAATTTTCTTGCAGTTGCTTTGGGGGAAGGCAGAGCCTGGAACTGTGTGGGTGTGTCTAGGCTGTTATTCTACACCACCCTAATCATCACTGGGGGAATGGGGCTTCAGGTGCAAATAAAAGGGAACTGCTGCCATTTTTGTTCCTTTTTTTCCAGGGCAGTGAAGCATGGTGGGGTGGCAGAATGATCGTCCAGCTTGGAAGGTTTGTCATTGTTTTTTGTTGCTTCAGGCTCAGGAAAAAAAAAGACCACTAGCTGCAATATTATCTGCTATTTTCTCCTTTGTCTCAGGAAGCCACATGGCATTGGCCACAGTACCATCAGGGAAGTTGGACTTCCATAAGCATTTTTTGCATGAAATCACCCTCTTTAATACACTTTTCTTGTTAGTATTGCTGCTGTTACTGTTTGTTTTCCTTATCTCATTACTGATTTTCCAGTAAATTGCTATTTCAACTGATAATCTCTTCCTTTTTGTCCCTTTCTCATGGAAGAGGGTGTGGGAAAGGGAAGCGGTTGCTTGGCTCTTAATTTCCAGCTGGTTTTAAACCACAATTTCATGTCCTTTTTCTTACCCATATCTACATATAGGTGTTTTTGTTTATGAATCAAGGTGTTCTACCATTGGGCTACAGCTGCTCCATGATACTGTAGGAGATGGATTAATTTTTCGCTTGATCTTTTTACCATTCTCTTTGGTATCCTGAAGTCATATGTTCTAGTTATTTATCACTTCAGCACAGAACAACTAAACACTACAGGCAAGACCTCTGAATAGGTGGACAGTTATTACTCTGTTGATTTTTCTCTTTATCTCTTCATTTTTCAGTATATATTCAGCAAATGTATAAAACGTATTTGTGGAATTTGTATTTTCTTAACTTCTTGGGAATGATTTGTGAAGAGAACACTTAAATGAGCTTGCATGCTCTCTTTTAAAAAGCACGGGGAAATCTTGAAGTAGCTTGGACTCATATTTATCAGAGCAGGAAGAGTTTGAAACTTAGAAGACTTTATTTTCAAATTTGCATGGGTATCAAGAGACGTAGAGAGCACCATATTGGTAACTAAGATCTGAATGTGGTTTTGACAATTAAATTGTTTAGGTAATTATTGTATATCTGGGTTTATTCACAGGTACATAAACATCCTGCAGCTGTTCTGATTACACGAATGTGTGAAGATCCTATGGTGAAGTGAGTCTGGGTGTGGGCAGCATCATCTGTTGCACAGGTCCTGTCTGCATGTGTGTAGTTTTGCCCAGTGATGTGAAGTGTCTAAAAACAGTTTTTTACTGAATATTGTAAGGAAGTCTTTAATCCAGATTAGTTTTGATGGTGGACTTTGTCACCCCAGAGCTTGCGTAAGTGGTCTCTTTCAGTGCAATACAGGAAACTGGTTGCTAAGAAGTCTGAGACCTATTCAGCTCGATAGATGAAACAGTCCATTAGTGGCATTTGAGACACAGTTTGATGGTCTCTCATCATCCTCACTTCTCTTCAGGATATGCTCCCATGTAGTGCATTGAAAGAGAGCCTTACATAAGATCAGATGGACCTGGAGTATTGAAATGTAACATGCTGAGAGGGAATGATGAAATCTGTATACCTCATGCAGCATCAAACAATACAGCTGGATATATCTAATGTGATGTGGCAGCAAATATGGAGAAAGAGTGTTAGAAAATTACTAATGCCACCTAAAACATACTTGGCTTTGGAAATACATGGAATATCTCAAGTACTGTTTTCTGGAAAAAGTTAGAAAATAAAACAAAACGACAAGGCAGATCAACATTTCCGGAGCAATGATCTATAACCTTGAAACACATTAACAGTTAGTACACTCTATTATCCAGACTAACCACAGAATAATAAACATGAATGGAAGTTAAAGCAAAGTGGTAAAACATTATGTCCAGTGTTAGGTCATACATATGAATGAGTCAGTATTTGTGATACTTTTTCTTTCCACAGAATTTTATTACTCTTCAATACAAGCCAAAATAGGTATCATCTTAAACAATGCTATAGTATAATTAAATTAGAATAAAAGGGTTACTTTATCAACATGGTACTTTGTCATGAGAGAAGGCAGTGTTGAATCACAGGTGGCATGCTCCCAAATATATTGAACCAAGAGATCCTGACAGCAGAACAACGTTGTTTATGAAAACACAAAATCAAGGGAGGTGTGATTAATTATGCCTGTTCTTGGAAGATGTCAGAATTGATTAGCGGATAAATGGCTGAATGATTCACCTCCTGCAGGTCAAAGTGATTGCACAAAGCTGAAATTAACATACTTAGTACAGGGGTTGCCTCAGCAGTTATCCCACTGCAGAGGAAAGCATGGGAAGGTGATATCAACTACTAGCAACCCCTCTAGCTTGGCTTGTGCCAGCTCTTGATTTCATGGGAGATCAGAGTTCAAGGAACATTATACCAATCATCCTTCATGCAAAAAGACAGAGATTTTTTTTTTTGAATTTCAAGAATAAACGTGTTTGTCATGACTCCTTTTACATCTTTGTTACCCTTTCTAACCTGAGTCTTTTTCAAAAAGTCAAAAAGGAAGCATTTATTAAGTTATTATGAAAACATGGGGAAAAAACCCTATTTAAATGGAAGAAGCAATGGGATATTTGGGAAGTTAAAATACGTACAGATCAGTATATCTGGAGACTACTCATTCTAGTGTATAGTATATAGTATATGTATAGGAAATAATACATGAATGCATTGAATACTGAGAGCTTGGGAGAAACCTTGGAGGTATGAGAGGGTATATAATCTTATAGAAAGATCAAGAATTGTACCAATCTTCAAAAAATTTCAGTCAATTTTTTTTAGTATTACTAATATACATCATAACTTCTAACTTATATCAGTCATTATATGAAAACATAATTGGAAAAATGCTGAAGTTGTTTCTTGTTATTTTTACTAATTTTCTTTTTCCCCTAGAGAAATAAATGTAAGAATAATTAATTTTCCTGATACACTGACACTTCAACACTCCAACCTGTACAAGACTCCTAGATTCCTGAGGAAGCTATAAGAAAACGTATCATGGCAAAATGCTGAAATAATTTGGTGCTGAATACCTTAAGAAATGGCAGAATGGTAGATAATTCTATATTGAGTTCAGTGTTTTATATATAAAATATAAGACCATGCATTTTTGCTGTGAAGATTTAGAGACACAAGTAGACTCTCACAGATTGGGTTACCCTGCTGCTCTTGATGGAAAGCCTCTTGGACCTGCAGGGCTCCTTTGGGCACCAGCTGGAGCTGTGTTTGAATAAAGAACAGCAGAAAAAAGGAAATATTTTAATAATGTACAGGAAAACAGAATTCTGATATTTCCAGATTTTGAATTATTTGCATTAGCAGTTGAGCAGTGCTCTTAGACTGCAAGAAGAAAGTATCTCTACACACACACATACACTACAAAACCTTGGCTGAAAACAAAAGTATGGCACTGCCAGTAACCTGTGCATGACATTTAGGAGCTTCAACTTCAGAACAATCCATTACTGTACTTTTCAAAAAGGGTAAAAATGAAAAGGAATTAAAAATAAAATATAAAAAGAAGAACTTCAAATGAGGCAAAATATGTTTAAATATTTGTTCTGATTGTAGTCCATGTGAGATCTTTATAGACTGACAGGTGGTAACTCCGTCATGAACTCCAGTGGTATAAGTTATTTTTCTCATAGACAAACAAGGATTTTTTTGCTGCGTTACAATAATCCCAAGGCACAACATTCCTGTGTCCTGACATTCTCTAGAGGACAGCTTTGTATTTTGTCATTTATCACAGAAGCAGTAACAAGACTCTTAACAGCTTTAATTTGCTCTGGTAGAGAAGATTTAAAGCTACTGAAAATACATGTTGCAGGATTTTGTCTCTTTTCTGTGCTTGAATATTCCTGAACATTTTAGAGCTATGATTTTCTGAGAAGGGTATAAGAATATCAACAGGGACATACTTGGTGAGCCTATAACCTTCTGCATTAAAAAGCCATGCTGTGATTTTCCTTCCTCATCAGGACAGAGAGCTAGATGTTTGCACAGCATTACACTGCAGAAGTCCAGCACATTCACAGCTGTCAGGCACAGAGGCAATGGAAACGTCAGCTGATAACTAAACATCAAGCCTATCATTTTCAATTCTCTTAAAAGAAAAGACTGGCAGAGATTTCAGGGGAGCAGAGAACATTTAGGGACATCACAGTAAAGACAAAGTCAGCAGTTCAACCAGCTCAATAAGCAGCTCAGGAGCTGTATTTCAAGGGTCTTTAATTTTTTTTATTTTTTCTTTTGCATTTGGAGGAATTGCTTTTTCTTTGGTGTCTGTTTTTCCTGTTTATTTGGCACATACAGATCTTCTCCCGGGTTCTCACAACTTCCTTTACAACGAACTTTTCATCTTCAATGAACATTTATCAGAGCAACACTGAAATCCAAAAGGTTTGCTGACAGGACAAATCCCTAGAGCTGCCTTCATCAGATTGACAGCCAAGCAGAAATCTGTACTGTAAATTAGTGAGTTTCTTCTCAGGAGCCAATAAAGCACTGATCCTAATGACTTAAGTGAAAAAATAAAACTCTGTCTTGAAGAAGTGGAAACAAAATACAGTAGATATCTTCTACCTTATTTTGTCTTAATGCATCTGCTATTACTTCCAATCAGGTGTGCTGAGGTAATGAGCACTGTAGTGTTTCTGATTCATGAGCACCAGAGTAGGAAACATTCAGAGCTGATTCTACCAGCATAAGCCCATTCACAAAAGGGTCAGATGACTCCATTTTTTATGACACCTTGCTACAGGTACAGACTTTTTCTGTAACTATCCTGTGTCAGCCTAAGTAATCTGAAGCCATCATTCAGAAATCAAGGTTTCATGTTAGTGTAAATAGCTAAAGTGCATTTCCACTTCAGTAGCACTGACATCCTGAATGGCTTTAATCTATCATTTAACATCAAGGGTGCAGTAAGGCTTTCCCACAAATTCTATGGGAAGACATATTCTTTTTCATGGAAAAAATCTGGAAGAAACTTTTTCAGCTTGGCCCTGGAGTTTTGGGTGGATTTTTTTGTTGTTTGTTTGTTGGGGGTGGGGGTGGGGTTAGGTGGGGTTTTTTTGTTGAGGGGTTATTTGTTTTTTGGTTGGTTGTTGGGGTTTTGGGTTTTTTTTGGTTTTTTTTTTTCCTGTGGTTATATCCTTTTGCCTCTGAGAACTGCAGCAGTTGAGTATATTTGAGTATTCACCCTATCCTTTGCCTCCTAAGTCTGGCAGAATGGCTACATGATTAATTTTAACCCCATTTTGAAAATAAACAAGCTATGAAAGCCAGAAGTCTTCTACAGTGACATTGCAATATAGCTAAAAGTATAGGTATCATTTGATTCTATTTATGACACATTAAAGCCAACTTTGAATGAAATCCATATATATACACAGTTATAAATTTTACTCAGCAATATAAATTACTCTTGCCACATTTTTGTTCTAGATATGATGCCTACAATGAGGTACTATTGAATCCTATTCAGCACTGAATTACTTATTTTCAAAATTCTTGCTTTTAGAGAAGGTATTCCCAGAATAAGCAGCTTAGATCAGTAAGGTACAGTAAGGAACCTAAATTACAAATAATGTATTTTCTTTACTAGGGAGTTAACAGCTAAGCAGAAACTCAAATACAAAGATGGCCAGGGCAATAATAGTTTGAGAAGTGGGGTTTTCTTTGGTGGTGGTAATTTTTTTTTGTTTGCCTGAAGTTGGAGTTTTTTTCCTTCTTGTTTTGCTGATGGTGCTTTCTGTAAATTGCTTTTTGGTATGAAAATTTGCCTATTTTTTGTAAGATGATTGCAGGCTCTATAACTATACATCTCTCCAGAGCCTGTTGGCTGCAGTTATGCCTTGCTTTGGTTTTAAATAACATTCGAGAAAGTAAAGTGTCTGGTTGAGAAATTATCTTAAACATTGGATCTTCACTTTGTCAGGCTCCAGCAGTGAACACTGCAGAACAGCTGCATGTTGCAAAATGCAGATAATGCAGAAATCAAATGCATTTTGTCCTATTCTGCTGTAATCCTATTAAGAGCAAACAGCAGGGCAAAAGAAAAATGTAGGTTGCATTATACCAGATGCCTTTGTCCCCTGCTCTAGGACTGTAATTTTATAATGTATCTCATATCAATTTAATAAAAGAAATAATTTTTTCTGTCTGGATATTAAACAGTTTTAGCGCTCCAAACCAATATTTAAATTTTCTTAGTAGTACCACAATTTTCTGGATAGAAGAAAAATCTAACCCAGCTTTTCAGGATTGTTAATGAAGTTCTGTCATTCTATCAAGTGAAGAGGAATCCTCTAAGTGCAGGTGTTAGCTCAGTGCTGGGACTAGCTGGTGTTGTACACAAACTCCTTTCTCCTGTGAGCTGGTTAGCTAACGTTGTTAATGAATGGCTTTTTCTGTGAATCCAGAAGATGGTGAGTGACTGGGAGTTTAAACTTGCTCTAAACTTTGTGCTTCTGCAGACAAATCACACCATAATGCTGCTTGCTACTTGATATCAAAAGAGGTGAGCTCAAAGATAAATATTAGTGAACTGCACTGCTTTTCCCCACTGCATCTTTGAAATGCCTACAGCAGATAGTAACAGCTGGAGGATGGGAGCCAGCAACACTTAGAGGACAAAGATTTGGAAGCCAATCAGGGGCATAAAACTGGAAATTCCAGCTTCAAAAAAACTGCCCTTAGATCCATACATATCTGAGGGTATTTCACTATTACATTGAAACTGAGGAGCACATATAATTACTGGAATTGGGACTTTTGTCCTCCCTGAGCTCCAGAGGCAGAAACCTGCATCTAATAGGGTGACAGGCCATCTGCTTTGGGGATCCAGCTGGAAGGGGAAAGGAAGCATTCCTCTTGCACCTGCTCTTTAATGGCCTCCTGTGCAGAAAATGAAGAGAGAAAAGCAGTTTAGCGTGCTGCTAAGAAAGGGCTAAAAACCATTGAAACCATTTTGATGTGTCAAAAGCTCAACAGATCTCTGCTGCATTTTGTGTCTGAATTTCAGCTGATAGCACTGTGCTCTGAAGTCTTTACATAGCTGGAGCTGGTCTGTCATTTGGAAATTCGCTTGTAATTTAAGACTTACAGGGCAGGGAGGCCTCACAAAAGATTTCATGTGAACAGAGACAGTGAGCACAATGCATCCACCGGCATAACACAATTATCAGAATTTCAGTGACATTTGAAATAGTGGTCTTAGGCACCATCTTGTCACATTTAAGATCTTCTGTCACAGGCATATGTACTCAAAGAACCAAGAAAAGCCATTGGAAAAGTCTTGTTAAATAAAAAACAAACAAAAAAAGAGAGTTGAAACCACTTTTAGGGGGTTATATAATATCACCCCTAATTACAATTAGGAGCAATAGAAAACCGACAGATTAATGTGACAGCACCCTGGAAAGGAAGGAGGCAATGCAGTTGGATCATTGAATCAGTACTTAGTGACTCAAATCCCTTATCATTTAAACTAGTGTGTAAATGTCTACTTTTGTCATCAGAAGGAAATTTCATGGCAATTTCTTTAGTAGCAACTAAAAGCTGGACCATCACTGTCTGTTAGCCGTAACTCACACAGAAACCATATAACAATTTTGTTCAATGATAATGCTAAAAACACTATCCCTTGTCCTGTCAGTGGGTTATACCAAGAAGAACCTCTCTCATCATTCCCTCACATCAGGTATTTGCACACCTTGAGAAGATCTCTATCGAAACTTCTCTTTTCCAGACTGAAAAGTCGTACCTCTCCAGTTTGTTTAAATGTTTTCTATCCCGTTCCTCCTCCGCCATTATGGGTAAATCTTGGTCCAAAACTTTTTTTTCTGGCCTCAGGGACATAGCCATTTTTAATAATAAAGACCTTTTTTTAACTGGGAGGGAATTTTTCTCTCACTGTTAGGTTGATTGAGGCAGAAGTATGTCTGGGGTCTTTACTCTGTCATTGCCAGGAACTCCAAACATGATTTAGGAACTAGGATTACTCTGTTTAACAGGAACTTGCTATAGGCTTATTTCACAAAGAAATAGAAAGAGGAAAATTCCTGATGGAGCTGCCACTGTTTAGTATGGACTATACTGGAACCAGTTTATTCATCCCTTCTGATTTCAGGCAAAGGGAATTTTTAAAGGCATCCAAAACAGCCTGGGGACCTGATCTGCAGCTGGTGATAGCTACAGGCACAAACTATTAGGGAAGGAGTGATGATCAATGCAGGGGGAATTATTAGTGGACAGCTTCCAAAGGAAGCAAGTTAATAAAAATAGGGTCTAATTAAGTCATGCTCCCTGTGTCTTATCTCTGCCTGCATGCCTGATGCAATGGCTTTTACTCACGTAACCTGTCTGGAAAGCACAAAAGAAAAAGAAGTAGTTTCCTGCCCCCGTTGGAAGAAATTAGGTAGGAAAATGGATTAGAGAAAACTCTGCTGGGAATGTGGTTCTTTTATGATTTCTATGGAAAAAAAATGAAATCTGAAATACTTTGTATTAAAACTTTATGGGTATAGAGCTGCTGAAGATATGTGAGACTTTGTACTTTGTGAGCCAGAATATATGAGGCTACCATTCCTCAATTCCTACATGTTCCAGCCAGTTATAATCACCATCTCAAGAAATGATTTCAGTAACTTTTCTAGTGTAATCTGTTTCCTGAGGGAGTGCACATTGAAGCAGTATTCTCCTGAAGATGTCATGAGAAGTTTCTGGAGCTCTTTCTACCACCACTGTCATTCAAAGGCAAAAAAAAATTCAAGCAGTGGGTACTGCTTTTATATGGAAGAGGTAAATGCTGAAATAAATAATGCTTTTGGTAGGTAGAGCCTGGTCTCCCATGAAATTACTGTGAATCTTATGTATTATTCAATAGTAAGGATAATTTAATTTATATATAGATATGGGATAAATTTTCAGATTTTTGACAGTGATAACGTAATTTGTCTTTGAATTTTAAGTATTTCTGCTGGGAGAAAAATAGGTGCCTAATTTTACAGAACTTTTCTTCCTCAACCATTCAGAAAAAAAAATAAAATATGTCCTGTTAACCCTTCTCTTGCATTTATTCTCTTTACATGTGTCTCTATTACAAAAAATTTTAAAAGGACTGCAGGCATAGGTTTGTCAAGCAGGAAAAGAGAAGCTAGAAAAATGGATGTCTGTTCACTGACACAGTGCTTGTTGTCCTCTCCTGTCTCCAAAACATCTCCCCCTAGGAGAAGTATTAAAGAGGCTTTGCTATACTTTCCCCAAAACACTTCAGGTTTTATCTTATGATTCTTTATTTCTATTTGTTCTACTGCATCCATAGTTGAAATACTGTTGAAATTCCCAGAAAAGAAGAAGGAATGCTTTTTCTCTTCAGAAAGTATGTGTTCTGTGAATAAGGTGGCTGACTGGAGAACTTGTTCTTGAATTTTTCATGATCAAAAAGATGTGGAGAATATGAGATTGTGGAAAATATTAAAATATTTTATATGTGTGATTGTTAAGGTCTACTTAACACTACTCTTTTTTAATTAATCAGAAGGGATTATATTTGTTTTGCTCTGAGATGAGACAATGATACACAAGCCTTTCAGCACTCAGTACCAATGGATTGGCCACATAACTAAGGAAATTATTTGGTCATGGAATGTGGGATTTCTGCCAGATCTTTTTTTTTTTTTTTACAAAGAATGCTCAAGAGCGGCTGTCACAGAAAATTTTAAGCATCAGATTAGCTTAGAAGAATAATGTTGAGAGCTAGTGAGCCTAGCAATATCTTGGAGGGAGTTGAAATCTAGAAGAATCACTTCATGGATGGAAAGCAAGATGGCCTATTACTTTGTTATGTGACTAAGAAAAACTTTCCATGGGTGACATGGTCAAACAGCTATCCCAATTTATAGTTTCAGAGCTTCTCATGACTATGTGTAGTTCTAGGGTTTCCCACGAAATACTTAAATACTTTTTTTTTCTTTTAACTGTTCCACTATGGCTTCTGTAATGTGCCACAGCTCCTACAGGGCTGTAGGAAAATGTCTGTACAAGTTCTTCAACAGCAAATTGATGTTTGAAAGATCTTATCTGATGACAAATTTTGACTTCTGACAATCTTTGGATGTGACTTTAGGAAACCCTAACACACATTTATCCCAAGTGTTTGCAAATCAGTCTTAGTTTGTGTTGTTACCTTACAGCAGACTTTCTGTACTGTATCATCATTGAATAGCAGGTTTGGAGACTCTGCTGTTCCATTTTTTATCCAATAGTTAAAAAATCCTCTTAATAGTGGTGTCTTTCTCTCTGCTTCTGTTGTGAGTGAAGTGTGTCACTCCATCCACAGCATCTACCCAGTTTGAGTTCATTTAACTTGAACATAGTCAAGTGGCTTTTGCACAATTGTATTAGTACCCCACTGATGTGTATAAAAGGATTGAGTATTATACTTTCACTTGATTTCTTCCTTGACAAGCATTTCTAAATTACCACTTGTCCTGTTTTTAATCAGATTTGAGTTTCTGTCAGGCTGAGATGTATTCTGTGTTTAATGAAGCAAATTGTTGATTAAGGCATTTGATATCATTAAAATTATTTGGCCCTTATTTTCTATTCTTTTTACCTCTGTTATTAAAGAATTGTGCTGAATCTGGAATGATGAGGCTGACAGTGGGATTGGTAGCAGTCTAACTCTTCAGTGTGTTGTTTATACAGCCTTTATTATACTAATAACAACACACTATTGCACTAGTGCAATCCTTTCTTCTAGGGCATAAGCAGAAGTGATCCATGTATTCCTTTTAGTGTTCTAACTGTCAAACCTTTCAAACTGAAAAAAAAAGGAAAAAAAAGGAAAAAGAAAAAAAGAGTGGTTTTGTTGTAATCAGTCTCCACAAAAATGTATATCTACCTTTCTCATTGTTATGCAAAAGATAAAATAACTAATTTGATACACTTTATCTCAATTAAATGCAGGGTAACTGATTATTTATCAGTGCCATGTCATTCTTGCTTTTGGTAAGGTTATTTCCACCCATCCTACCTTTGCCCATCTGCTAGATTGGAACATTGCATGTCATCCTAAATTTAACTAAAAGTGACTTTCTGGTGTTGTTCCTACTGCAGGAAACTGTAAAGTACTATCCATTTTATGCAGTTATCAAAAAAACTTGACATTAAAAGATTAAAAATCGAAAAAACAACTCTCCAAGCTCCCAGTTTACTGCTAGGTTTGCTATTCTACTTTCAATTGATGTTTCCTAACTTTTTTTTTTGTGGTTTAAAATATTCACTAGGTATATGGAAAAGTTAGACTCCTTCACTTTTTGTTTCGTAGTCTCCTTTTGTGAAACAGTTCTTTTTTTGCATCAGTGATTACCTCCTGCTGTATGCACAGGGAGGAACACTGTCCTACACTTCACTAGACTGTTATAAGGAGCTGTTATTTGCACTTTGTTTGATAGTATCTCATCTCCTTTGCTCTGCTTCCTCTGTGTTTGTTCTAGCATGATCTCGTCTTCTGAGGACAGGTGATAGGGATTTTATTCACCCTCCCACATGAGCTTTTTACAATGACATTAATAGTTCTCCATCCTCACAGTACCAGATCATTCTTGACTTGGTTTTTAGCATTACACTGTGCTGTTGAATCACAGCTATACCATGCTTACCTAATGCCACAGAATACCATTCTCCTTTCTCACTTCCAACTGATAAATTCCAATTCAGAGCAAAAATTCTCAGTATTAAGTGGATGACCTTGAATTTTATTCTTTTAAATAGAATTTTAGAATACACAGCATTAAAGACAGACAATGTTTTCCTTATTTTGAATCTTCTGAGTCTCTGCAATCTGAAGGCTATCACTCAACTTTCCCATATTGCTGGACATCATCAGGAGACTTCCACACCTTGTCCTAGAGTTCCACATTTGGTGGAATTTGTAAGTGACCTCAGGCTCAACTCAGGAGCTCTGCTGATAAACTCTACATACTCAGATTGTATATTTAAGCATACTCATTTTTGTGAAAATGAGTACCGCCCACCATGAGTCAGTCTCTTCTCCATCTGACAGGATTTTATTAATCTCTATCCACTTCAGCTGCACTAATAAAATGTATTACCTGACATCCCATCAGATGATTTGTAGTAATCCAGAGAGATTAGATCAATTGCATCTCATCTGTCTGAAAATTTATATAGCTCTACATGTGAGCAATAAATAAAAGTAAGATTTGTTTAAACAAATGTCCAAATGATAACAAAGAATTGCATATTAATGCAGCTCCTCCAAACCAGAACACACAACTGTTCATGTCTTTTTAAGTCTTTGATGGAAAAAAAAAGGCTCTGCCGCCAAAATCCTTAATTCTTCAATTTGTTGAATATATTGAAGTAGAGCTGAAAGGAGTGAAAAAATAATTCCCCTTCATGGCACATTTTGATGTTTGGAAAACTGTTCTCGCTCTGGCTTAGATCAAAATGCAGGAATGCTCACATTTTCTTGGAAATAGTATGGAGTTTTGGCGCTAGGAACATCCACCTGTCTGCCTGTCCTTCTGCTCCTGGAAGACCCAGAGCTTGTGGTCATGGCAGCCAGCAGGTGCTTTATTGAGGAAACACAGAGATGAGCTGGCAGGACACCAAGAAAAGTTTCCAAGCTTGTCTGGTGGCAGATTTCTAATGGGATTTCATCAAAATTGGACTATTTTAGTAAAAAAAAATTGCATTCTAAGGAAGTAAAAAAATTGCAAAAATAAAATATTTTCTCTGAATTTTCTGATCAGCTTTAATGTTAATTATTCTTGCTATGGAAGAAAGCAGATAATCCCACCTCTGCATGACATAGATTGCAAAATATTCACTGTATTGTTGTGGCTATCACAGACCTTTCTCATGGGAACTTTTCTCTTTTCTTCCTGGGTTTTATAAACAAAGATAAAGTTTGGATGTTATTAAAAACAGTTACTCGGATGTGGACAGTTCAGGCCTGGCCAGTCAGGCCTAAGGGGAGGCTTCGAACTGACCAATCCGGGTGACCTCTGAAAAATCTATATAAGTTGGAATTAAATAATAAGAGCTCTCTTTTTTAATGCCACACTGAAAATCCGGGTCTGCTTTCTCTGCTAGCGGCTCAACAACGACATATTGAGAATTGCTTTAACACACTTCTGTTGTGTCCTTTTGGAGTCTTGAGGGCCCCAGGGACCTACCTGTCCCTGCTCAGCTTCCCTGTGGTTTCACCCCCACCCTGCCCACAGCCCAGGACCCATGTCAGTCCCCAGGGCCATCAGTCCCTGTCTCATCCGTGCTGAAGCAGGGATGGTCTCCTGCTCCCCACAGCCTTGCCCAGCCCAGATATGGGGACACATGACAAAACACCTCCTCTGCTTCCAGGTGAAGTTGATGCCTGATTGATGCTTTGATGAGATATCACTTTTAACCTGCCTGGTTTTCATAGCCCTTTCTGCTGTTGTGAGTATACTGAGGTCTCAGAGCTGGCAGCAAGTCTTGGATGCTTAGTAAGGTCCATGTTTATTAGACCTCTGACTGTAGGCAAGAAGGAAATGGGTTTGGAGAAGCAAAGTGCCTGCCAGGGTCACAAGAAGAAGCCACTAGGTCCTCACAAAATTCAAGCTTTTCTCACAAATAACAGACTTAAAACACATTTTAGATTGTAACATGCTCTGGATTTATGTGGTTTGATGTAAATGAATTAATTTGGTTTGGAAGTGTGGTCATAAGGCAAAATTGAGGGCATAAAGTACTTACACTGCAGCTCCATGAATATTTTATATTTTGATAAACCTAAGGAATTACCCAGGATTTAACCATATCAAAATTATTTCTCATTACTAGCTGGTCTAAAGCCATAGTTGGCAATGAACTAGGATTATTAACTCCATGTAAGTGTCTGGAATAAAGTCTACTTGCAAATTTGAGAAGAACTATAAATATATATTTATATTCATATATTATATTAATATATTCATATATTAATATATTAATATATTAATATATTATGTGCTGTGTTTAGAAGAACTTCATGTATAGAGTTTATCTATCTAAAATTAGTAATCTAGGTAGTTTATTTATAAAATGAAAATATTTTTTCTTCAGTTCATATCACTTTCCCAGTTCAATTCAATGTGATAAATTTATGGGCTGGAACACTGGGATGAGGAGGAAAACAGAAATTTTAGTGTTGAAAACCAGGCGAGAATATGGGACAAGAATGTGAGTATTTAAGCTGCAATTTCCTGCAGAAAGGACATAATCTGATGAATAACTAAGTAGGTTAAATGTAGCTTTCTTTTTTTCTTATGTTTACAAACCTTTCTAAATGTGTTACCTATTTCTATTTGCCTTTAAATTAAGCTGATGGTGACTCAAAAGTACATCTCTAATACAGAAGACAATCTGCTCCTTTTCTGTAGTTGCTCCTTTAGCTGAAGTTTTAGAATATTCACACCCAGCTTGGATCTCAAGTGTATTTCTTTGTAGTAACACAAAAATTGTGCTTTTAAGATGGCAGGAATCAGTTTGAGAATATAAGAAACCAAGATGAAGAAAATATTACAGTTATTTAGGAAACACACATTAACAATTATAGCCCAGAATGTAAAGTTTTTAAACTGAAACTTGCAAGCAAAACAGTATTCAGGGCATTGCCTCAGCTTCAAATCAAATTTACATTTCAGGATATAGACATTTTCTTGTGCAAATAATTTCAAATGCATAGTTACTAAAATATTATTTATCCTACCTAATAAATGTGGTATTTAAAGCTTATGCTCCAAGGCACAAACAAGACATCAAGCCACAGGAGGTATGAAGAAATGTGTCCTATCAGCAGTTTATCCTGTGTTTGTCTGTGCTGGAACTTCTTGGTCCTTTTTAAATCATCTGGTGCTACCCACAGTGAGACAGGGTACCCAGTTAGACAGGCTGATGGTCTGATCCAACCTGTCACGTTCTGTGGAGCTAAGTCACAAATGGAGGTGGCTTTATCTTTTAGATAACAATGGCAATTACATGCTTGTTAGTACATCTTGACCTAGTTTTTCCCTTGAATTATGCAGAAGGTGACAACTAAAGCTAATCTATGACAACTATTGTTAAAGCACAACTATTGTGGAGTTTTAGAATCACTTAAGAGCAAACAGTTTTGTTTCTGCTGTCTCCAAATCTCTTTGTAAGCCTCTATACATGTGTAAATTCTCTTTTGTCTTTGTATCTCCCAAAGTATGGCAACACTAATGGCATTTGGGTTCTTTATATTATCACAGAATATATAATGACTGTTTATTGCTCTGTCTGTCTCTCTAATGTATTTATAAACTGAAACAACTGCTGAATTGGGAGTTATACTGCATCTTAGAAATTGTGACATCGAATGAACTAAAGCATGGTATTCTTTCTTTTTCTGCTATTCTTTCTTCTAATACCTGTTCTTTTAAAAATATTTTTATTCCTCATTCCAGAATATATCCCTTCGCTTGGGTTTTCTTAGCTAAGAAAAAAGTGAATGAAGACTTCAGGAATTGGCTTCCCGGTATTAATTCCTAGCAGGACTGTGAGGTCTGAAACATTTCTTGAACCAACCTTGCTGTGCATTTATTCAGTCTTTTTTGATCAGCTGGTGTGACCTGCAGAGATGCTATGTTACTCCAGTGATTTGTTGTCTTTGCACTCCTGAAACAGAAGGAAGTCAATAATATTAAATAAACTTCTAGTGTTCACCTCCTGTAGATTTTGAGTGCTTCCTGTCTTCATGAAATATATTTTTCTTAAAAAGTAAGCTCCCCTGGCTCTAAACTGTGATGTTTTATGTCTTGAAAAGTCCTGGATACATTTATTTGTCTCAAACAAAATACAGCTTGGCAATGGATTAAGTGGCTAACCCTGCAGTGCATGGAGAGAGGCAGGCACCAGGAAGCACCAGACCAGAGCACTGGCACAGAGCTGCCCAAGGAGCCTGCTGGGGATTGCAGAGGAGGCAACTTGCATTTGCTCCTCTGTTGACTTCAGTACCCAGCTGGGATTGAATGAAGATATTTACATTATTCTGCAGTCCTTAGCCTGGTCACTAGAGTTCTTCTGTGAGACAGGGACAGCTAGGGCATTTCTTTATTTCAATAAAAGCTACTAGTGAAGATGATATTTGAGTGGGATAAGTTTAGCCCTTTTTGGAGGTGAGAGGCCTGGCTTCAAAGCCTTCTTTTGCTCAAGGAGGTGTACTTCACAATTAACTGAAGTTTCTCTAACCACCAGCTGTTCTGGGTTGACCTTCCTTTAAAACTTCTTTCATTTTGCTAAAAACAATAAAAGATTCATTGCCTCAGAGACATGGATAAAGGACGAATGCCTGGATCACAGAGAAGTACCTAGTGAACTCAGGGAGAAGAAAGGACAACAGAACTGCCAAATCAAAGTCATAAAAATCAGAATCTTAGAGCTCTGTCTGCATTAGCATTTTGGTTTTGGGTGGCAATGCAATACTGAGAAAAATCCCTTGATTTGCCCTAAGACTGGTTTTGTCCACAAAAAGGTTTAGGTACACAAAAATGAGACTCCTTTCAGGGATAAGGACATTAGAAACTTTGCTTCAGGTGCTCACCAAATGCAGTCTAGCCTCTAATGGAAAATAATGTTCCCAAGCAAAGACTGCTTCTTCCAGCAGATTGAAATCACATGTGGTGAGAGGGGTGCAGGTCCAGGAAAAACACTAGCTTGAATTAACCCCCCAAATTGCATTTATTACATGTGTAGAATTCTCAGCAACTGCTTTGATCTTCTTCTGCTCCTCTTGTGCTGAAGTTTGGATCAGGACAGAAATAAATTCAGATGATATTGAACCATAAATTAAAAGTTAGATTTTTGAAATAATGGAAGAAAGAATTCAGCCATGGAAATGGATGCAGCCTAGACACCCCTAATATAAGACTAATTTTAATGAAATATGCAGAAAACATTTGTTGAGACAGAAGCTATTGAACTGAGAGGTGGCTGGAAACAAGAAAAGTTTTAAGTATCAACTCATCTTAATGCAATTTTCTTTGGTTTAGTTGGTTATTGAACTAACAGCCCTGAATACAAGATAACACATAGCTTTTCATTGAAGATATATAGGCTACATGTATTATGTTCCAGCTATTGAAAATATTGCTAATGGGATTTCTGAAGGCCTTCTGATCATTCCTTTTGATACGTATAATGTCATTTGGGGAAAATACACTTATGTATTTTCAAAATGCCTGAATGGCCACTTGTAAATTGTTTCTGTTGTTAAATGTAGTTCTGTATTCACGTGAAAATGAATTATTTAATAGGATATATTTCAGTAAAATTGCTATTTTTCTTTAACAATTGCTGTTTTACCTTTTTAGATAGTCTCTTGAGAAAAAAAAAATCTGGCAATTTAAAATAACACAGAAAAGTAGATCATGGACTAAACCCTATCAGTTGTTAAACAGAACTGGTTTTCAGTTATTCTGAAATGGAAGTCCATCTACTGATAAAAACAATAGTGTTAGAAGTATTGTATTGTATATTGTGTTTTAGAACACTCTAAATCAGATAGTGTAATCTAAAATTGCATCTCTAATCATCTGCTTTATCTTCTACTTATGTCATGGTTTCAGCAGTTAACAAGAGAGGAAATACATAAAGTAGAAACAATGCCTAGAAATTCGCAGTTTCTTGGTAATCTGGATTAATTATTATGGCATACAGACAATTCAAATATCTGATAATCTCAGAGAATAACACATTTAGTTGATAAAGGCTTTGGAAGAGGTGTGTTCAGCAACACAATGTAGCAATATTTCCAGGATGATTAGAGACTTGACAGAGGATTGCAGAGGCTTGGATTAACAATATTTTCAGACAAAACCAACCAGTTTAGTCCAATAAGGAGAACTGCAGCTTCCTATTTGAAATACAGTCCTAGCTCTCAAAGGAATGCACATTAAATCCTAGGAGAGGAATTGCCACCAGCTAGCCATGTCACTAAGGAGAAAATGTCGTGAATACTTGGATGCTGTTTTAGAAATCTTTCATGTGTGATCAAATCAGGCCACGGCTGCTAGTAAGCCACACAGCATCCAGACATGAAGTGTCAGATACTTTGGATCAGAGAATAATATGCCAAACAATTCAGATGCACATCATATCACCCTATTTCAATCTAAACTTCCATGAGCTTAAAGAAGATTTAAATAAATAGGAAAGTTTTCCTTCTGTGACAGCAGCTGAACAGTACAATAACTTTTTTTTTCCCCCTGTGTTAGTAACAAATTACCTTTTGCATCATGGTGATATTTGAAAGCCAAATCTCTCTGTGTTAGGTAATAGTTCTACCATTCAGTGAAATCACTTCTTTTTGAAGATCTTACAATGTAAACGTACAAGCAGAGCTGACACATAAAACAAAAGGTGGGGAAGGACAAGAGAAGAAGAGACACAGGACAGTAATAGCATACAATTCAAAGTCACTCTGTTATAAAGAAATAAACTCATGCTTCTTGTACCTCTGGTTGGGCTAGGACATAATCGATAAGGAAAGACATTTCTAGGTAGCAGGGCTACTGTTCAGATTGCAAGATACTGGCCCAGTTTCAGAATTCAAGAATCATCATACTGTGTATGGGTTTTTTTCCTGTAGGATTTTCCTTTAAGAAATCTATGGTTGACATAGAAATAAAATCTTAGCATGTTGTAAAATCTGGCTAGTTAGCTGATTTGGGTTAGTGTTCAGCAGCTTTTCTCTTAAAAAGAACATGTGGTTTGAATAAGTCTCAGATAGACCTAGCAGAGGAATCTGGGGTATTGTTAGTTAGGAATTTGCATTACAAGTGGGCTATTGAGAAATGACAGGATACAGGAGGTGTCTCTGTTAAAGGTAATGTAAAGACTAGTATGCATTGTGAAAATCTGCAAGTTCAATTTTGGAAACAAAGAGGTCTGGAAAATTTTTCTTCATGATTAGCTAAAATTAATCTTGGTATATGAAAATTTATTAGGTCATCCATTCTTATAAGATTCAATGCACTTTAGGTGCTTAGTGGAACTGGATAATCCAAGCCATTTACACATAAATTTTATATATATATATAAATGAGATTAATATATATATTCCCTCAGATAAACCATTTCTTGAAAATTTCTCACACTGGTTTATACTTTTTAATCTGAGATGAGTGAGGCTGGTTTGACTGAGAATACTGCTTCTCTTCTCCTATGTTAATTACCTTGACTGCCTAGTATGCACTGGTTTTCCTGCCTCTGAAGCCCTCCAGCCAGCTACAGGAAAAGAGTAAGCACAAAATCTGCACTACAATGTGGTGTGCTTGAATGTTAAATAATAAGCCTATGAATTAATTTGGATTTGGTAACTTCACATTTATTGGAACTCAAGTTACCAAGATCCCTTTACCTGTTGTCCTGGTCATCAAGAAACTGAGGACTCCTTCCCAGTGGAGAACCCTGATCTCTTTAGACTTTTAGACTATTTTAGCATCCATGGGTACATCATTACAAAGAACCTAACCTGTATTTTCTCAGTGTCACTCTTCAATAAGGGTTTCTGATCACACCCACATCACCACCTCTCTCTTTACAAATGTCATACTGTCATGTTGCTTTTCTTAGCCTCTAGAAAAGATTAGTCTCTTATGAAGATTAGACCCTTCTAAAGTTACCAGCTAATGGCCTAATCTTTAAAAATAAACAATTTTGGAACGAAATTCTGTCTTTACACTGCCTTATGTACATTTTTGTCCTGTCTTACGGATGTATATCTCGAGCACCAAATACAAAAAGGGACATAAACCCTCAGCATATCATCTCTATTCCTTAATTCTGGGAATGGTTTATCTTGACTTTAGTTCCCAAAATGTTCCAGTGAGAAAAATTCCAAACAGACTAGTTCAATAATTGCTTTTTTACACTTGTTTCTTTCAAAACCTTTCACTGAGTTTTATATCAGTATAAATATTTTTATTCACTCAGAATTTTTCTTTTTCCCAGAAATAACTACTTTAAAAAGTCACAATTTCTAATCCTAGGGAATATATGCAAAAGAATGAATTAGTGGCTTTGCACAAGTAGTAGTTATGCTGGTATTATCTAACTTATTTTCTTTCTGACTTTTTTGCCTTAGTAATGTTCTTCTAATATAGATTTTTTTTTTGTGTGTGTAATATATTTTATTATTTCTTCTTCCTTTCCCTAATATTTATTCAGCTGCAGTCTGCAAACTGGCTTTGTGTGCTTTTGTGTCTTTAAATATTTGCTCTTATAGGAAGACTCCTACATGTACATTTCTGGTGATGATTCTAATGAGGTACCCCAGCCCTTAGGGCACAGTTCTGTCAGCAGGTGCTCCATACAAAGCAATGTTCAAGCTTGCAGGTTATTTTCACAATAGTGTAATTTTCTGGAATGATTCAGCCTGCAGTGGGGGAAATGCTGGCAGAGGGCCCAGAGAACTTAAGCATTTCTTTTTCTTCAGAACTAATATTTACAAGTTAAATACCACATGCTTTATAATATAAATAAAAAGTTAACATTACCAATACTGGTGGCATTATACTGGCAGTATTTTTCTGGTGGTCAATTTTCCCCATTAAAAAAAAAAACACAAAAAAACTCAACAACAAAAGCCAACTCCTTACCACCAAAAATTCAAGTTGTTATTAGACTTGTGATTACAAAACCAAAGATGTTTAACATCAATTTTAAGCTAGCTAGATTTGCTAGCAGGTCTCTCTTTTAACTCTATTTTTTAGTTACAAAACAAGAAATAAAGCTGACATAATTTACTCTTTTGACTTACATGATGGCACAGTGGCCACCCATTAAACAAAGGCCCCTTTATGTCCTTGTGGCAACACATACACTATGTAAAAACACCATGTATTACATGTACGTCATAATTTTTTTTGCTTTTGATGAGAAGTTCTTGAAATACTGTAAGAAGGAAACACATTATTAATTTATTTGATATTAAAAATCCTTCATGATTATGGTATTGTTTGCAAAATAGAGTATGAATTTAAAACCTATAATTAGAGACTTTGAATATTAAACAGAAGTTTAAAGAGAATGCTATATATCCTCTTTCCAAACTTCCCTATTACAAATTCATGTTTATACTATGAGAGATTGCAAAATTTTAGTTAAAAAAAAAAAAGAAAAAAAATCAAAGAAAAATAGCCATGTTTAAAAAGACAGTATGCCAAACACAATTTTAGTCAAAATTAAGCAACCTTTCTTTAATCAATATTTTTTAAAATTTTTGCAAGTTTTCTTACAGAAAGCTACAACCATCTAAAATTTACAGCTGAGATCACAAATTTTTGTCATCTCTGTATGCTGGTCCTTAGAATAATTGCAGCCCTGAGTCCAAAAATGAATTCTGTAAATGATCTTTGCTGGAAAGTGTTTTTAAATGATCTTGCGGCAGTTAAGTGTATCAATCATCAACCTACTTTTTGACAGTGTTCTTCCTGGTAAAATCAATATTAAGTCATACAGGTAGTACACTGTGAGAGATTTCCATTTCGTTTTGTATCAACTGCCAGGAGTTACTGCCAGGGAGCAGCTGCAGTGCTGCCCTGTGAGGACAGGGGAGCCAGGATACAGGAGCTGGAGGCGATGCTGGGGAGGCAGACAGGACTGGGGAGACCACTGATCACAGAACACTTCATGTTGGAAGTGTTCCACACTTCAAAGGCCTTCTAGTCCAACCCCTCGGCAATAAGCAGGGTCATCTTCAACTAGATCAGGCTGCTCAGAGCACTCTCCAACCTGACCTTGAATATTTTCAGGGATGGGGCATCTATAACACCTCTGGGCAGCCCTAAATCTAGTGTCAGTTAACCTTCTGTTAGTTTAGAAACATTACTGCTTGTCCTGTCACAAAAGGCCTTGCTATAACTTTTTTTTTTTGCAGAAATGTAGAAAGTGGTTTTTCCTATGTGATAAAGACTCCCTCACTTTTGTTTTGACATCAGCTGCATTCCAGTCACCTCAGTGAGGAGCTGAATTCAAGATGGCATAGCCATGGTGGTATTGAAGGGAAAATGGTGTCCTGACAGCGAGTCAGGTGTGTGCAGGTTATTCTACCAAAGAGAATATGCTCCAGGGGCCACAGGGGAGGGAAGGGCAGACCTGAGAGTGTCAGTCAGACTGAGATGTGAGGGCATTCACCCTGTCAAGGAGTTACTGACACTTCTCATGGGGCTACATTAAGTCTGTGGTTGAACAAAAACATACTTCCCTTATACTTCAAAATTTCCTTATACCTAAAAGATCCAACAGAAGACCTGATAATAAAAGAGCACACAATGAATGAAAAACAGCAGATGGTCAACTGGATTAAAAATTTGAACCAACAAGGCTAAATATTTGAAACTGGGTGATAAATATCTCCATTGACAAAGTAAAAGTCAATTGGTTAGAGTAATTTATCATAAAAGGGGGACATTGATGATGAATGTTATCAAAATGGAAAGTTTCAGACAAGTTGGAATAGGATATTCCCAATAGGTTAAATATAAATTCTTTATTATGACTTCTCATTTAGTAGACAAGATCTTTTACTGGTTCATTTGAAGAGGGTCATTTAAAGTAAGTAAATGTATGTTTGGAGAGGCCAGATGAGAACCTGATCCACTGGGTTTTTTTTTCCATTGTATGTATTCAGGAGACTTAGCCAGATAAAGATATCTAGACAATATAGTAATAGATACAATTGCTATTTACTGCTATTGACTTACATTGCAGAGTGTCTGTACTTGATTCTTGAATTAATCATGTTTTTACACGTCTTTCACGAGATATTTTAATTTTTTTTAAAATTGTATGTGTTTGTGAAGACCATGTGAATACCTACTATTTATGAAATGCATTTATAACAACTTTTTCAGAAAGCTTTCTTCAAGTTCAAAATTTTCTCTGAAACCATATTTTGCATGAAGAGCAATGGTGATTAAGAATTCTCTTTGAAGTTGAACACTTGTGGAGAAACAAATGAAACATTTTATGCACTTTTCTCTGTGCTTTCAGCTAGCCAAAAGTAAAGAATTTGCAGATGGTTTTGAAGAAGGTGGGAGGGAAGGAATCAGATATTTATCTTATTTAGAAATAAAATTATGCCATAATGGTGAGATTTTAATGATGGATTTTGTTTTGAAATACAACAGAAATAAATATTATTCAGTGGATGAGAACCCCTAGGTTTCAGGAAATTTGATGTGAGACAGTTTGAAATCAACAGCCAAGATAAATAGCTGCTGCTTGGAAATGAAATAGATATTTATCGCAGTGCTTGTCCTGGGGGAGATCAGGGTGCCCTAACCATAAGAACAGAAGCATACCACTCAGTGGCATGGCATATAATTTATTTACACAGAATATGGGATAATGGCTTCTGTGCTCAGATCCCACTTCCAAGGTGTCTGTTCCTCGGAACAAGCACTCTGCAGTCATGCTAACACAACTCCTGGGTTTCTCTTTGCCTTTGGTGCAGCTCAGACACCATAGTGGACCTGAGGAAAGAGGATTCACACCAAACAAATCCTGCCTGGCAGCCCCAGCCTCTGACTGTAGCTGCATTTAAGGCCAGACTGTTAGAAGGAGCCAGGCACCCAGGTACCAAGTGACTCCTGAGAGGCAGCTGTTTTCACTCTTTATTGATGTTTAAAAACAGATCAGCAGAATAAGCTGCAAAAGGCTTTGCTACTGATGTAGCCACAAGCTAATGTCTGCAATTTTCCCCATATCCATCACCAATCTTAATTCATTACCTGTGTTACCATCACCTTCCAGTCTCCTGCCCCAAACCAGTTAAAGAGATCCCAAGCTGCTAATAGCTCATCTGTTTCCTCCTTTCTTCCCTGCACATACCTAAACCACTAGAGCAGGACAGATCAGCCCATGTCTCATGCTCTTGGATGGACATCCCCATGACCTTCATCTGTGCCTCTCTGTTCTGTGAGCAGACACCAGCACCAGCTAACCTGTGAGGGCTGGGCAGTTGTGCTCTAGGTCCCACCTACCTTAGCTGTGCTTTCAGATTGGCTTTATTCTTCCAAAGTAAATATGTGTGTTACCAACGCACTTTTTTCTCCTGAAGACAGAATTCCCTATCAGTTATATGCATAATTAAAAAAGTTATTTAAAGAAAAGACAAACTCCAGTCTCTGACTGTCTAGCAGGTGGTCTAAAGCTGCCTAGCAATTTTCCTGGTACTATTTTTGCATTTATTTTGAAATGGCTTCAGACAAATAAGATCACATTTAGGTACTTTTTGAATTTTGGTTTTGGGTAATGTGTTAGTAGAAGTGGATAAATGGCTTTCAGGCTTCAGGCACAGGAAGAAACATTCTGATTTGTAGCATAGGTAGTCATTATATCTGCTAGGTTTTCTGAGGATTTTTGTGAAAATAATTTCAACTGCAGCCAGCCTGATACTTCATAACAAAACAAGAAGATTGATTTTAGTGATCTGAAAACAGAGGGGTAATTATATTCTCATTTTCATGTTCATGATGTGCACAATTCTCCTATCAACTTTAATGGTCGTTGCAAGTGCAAAAACATATGCAAGAACATAGAGAAAACACCACAAAGCTGTTAGCTTTGAAACTTATTTTCAGATAGCAAATATTATCGCTATAAATCTTAACTTTCACAGCCAGCGAGAGCTGCAGGCTAGACTAGAGAAAAAGACAGGCATGGAACCGTAGCTGTGCATTAAAAGCAACACACTGTACATTGCTGAAATATGTATTGTGATTAAGTTAATATTGAACAGTGAATTTTATAACCTTTCCTGATTTTCTTTTCCCGAGGCAAAAATCAACATTTTTCTAACTGCAGTATCCTTCACAATTCATTTTCTGTAGAGTCAAAAGAGGTGTATTAAACACTCTGGGAAAAAACACACTCTCTGATATGGTGGCAGCAGGGTGCACATGGTTTCATAACAACATTAAAAGCTCATCTTTCCTACTCTCTCTTTCCAGGAGTTGCTGTGGGAAGGGTGACACAGAAGTGAGAGTGCAATCCCTGCGGTCTGTTCTCAGAGAGCTGTGAAAAAAGACAGCGTGGAGGAGTGCAGGGTATACTAAGTAACATCTGTTCCTAAATGGATGCAATAACATCCAACCTGCTTAGCACAAACAGAAACAATTCAAGTTAAATAGGGTAGCAGCAGGACTCTAGGTACAGCGTGTGGAAGTCATGAAAATAAGCAAGTGGATCACTAACATTTGTGACACCAGTCAGCTGCACAAAAAGTCTGGTGCATTCCTGGTGACATGACCATTTATTAAAAACACAGGGAAATGTGGAATACCAGCCATTTGAAAAGATGCAGAAAGAAGCATGTGAAATTGTGATTTACGGTGTGTGTTTATAAGAAGGCTGAAGGGCAGATAAAGTGTTTTCTCTCAAGTTTTGACCCTGAGAGAAAATTTTAAGGGTAAATCTGGACAGTTAAAAACCATGAAAATAAGAGGAGTTCAAAGTTTATAACCAGAGAGCTGGACTGGAATTTGAAGGGGTAATCAGAGAGAACCCCTCTGGGCATGCCATTGCCCATATGCGTGCTCTATGCAAAATCCTCCCTGCAGGAAACATCTCAAACGCATCTTCTGCTTCAGCCTTTAATTGCAAATTTTCATTTTCCCAAACCAAGCTGCTCTAGAGAAAGAAAATATATGATTTTTGTGTCTTCCTGGAGACACTACAGAGACACGTAACATGTTGGATAATTAAATCTTTTTACACCTGTGGAAAAACAGACAGCAAGGACACAAAAGAGAAAATTCACCACTTCTTTTAAGACAGGATAAGACTGCCTCTATCAGAAATTACATGAGGGTTTGGGAGGTAGTTTTATACTTCCCTGCAGGGGGAAATAGTTTTATACTGCTTTTCCACCAAGTACATTAAGCATAAGTCTGGCAGCTTCATCTAGTTTTTCAGTCATTCTTCACTCAGTGCTACACACTGAGCAAAATTTGACTCACTCTACTCTGGTAGTGCTTTTAGTGAGTTGCCATGAAAAACAGCATGGCATTTTAACCTAACAGCATGAGAGCAAATACAGTCATGCATCTCCACTGGAAACAATATAAAATAGGAAGTAGATAATATTACCGATGCTATATGCATGATACTGCCAGAATCCTGTGTCATTAACCAAGTGCTTGTAAACATTACACAATAGAGAATACTAACCCACAGATTTTGCATTTTTAAGGTTTGATTTTGTGGAGCCCCTGTGCCTGGCAGCAAACTCTGCAACATCAAAACTACTAGATGCCAGCTTGTTTTAATTTGCTCTTTGGTTTGCAGCTGGGTATTGCTAAGTGGGTACAGACTATCAGGTTTATTACTTTGGCTCCTTATTTATTTGCTTTATTTGTTTGCACACCCAGGGAATAAACAATTCTGTGTTTGGCTGTCAGTAAATGTTTGGGCTGGAGTGTATGCTGTGACAGTCCTTAGTCTTGATTAATCAAGAGACAAGATCTGATCAAAGAGTGGCTGTAGAAGTAGGGGAATCAGTTTGGTATTAAGAGACTGCATATGAGAATAGGCCTGTTAATGGGGGATGGTTTTCTGTGTGTAAGAGGGGTGGAAAGCTGGCAGGGAAAAGCAAATTACTCAAAACATGTTTTTCAAAAGTTCTTTATAAAACAAAATCCAAAACCAAAATGCTTTATTGTGAAGAGGGAAACTGGGAGAAGTATCCTTAAGCATTGCAGTTAGCATAAAGCGTCTGATCACATTTTGAAATAATATGTTATACCTTTAAATTTTTAAGAACAATTTGGACATGAAAGTCATCTTGAAACTATTTTTGTTCTGAAAAAATACAGGAATCCTTATGGCTAAATGCAGAGAGTAGCTTTCTTTGGGTTTGAGGATAAAAATAGGAGAGAGAGAGAGAAAATAGGAGAACAAACCATATGGAAGTGGCATATCTTTGAATAAATCCTGAGGGGTCACAGTAAAAATTAACCTATATTTGTGAAGTTCTTCTAAGAGGTAACACACTATCTCATTAATGTAAAATTCCATCTGTCTGGAAAGACTGGATTATAATCTGGGTTGACTTGTTGATTAGACAGGAGTGCAGGTGGTGTTCTGCTCAATTCCTTCAGTAGCACAGTTGAATGCTGAAAGGAACAGGAAAACACGTGTTATAAATAAGTGGCTTAAGGACTGGAGCTATCAGTGCAATTTTGATTTTTTTTCTTCATGGGGCAATTTTTATGACATCAGTCCTGATAGGTTCAGATGAGCTTCATCCATCTAGCAAGGGCAAAAGGATTCTAGTCCATGAGTTGGCAGGGCTGATTTACACAGCTGTAAACTAGGATTGAAGGGGGAAAGGGGATGAAAACAGGCTTTCCAGAGAGGAGCCTAAGGGTGGTAAGCCAGAGTTGGGGTTGAACTCAGCAGCCCAGCTGAACAGTGTGTACATGGGTAACAAAACTAGAGGAGCTGGAAGCCTTCGTACAGAAGGAAAGTTATGATGAAATCACCAACACGGAAATGTGGTGGGATCACTTGCATCAAAGGGATCCAGGAAGGATGGACATACTTCAAGAAAGAAATCTTGAAGGCACAGGAACAGACAGTCCCTATGTGTGGGAAGATGAGCGGGTGGGGAAAATGACCAGCCTGGATGAGCAAGGAGCTTTTGAAGGAGCTCAGGAAAAAAAAAGAGGATGTGTCATCTTTGGAAAGAGGTGCAGACAACTCAGAAAATGTTTAAGGATGTTGTTAGGTCATCCAGAAGGGAAATTAAAGAGGCAAAAGCTCAATTAGAACTTACCTGGCCACTTCTGTAGGATAATAAAGGATAACAAAAAATGTTTTTATAAATACATTAGTAGCAAAAGGAAGGGCAAGGAAACCCTCTGTTCTTTGTTGGATGTGTGTGTGGGGGGGAACATAGTTACCGAAGATGAAGAAAAGACAGAGGTACTTAACACCTTCTTTGCCTCAGTTTTCAACAAGGAGACAGGTCATCCTCAGGACAATTGGCCTCCTGATCTGGTAGATGGGGACAGGGAGCTGAATATGCTCTGTAATCCCTGTAGTCCAAGAGGAAGTAGTTAGAGACCTGCTGAGCCACTTAGATGCTCACAAATCTATGGGACAGATGGGATCCATCCTAGGGTGATGAGGAGGCTGGCAGATGAGCTTGTTAAGCCTCTCTCCATCATTTACCATCAGTCCTGGCTCAGTGGAGAGGTCCCAGATGACTGGAAGCTGGCCAATGTGATGCCCATCCACAAGAAGGGTGAAAAGAGGATTCTGGAAACTACAGGCCTGTCAGCCTGACCTCGGTGCCTAGCAAGGTTATGAACAAATCATCTTGAGTGCCCTCACATAGCAACTACAGGACAGCCTGGGGATCAGACCCAGCCGGGATGGATTTAGGAGAGACAGGTCCTGCCTAACCAACCTGATCTCCTTTTATGACCAGGTAACTGCCTGGGTGTTGCAGGGAGGGCTGTGGATGTGTCTACCTGGACTTCAGCAAAGCCTTTGACACTGTCCCCACAGCATACTCCTGGGAATGCCAGCAGCTCACAGCTTGGACAGGTGCACTCTTTGATGGGTTAAGAACTGGGTGAATAGCTGGGCGCAGAGTGGTGGTGAATGGAGTTACATCCAGCTGGGCACCAGTCACCAGCAATGTTCCCCAGGAATCAGTGCTGGGCCTGGTCCTGTTTAATATCTCGTTGATGATCTGGATGAGGGGATTGAGTCAATTATTAGCAAATTTGCAGATGACACCAAAAGGGGAGTGAGTGTTCATCTGACAGAGGGTAGGAGGGCTTGCAGAGGAACTTGGACAAGATGGATAGATGGGCTGAATCCTACAAGATGAGGTTTAACAAGACTGAGTGCCGAGTCCTGCATTTTAGCCACAATAATCCCCTGCAAGGCTGTAGGCTGGAGACAGTGTGGCTGGACAGCCCCAGACGGAAAGGGACCTGGGGGTACTGATTGACAGCAGACTGAACATGAGCCAACAATGTGCCCAGGTGGCCAAGAAGGCCAATGGCATCCTGGCCTGGACCAGGAATATTGTGGCCAGCAGGACTAAGGAAGTGATTCTTCCCCTGTACACGGCCCTGGTTTGGCCACACCTTGAATGCTGTGTCCAGTTCTGAGCCTCTCAATTTAGGATGGATGTTGAGATGCTGGAGTGTGTCCAGAGAAGGGCAACAAAACTTGTGAAGGTTCAGGACTACAGGTCCTGTGAGAAGTATCTGAGGGAGCTGGGGGTGTTAAGTCTGGAGAAAAGGAGGCTCAGGGGTGACCTTACCACTCTCCACAACCACCAGAAAAGAGACTGCAGCCAGGTGAGGGTCAGTCTCTTCTCCCAGACAACCAGAGACAGGACAAGGGGGTACCGTCTTAAGCTGTGCCAGGGAAAGCCTAAGCTGGACATTAGGAAGAATTTTTTCACAGAAAGGGAGATTGGGCATTGGAATGGTCTGCCTAGGGAGGTGGTGGAGTCCCTGGAGATGTTTAAGAAAAGGCTAAATATGGCACTTAGTGCCACAGTCTACTTGACATGGTGGTGTTACATCATAAGTTGGACTGATGCTCTCAAAGATCTTATCCAATGTAGTTAATTCTGTGATTCTATAAACCAAATTACTCTGCCACTGCTCATGGTATATACAACAACATTGAAACTTGTTCTGAAAGTGATTCACAGTCAGTTCCAGGCCTTCTCAAATATAGAGGATTAAAGTCTGAACTCTGTTGTTAAGGTTTTCTCAAAACAAGTAGAGTAGGCTTCATCTTGCATTGTTTTCAAATTCCACAGCATAGATAGTTAGATCTGAGCAAAGTTCACCTCCTTTTATAGAGAGTGCAGAGAGAGAATTACAGCTCCTCTCACCCTGTGATAAAACCATTAAATGATTAAGTGAACTGTTAAAAAAATCACTTCTTCTTCCCAAGTTCCTTACAGCCTTAATTGTCAGGTGTATACATTTATGTTCTATTCATAAGAATTCTGTTTAATGAATTCTTCTGCGACATGTCTGAGATTTCTCCAAGCAGTGTCCATCTGCTCCATGTTCTAGACAGCATCAGGAGTAGCCACAGTCCATGACTGATGTGGTGAGGGGCAACTGAGCCTCACTGGCCAGCAGAGGTGGAGGCACATTAACTGACTTGGCTGAGCACACCATTATCAACATTGCCCAGCTGACCCTGGTAGACCCAGAATAGACCCAAATTTCTAGGACAAAGCATTATGTCTTTAAATATTTTGTAAATCTGCTACTGATTATCACCAGAGATCATGTTTAAGGAGACTCCAAGCTCCAACTGGTTTAGAGGTGATTAGGCCTTGTCTTTTGCATATTTTCAATAAGCATTGTCATTCTGAACCCAGCAGGAGCCTCATATTAAGTTTGCTTAAGGAGTGAAAAAAAAATTAACATCTACAGTGTTAGCACTAACCCCCTCCATCTTCAAATGTTGTTACAGCAGTACATTTCTCAACTTTAGTCACTGGCCTGGCAACAACACTGTGATATGAATGACAAATTTTCTTATCTGTGTAACAAGAATTACTTTTTCATCAATAAATCCTTTGGGTTCAATAGAAGGATAAATTTTATTGATGCTCTTTATAACTGTACACAGTTTGGAAGTGGAAGCTGGTCTCTGGAATTCCTCTGGCTTCACCTCCAAAGAGGTCATGCTGTTACACTTGTTAGCTTTCTTTCCAGCTCTTAAATTGTTTCCCCTCTGTATAGCACTGTATTAAAGGATGCTGAAAGGAAATCCCACAGGTTAGGACAAATAAAAGCATTCTTTGGAAGGTAACAAGGATGGCAAGGATTCTTCAAACTTGCCTGAAGAATGGAGAGCTGGGATAAGCTCATCAACAAAACCCTTGGCAACATGGTCATGTGTAGTAGCTGATGGGAAGAGACCAAAGCAAACTGCTGCTGTAGAAGAGAATAGGCTGAACACAGAGGCAGCAAGAAAATTTGCTTGCTGCTAATGATGTAGATAATGTGTTATAATAAAGAAAAATGAAGGACGCAGGAGAACAAAAGGCTGGTTGACAAATACTATACAGTCGTTTTATCAGGGACCAGTAAGGTGAAATCAGAGATCCTGGACTGGAGGTTTCAGGAGCAGTTTAGAAAAAGTTTTTCAAGTCATTATTATCACCAGAAAAGCAAATTATAGCTTCATTTTTTGCGCTAAATGCTAAGATGCCTCTAAATGCAAAATGTCTTTTTTCTACTGGAAAGTGAAACATCTGATTTGTGAGATACATGTCTTTATTTTACAAATTACTCTGTGAAATAATGATTTAATTAAAAAAAAATCATGGGAATTCTACAAAAAATTGTTACTGTACAGAATTTATTTTAATTTAGAAGTTAACCTTTGATTTTTATGATAACACAAATTATATTAAATGAAACTATGTTTAAATTATGTCGATTATTATATTAAATATTCCTGTACTGTAACACCTACTGAGAAGAAATTAACTGTACTCCCACTGAAACCAGGACACCTATTTTGACAGGTGTGATCATTGATCAATTTTCATAGATTCATTAACTGTTCTGCTGCCTTACTATCATTATAAATAGACATTTGGTACAATTTTCTGAACAAAATATCCATTTCTGCAAATCAGGCAGATTACATAACTGAAATACAATAATTATCCACCTCTTTCAACAGTAATACAATATTCTATAATATAATTTGAAATGGAAGTCAACTTGTTTTACATTTCAGAATTAAGAAGCTTGAATGAATAGAGGTTAACATTGAGAAGTAACTGAAAGGTAAAGTCAAAGAGCAACATGGAAGAGGTTTTTTGTTTGGTTTTTTTTAAGTGAAAGTGACTATATTTGTAGGATTGTCATACAAACAGACACAGGAGTGCATGGTGTTATGTGAAAAACAGGCATGTTATTTTTGTAGTAAAAAGCAAGTTTTACTTGTTGATGCCAGAAGCTCATCTTCTGAATCATATTTCTAATTCAGCTGCAAAATGCTTGATTGTAAACATTTGAGTGACAAATTAAAGAATTAGCACACTAAAATTGGTCTTGACACATCCCATCTGACATAATTCACAATTCAGTGTGGAAGGAAAACGATCCTTCAATATTACAAATAATAATTAAAAAAATAAAAACAAACCACAAAAAAACCTGAAAAAGGATTGACTTGTAACAAACACAATGGTGTGGTAAAATACAGGAGAGCAGGGAAAATAAGTCATTGTTTAATCCCTGTTGATGAACCAGGTATGGTTAGAACACTGCTGAGTAATGTTGATCCATTTTTTTTAGAGAACTCTTAGAACATTTCACGGACAGATCTGGTCATTGATCAGGTTTCGTAGCCTCAATAGTTATTTCTTTGGCTTACTAACCTTATAAGTAGATACTGGGTACAATTTCCTAAATTATATCTTGCTTGTTGAAAATTAGGCTGATTGCTGAGAAAAATTAATGGTCCAACTATTTTTAAAATAATTTAATAAGTACCTGGAGATACCTATTATATTTTCTTACATTCTTCTCTTAGCAAATCTGATTGACTTTAAAATCTTTATTTCCAGGTCATGTTTTCAAAACCTTGTTTTTCTCTTGTTCTTTCATTTTGTTCCAAATTATGGCATCATTCTTAGTGTAGTATCTAAAGTGGAGCATTGCTTTCCAGCTTAACCCACCTTGCATGGAGCAATGCAAAATAATTGCCTTCCATAAGATAACAATGACACATAATTATGGGTTTTTTTACTTAGCAAAGTGTCCATTGAATTCTTTTTGAGTCATCTAAGGTTTGCCTGCTGCCTGGCACGATATTCTCCTCCTTCCTTGTTTTTCTGTCTTGTTTATAAAGCTTTCCTAAGTTTGTGTCCCTTAGTGTTATTTCTTTCAAGGTTTTGTTTTTCTGTGTTATATTTCTATATGGGTACATATTTTCCGTGAGATTTGGTCTTAGAGACAGGGATGGGTTACATACCAATCTTCTTAGATTTTGTAGCAGTAATGGCATATAATTTTCCCTCTTTTCTCTGTATTGAAATAGTTTGTTCATTTGACTTAATTGTGACATTTGTCAAAACTAAAGCTTTTTCTGAATTTCTTCTTTCCATACCTGGGGTCTGTTCTAGCAATTCTCCATACTAAAATATGCATTTGTTTGAACATTTTTATTGTTCCACTGCTCTCACTTGTTCCCCACCTTAAAATCACAAACTATTGCTCTGTGATCAGTTTTATCCATTGTGGTTTGCTGCATTGTGAGTTAATGCCTTCCTATTCAAAATGTACTGTAAAAGAGCTGCTCTTAATTGTTGCTTCCAAGTTTTTCCTACCTATTTTTTAAAATACATCTTTCTGTGTATTTCTTCCAAAAAGATGATGGAAAAGTATTCCTGGCAATTCACCTGGAAATTCACAAAAACTTGTTTTGGCCCAAAACTTTTTCATTATTTTTTTAATAATTATCTATATCAAGATCATTTTATTTTGTTTTATTTTCAACCACATGCTTTCAGCAGATATTTCTCTCAATTCTTTATAAACATCAAAAGGCCTGAGAGGATAGAAGTTGTTCAACAAATGCTGAAACAAGAAAAAAGCAGGTGGTGTGTAACACTCTTGATTTTTCTTTCAAGTAAAACTTTATTCCTACACTGATTTCAGAGACTTTATCACTTTAGTTCTGACCAAGCCACAGTAGGATTTCTAGAATTATACTCATTTTTCCTGCTTGATCTGTGTACTCAGAGTACACACAGATAATGTTATCTTGCCCAAGACTCTATCTAAATATGCTGCTACTCTACCCCACTTCTGTGAAAAAGGTCTCTCTCTCTCTCTCCTTTGTAACCTACTTTGTTGACTCTTTATTAATTTGTCAATTATCCATTTAATACCACATCTATGTCAGCATAGAATGCTGCTTTCTCTTAATTTCTGTCAGGTATCATACAAAGAAGTAGTTTGGGTTGAAAAGAACTTTTAAAGGTCAGCTAGTCCAAGCTCCATGCAATGAGCAGGGACATCTTCGACTAGATCAGGTTGCTCAGAGCACAGTTCAGTCTGACTGTTACTGTTTCCAGGGATAGGACATCTGCCACCTCCCTGGACAACCTGTTCCAGTGTTTCACCATCCTCCCTGTAAAAAAATTCTTACTTGTATCTAATATAAATATACCCTCTTTTATTTTAAAACCATTACCCTTTGTCCAAATGCAACAGGCCCCGCTAAAAAGTTTATCCCCAACTTTCTTAAACCTTTATGGATACCGGAAGGCTGCTATAAAGGACTTCCCAGAGCCTTCCATTCTCTGGGCTGAACAAACCCTACTCTCTCAGCCTGTCTTCAAAGGTGAGGTGCTCCAGCCCTGTGAGCATTTTCATGGCACTCCTCTTGATCCACTGCAACAGCTCCATGCCTTTCTTGTGCCATGGACCCCAGAGCTGATGCAGCACTGCAGGTGGGGTCTCACCAGACTGGAGCAGAGGGGCAGAATCATCTTCCTCACCCTGCTGTTCACACTGCTTTTGCTTCAGCCCAGGACACAACTGGCTTTCTGTGTAGCAAGTGTACATTGTTGTCTCATGTCCAGCCTCTCATCCACCAGCAACACCAAATCCTTCTTAATCCCTTCATCTCCCAGCCTGTATTGATCCCAGCTAATTGATAAATGCACTGTGACATATTACAGACAAACATGGGAATATTTGTGCTGGTCTGAACTGAGATGATGATCCTCTCTGTACAACTTCTGTGCACACTACTGCACATTTGAGCTGCACTTTAAGCCTATATCTTTTAGAAACCTCTCCCTGGCCCACCTAAACCAGTGCTTGGCGATCTGAAATAAGAGGACAGCTTCAACAAAGGCTTCAGGCACCTTTAGTTGAAGGATAGCTGACTGAGCTCTCTCAAGGTGATGAAGCTTTCCTTATCCTTACCTGGCAGCAGCAGGTACCCTCAAGTTTCTCAGACTTCCCAAACCATTCTAGACCTCGTGCCCAGAAGATCCAGAATCTACTGAAGCAGAAACCAGAGATGGCTGTGCAAACTGCTTTCTCTTAGCTACATTTGTCTGTGAAGGGTATGTACCCTATGTACAGCTCTGGGGAGACCTTATAGCAGCCTTCCAGTATCCATAAGGGACTAACAAGAAAGATAGGGATAAAAATTTTAGCAGGGCCTGTTGCAGCAGGAGAAAGGGTAATGATTTTAAAGTAAAAGAGAGTAAATACTGTGATGTTCTTTCATATTGCAAAGGGTGTACAGCAGATCACTATTTGAAACAATGCAAGCATTTAAAGGTTGTCACTTTTCTCTAATCATTGCAGTTCAGGAAAAATTGTCTTTTGAGATGGCAGGAGAGAATTCAGAAGCCTCAGTTCCAGATCGTCTTCCTGCATTAACAGAACATCTCAGGGAAGATAATAACATAATTCCAGATCAGCTCTTCTTTGTGAATGTGCGAAGGAATTAAGTTGTTTTGGGGTTTTTTTGTTGTTGTTTGTGGTTGGTGGTTTGGGGTTTGGGGTTTTTTTTTGAGAAATATTATCCTCATTTCCAATCCTCTTGTGACATTCTTGGTCAAGTAGCACATCCCTATTCTCACTGTAGAATAGCATCACTTCCAGTAAAGTTTTATGTTTATGGCATTCATGCCACCTACTTCCTGGCTTTAATATTATTAATTCTAAAATAGACAGTCTTTCTCTTCATAGAAACAGCCACATTTTATCAGCCCAGGGATTCATCTGGTCCAATATGTTTGCTCTAACAGTGGCAAGTAGCATATGCTTGAATAAAATGTATAAATAAAAGGAATCTACCAAATATGCTGCCTTTAAGTGCCTTACTGACTTCTGGCAATCAACAGTTTAGGGATTCAAGCTGACTATTCCTAATTGCATTAGAAAGTATATCTCTATCTATATATCTATATCTATATAGATATATATATATCTTTCCTGTCAGTCTACAAATTCCAGTTCAACCATTTTAAATAGTGTAAAAATGGGAGGATCATTCACTGAGGAGCTTTATTTCACATAGTGTGATATCACTTACAAATTAAGTGTAGCCATGTTAATGGCTCTTTCTTTCGTTGCTGTATAATACAACAATAAAAACATAGGCAATAAAACCTCTTGAAGAAAAGATATTTCATAACAAGAAAATAATTATCAATGGGTGTGGCAACTAGATGAAAATAGGATTAAAGAAAAAATGTGCTTTTTTAGTTTTAGATGTATATATTTTTATATGTATACATAGATTAAATACCTTTATAATTGATGTATACTTTATGGTTTCAGCCAGAAATTACTGCAAAGCTAAGAAGTTATTGGATGCATGTAATTAAATTTGAGAATCTTGAGGAAAATATTCCTTGAGGTTCTGACTATGGTCTGTGAGGTAAATATCTTAAAAATCATGAAGCACCCTAATGTTACAGAGATGGGAGAATGCAATTACTTTGGTTCTGGTCTATCTTCTCCTGCCAAACTGATGTAGCTTTGCCAGTTGAGATTGTAAACTACAAGGTCCTCTGGAAAAGCTAAAAACAGAAAAATCAAGCAAATGATAAGAAAGAGCAACAAATGCAACCAGAAAAAATGGAACTGAGAATTAAACAGCTAGGCCAGATTCTGCAAGAGCCTGTGTATTTTTTAGCTGATGCTGATCATTCTTGACTCCCATTACAGACATCCAGTTCCTAATGAGCTTACACCCTGTTTTGAATACTTTGCTATGGAAGTGTTCATCACTAGATAATCTCATTCTTGTAATGACTGCCAATACAGCCATTATGCTAATGAAACAGAAATGAAAGGAGATAAAAGGAAAAAAATTATAGCTAAAATCCAAAGCAGTTTTAATGCTTCTAGTTTTAGTTTAATTATGTTCTTCCAAAGAATTATGACTGAATTAGAAAGAAAGGAGAGTAAATATTGCAGATTAAAGAAGAAAATTCTTTAGCACTCGTGATTTTTCATTTATGTTTTCATAGTGAACTTAAGAAGGGCTCCAACCTGAAACACTTCCCTGAGAAACGTATTTTGACTTTAGAGTACTTTGGTAAACTAGATGCCACTGTGATGGTTAACAGAGAAAATAAAATGCTATGGCTAAGAGATACCTTAGGAGTTGAACTGTCAGAGCAGCACAAGAAACATAAAAAATTAGAGTGAAATAGAGTTCAGATTATTTGCTTGAAAGATAATATTAAACTATGAAACAGATTGCAATAGTCAAGTGTGATTCAACATAGACAAAAGTGAAAAGATTAGGATGGTTCTAAGATGCATACATGGCCTGTCTTTATGGTTTAATACTTTAGAGAAGATCTTCATGAGTCCTTTGGACACTTAGAGAGCACAAAGTCCGACCAACCATGAAACTAGGTTGGGAGAGCCACTGGTGGTTTTTATTTTATGCCATAAAGAAAAGATTATAGTGACTTGAGATTAATCTCACATTAATTAGAGTTTCTTTGTTATCAGGAATGCTGTTATCCAACATAATTAGGATTATCAGATGCTGCTTCACTTCCTGCAACAGCCTGCATCACCTCAAGGAGAGAGAGGCAGAGGGAGTTTGAAGCACACTTTGACCTCATTCTGATGACTGGCTCTACATGTCAAGTCTGACTTGGGGAGGTCTCTTCCTTTAAGAAAGACTTTGCCCTGAAGAAAGATAACTCCAGAACCTGATTCTTGTTCTTTAACTTTCCTTCCACCAACTTTTCAAGACTCAAAACTGTATGTTGACTTCAACATGAATTTTTGTTTTAATGACAGTTTTCCAGGTGGTGATGACTAGTCCTGAGTCATATTCCCATGATGTTTTTCATTCCATGACTTCAACCATTTCCAACATTGTAGCCTGTCACATTCAGAAAAGCTGGAAAGCTTTAGAATGCCTCTCAAGAGTAATTCTTTGTCATGATGACTGCACAGAGCCATAAAAGTAAAATGTTAGTAATAAATGGAACTTGCAAATGGCATGAAAATTGATAAAATAAATATAAGAGAGAAGGAAGGCTATAAACACTGCACTGTTAAATTATTTTAGGTGACCTTACATGGAAAGTTAGAGGCAGTTTCTGCATTACAGAACTCTCCAGTGAATCAGTTGGTTTCTCTCTCATGTCACCATCCTGCATGAGGTAAAGGTGGCACCAGGACAGTGCTCAATCTGGGAGAAAAATAAAAATATCTTGAAAAAATCTTGGCAAAAGAAAGTAAAACTGAAACTAAGTGTTAGAAGGTGTAGTCTATGTTATCATTGTGCATTTTATCAAGATCTGGTTGTTTTTCATTAGGTTAATGATATACAGAACATATGTCAATAGTATTATACAGATTGCATGGGGGAAAGTCTATAGTTCTTGTGAGTCTCATCAGGATGAGAATTAGGGTAGCTCATAAGAGAAAGGGGACAGTTTTCAGGAGTATAAAAGCTTGTTAGCAAGGAAATAATCTGATTTTCTCATCAGTGTTAGATAACACAGGAAATAAAATCCCTGAATTGCATCAAGAAACTGTTGTAGATTAGGAGGAGATAAGAAAACAAAAAAAACAACTCAGAACTTTTGTTGCAATAAATACCTTGAACAGTTATCCTCAGTGGTAGGACAGAGTCTCCGCTATTGGAGGTCTTTAAAAACTGGTTAAATAAGCATCATCAAAATATTTTGTATTCATTGAGCATAACTGTAGCAAAACTGCAATTCATAGATAATGCTGCAGACTTTTTGGTACTTAGATTAGTTTTAGATATACTTTTAACTGGTGATCTCAGGTGGAAAAATATGTATTGTTAATTGAATTATATTTTTCAGATAAGAGGATACAGTTTCTGTGATAGGAAGTGTAAAACTAATACCTGAAACCAGAAAAAAAACCCCTCACCTAACAACGGTTGTTGAAACTTAGGAAAGTTCTAGCTTCTTATATTTATACTTTTTAATTTTCTGCAGTAGATAAAATTCAGAGCAAAAAAACACCTGAGCAGGATCAGAAGAAATTTTAATCCAAATTTAAATACCCCCATTTACAGTGGAAAAGATGACAAGGAACAGTGGGGGACACAGATGTGAATCAGCATGTGTAATAGGGGAAATAAATCAGATTTAATGACAGAATATTTCTGTGCAACCAAGAGAAAACCTAACAATACTGGCAAACTAAAACTGCAAACAGCCACAAAGTAAGATTGCTCTGATTTGGCCACCAAGCAGAGAGAAGTAAAAGTCTATATTTTCATGCCAAAGAATTGAATTTAATCCAAGTCACAGAACAGTTTTTAACCTTTTTTGCAGAAACAAGTTCTTCAGCATGGAAATGCCAGTGAAGATTGAACAAATGTGTCTCCTGATGTTACACAGTCTTCAGCCCCCTCTTAGTCCACCCCCACAATCCTTCATTTGGGAGAAATTCGAGGCAACCCCTCCTACTATCCTTTTTCTTCCAATCATCGAGAAACAGATTCCCAGATAGCTATTAAGCAGTCTCAAGATACTGAGTTAATTTAGTTTGTTTATTGTTGTGGGCTGGGTTTTTTTCCCCTACACTGAGAATGCATTTGTTTTCAGTAAAGAAATTCCCTTCCCTCACCACCTCCAGTTTTCTTTAAGTGAGGCCATTTGTTTTCAGTAATGCTGAATTTTCTTCCCTCCTGTAAACATGTTCAGTTTTTGCAGCTAGAGTACAAAAAGCAAACGCTCACCAGAATTGCTCACCTCTACTTTTTCTCTCCTTCCCCCATACCCTCAGCTCAGCTACTTCAACAAACCCAGCAGAACCAGTATATGTTATACATTAAAAACAGCCAGAGAAGGTAATACTCATCTGTATGCTGCCTGCATTTACAGGAATTGCAGATTCAGAAAAATGATGTTTATTTTCCTCAGCTTGAAATTTTCTGAATTGCTCAATAGATGATAGCACTTTGAAAAGTTGCATAGCTGAATTTATTAATAATTTTTTTCTCATGCCTTCCAATAATTATTGCTATGTGTAACTATGGGAATGCATCTAACTTTTTCTTCAAAAGGAAATAATATTTTCTGTGTCTTCTATATGTACACTCTCTTGTATGCTTTATGTTTCTTATTTAACCAAAATTGACATAGCTAAACAGTTCTGAACAAGAAACACCCTGCTTTTAGCAACACCAACAGATAATGCGCAGTGTACCTATTTTCTAATCAAGGTGCCAGAAACCATGACCTTCTGACAGAAATATGTAACCTTTTTTTGTGTTAGAGTGTTGTATTCCTGTGGTGCTCAATAACCTTTGTCTTACAAAAAGACTGCATCTGTGTTCTTTATGCAAAAGCTTTTCTTTGTATTTTTAAAATTGGCAGCAGTGGGAGTTTTGCTTTTGCAGGATCTGGTTTAAGAAATACAATAACTAGGCTCTCAGAATGGAGCAAGATAGGAGAAACAAATATGAATATATACAGAAATTCAAAAGTCATCTGCGTTGTCCATATTCTTCTTCTATAGAAGTGCAATGAGAGTTTTATTGCTCCCTTTAGTGGAACTAATGTCATTCATTTTGCAGTGCTGCTCCTGACTATTTGATGTCTGAAAACACCCATCCACAGCTGAGAGAATATTGAGCAGAAAAAAACAATGAAGATGAGATGTTGGATGTCTTCTCTGTGGCACAGACTATATCTGAACAGCTCTTTGTGCTCAGACTATTCAATATTGCCTTTCTTAAACAACAATGGAAAATTGTTTCTTCTTTGCATAACTTTCATATTTGGTTTTGAATGAGCCAGGAGACAGCCAGTTGTGCAAACATCAGTATCACCGAAAGCATCACTTGTCTCCAAGATTAGCTCAGCAATCTGATTTCTCTCTGTCTACTGTGACTGGTATGACATGCCCTCAGTAAATAATAGTGGGAACAGAAGTCCAGATGTCAATTTATTCTGAAAAATATATCTATATTTAATTGCAAGCTATCTTTTTGTCTATACAAATGATAAAAATTGCTGTGAATTCACTAAATCCAAGTTAGCGGATTGGTTGTGATAAATTTAAACATTTTTTTTCCCTTGAAATGTTCTGTTTTTAGTTCCAGTATGTTTCTTCCTTTCTTTCTCAAGATGATAAGCCAAGTGAGATCTTGATTATCTGATCTGGTTTTGTTTTCATGTAATAACTTATGTTCGTCTTTGAAACTATGATCCATCTTCTTGAAAGCCTTCTGCCTGCATGATCACTATACTACAGTTTTCCATATGATTTTGCAGGATGTTACTCTGGTATTCCCCACCTCCACACCCTAAATCTCATCATTCAACTAGTTTCTTTTTTATCCAGTCTATCATCTGCTGAACTGAACATCCCAGGCTGGGAATGGCAAGTGAGGTGATGTACTCATTTATGCTGGGGAAAGCCTACTTTAAATTTCATAAAACTGGAAAACTATGTCAGCATTTATCACATGCACTTTTAAAGTCCTTTTCAAAGTTAAATCCTAGCAGGCAAATTCTTCACCAAGTAGGTTATATTAGAAGTTCAGGACAGAACAGATGATTTGGGGGTGGGGACACTACAGTCCAGACACTGGTTCCCACCATTACTTTAAAAATAGTTCTTCCTAAGACTTTGCAACTATTCTCTGGTTCCCTCTTACTGTAACCTAAACTGTTCTGTTATGAAAGAAATTGAACTTAAAAGAAAAAAAAATATTGTCTCAGAAATCTGTCTCCTCCATCCTCTCAAGTAAAGCCTTCAGGTCTTTGAATCTCCTAATGACCTCCCTGGCTTATATTACCCTATAGAAATAGCCCCTTGTGAAAACACCAGGCAAATTATATTACAGGCCACACAAACTTTCAAGATGTGTTAAAGATGATAGGATAACATGAGCTAGCTGACTGTGAAGAAACTAATTTATTTTACTAAGTACTGTCACTGTTGAGATACTATATGTTATGATTTATATGCTGATTTAAGAGTCAAGGTTGAACGTGAAGTTGTGTCAAGATGCCAAAAGTTTATATGAGATAAACAGTCCATGGGGGAGAAAACTGGAAATTTCTGCTGTGTTTTTCAAGTACTTCATGACCTCAAGTTCAGTAATCTTTTCAAATCTTTTAGAAGGGACAATTTCTCCACTGTTATCATGATGTGAGTTATTAAAATTTAATTTCCCAATTAACCTTCTTGAAAAACACTGTTCTGTCCAGAACAGTATGAAATGAATGCAAGACATGCAGCATATTTTATTATTAATTTTTTCTTTGTTTCTGTATCAGATGTAATTTTAGCTAATCAGGAAAACCATTCACTATATATGAGGAATGGATCCCGCTTGATGCTTGTGTGCATGTGTTTGTGTGTGTCTGTGTTCCACCATTGACATAATCTTCCATGTGGTGAAAAAAATCATAAAATGATGCCTTTAAAGATGTTCAAAAACTCCAGAGTAGTAATCCATTGGGAAGTACAGACAAGCAACTTCTGAGAAGTATGTGATGATTAGGACTGAAAGTAATGTTTTTCAGGAAGAGATGGGAAACATTTCTGAGGCAGTTTACTCGATCTCTTTGTAGTGGTTTCTCTAGCTCTCCTTTGCTTGGTGGTACTGGAAGCCTGGAACATTTGAGTGTGGCTGTTGTTATTCTCCAAGTCTGCTTATATATGTCCTGAGCTATTAAACAACCAGCTCCTGCACCTCTTATGTTCTAGGCAAAGAGCAGCTCACTTCTCATAGCACTTCAATTTCTGTGTGGACTAAGGTTATACTAGACCTCCCAGAAAATGTGGTTGTGATAATTTTCTTTTTAAGATTATTGTGCCTCCACCAACCCTTTGCACATATTTTTTCACTCACTACTAAAACACTGGCAGATCCTAAAGAAATAGAAAATTCAATCTTTATTCTGCAAGTTTCAAATAAATCTCTCTCTCTGAGTATCTGCTACTTGCCTGTCTGTATGTAGCCTCAGTAAAGTGGTGTGTCTTTGCATTTTTCATGTTTAAGCTGGGCCTTTGTGCATTCCTTAATGCAAGATTTCTGGCACTGGGAAGAGAGAGGCCAAACAGTATCTTAACAGTCACTTTATAGGAGGGAGAAAAATAATGTCTGCACCAAGGGCTATATTGTATTAAGCAGATATTTGGTAAAAAAACAGATATCAACACAGGAGAGGTGCTCAGATCTCCCTGAATTGTTTATCCATTAAGGTCTTGTGTGAAAGAGTTATGAAGAGTTAGCAGTCACCATCAGTGAAGGAAAACAAGCCTTACTTAGCTCTTTGCAAAAACAGTTTGTAGGCATCTGCCAGCAGTATTCCTGTCTCCAGATGTTGATCAGACACACAGACATCTGTTGCAGCCCTTAATGAGCTGCTCAAAACTCAAATGTGAGTGGGATTATACACACTGTCTGCAGCATTTCATTTTGGATTGGCACCTCCCCACTCTCTCTGACACAACTTTAAATGACTCTCTGAGGTACTTAACTATCTCTGTGTATTGTGTAGAGATTACAGATATCTTAATCTGGCCTTTAAAAGTAGGGTCTTGAAAGGTAATTTTCACAGCAACTCTTTTCTTACGTAGCTCAGATTCTCAGTCACTTGCTCTCTCATCAGCCCTGTTTGGAGGAGCAAGGAGTTAAATACAGGTTCCACTTTTTTAATGGATGAAGCTCTTGAACTCACTTCATTTACAGTATCTGTCAAGTGATTGCTTCCTTGCTGAATGCAGGGCAGAGGGAACTGTACTTGCAGATTTACTTTGGAGATCAGCTATTTATTTCCTGTCTTTATTATCTGATGTCATGCTATGCAAAGACTCCCTCTCTTGCTGAGAGAGTTTTTAATAAAAGTTGGTAACTGATGCCTAGAATTACATTAATACTGATAAAGTAGCAACATTTCCTGCTCCTTCAAGGAGATCTTCAAAAAAAGCAGGGGAACAGGGGAGGCTGCCTTGATCTTTCATTGTTTTACTTCCTGCAATACCTACTTTCAAATAACTAAAAATTGCACAGATTACTAGGAAACCAAGGAAAAACTTCTGTCAGATTAAATACCCTTGTGAAAGTCAGCTGGTGGCATTGGTGTAATAGTGCAGCAGCTCAAGATATTTCCTGTGAATAGGGTCCATAGTGATAGACTCCTTGGAAATATGCACAGTGGAAAAAAAAAAATCTTTGGCAACTGTGAAAGCACATTTCTGGAATTTGGCATAATCTAGTTAGACTGTAGTTATCTCTTTCTTGAATAAAGGCTGGTGCTATTCATTTGATGTTGAGACAAATCAGAAACCCTGCTGGGAACTTTAATAAGATACCTAACAAGGGAAATTCTCCCCATTAGGCAGTCTGGCTAGCTGACAGTCACTGCTGTGCTATTTCAAGATGCTTTAATATGCCTCAAATTAATATAATGGACCTCTAGGTTCCAGTTTTGTATAATCTTTATTGAGATATTATATACGTATACACATATGCACATAAACACACATTTATGTCTGAACTCCAGAAGATGAAGTAGTACAGCTGGACGAAGTTATAGCACCAGGTGAAATTGTTGACCACAATAATAATCTGCCATTTCAACCTATAAAAAAATAAGATTCTGTTTCAGAGACAGAAATACAGCATTTAAATACTGCTGTTGTATGCTGGCTTTAATTGAAAATATAACTCAAAGTGAATTTCTTTAGGCCCAAACTCAATCATCTTGAAAATTAACAAAGAAAAAGGGAATGAGTTTGCAATGTTTTTTACAGTTGAATTTTTTATACCCTTTCTCACTTTTAAAATATAAATTAACAGTTTTAAAATTAGCAGTAGCTTTGAAAAAATAGAGACTCTTGCAGTTTAAAAATACAATGACTTTTTTCTGGTTATTTTCAATTAAGTTTGGTTGAAACTAAAAGTATGGCCCAGCAGTTTCTATTGAATGACTAAAAATTAAATGGGCTTTTTTTTTTTTATTATTATTAACTGAAGCATTTCCAACAAAGAAAAGGGAGCTTTTGTTTTGTAAACATATATTTGTTACAATTTTATATGGGAAGGGTTGGAGTAATTCCTTCCATTCAGTTTGAGATAGAAATATGAGAGACACCAGAAGGATTATGATATATGAAGCAATTCTGCTTGAAGGGACTTTGATGGGAAGGACTGTTCAATGCAAAAAGTAGAGGAGAAAAAATAAAAATAGTTTTTCTCAATATCCATCTTAAACACGCATGAAACTTTGGAATATATTGCTTAATGAGGGGGAGGTGCTGAAGCAGCTTGATGGCAGCTGTTCAAATAAAATCTCACCTGATTTTTCCACACTACTCACTTTCTCAGAAGAGATGCATCTGATCTTTGTCTTGCTGGGTGATTCATATTTCTTCCAACCCACCAAGACTTGACCCACAGATCTCTGTTGCAGCCTCCATACTTGCCAAGTCCTCCCATAGGATTTGTTGTGTTAGTTTGCTAGCAAACCCTTGCACAAAGTTGTTTACCAGATATTAATAAACAACATGGGCATGATTGACTTTGCTTTGGGTGTCATATAGTACTTTCTGGACTTCTCTTCCTATAATATCATTACTTACTTGAAACAGGCCCGAGCAATTTTCCTCTTACAAGTGGGATATTGTTTTAAAAACTAATTTCTGTATTCTCTTGGTTGGATTCTTGTAATTTTACCTATGAAACTAGCTCTTGTTATTAAAAAAAATGCTGCTGGACATGATTACATTTTTTCTATCTTTAATATAAATAAGGGGAGCAGTTATAAATAGTTGATGAGAATCTGTGCATGCACAGTGATTTTTAATTGCTGAGAAGTTTCTACTACATTCAGCTTGCAGCTGGCTGTATTGTTATTGCGTTGGTCACATTATAGTTGGCTAACTTATTTTTTGCCTTCCCAGCTATATTTTGGGCTTTGGATTATGCTTTAATAAGCCCAGATGGATTTCAGCCTAAGTAATAAATTTAAATATAAAATATAGATTAAACTCATTAAAAATATTGCTTCAGACCCAATGTTATTAGTTACATTTATTGTGTGATATTCCTGAAAATAGGTAAAATTATTTATATTGGGTTTGGGTAAAGTATGTTTACATACAAAATATTATTTTGTATAATCATACAATCAAACTTCATAATGATGATTTTGTTCATCTCAAAAGAGATTCTGTGTGTATGCTAACACACCCATATTCAGCAAAATACTTAACTATGTGCTGAGTTTGAAGAACAGTTTAACTTTAAATGCACTTATATAGCAGGTAATATTGAAAGCAGGTTTGTATACTTTGGTATTCTGTTGTGGAACCTTTATTCTAGTTTGAGTGTATGTCTGAGAATTAATCAGTCAGTCTGTACCCAAGTTGCTCTGAAGGTGTTGGTAACACAGCAGAGTCTATCCCCACTGAAACCAGCAGCAGGTCAATCCATGGACTTCCTCCCTGCTTAAAGGAAGACACAGCTTGACATGTGCACATATAAAAATGAAGCACACTACTAAATTATTTGATATTATCTTATTGCAAGTAAACAGCTTGCTAATAACTGTGACCCTACTGTCTGCCACACCCTGTGCTCACACATCCCAGTTGGTTCACTGCTGGTGTGTTGGTTGTGTGGCTTCATGAGACTCCAGCCAGGCTGCAGTTTCATTCTCTGCTTTGATCAACACGAGATCTAACCTGGCACTCACAGTGAGGATGCTGCTGCGTGCTTGTGGTACTGGCAGCTCGTATGAAAATTCTGCAGTTAAAAGAGAATTGCAGTGATTAGTCAAAGCCCCGAGACAGGTTTTTTTTTTTTTAATCGGAAAACAAAATTTTACACAATTTTTTCTCCAAAACACAGAAAAAGGACTAGTGTTTCAGAGTCCTCATAACTGTGGGTGTTTCTCAACAGAAACTGTCAATTTTTTGTTATTGTTAGAAGATGGTCCAATACCAAAGATTTTTAATAACTACTCTTTTATTAAATAGTACTATGTGGCTGAAAAATAGTGAATGTATTAGGTGTGTTTAAAAAGGCACAGAACACAAACAAAACAAAAAATACATCATGCTCTCAGGATGTAAAAATTTTAAAAAACCTCTTCCTTTAAAAAGTAAAAATAGTCAGCTATAGTAGTAAGTAAGGAACTGGAAAAAGTGTATAACACATATTTGCTAAATCCATCTTGCTGCTCTTATCGGATATTTTCTTTGATAAGATATATCAGTTTCTAGATAAAGGACTTACATTGCTGGTTAAACTAAAGAAGATAATGGAATAACCTAAGAAATGTAAGGTGTACAAAAATCTAGTATAAGGATTAGGATTAATATTGTTTTAAAAATAATTCAGTAATAATCATATTTAGAAGTTTTCAGAGACAAATGTTGTTTAATATTGTCATTTCTGACCATAGCACAGAGACTAGCTGTGTTCTGTTAATTTTTTTAGCCATCAAAAAGGTAGGATATATTATCAATATGGGAATAATGTAAATGTCTTCGACTAAATATGTTCCAAAAATCTTGTTATCAACCACAATAAAATTCAGCTAGGGATCATGTTAATGGCTACTGCTGTAAGCAAGGGTTTGGGCTAAATAATGAAGGGGGAGGAAAATCAAAGGCTAATATTGAAGCATGAAAGGCAGTCAGGCATCACTGTAATGCAGCTGTGAAAATTGCAGAGACAATCTCAAGATTCACCAGCTGCAATATTTCTTAAAAAAGAGTAAGATGTAGTGCCATTGCAATATTCAAGTGAAAACAGAGGAGTTCTGCCAACCCAGCTTGGGTGGGCAAAAAGCCCACCAAATTTTGTCTGGAGTAGCCTTGGAAAAATATTACTCAGATGGCCAGGAAAAAGAGAGCCTATATTCTATGAATGTAAAGTACATGCCTTATTTGGTAAAAAACCCCAAAGGTTAATTACTGTGTTTAAATCCAAGAACTAAGAACCAGAAGGGGAAAGCATTTCTTAAAGGATGACATTGAGAAGAGAAAAAGTGGCCATGAATTTTTAAGGAACTGATTCAGGCTTGAATTTTCAAGTTTCCAACCTTTTTGGAAGAAATTTCTGGAGAAAGCTTCCAGTAGAAATGGCTAGGCAAGAAATTAGACTGGTTTTGAATGGTCCTCCATTAGTTCAGGAAATGGTTCATATGATTATGCATCAGGTACTTTGGTCTGCCAAGAGGTGTGGTGGTATCTTTATGGGTGCCCAAGGAAATCAGAGTTGTGAAACATTTTTCTGGCTTTGCCATGAAGAGTTTTAAGCAGTGCAAACAGATTGTAGGTCATGAAGGGTTCACATTAGCAAGAAACAACATTTTAACATTAATAAAACCATTCTAATGAGGTTTTGACCAGTATTTCCTACAGATTTCAGTGAATCCACATCAAAATTCAGTAGCTCAAGGCTGTATATTACATAATTTTTTTCAGGAGTCACTTCCAAGAACTAAAATTTCTCAAAGTTTTCTCTATCAAAATATTAGACAGATAGGGTAAAACAATTATCTTAAAGTGACATAAATTGATTATTCACATTTTAAACATGCAAGTAAAATTATCCTCAACATTACTGAACAGATTTAAGAATAATTAGTTTCATTAAAATTCAAATTATTAAAGATAATTATTAATTTGTCTTTATCTGAGACAAATAATTTAGCCATCAGTCTCTGCTTGTTTCTTTCTTTATCTGTACAAATTTTCATTACTTCCTATACAGAGCTCAGGCTTTTTATCTTCTCTTCCTTTACTCCACTTCTCATTCTCAAGTTCTAAGAAGTGCTCTTTACTTTCTTTCTGCTATGCCCACTCCATATTGAAATACTGTTCTGTGTTTCTAATGTTTAGAACAAGATGAATAAACCAATAATAAAATTAATCCTTCCTAAATATATTTTCTGGATAAGGACAATAAATTTTCAAATATCGAAAACAAGATAAATTTTCTTGGTATTATATCAATACATATTGTCATCCTTATATTGGAATGAAAGAGAAAATTTCCTCTCATGATCAATGTTTCCTCCAATAAAAATAATTTTATCTTTGGAAAGATGAAAGCTCTCTCTCTTTTTTGCAAACTGAAATGCTTCCTTAATAATATTAGGATGCTCATTGTTAAGCATTATGTAGTTTGGTCAGATTCTGAAAACATAAAGATACAGAAAATCAAATATAATGAACCATGAGTACAAGTACAACAACGTATTACGGTAATACAAAGATTTTCATCACAAACAAGAGATACTAACAATCATGCAGGCTTGCCTACTTTGATCCAAATTATGTGAACACTTAGCCATAGATTGATTTTTAACTACTAGAAAGTGAGATGAATTACAAAGCACCCAAAAATCCCCTCTTGAGCATTAGAAAAGGATGTTCTGCATCTCAGTGCCCAAAAGGCATAACATACCAAATGAACCAGGTGTGACAGTTGATATTCTCTCCCTGAGACTTAACCAACACATCTGCAACACTTGAAACCTACACTTGAAAACAAACAAAATGTGAAGTTGATGAGAGTTTAATGAAAACAATATCTAATGTCAATTAGTTACAGTGGAAGCTCACTAATTTTGACTTGGCTAACTCCCAAACTCCAAAATTTTAAAGAAAATGCCATCTCCTCCTTCATCTCAACAGAGATTTAAAAACCAGAGAGCCATAGGAGTACTGCATCAGAAAGAAATTATCACCTTCCTAAAAAATATAGCATTAAACTACAGAGCATGTACATTGATCTTGCTGCATCATTGCAAAAAGTAACTGGTAATACATTGGTCATACTCTTGGAGACTCCTTTGACAGTGCTGAAAATTGAATCTAGCCCTTTAGAACTCTATTGTGCTTGTAGGATTAAGATGCTTGGTTTGTGTTTCCTAGGTCTTCATTTTTAGCCTGGTGAGCAAACTCCTTGAGATAACTGAACTCAAAGTAGCTTATAGTTGGTTTTTAGTTTTGGTGCCTTAGAACTGGACTAATCTTTTAAATTGTTTACATCAGTTTTCCTAATGTGTCTGACTGGGTTCACTTATAATCAAAAAACACTTTATAAAAATCAGAAGCAGTGTCCAGGCCTAAAATAACTCTTTAGCTATTTCTTATTTTCACTACAATGATTAAAAAGAAAATGTGGGATCTAAATTAAACTGTTGTCTAGTTCACAAAGCAGACTAGGCAGGTACTAAACTGGTAGCTCAGATAAAAAGCTTACTCTAGAGGCTTTTAACTGAGAATGTAGTTCCTATATATAACCTAGATGTAATTTTAAACATAGGTTAATAGGTTAATTAAACAAAAAAACAAACCAACCAAAACCCGACAACAGTGGCGTCTTTATAATATACCTTATGGACCATACTTCTGCCTTAACAAGTGTGCTTTTATCAGTCACTAGTCCTTTAAAAGATAAAACCAGAAATATCTCTACTGGAACAAAAGATCTTTTAAAAATAAAAAGTTTCACTTACAATGACAGAGAAAATCCAGGGTAGACGATTTGCCTAATCATTGATCTTCTTTTGAAAATGAAATCAACAGCTCTGCATGAATCACTTAGCTTAATTGTCACAAAGGGTTTCAATTTTTCTGTATTTTTATGTAAGATACTGTCTTCAGTTTTATGAAATTAGTTGTTCACTTAAGGTACCATGCTAGAATAATCTATGGCTTTTTTATCTTTTTTATAAGAATTAGTCTTCAGTGTGCAGGAGGTTGATAGCTCATGTAATTTATGCAGCACTTAAATTTTCTTTCTATTTCTTTCTTTTCCTCCTTCAAATAGATTCAAGACTACTTTCATTGCACTATCTGCATAGTTGAAGACATCCACATTTACTCAGAGGTTGTAAACCATATTCAGTGCTTAATCATATTCTTCATGGGCATTGCACAATGGTCTTTTTTAAAAATTAGAACAATCAGACATTTGGAGTCCCACATCCATCTTAGAAAACAACACTTTTTAATTAAAGGCAAAGTCTTTATTTAGTAGTGGCTAATCCTGAAAATCCTTCTTAATGTAGAAAGTCTTTACTGAAACTTCGCATTAACTTCAAATACTTGGTATGGTGATGTGTACTGTAGAGGATAATACGGATATCTGCCTACCAGGATATCTTTCTGTCCCTGTTTTTAATATTTAGCCTTAGCTTTGTGATATGTGGTTACTACTTCTGACAGTTTTACAGAGTTACAAGGACTGGAAGTCTAAAATCTTGCTGTTCTGAGCAGGTTTACGACATTCCACAGAGAAAGAGTCAACAGTCCCCTAAACAGGCTCCTTCTGAGAATGGCATCTTTTTACTTCGTCAAGCTGAATTCTCATATTGTGGTTGTTTTCTCATTCCTTGTTAACACATAATACAGGATAGATAATGATTGCCAATTTAGGTTATTTTCTCTTATTTCTAAGGTGGTAAAGTAAGCCAATGATAAAGCAAAAACCTTTTCTGTTTTGTTTTGAAGACAAATATAACACCTTACTTAGCGGAATCTCATCTGATCAACAGATTCTTTGGCAAACACTTTTAGAAGGTTGTAGCTATAGCTACAATTGCCCTGGAATTGCCCTGATGTTCACAATACTTCAAATCTGCATTCTTCCATTTTACTGTAGGCGATCAGAGATCTCAGCTAAGAAGACTCCAATACTTTTAGTATTGAAAAAATAACTTTCTAAGAGGAAGAATGCCTTTAATTTAACACAGTATGCTGTAAAAGAGTAAAACACCTCTATATTTCTGCCTCCTAGAACACATCAGGTTTTGCTGATGAATAAGTGTATAAAAAGTAGTCCTCCTGGTGTAGCAGTTACTTTTAACAAAGGGTAGAATCCTGTGCTCAGGGGTGAAGAATGAGTATACTCCAAGGTGGCTCAGTAGTTATTTCAGTTTGCATTGTTTCTTAATTAGAAGTGTTTTAATGCCTTAAGACATCCCAGTGCATTCATCACTGGGACATAATTTACAGGAAGTTCACCAGCAGGTTTTATTCGCAGATGAAATACCATCAACGACATTTTTCTTTCTCAGTTCATCGAAGATAAAAGGCTCTCTGGTTTGTTGTCTCAATTTCCTTAGTATGAAGAACCTATGTTTTCGAGACACATGTAAATCAGGTTTTTTTAAGTAGTTGTCACAATTTACACTAAGTGAAACTTTGGTATATTTTTTTCCTTAAATAATTTACCTTAAATACCTTAAGGCTTTTGGTTTACCTTAGTCTTACCTTAAATAATTGCATTGCATTAATAAAGAGGTATTACTAACATTTATTACTTTTCTTGTGCTTCCTTATTCTGTGCTGTGAGCCAATTTGTTAGCGTTTGCTTCTCTTTAGTTTGGCATCACTGTTTATTTTTTTATCCTCTATTCCTTTTAGCCTACCCTATCATCATGTATCTTCCTCTGTCAGCTTTAAAGTAAATGCTATGATATATTCAGAGGGTGGGCTCAAACCATGCTTCTGTGTTACTGACATTTTTTACACTAAACATAAACTTTACAATGGGTATTTATTTTTTAAAGATGAGTTTAAACACTAAATGCAAACTTTCTGCACTTTAGAGATTTTCTTATAAATTCAGATATGATTCCAGGCACAAATATTGTTAATCTAGCATTGTTTGAGGTTAGCATTATGGTTTCTCACAGGTTGACTTCTTGACAGATTTTTCTTTTCTTATAAACAATGTCATTTTCTTTCAAGCTGGAGTTTCATTTGCACTATTTAGAATTTTCTCAATATATTATAACAAAATGTTCATAAAAAAGTACACTTTCCAGAACTGTTAATTAAAAGGGCTTGCTGGGATAAATAAACCCATATGTTGTTGATTAACCACCTTTTAGGGGTCAACAGTTGGAATCTCCTGCTGTGCTTATGTTAATTGTTGTCCAAAATTTTACCAGGAACTGTTTTGTCCATATGGCACTTGCTGAAAATGTAAGGCCTATAGAGAGAATGAACAAAACCCAAAGATAAAAGGTACCTCAGGCTGTGCTGTATGTGTGGCAACTTCATGGTGGTACTTAACCTGCTCTGTACCTTATGAAAAATACAGAAAATTTTAAAAAGCAATAGAGAGTTTATGTGGGTGTGTGTGTACTCATCATTATCATGTCTATGAATATCTGCCACTATTTATAGAGAGAATATCTACCTGCATGTAAAGAACTATGAATGTAGATTTTCCAAATAATGAAACATTTAAAGAGGTGGAAATGTGTTTTAAAGCCCAAAACTACACGGCAAAGAACTGATATTGTTGACTCTGGATATGTTGTTTTTCAGCTGAAGAGAATGCACTTTTCCTTGTAATACCCTAAATATACTGACATTTATTTTTGTTAGTTAATTACCCCCTGAAGATCTCTGTCTTCATAGAAGGTGAATCACAGAAGTGTCTATAAGAGTGGAGGATTTGCCCTTTGATTCTCCATCTTAAAGTTTAAAAACACACTGAACTCACTGAAAATTCTTAAATTTTTAAAAAATTCTTTTAAAATTGTAGGCATACAAATTTTTCACTTCCATCTTTCACAATATAAAGAACTTATGACATTATTTGCAGATGAGTTAAAAAAGCCAAACAAGCCCCAGACCTTAATATGTTATGCAGAGATTTAAATAAGACTAGAAGTTTTGCCTAAGGCTGTTAAAATTCAGTACCTACTGCACCACATCTCTGCTGAAATTCTGAAACGTTGCTGTCCAAGTTTGAGCTTCAAACAGTGATATCAGCTGGGTCAACTCTAGCAACAAAAGTTTGTCTTGATCATTTCTTTTACTTACTATGTCTTTTTAAGAGAGAAAATCAATCACTATTGAGAAAGCCTCAAACTTAAAAAACCCCCAGAGAATAATTGAGGTTTTGATTAATTTAGTTTAGTTTGACTGTTCACAAGGAGATTGTGAATACCATACCTAAATACCTGGATTACAAACACAGGTGAGGAAAACTGCTATTTTCAGTGTGATATTTCATGCCCAAGTCTCTACAAGGTGAGCAGCTAGATCTGACTGAATATCTGTCTCTGCATACAATCCATCAAAGCCCATCAAAGAATGAAAAAATCCCATGATAAAGCTCCTTTAGTAAAATAGGACAAATTAGCACCCTTTTGTTTCACAGACAACCAAATGATGCTGACTCTGTGGCTGCCTCCTCTCACACTGAAATGACTGTGGCTTCAGCTCAAGAGCTGGAGAAGATGATGGGCTCGATGATGACCACACAAAGTACTTGACTAGGCTTAATGCTCTGTGATAGCACATTCTCACAGAAGAAAGCCACTTGCTCTTGGTCCAGTTTACGTTCATATTTCACACTGTCTGGCAAAACAGCGTTGTCTGGACAGAAAAACTAATGAGATTTTGGGTTTAAGAAAAAAATAATTATGAAATATTTAAACAAAATATTGCATTGATGCAGCTTTGTTTTCTACAGAGGCAGAGTTATGTCTCATTCTCCCCAGAGAACAGGATTTTTCTGTACTTAGAAGCGATTGTGTATAAACATTGTTCAGCACACTATCTCTTTTGGTTCTTCATTGGTCAGAAAAACTAACATAGATACCCCAAAGCTCAGTCTGCTTCTGCAAACTGCTTTTCTACAAGGCTAGTTCTCATCTTTGTTTTATATGCCTGTGATCTTACTTAAGGAGTATTTTTAGCTTGTAAAATTATTCAACTCTCCTCTATGAAGAGCAATTACAAACCACAAGCAAGTCATTCTGGATGAAATGCCTCTGAAACCATTCAAGCTTGAATCAGTATCAGCAATGGTACAGTAACACTATGGAAACAAAGATGAAAATGGATTTCTTTCTCATTTGCTTGCTTGCTTTCTCCTTTCACGCTCCTGTCTTACGCCTTGCTCCCAGTTTCCCAGGTGTGCAGCTAGTTACTTGACATTTCATGGTGTCCCTTGGTATAGTTTTCCTGGTTTTTGTCAGGGAGGATCCAGTGGGGGGTTTACTATCCCACACAGGACTGGTGTTGGGCTAATAAGATGTTCCTTGGACAGAGGAGTTGAAAAAGTCAGTCAAGTCCAAGAGAAGTCCAGTGAGCAAGTCAGGTTTGGCAGGGACAGAGCTGGAGATGGGCACTCTGAGAGCATCAGTGGGGCAGAGAATGATGGACTGGGATGGGCTGAAATGGAGTTCTGGGATATGGACAGAGAGAAGGAAGGCACTGGGAGAGGCTGGGCACCAAGAGGTAGGCACATTGCTGCTCTCAGGGCCGTGAGAGGTTATAACCATACCTTTTGAGTTTCCTCTTTCACCAGGTATAATTTTATTGATCTCTAATTTTTTATTCCACCCAGAGTAAGCAATCGTACAGGGTTCCCTCTACTCCCAAATTCTTTTCAAATATTTCAATTGTTATTTTTTTTCTCTAAATACAGAGCTCCACTTACTCTTTGCTTATTGTAACTAATAGGAGGATAACTAAGAAAATCATTGTGCTAGAACTGCCAGTTTCAGGATAATTTGAAAACAATTTAATTGAAAGGAAAAGAAAAAAATTGGGAACTAGTCATGTTCATAAAGCAATAGAGAAATGGTTGTTTAATTCGCATTTCCACTAAATCTCTTTTGTTTTTCTGAGACATCTCTTGGGTATCAAGCATATTTTCTAACAGTCATAATTCCAAAATATCCTTTCAGACTTTCTGGAAATAACTTCATCAGATGCTGCCCATATGTCAGTGCTATCTCTAGCTTCTTGAAGTACTCCAGGCCGAAGTGTTTACAGGCTATTCAGTATATTTGTTGAGCAGTTCCAAAGGTGAGGCATAATCCTATTCTCAGCAATGGCTGATGATTGCTGAGGATACACTTTTCTGTCATTTCTGGTGTACTGTCGGAGACCTGATGTGTTCTATTGCTGGACTTTTCCAGCTAAAATAAGTATGTTATGTCCTTGGTTTCTTGGCAAACAGCAACTCGACACAGAACAGGATGGATTTATAGCAATGAAATTGAAATTAAATGTTTCACAATAGCAGCTCCACACGAAAATAAAATACATTCTGCAAATCTGCTATTGAATGTTAAGAAATTCAGGCTATAAGAAGAAACCAAAAAAACTTCAAAAGAAAGTTGGAACTTTTAAAAAACCTTAATTTATGGGCAATGGCTATGAATAAGGTATGGCCAAAAAGTCCCATCACAAAACCTCCAAAATGTAAATATAAAACCACCAGCAGTTCAAATTTACCTTTTCCTTTTTAAAAGCTTCAAATATTCCTCCTAAAATGCAGGAATTCTGCATATAGATTTTGACCAAACTCATGTTTTGTCTATTAAAATGTCTGCTGGTTTGGTGGTTTTGGAACTAGAACTGCTGCTCTGCTTTTCTTCTGTAAGGAAGATACTATCCTAAAATAATCTGTCTTAAAGAAATGTGATTTCACTATGGCACAAGAAATTGTATTACCAAAGAGTTGGATTCAAGCAGTCTAGATACTGGTTTTGGGATTAAAGTTTTGAGATATAAAATTATTATGAAGGAAAACATTGATGTTTTTGAGTACATTTTCAGCTGGTGCTGTTACTCAATGTAGTTGCTCTAATTCATGCCATGCAAGGATTGACTCTCACTCTTTGTTCATTTGTACTAAAGTTGTTTTCTTTTGTGTCATTCATTACAAAAACAATTTAAAACCTGAAGCTAAAGTGTATCTATAAATAAGAAAACTTGCAGATAACACTTTGCTTAATTTAGTACATGTGCACACTCACATACTGAAGTTGTTGATGATAATAGATGCACTGTCTAATGCTCAGAAACCTGCTTTCAAATTTCAAAGCCATCTAGCCTTGGGTTAGGTAGTTCTGCATGAGAGAATATAACGAGCCAGAGTGACTGTGATGAGTATTCTCTACAGCTTAATACACTGCTGATCACTTATAAATATTCTACCAAAGTATGTTATTAGATTTAAATTTCTTTATCACTTTTTTCTTTTGGTTTCTATTAGAAATATCTGCCTGAGGCGTTTGGAGATGTCATTTTGCATAATGAAAGAGGGCTAACAGGAATACAAATTTCCAGCAAGTATTTTTCTTTCTTTTAGAGGCAAATTCTCATGAAACTTTCCCAAATAAAATTCTACTCCTTTGGCAGTTTGGCTGTATATTTCTATATGCTTTCCCCCACCTCGTTTTGAATGTCAAATTCAATCTTGATCCAGAAAATTTAATTTAAATTTAAAAAGGTGAATGAAAATAGTATGTTGAAGTGGTTGCAGATGAATGGAAATAAAGAACATAGAATCTTCCTCTTTCACATTATTCATCCTAGAATATCAAACTGGAGATTTTATCCAAAGTTCTTACTGCTACACTGCTGACAAGGGTCTAGTTATAAAAAAAAATAATTGTTTCTTTTTGACATAGTACACATACAGTGCAATTGAATACAGCAACCATATTTTTTAGGTAACTAATAGGGAAAATCATAACAGAAAAGCCTAGTTCTTCCTTGGCAAGTATGCATTCTTATAACCTTAGTGACACCAGCTCATTATTCAGCAGTACCTTTGGAAACTAGAGAAGTCCTTCCACTTCAGTGCTTCTTTAGTGTTTACAAAGCTAATTTGAGTAAATGTGCAGTCATCTTCCCATGACTAAGTTATCATTGAAAGAAACTGAAAACATTAAGTAAAAGGAAAAGATAGGTCAGACATACATAAGAGTAAATGATCTGTTTCAAACCCTTGCTAAATCAGGAAAGGATGTTTCATGAACATTTCAGAGATTTCAGTATTATCGGTTCTGACTCAACCCCCAAGTCCACATCCTTGCTTCCTGAACACAGATGTAAATGATTGTTTTAGTTTTAGTGCCATAAACTGATTATCTATAATGTCAAGAAGATGATTGCAACTGCAGAGAGGGATCCATTTACACATTATTCTCCTTTTATTTGCATAAATAAAATAACTTATCTTTCAATTTTTGTCATGTCTGTCTTCATTCTTGCACTTTTTTGATTAGTCCTTTTTCCAGTTCTCCCTTGCCTCTTGGCAAATTTATATTGCCTTTCTTCAGCTGATTTTCATGCATTATTTCTGGAGCATTTCTACTTTTTTCCCATTGCTTTAAATGCAAACTCTAGATAGTTTAATGTTTTTATCTTGGCATTCTAAGCTGGTGATACATCTGAGGACTAGAAAGTACCTTTGTCTCTCAGGACTTCTAATTACAGCAGAATTTGCATGGAGGTATAGAACATTTTTCTAAAACTGCCTGAAGATAAAATCTCCGTCTGTCATTCCCCAAGTAGTTTTAACTTAAGTATTCTATTAAAATAAAAAATTAACCAACATTTCATAACATTAATTTACAATGCTACCTCAGTATTTTTACTATTATCTTTCCTTATCAAAACATACTTTCCCACTCCTCTATTTTAGTCATATTTTACTTTGATTGTCTTCAATTCTGGCTCCATTTTATATTGTATTAGATGTGCTCTCTCCATTTCGTTGATCCTGTCCTTCATTCTCCTGCAACTTACATTCAATGAGAGAGAATAACTCAGATAATTTTACAATAAATAGCAACAGAAAGCAAATTTATAAAATTGAAATACAATAAGCTGAATGTTGACAAAAACATATAAAAATACATCAATTTTTTTCTGAACACATGCACATTGCTATGAGGCTTGCCAAACCTGATACCCTCCAATTCTGATTTCTGTGCAATAGAAAACCATGACCATCAGGTTTTTGACAACTGTCGTCTGCACTGTAGACACACGTGTGCATCTCAGCCCCTGAATTCAATTGCATCCCCTATCTGTGACTCCTGTGTGCTGGTCTAGAGCTGGACAACCAACAACTTTCCTGCCTCCAGAGGGATATGTGAAGGCTGTGTTTGGAAGACAATATGGTATTCCAGTGGGTACAGTAAACACAGAAGGAGTTTGTGAGCTTTGGCCTCCACATAGAAGCATTTATGTTAATAGCCGTCTTTTTATTATATGGAATACTTCATCTTCAGTAGGTGGTGGAAAACTGTATTTGTTCCTTTTTTTTTTTTTAATTCAGTTTTGAGTCATTTACAATTGATCACAAACAAGGGAAGCTATTTTGTTTGTTGTCCTTTCATTAAGAAAAATAGACTTTTAAACTAAGCTTATATAAGAAAATTTGCAATAAGCTTGTCTACTGCTATTAGGTTAATGTGCATCAGACTGTTTTCCTTAATTATATGAGTCAAATAATTTTCCCACAGATATCAATAAAACTTTTCATTTATGTTTTTATTCACTGATTTTGATATGGGATCCTTTCTCTTTAATAAGGTGAGATTATTGTGCTGCTTTTCCTTTCTCATTTCTAATATATGTTTTCCTGCTAAAAAATAACAATATAATTTAATAGTATTTTATTATTACTAATCTCATAGTTGTGTCAAAGTAATTTTTGAAATGCCTTTTTTTAACAATCTCTTTGAAATTACTCCTGTAAACACATATTCTTTGTTGTGTTAAGCAGCTATAACCGCTGAGGCTGACATTCTTGTATAGCATTTGACTATGCTGTTAGAAAACATCAGTGTCTGTTTTCATTCTGACAGTGGTTGAAAGACCTTGCTTCACTCTTTCTGGGTGTTCAGACATGCTGATAAATATTTACCAACAGCTACGTGCATTGCACTAACTCAGGAACAGATGGAAAACTTTTCAAAGTAAATTGCTGTGATTTCCATCCAGTACGTATGAGTGTCTTCTCTTCCACAGAAACATCCACTAACATATCATTGTCACTATCTCATCCTCCCTCAGCAGTCAAAACATGCTTTGGAAATAAGTGCCACCTACCCTTAACATACTCCAGTGTAACATGCAAACATACACACACTTTTTCGTACTCCTCCCATGCTGGGTGATTCCATCTGAAATATAGGTAGATAGCTCTCTTTCTTGCAATTTCATAGTGTGTTGCTGTGAAAACAAAATCAATTTTAGTATCAGGGGATATTTTCAAGCTGTTTTTCTTTTTCTTATGTTTTTCCTACCCTGAGTCTGCTGCTAGATTCTTCAGTTGCCATGGTGAGCAGGGGTGTAGGCAGTTCTTCTATCAGGGAAAAAAAAAATCATGAAATGAATGCTAATGTGAAGGGAAACTGGCAATAGTCTGTTTTATAACCCAGTCTGGTTCATAAATAAAGAGCTTTTCACCTCAGACTTTCATGGGGCAACACAGGGAAATATAATAAAATTAGGCGCTCATCTTGAAATAAATTCCTAGCTTTTTTTTTTTTTTTCTAATCAAAAAAGACCATGAAGAAGAGAACAGTCCAGTGATTCAAGAAGGACACTAGAAAATTAAAAGTTCTGGATCCTACTCTGGTTCTAGTGCTGCCAGTTGTTACTGAGTGAGGTCGGTGAAAAACTGGCACTGCAGTGAGGGGCAGTGTCCTCTGGCAATCCAGCTTCTGGTCTCCTTCGTTGAGAAGGCAAATTAACACTATTTTCATTAGAAAAACACTAATTTGATGCATCAGTGTGTACTAGAGCCTCATAAATACTCGAGCCACATAGAGTTAAGTAGAAAACATGTAACATTTTACACAAACTTTTTAACTTTAAAATTTCTGTTTATTATAGAGTTATAGAATCATAGAATGGCCTGGGTCAGAAGGAATCTTTAATGACCATCTAGTTTCAACACCCCTGATGACGTGAGCAGGGACATCTTTCACTAGACCTGGTTGCTCAGAACCCCATCCAATCTGGCCTTAAAAACTTCCAGGCATGGGGCATCCACAACTTTTCTAGGCAACCAGTTCCCCAGTTCCAGTGCCTCACCATTCTCACAGTAAAGAATTTCTTCCTAATATCTAACCTAAACCAACTGTCTCATAGTTTGAAGCCATTCCCTTGTCCTGTCACTACATGTCCTTGTAAATAATTTCTCTCCACCTTTCTTGTAGGCTCCCTGAAGGTACTGGAAGGCCACAAATCGGTCATTCCAAAGACTTCTCCAGAATGAACAATCCAAATTCTCTCAGCTTTTCCTCACAAAGGAGGTACTCCATCCCCCAATAGGGTTTAGGTGGCCCTTCTCTGGACTTGGTCCAACAAGTCAATGCCCTTCCTGTGCTGGGGATCCCACACATGGCCGCAGTACTTATAATCCTTCAAAATCTAACATTTTTCCATGAATGACAAATTTCTTCATATCTACATGAAATACTGTTTTCTTTTCTATGCTCTTCTTTTCATTATGCCTTTATCTCCTCTACATTTCTTATTTTTGTTTTTCTTTTCTAATTTTTTTAAAGGTATGGAAGTAGAAAAACACTAAAAATACTAATTTCTTTGAAGAAAGCATGATTTGGGGAACTTAAAAGCTTTTCACAAGACACTTTTTCTTCCCCTCTTGCAGTCTTCTCTCTAGGAATACAGTACCTGAAAAAAGTAGATGTTGTTGACTTTTAAATAGTGAATGTGCTACATAGCTTGTTTTTAAGTTCAAAGGTTATTGTGAGGCGTAATTAACATCTATAAGGTATCTCAACATCTTGTGCTATACAAATGTCTAGCATTAATGTTATTGACTTGGAGTCCCTTAAGAGCTTTAAGAAACTAGTCAATCTCTTAGGTTTAATTTAGACATTGTGATCCTGTAGATTAGTGATATTAAATCAATATCTCATTGGAGGAACAGCAGTATGTTCCCTCCCAACATATTACTTATGTGCTCAATAGTGGAAATGTACTCTTACTTTAGAGGTGGATGAAATTTTGCTGTTGTGGAAGCTTGTGAATAGAGAATTTTAAGTTTTGCTTCTTAAAAATACCCATAATAAAACTTGGTTTTTTTTGTTCTTTTTTGCAATTGGAAATCCTGAGTCTTTACTTAAGACGTGATGATAAATCATCCATAACAATCAAAAAAGTGATTTACAGTATGCTTGCAAGATAACTGCTTTACATTTATATAGGGTAAAATTTAGTGGAATTAATTTCTAAATTTTCTGTAAATAGAACATAATTTCGTAGAAATAACTACTTGCTCAGCTTTAAGCTTCTTGATAGCTAAATTATGTAGATTCTTCAAGGAAACAAAATAAATTGGTTTGCTTTTAGTGTGTTTACATGGGAGATTAACGGATGGCAAAGCACAACAGCTCCTAGTCAAGTCCAACCTAGGACTTACATAGTCTTAAGCTAAGGAATTTTTATATCTTCTTGCCAGGAACAGGGAAATAAGCCACAGAAGGCCATGAAGACACCTACTGCATGCAAAACTTTCTTTAAATCTGAGTTTGAGACATAACAATTGCTCATTGCACTTATCCCAATAAATCCCTTCATAACCAAATATTGTAGGAACAATGCTCTAGGCAAGGTCTAGATGGCCTGAAAATAAATATTTTACTCTTTCCTAAGTTTTAAAATACATTTCATAGCCATTTCTTCCATGTGCTTAGAGATAAGAGACAATTTCACTTGAAAGATATATCCTATCACAGCTAAACTGAACCATTCAGCTGCTAAGCATTAAGAATATTCCTGTTTATTTGTTAATAATGATTTCATCCTGAAGGCCTAAAAATAAAAACCTAAACCAACAAAACTCTCACTAATTGGAATAATGTCTACATTTAAAGATGTAGGGGGCTGGAGGAGCTCTCCTACGAGGACAGGATGAGAGAGCTGGGGCTGCTCAGCCTAGAAAAGAGAAAGTTCTGATAATACCTGATAGCAGCCTTCCAGTACCTAATGGGTGCTGACAAGGGAGCTGGAGAGGGCTTTGTACACGGGCATGTAGGGACAGGACAAGGGAGAATGGCTTTGATTTGAAAGAGCATGGGTTCAAATTAGGTACTAGGAATAAATTCTTCATATGAAAATGGTGAGGCACTAGAACAGGTTGCCCAGAGAAGTTGTGGATTCCCTTTCCTTGGAGATGTTCAAGTCCAGGCTGGATGGGGCTTTTAGCAACCTGATATAGTGAAAGGTGTCCCTGCCTATGACATGGAGGCTGGGATGGTCTTAAATGTCCCTTCCAACCCAAACCATTCTATATTTCTATGAAAAACAACTTTTGATTTCTTTCACCCATACACAATAAACTACACAAGCAAGGTAAGTTTGCTTCACACATATTTTGTCATTGTCTTGATAGTGTTAATCTCTTTTTTCTTGAAAAAAATTCTAGAGGAATCATAATCTTCCAGGATAGCTCACAGAGTGTTGCCTGAAGAAATGATTTCTCTTACCCTGTTGATTTAAACAGCAATTCTTTGGGATGGTATAGAAGGCATGCAAGTTTAATTCAGCAAACAACAGGTTAAAGTGAATCCAGGTGTTTCAGATAATTCTCTCATATTCTTTTCATCAGAGTAATTGGTACTAGCATTGCACAGAAAAGATGACTAATGATAGTATATTCACTGTAGAGCACAGCAAATGTTGAAGTCAAATTATGTGGCTCTAGGCATTTTTAGAGATAGAATAAACAGTGATTCACTGTGTCACAGTTCTCATGACCTGCCTTTATTTCACTTATGCAGCTGCCCATGATCTATGAGTGCCTAAAAAAGAATAAAAAGGTACACAAATATAGGTGCTAATTAAAAAGTAAAATAAAAATATGGTAAGGAATGAAAATACAAAATATTCATGCTGTTGTGGATACTGCTGGATAAAGTTCAGGTATGGGTACGGAGCCCCTGTAGCAGTCTACTTTCCTCACTGTCCCAGAATACCTGGTGTTCTGTGTTGTGCTGGCAGGGGAGTGGATAGCACAGCCAGCACCCCTCTAAATCCCTCTCTTTGTCATAAAAGCCCCCCATGACTGATGGGGAGAAAGCAGTTACAGAAGCTTCAGTGAATAATTGGTTTTATGCACTGAGAGACAGATTCTAGATAAAGAAGAAGAAAAAGCAAAGCCTTATCCATATGTGAAAAATGGCTGTCAATAGAATTAGAGGAAACTGAGAAGTTATATTCACATGGCAGAAGGTTATAACAGTACAGAAATTATGGGGGGGAAACAGCTTCTACCCCCTGGGTGGAACACAGTTGGCATGCTCCACAATGATTCCTCACACAACAGTAAGCTCCAGCTAAAGGGGAACAGACAGAGCAGAGGGTGGAGCATGGTGAAGACTCTCAGCCAGGCACTGTTACAATCGTTGCAGGGAGGGAAACTCGAGGGTACTTTGCAGCTGAGAAACCACAGAGACCTGTCAGCCAAGGGATATGGAGATGTCTTGCTGCTGAGCCAACAACTTTGGCAAAATCATTCTCCTTGGATGAATGTGGTTCATTACAATGCAATTGTAATATTAACACACATCTCCATCCCAAAGTTACCTGCTGACCTTTGTTTGCTTTCTTCTCTTGGCAGCAGCTCTGAACTGATTTGTACACTCAACTGATTTGACAGCTCCATTGAAATTCACCTGACCTCATGTATTAGTTTGAAAACAAACCAGTGGGAGATAGCAAGTCAGGACTAAAATTTAATAGGAAAATTAAAAATAAGTGCAATAATACAAGGGAAAACACTGCCAGAGTCAGATACAACCTGACACCCTGTTAGTCAGGGTGGTGGTAGCAGTCCAAATGAAGTAGTTCAGTTGAAGCAGTGATCCTGTGGAAGGTCTGGTCTCCTCCTGAAGGTCCAGCAGTAGCTCTTGTCCTCTAGAAATAAAGTAGACTAGGCAGTTCCAAAGCCGGGTTATATCCAGGTGGGAATGTTTGGCTCCTCCCTCCTGGGTGGAGCATCTCACAATAGGATGAGATAATTCCATGAGTCATGCAGTGAGTTCTTGATGGCTCATTAACAGTTATCAGGGGTGAGTCACAGCAGGAGGTAATAGCTAATGCCCCACAGCCAGTGGTAATAGAATACTAAATACATATATATTGTAACCTAGGACACCTTATGTAGAAATACTGAATCCATTGGCATTGTTAGAAGATGCCAGTAGGTTAGGCCTTGTCTAAAATGCAAGAGAAAAGAAGCCAGCGTATTCTTGCCTAGGGTAGAGTAGCTCTGCAACAGACCCCAATCAGGAAATGGAAGTGTCTGTTCTTATGGAATGGCTCATTCAAAACAGCATCCTAACTGAGAGGAACCAAAATATTTTGAAGTAAGGCATTTGTTGTTTGTTTTTTTTTTTACTGTTTCAAAATAAATAACTAAAAATATAGTGACCCACAAAAGGCAGTGTGACCATTCTGTGGTAATTGAGAAACCGATCTGGTACATTAACAAGTAGAGTTTAAAGCTCTATTCTTGGCTGAGTGTTGCATAACTGTGTCATATAACTCCAGGAGAGAATACAATGGGCTAGGAATTTCAAGTTCTGTACCATCAAGGTTCAAAATATGGGACTTCAGAGGGACAGGGAGCCTCTAACAAGCAAACTTGGGCAGCTAGCAGTGCTGGTAGCTGACTTCTATGGATCTCACCCTTCAGTGCCTAATTCTTACAGTGTGCAGGTAGAGGTTAGCTACATAAACTGGATTTTAAGTTGGGTTCTGAAGTAGAGCAGATGGGTTCTGAATTATTGACATGAAGTATCTCATTTGGACTCAATTCAGGGAAGCTGGATGTTATTTTGCCCTATTCCCCTTTAGTGGGCACTAGTTAGCCCACTGAATCCATATTTCAACACAGTGAGCACACTGCTTTCCATAAAAATAAACCCACATGAACTTTCATAGTGTCTAGAAGGTCTAAATGGTACTCTGAAGAAGAATCTGCTTTTATAAGTTTCTGGCATGCCTCCTCGTTGAGCATTTAAGACAGGAAAAATCTTGCATGACGGAGAATCTTACAATAGGTCAACCATTTTTATTTCTTCTCAGTTAGAGATGAGCTTACACTGAAACTGTACCAAAATGTCAAAACTTGGGCCAGTCTCCGTGTTCACAGCTTAAGTAGGGATAATCCATGTGTCAAATCAGTTTATGCTTGCTGCATGCAAAATCACCAGCCACTAGTAAAAACCAGAAGAGCTGGTTTCTGTCCTAGCTTAAGATGAATTCTGTAATTTTGATTTTATCACCAAAGCAAACCCTAGAGTACTTAACATCAGTTACTACTTATTTGACATTGGAGAAGAGGTTTTGTAATGCATGGGAAGCTTTTGATAGTAGGAGGGGCTCTACAGGGGTGGTTTCTGCAGAAGCTCCTAGAAGCTTCCCCTATGTCTGATAAAGCCAGCTGGTTTTATCAGCTGGATAAGATGGATCTGCCACTGGCCAGGGCTGAGTGCATTGGCAACAGTGCCTCTGGGATAACAGATTTAAGAAGTGGGGAAAAAAACACCTGTGCAGTTGCTGCAGGAGAAAGGAGTAATAATATGTGAGAAACAGCCCTGCAGGCACCAAGTCAGTGAGGAATGAGGGGGAGGAGGTGCTCCAGGCATTGTAGCAGAGATCCCCCTGCAATCTTCCCCCTGAGGAAGTAGAGGCAGAGATGACATGTGATGAACTGCCCACAGCCCCAGCAGGAAATACTGTATTTTGGCAGCCCAAGTTTTAAAAGTGTTAAGATTCTAAGTGCAATACCCAAAAGTGAGGCATGAAAAATCAATCCTATTTCTGTCACAGGATTTTACAAATGTCAAGTCATCAGTTTTTAATGTATATAAAAGATGACACTTTTAGGAGTACATTGCCCTCTAGTACTGTGCTTTATATTGATTTAGGTTTTCTAAGAGGCCTAGATATTCCTTGGAGGTGTCTGCTCCAAGTATTAATCCATCCTGACCTAACCTAGCTTAGAAAATCTGATGGGATCCTAGTATAAGATAGCATGACTAAAGGCAGGTTTTCTTTAAAATATTAAAATTAAAAAAAGAAAACCCAAACAGTGTGGTTCTGCCAAGTTAAAAACCTATAGATAGATTAAGGAAAATATAAAATAAAAATGAAGATCAAAGAAAGCAAGATCGTAATAAATAAGAGTATTTTTACGTTAAAACAAAAAGAAGAGTTCTAGAGTCATTTGAAATGAACTATCTAGACTTTTGAAGAGGGTGACCAGGAAGGACGGGGGCAGTAAAAGCAAATTGAATGTTTCCTCATAAAACAGTCTACACAATAACTCATGACCGGAAGACACATTTTGTGTGTCTTCTCTGAACCCGTATGGAAATTCAACTTTATTAGGAACACTTATGAATTAGAAATGTCAATAAATTAAAGTGTAATATTTAGATTTATACATCCCAGGATTTATGGAAGTGGTCTAAGCAGACAAGTCATTTATTCATTTAGTATGTACAGCTGGACAAGGAGAATTGGGTCCTTTAATCACTTAGGTATTTGTAAGTGTCACTACACAGCTCTCCTATACTTAGGCACCTGAAGATTTCTGTGTACTCCCTGATGTGAATGTGTATTGTAGGACATTCTTATTAATTTCTTCTACCAAATTATTTGAACTGCGGCTAGACTGACTCCCTGATAGGGCAAAAAAATACTTGCAGAACTTTCATAAAGTAAGAAACTTTAGAAAGAAATAGAAATCTACTCTATTTTTGAATAGAATAGAATAGACAAGAATAAGAATAGAATATGTTCTTTAAGTCTCACATAAGGCAGTAGCTGGCTTTTTCAGAAATTACCATACAAAGTCTGCACTGGCAAGAGATAATATGTGCAAAACTCAAGCATAAAGAATCAGGCTGAGACAACAGAACCAGCTGTGATCTTACTCTTTAAAAAACAGTTTTTGAAATGTTTGGTGTTGGCGGGAGGTATATGCTGTGTTCAAAATCACATATCTTATTACCTGTAGAAATCCTTTTAAGAAACTGGTTTCATCAGACCAAACAAATATGATGGCTGATTTTTTTTTCCTTTTTTCCTCTACTTAATAATCCATGAAAGAAGGAACATCTTGAGGCATTCTCTTAATTCATTTATTGTTAGTAAATGCTTCTATGACTGAATGTCCAATTAGATAAGAGAGGCTTAGAGCAGGACATCAACTCTTGGCTCTTGACAAAGAACTTATATTTTCTACAGAGAGAAACCTTTTGATTCTTAGCTTTATCTTTTAGAATGTAAGTGATGCAGCAGCTTAGATTTCCTGCAATCACAGTGAAGAAGCAGATGAAACCTTGACACATCTGGCTGTAAAATGTGCTGCCATTTTAGCTGGTTGGCAAGTGCAGGATGCATGACAATGTGCAACAGATGTTAAAGTATTAGTCACCATGTTTTACTTTCTGTGGTGAAGTATTTAGCAGTTATTGGAAAGATAAGCCCTGACAGCTCGCATAAGTTGTTTTCATCGTGCTGGAGCTGGAGAAATAATGGGGCCAAGCTGCTCCAAAGAAAAGAATGACTTGTCAGAGTTTGTGAGAGGTCTGCTGTTAAAAAAAAAAAAAAAAGAAAAAAGAAAAAAAAAAGAAAAAAATGCCTAGCAGCTCCTTATAGGTCATTATTTAAAGGCTGCTTAGATAATAGCTAAGACTAAAATGGCTAAGACTGTGTCCATGAGGACTTTCCTCTGAGGGGGGCATTAGGCTTATCACAACTGCTGACTAGCACCTAGTGACTTTTGAATTAAGAGAGATTTTCTTGGTGAAGAGTAAAAGGGAAGTCTCAAGCCTGCGAAGAGAAGTCTCGTTGAAAATGTCAAGCCTAGAAGACTTAGGATTCAGGAAATTAGTTATTTCTCCTGGGATTTGAAACCACATTTTGGATTCGTAGTAGGTGTAGGAAATAAATCTTTCCACTGAGTCAAATTCAGAAATCTTAATATTAAAAAACCCCAATTATTCTCAAATTCTTGTTAAAATTATTCATTACACTGTTTTGATTAGTATTCTTCTTCTTCTACTGTGTTTCTATTACATATTTTAACAATATAGGTGCATATAAATCTATGTGGGACTTTCAAAACCAGAGTTAAGACCAGTTCAACGTATGCTATGATATCACAGACAAGTTACAAGGCTTTAAAAATCCCCTCTGTGATATATCACCCCAACAAACAAGTCCACTGACTCCTTTCAAAAAAAATTTATACTGAAGAGCATTCTTCTATGAGCGTTAGACTGTCTTACTGGAGAGTCAGTATATCTTCTGAATTCTCATTGCCATGGGGAATATTTTAACTTTTTCTCTTGCCTCATCTACTTTTTTTTCCTCATGAATTCCATTAGATGGGCACTTCCTCATAACAGCATTCAAACTAGACACTCTGAAATACAGGCAGGGTCAAACCATACAGGCACTAGAGCCTGAGCAGTTATGTGGTGACAGAACAGAGAAAGTTCTGTACCTTCCCATAAAAAGAAACACTGATCCTATGGAGACTGATGACTGTTCAATATGCAGTCATTATTTCCCTGCCCATGGGTTGAATGATGAATTGTACATTACTGACAACTGGATTTTCAACCCTCCAGACAACTCAAATCATGCTTATTTATACTCTAAGTTGAAATGTGAAGGTCTCTCAGTAAGATAAGCATTTGCATGAGTCTTTTCAGATCTCCAAACTTTAATTTGCCTTCAAATCCATTTTAATGAATGGTAAAATAATCAAAGAAAAAAAGAAATCCCTCTGTATTACTCAGATGCCAGACTTAGGACTGATAGTTACAAAAGACGCAGTTCAACGTTAGGCAGCTGTATTGTTGCTTATCTTATACCATCCTATGCTTCTAACTGATTTTACTTTAAAACAACTTTTGATAGCATCAGATCACTTAAAACAAGCTGTATTTTAACATATGATACAGAAATATTGGGGGGGATTTTTCAATAACTTTTAAAGCTTGCATCTTATCAATACTTTAAAAATATAGTATTTTGCTGGCATTTTATTTGAGGTTGATTCAGTAGGAATAAGACTGAATATTTCAGCTGAGTTTTGAGGGAAAAAAACCCACCATGCAGTATTTTGACTAAATATAATTTTACTTTATATCTGTCATATCTTGTCAGACTGTCTTATTCTTCCTATCTTTTTGAAGCCTAATTTCTACATATGTGAAGCAGAATAATGTATGCTGTCTAAAGACACAGTGCCAGAAATCTGGTATTTACTGGAGACAGGCAACTGCAGAAGCAAAAGGGACTTGGACCTGAAAACCTGTAGTTATTGCTGCCCCACCTAAAGACAAGATTTTTAAAATTTATAGCATAAAAGTTCCATGCCTATTTAAATACTAATTCTGAAATTAAATTAGAAAATGAAACTAGGACTCATAATCTACTGAGATATTCTGGAAATTTTACTCCATAAAAATAATTGGTCTGACTCACCATGAAACTTATGTGAGATCTGCAGGAATAATAAGTTTGGTCACAGAAGTATTTGATTCACCAACTCCCAAGATTGGGGTAAAAATATCCCAGGCTATCTCTAAACTTGATATTTTTAAGATATTAAAACCTGTATGTTAAATGTAGTGCAGTTAATCAGAATTACAAGTCACACATCCTACATATTGAGAATATAAAATTGTGGGAATTAAGAATTAGTGTTTTGTAAAGTGAGACCATTTTAAACAAATGAAAATACACAAGTTAATTTCATTTTCATATTTAATTCTGTAGTGTATTACCCTTCATATCTTTTTGTAAAGATATTCATATTGACCATATTGGTTTTTATATAGATTTTCATATCTGAAAATGTTTCATATAAATGGAAAAAACCCCAAACCACACATAAAGCAATGCACACCATTTAAAAACTAGCGTTGTGTTGTGCAGTGGAGTTAATATCCTGCTAATTGATTTTATTTATTATTATCTTTGGACACAAGTTTTCTATAAAATTGCATGCAGGACAAAATAAGCACATATAAATACCCAAATCCTAAAGGCAGCACAACATGGTCAGAACACATATTTTCAGGTGGCATTTTGTTCTTTAAAGATGTCATTCTTTTCTCTTGGTTCATTGTGGCTGACACCACTGAAGACTTAACTCGATCTTCTTCTGTAATACAATTATTTTAAAGAGTGAAGTTGCATATTCCTTAGTTAAAATGTATTTGGACTTTACATGAACTTCTTCTGTATTAACAATTATAGAAATAAAGTTTTAATATGTGTGTTCTGCTTTTATTGTTGATATTGGCTAAAATAGGCTATACTGGTGGTATAATTAAACCCACAACACTAGGCGGACTAAAATTAAATGCAGTTTGATTTTTTTAGTGTCAGTGTAGAACATCTGCAGCTATACACATCACTGAAGACTAAGTTACAGTAAATGGGGAGAAATAAACACTGTCAAAGTGCGATCCGTCCAAGCTGATGCAGATAGCTACTTCAGGAAAATATATATTTTACCATCCAAATGCCTGTTTCTCTGCAGTAACTATGGAGAGACCCAAAGGTGACCAGCTCAGATATCAATATATGCAAGGCAGTTGTCTGCACTTTATCAAATGAGCCATAATTCAGGAGCCAGCCAGCTCAAATTTAACTGTAACATATCTAGGCAAAAAGCATCTAGCTGTCTGTCTGTTTTGACAGAAAATCAGAAATCATTATGACTTTTTAATAATTTAAAATACCAGCTTGATTTTTGTATTTGGTGTCATTTGGTTTTCATGATGTTACTTTTGGTTTCTATGCATATGACTGGGGAAAAGAAAGATATGAACATATCTCCTTTTTTGGATACAAGAGTGAATGAAGAGCGTAGGTAAGACTTTACCTGTAATAATTACTCTGTTTAATTGCCACTCCAAAACATGAACTTTTGCAAGAATAATTTTACTTAAGCTTTTTAAGTATCAACTCAAAATTTTAAAACACCCTTAGGAATTTCAGTAGAAATTGTCAAATGTGATTCTTAGCAATAGCTAAAGACAATCATCTAGTCCCTTTCAACAAATGTGCATCATCCATCAAATTCATAAACAGATGTCTCAAACAGTTAAGCTTAACTAACAAAAGCAAATATAGTCATGTCATTCATGACATGATTCTGAATACAACCCACTGCTCCCCCATCATACTCTGTATTGCTATACCCCTTTTTATTGTTAAACCACTCATAAGACCTTAATTTATTATGAAAAGCATTTTGCAAGTTTCTGAGTCTGTTTCTTTCCCTTTTTGCTTTCTTTTTTTCAATATGTATTTCCATTTTTGCTTCAGAAAACCAATGCAGTGTTCTCTGCTTGGGATTTTAGCTCTCACAAATGTCATAATTCTGAAGAGCTAATTTCCTTTACTATGTTTTCCCCTTAAAATCATTCATCTGTAAAAACTGTAGAGACTTTTTACCTATGTAAAATTTTAATTTCGGAGAAAGAGTGAGCAAAAATAGAAACTTTTTGAACATGATTGAAGACATACTTGAAAGTATTATTAGAGGAGTTCCAGAAGTTAAATGAAACCAAAATGAGAGCTAATACATGACAAGTAGAGATGCTGTACATTCTCAAAATAATTAGGTGTGCAGAAAAAGGGATAAATCAATCAGGCTGACTGGCTAGATAATATGCAAGGGAATTATAGGCTGTTTGGGGCAATTGTGCTACGGAAAGTTATGAATTTCAGTGTCTCATTTTAACATTTTCTGTGATACCATTAAGCATGGCTGGAAAAAAACAAATTAAAAAAGATACTTTAAAAGTCCTGAAGATATATTTGCAGAACTTAAATAATGAGGAAAGAAAAGATTTTTTAAAAACTAAAAAGGTTGAAAAGTGGGAGACTAATTTCCTAAGTGGGGTAGAAACCCATCCTTTAATGAGATTGTGCAGAGGTAAAGCACTTAATGGAAGTGACCTTTCTTCTTTCCGTTCAGGTTTGTAAAGTGTGTGTCCATCCCAGCCTTCAAGCAATGCTCAGGAATTAAGAGTTCAGAGAGGAAACCACTGTTACCTATGTTCAGAAAAATATAAAGGAAGGATGTGTCTTTTTGTATGTTTTGGGTGAATAGTCACTGAAACGAAATTTTAAAGGCTTTGTAAAATAAACTCAGCTGAATCAGATGCATGCTATTTAATACACAGTTTATATATTTTCATATATATATATATTTAGCATTGGAATGTTAGCTAATTTTCTCCTCCCATAATGTGTAGGTTCTGCTCATAGGTACAAGAAAAGTCTCCAGTCTAGTTAGGAGACTGTAGACTAATTGAAAATAGTTGAGTATCAGTTTTGTATATCCTACTGAGATGTCAATAAACATACCAACTCTGATGCTATTGTGTCTTCAGTCTTAGATTCCAGGTGGTCACAAGTACTTGTTCATCTGCTCTAAGCTGCATGAAATTATCAATTCTCATTGTGCATAAGCACAGCCATATCAGTTTTTAGAATATCCTTGTCTTTATTTTCACCAACACCTATTTTACAGTAGGAGTCACTTCTTTTCATAATTTATGCTGTCGTTCAAGATTTCCTCATGTTTGCCAAAAGGGGAAAAGTTGAACAGGGCAGTCAGGACCAAAGAAAAATACAATAAACACTGGCATAAATTATCTCCTTGGACAGAGTAAAAAATGTCTATTTTCTTATTAGGAATATTAAATTGCTATTTAATGTAACTCAAATGCAAAACAATACATCTTTGGATGTGAACAAAAATACTCAAATAATTCACAGAACTGAAAACTTAACTGCATTCAAATGAGAAATGCACCAGGTTATCATTAGAGAACTCTGTGTGCATCTGTGGTCAAAAATTATCAAGATGCTACACTGCATAGGCAAAGAAACAAGAAACAAGATGGAGAATGTTGGAATTGCTTGATACAAGTTAGCGTTGTGATTTCATCTAGAATACGTAGTCTTGTCCTAGCCACCTCAGTTTCTAAAGAAAATCAAGAACACTGGTGGAGAAGAGGGAGAAGAATAGCAAAGACCTCCCATTGACTCATAGGGAGATAAGGTGCAAAACAAGCAGCAAACAACCCAGCTGAGCACTCTAATTGGTTGAGGACATCATCATCTTTCAAAATGACACTGTGCTTCACAGCTAGACAGCAGTCACAACACTTCTTCCACATGCTCCTAGAAAAAGTGCATCTAGAAACAAAAGTCATTCCTGAATTCATGTCCACCTGGAGAACTTTGTTTCTGCCACAGCCTACTCTGTGTCCACCCTCTCCATTCACACTTGTTGTGTTACCCCATCTCTTGCTCTTAGCACAACCACAGTGTTACTTTCAAGGCTGGCCTGGAAGAGCCAGAAACAGCTTCGGAAAACAGCTCACAGTAACAGCTGCAGCTCATATGAAATGACCTACTGGACATGTCTTAGATTACTTCTAGACTGTCTTAGAATTGTTAAGTTTGGAAAAAGTCCAACCATTAACCCAGCACTGCCATGTTCACCACTAAACCATGTCCCCATGTGCCACATCCACATGCTTTTTAACACTTCCAGGGATCGCCATCCACTCCTCCACTTCCTTCAGCAGTCTGTTCGCTTTGCTAACCACTCTTTCTGTGAAGAAAGTTTAGCTAAAATCTAATCTAAACCTTGCCTGGTGCACCTTGATGCCATTTTCTCTTGTCCTGTCACTTGTTACTTGGAAGAAGAGCCTGACACTCACCTTGCTACAACCTCCTTTCAGGTGTTTTTGGATACGCTCCTGCACCTCTCTTTCTTGTCATGAAGTGCAAAAACTTAAGACAGGATTTGAGGTGCAGTCCCACCAGTGTTCAGTACAGGGGCAAAACCACTTCTTCTTTAACAAGTTGATCATGGCATGGAGTGGAGTGGCTCAAGGCATCAGCTGAAGATCAGAGGAAGAAAGGAAGCACGTTCATGAGATATACAATTCTGTTCCTGACAGAGAATTCCACACCTCAAAAAGGGTTTCACCTCATTGGGAAGGGTGCCAGAGAAAGGTTGTCCTAGGTTACAATATAGATGTATTTAAGTATTCTATTACCACAAGCTGTGGGGCACTGGTTGTTATCTCCTGCCATGACTCACCACTCACACCTGATAACTGTTAATGAGCCATCAAGATCCCACCACATGACTCATGGAATTATCCTATTGTGAGATGCTCCACCCAGGAGGGAGGGGCCAAGCATTCCCACCTGGATATAATCTGGCTTTGAAACTGCCCGAGGTAGCCCTATCTACTGGATTTCCAGGGGACAAGAGCTACTGCTGGACCTTCAGCTGGAGACCAGACCTTCACAGTATCACTGCTTCAACTGAACTACTTCATTTAGAATGCTACCACCACCCTAACAGGGTGTCAGGTTGTATCTGACTTTGTCAGTGCTTTTCCTTGTATTATTTCACTTATTTTTAATTTTCCTATTAAATTTTAGTCCTGACTTGCGATCTCCTACTGGTTTGTTTTCAAACTAATACACAGACCCTCAGTGACACCAAGCAGGTGCCTACCACAGTGCTGGTGCGATGTCCAGACCGTATACCTTGACTGAGAAAAAATACATCTGTACGCTGCCCCTCACATTGCTTTTTATTGATTTTCTAAAGTCTGTATAGCTTTCTTGCATGCTTTCTCCTCTTCCCAAGAATTGATTTTTTTAAAGCAAAGTTTACACATAGTTTAGATTTCTGCTAAATCCTTTCTTAAGATAGAAGTTGCTATCTACTGCAATGTGCAGGTATCTTGGCAGAGGTGGCCTATGTGCAGAGATCAAAGATAACGGGGTTATTGAAGGATCTTGTCAAGCTGTGACAACTCCTGTGACAATGGCATGTAAGCATTCCCAGGCACAAGGCAGAACAAGGGTTGACAATCCAGCTAGCAGCAAGGGCCATGTCACCCAAGTCTCTCCTGACTGACTGTACTTCAGTCAGGTGGCTGAATGCACACTTCTCCAAGACACATCAGACCTGAAGTGAGCAGCATCTGCAATTGTCCTGGGGTAATATCAGAACTCACAACTATAATGAGTAGGTAACATCTGCCATGATGAAGAATGGAATAAGGATCACACATCAGTTGATACCTTTAAACAAGGTTTGCCCTTTAATGTCACTTTGGAGTGCAGAGTGTGTTGAGGTATCTAGTGTAGTGGGATTCACTGGCATGGCAAACAGTGCTGGTTGTGATGATTTCCAGAGAAGACTTTGAACAGTCAGAGGCAGCAAAGGTGCACAATGTAGTGACAGCTCCATTTCTCCACTGTGATGGACATAGCATTACAGCCATAGGTCCCTGCAAAAAAATGGCTCTGTGCCATGGATTTTCTGCACCCGACACTGATCATCCCGTGTGCTGCCTCACATATCTTCCCACTACCCGAGCACTGTCTCCAGGGTGCCAAATCTCCATTCTAGAGAACAGGTACTGTGTGCAGGCTGATATCTGCACCCTGATGATTTGGGCACGTGCAGCAAAGGGCAAAAATTTTCTGCCATGCATGGGCAAAATAATGGTCTATGTGCTTTGTGAAATGACAGGGTCTGTGACATCTGACTAGCAGTTGGGAAAGGATACTCTTCTATGGGAGACTATGAATATAATAGAAAGGATGGGTAGAGAACAAGATTTCATATTATCACAGAATCATCAATGAAATGTACATTGTGCAGTTAGTACTCATTGTCCAAGCAGAGACTGTTACAGTAATGGGACCAGCAAATTCTTGGAAGGAATAAGTACAGAGCAGGAATAATTTCAAAGATATTTTCCATAACCGACAATCTCTTAACAGTGACTCTTCATTAAGGGAAGAAAGGAGCTGCTAACACAGTGACTGCAACTACTCCTGACTAATACAGACTTTGGTCAGTAATTTATATGCCTTAAATTAGAGTACTACAAAGTGTTCTGCTCAGAATCCTTACAGAGCATTTCAATGGTTCTGCTCACAAAAAAAGTCAGGCAAACAATCTTTATAAGCACATAATGGAAGTGCCTTGTTATTCAAGCAGCACTGCTAGAAAGAAAAGAGGTTGGGTGTGAACTGGAGTACATGAGGGAAGTGATGTTAGACATATATTTGCATCAGCAAGGAGGAAAAAGATTTATTTATACAGAAGTAGTGGAAACAGATAGGACAGATAGAAAATACCTAACTAAGTGCTATTATATATTTAGCTCTTCATAAATAACACTATTTACTGGATGTGTTTTTCATGTCTGAAATCTTTTAACTCATCATGGGCTCCTGCAATATTCATCGTTCAACTTTATTTAAAAATTACTTTCCCCTTTTGATAGCTTATTCAGAATTTTTATATTGTCCAAACGTGTTTGTTCAGACAAGACACAGCATGTGGCTTTTATTCCTGGGCTGGAAAGCCCTTGCAACTAATATTTGTCTGTATTTTCTATTTTATCATTAATTTCCTGTGAATATTTTAGCTGGAAAGTAACTGAATGGATGCATGAACTGATAGAGAGCAGTTTAATTAGAAATTGGCTTTGTTTTGACATATGCATTTATTCAGTTATAGTGGAATATTGGCCAAACCAGTAAAAATGGGGTGATAACAGGGGAGAATATAACCCAATAGGTTCCCGTGGAGTGAATTAATTGGGCTAGCTACTGGAACTGTAAACCAAAGTATTACTTCTCAAAAAAAATCAAATACCTTAAAAAAAAAAAAAGAAAAAAGAATTGGAAGTATGAAAGAGAATCCAAAATCTTGTTCCATTTTTTTTCAGGAAATTAAAAAAAAAAAATAAAACCCATAGCTTTGTTTTCCATCTCATGTCCTTATTAGTTCTCCTACTTGAGTGCCCTTTCACTTATTCTGCACTAATTATGTATTCTCAGATCTTCATTTAAAACAAATATAGTCTTTTTATTACATGTTACTCTGTTTGAAAATTCAGGGCTTTTCATGCATATTTGTTAAATGGTATTTGAAAACAAATAATTCTTCTATTTTTCTCAAGGAAACTTGCTCTCTCAAGGTAAGTTTGAAACTAAATTCCTCAGCAACAAAGCTTTCTGAAAAATGTCCCTCAGTACTTTAAGCCTTGAGTGTGATTCTTAGAGGATCTAAATCTGCAGATAAAATTCAATGGATGTATGGCAATGGTGATTGCCTGGAGGTGCAGGTCATTGTAATATGATGGCGACTTCAGCACTGTATTTCTGGTTAACCTTTCTAAATACACACATTTTCTAGGAGAACAATAGATTAAATAGAGAGTGTCTATTAATACAGTTGGTTTATTTAAAGGAATTTGAGGCATAGAAGGAAATACAGGCTGTGTACAGGCAGAGAAATTAGCTTTTTGTAAACTAATGCAGATAGCTTTAATTAATATCAAAGCTAAGACTCTGCCCACCTTGCCAGTTTAGATTTAACAGAAAGCTTTGAGAAATATTTATCTAGGCAGATGTCTCACTAAGATAGCTGTACAGAAATACATGCAAGAATTATGCAGTCCTTTCAAAATTGTCGCTGAGTTTGTTTTGTAATTAAGAACATAATTGAAAATACAAATGTTTGAAATATTAATAAGGCCCAAACTCTCTGTGTATTATCCACCCTGAATAACTCTTCCATGTTTAGAATGAGAGCAGAGACACTACTTGGAAAATTCCTATAGCTTGACTGAGAGAAAAAAACTAGTAATAAAGTACCCAAGTTTATATCAACAGGATTTTATTCCTCTTTTAATTTTTCTTTATATTTTCATATTAAAATTGTACTGTAAGTTTGCTTGTTGTATCATTAGAATAATGACAGAACCACTTTTGCTGCATACAGAATGCTTCTGCCTCTCCTAGGTGCACAAACATTGATGAATTTAGGAACTGAAGAACTACTAAATTAAGAAAAACTGAGACTGCTTAACTCCTTATGAGAATATCTGATGCGGATCATATCATAGTTTTACATTCCCTTGCTCTTCTTGCTGCCTAAAATTAAGTATGTTTGGGCAATATATGCATAACATCTATGGAAATATTTTCTCAAGATAAAACGTGTTTATCAAACCCTCAAACAAAAGATGGACAAATCTAAACCCTCTGCTGTGAAGGTCTCCTGGAATGGTTGCATGTGTGGAAAGGAGGAAAATTCTAAATTCACCTTAGATTCATGATTGTTGCTTTCAAATGGTTTAAATGTTTCAAAATTTGTGGTGTGTGGTGGCATAAATTGTGACATTTGATCATAGTCAAAAGCAGATTACCGTTCCCGTCTCTCCCCAAGAATAGATGTCTGTATGTGCTTATGATGAGCACATATTTCTTCATTCTTCATAATGAAAGATTACTAACAGACACAGCCAATGCCTAAAAAATAACTTTTCATAAGTTTCTTGTTTGCGTTGCTCCTTGAGGTAAAAAGGGTTGAGCAAGTACAATTCTGTGCATTAAGTTAGGAGCAGCATTCTCAAATGCATCTGTGAAATTAAAAGCTTTAATTTTCATACTGAAAATAATTTTGGCACTGGAAAGCTAAACTTACATGCTCTGAAGCACCCTGAAAGAGCCTTTCTCTTTTTTCTTGGCAAGAGAAGAGTCTTTGGAATACAATTGGCTATTAAAAATAGTTCCTGTTTCCCCCAAGAATTCCCAGTGTTCATGGTTCTACTATTACAGTACCTAAAGAGGGAAAAAGTTGCCTAAGAAATATGACAAAGACTTTGAAATGAAATTATGTACATCACATAACTTTAACAGTACAAAAGTACTGGTTTTGTACCTCTATAGATCATAAAAAAACCATCTTGGTAACTTTTACCCTGGTAACTTTTTGAAATGCCTAATATTAAAAATATGCCAATATTTATTCATCTGTAGTTTCATCATCTGATGGGTAGATAAATAACCGTTAACTGTTCAAATTTATCACAGAAGGCTACCAAAAACTTTAAAATTTTCAAGTCCTAACTTCACATTTCTGGGTGGAATTTCTCCACGTGACATGGAGTTCACCATATCACTGTATCTATAAAGCAAAATATATTCTCCACCTTACTCGTCCATTCTTTGTGCCACTTCTTAACCTAGCTATGTTGGCTTTGCTTTTAAAATACCTTAAGAGTATATTCACTCTAGTGGTAAATTCAAAACCTGTTTTGAACCCCCAAATGTTTATTTTTATTCAAGCTAGCCACTTAAGAAAGTTCAAACTGAGAAGAAAGAGGGCAGCATGTGCAGACATCGATAAATAATGCAGCTAGAAACATTTATTTTAATTAAAAATAAAACAAATATGGAAAAAGTGAAACAGCATTTTTCCTTTTCAGGAGGATTTCTCTAATGTCAGTAATGTTAATATGAATTCCAGTCTCCACACTGGTTATCCCTTAACTGTGAATTTACTGCTGTAACACTCTCACTCTGCCTTACTCAACCACTTACTACACCTTCTTATGATTTTAATTTATGTGCCCTGCACATCAGAGACTCTGGAGAACAATTTTAACCCTCACTTTAGGTGCTAGACTAAACTAGCTCCCTCCTGAGGCTTGCTGGACAGAGAGGAGAGACAGATGTTCTTCTTCAGGGGGATGTAGAAAAGGGGTTTAATTAAAATTGTTCCCTGCAAAGGAGCCTCTCTCTCTACACTGACTAAAGGAAGGACTTCAGAGATGAGCTAACTTTAATGGATTCCCTCGCTGTCAGTGGTAAGTTAGGTATCTAAAGTAGAGCAGTGACTCCCCCTTCATTTTTGCATCTTTGTTTACTAAAAGGGATCTGGTCTGTAATTCAGAAATTCAGTGAGTTTTTGCCTTCAAGAAATTATAAAAAATATGTTTAAAAAATAGTGACAGTGAAACTGCACTATCATTTTAGAGGAATTCCAGAGAGAAGCTGAAGATTGCTGCCCTTGTGAAGTGTTTTCTCTTATTGTTTCATGAAGCCCTTATGCAGCAGAGCTAGCCAACATTTTATGAAATGATGGTCTGTGAATTCTGAGAGCATGCAGTCACCTCAGCAACACACAGTGCACTTCCACTGACCCTGGGCCAGCCCTCTTTGTGGCTTCAAGCAAATTATACCCGTAATGGTGGTACTTAGAGGCAGAGTCTCTCTGCCTATCCCTAGTAAGACTCAGAATATGCTAGGTAACAGGCTGGGAGCTGCATTTGCTCTGCGGCTATGGGAGAAGTGAGTGTCACACAGCCACAGCCAGCCATCAGGGGCTGTCTCCAGAAATAAAAAAAAGAGAACAAGATAAAAGGAAAGAGAAGAAAAATTAACTTCAACAAAATGTAAGAGTTAAATGTAAGACCCAGTGAAACTAATTAAGAGACTAAAGTACCCAGTGTAATTACATTTCCTTTCTCTGTCTTCCCCCCACAAGATAAAAGCATGCAAATAAAGTATCTCTTTTCCAGCAATCTAATGCAATGAAAATGTAATATATTGCCAAATATCACGTAATGTATTTTACTGGAAAATTAGAAAAGCAATACTGTTTATTTACTCTAAGATTGAGAATGATCTGAATGAGATGCCTTTTGTAGAAAATTTCTGTATTCACAGAGGTATGTATGCCACTCAGAAAAGGAGAGCAATCTTTTTGAAACAATAACAAATATTCAGTCCTTAGGAGCTAAATGAGATAAGAACTAACATAATATTCTGACCTATATAGTAATCCATCAAGAGGAAAGTTCATTATTTTTATTATTTAAAAGAGCATTTTGCAGGCATTACCTCATTCTCCTAGGCTCCCCCGTTTATAAATAGAGATGCTGAGGGAAAGGGAATGTCCAGAATCATACCCCATCTAAAGAGTGGAAATAGAATAAAATCTCAGGAGCTCTTTGCTCTGAGCCTGTGCTCAGTTTTCTGAATTCTTGCAAGGCATATGGAAGAGAAGCCAAAGTTTAGAAAATTGCTGGAGATGTTGCAGACAAAAGGAGACATTTGTCTTCGGGTCAGACACATTAAATTGATTGTGGGATGACTCCAAGAAGACCATAAGAGCTTGAGTCATCCTACAACTTGAGTCACATGCCTTCTTCACGGGAATAACCCTGGAAGGCAGAGAGAAAAAACCTACCCTATCTCTGCCTTCCTGGCAGATGGCATTGCAGCCACTTGGCAGAAGGCAGGATATTACGTTTTGATGGAAAAGGATACGACCTGGCTCCAAAAATAAGAACAGTCAGTGCATGGTTCATTCATGTCTCCTTTACTAGTAAACAGTATGAAAAAAAGATATAAAAAGTCTCAAATATGTACTTCAACACTCATCTGCAGGATGAGTTTTTCTTCAGGAACAATCTTTTGCAGGACACAAAGACAGAGACAGAAGTCTGGCTGATTAATTTAAAATGTTTGCTTGTCTTTTAAATATTATAAGCTGGGGTCAACCGTATCATGTTTAAATCCCAGCCAGCAACTCAACCCCACACAGCTCACTCCTCTCCAGTGGGATGATGGAGAGAATCAGGAGGGTAAAAGCGAAAAACTCATGGGCTGAGATAAAGACAGTTTAGTAGGCAAAGCAAAAGCCACGCATACAAGCAAAGCAAATCAAGGAATTCAATCAAAACTTCCCATGGGCGGGCAGGCATTCAGCCATCCCCAGGAAAGCCAGGCTCCATCACACGCAACGGTGACTTGGGAAGACAAACACCATCACTCTGAATATTCCTGCTTTATTTCTTCCCCCAGCTTTATATGCTGAGCAGGACACCATTTTGTCTGGCATATTCCTGAGGTCGCTTGGAGTCAGCTGTCCCAGTTGTGACCCCCCTCAGCTCCTTGTGAAGCCCCCACCACCTTGCTGATGGGGTGGGGTGAGAGGCTTTGATCCTGTGCAAGCACTTTGCAGGAGTAACAGAAACATCCCTGTGTTATCACCACTGTCTCCAGCACAAATCCAAAATATAGCACTGTACCAGCTACTCTGAAGAAAATTATCTCAGCTAAAATCAGATTAGATAAGCAACAATATAAAGTTAATCAGGAACATTTCTTCCATATTCAGTCTAAAGAGATGGCAGAAGATGACTTGCCATACAAGAGTGCCTGTCTTAAAAACGTATTTAAGGATGGAATAAGCTATGTTCTGCAGAGAGCTGTATATTCCTATTAATAACATGGTGAAAGGATACACTTTGACTGGATGCTCAAGTCTACATAGCTAAAGCTAAACGAGATGAGACGTGATGAAATTTTTTATATTTTTACAAGATATATATATGTGTGTGTGTACACAATGATAATTATTCAATCTATATTCAAGCTCTATATCAAATCTATAGATAACTAAATATGTTTTAATAGTAGGGATATTTCTTCTGGTCAAAGAAGAAACCCCCATATGTAGGCATATCTCCTGCATGCCCACATTGTCATGTATTTAAAATTTACACTGCAGAAGTAAGTACTTGAAACACGAAGATATAACCAAACTTTCATATGAAATTCTGAAAAGAGTTTTCTAAGATGGCATATTTCCAAGAAACGTGGTATAAAATGTGAGCTGAAAAGTAGGGAGAAGTTTACTTGGTAGCACACATTTTTTCTACAGACATGGTTGAACACTGGGCAACAAATTCAAGTTAACATGGATTGCAGAATAGCATCATATCAGCACATCAGAAAATAAAACCTACCTAATGTAGGCATTGTAACTCAAGCTGATAAAAGACATTCTACAGTAACATACTTAAAGAGGAGCCCAGACTATGAATGAAACAGTGAGATTATCTCTAAAACTACTTTTTTTCTTTCCATGAGAGTAAAAGAGAGCAAAGGAAATTTTTTTGACTGATCAACCAAAACCTACAACTTTTTACACAGTGTACAGATATTCTTATTTAAGAAAAAAGATTATAGAAGAGTACTTCTAAGAAAAATCAGGTATTTTCTCTTTCCTATGAAGTGAATTTTGACATAAGGAAGAGCTGGGATACCTATGAGGTAACCATGCAGAAAAGGTAAAAAATATGTCTTTATGTCCATAAAAACATAATCACATAGTCAGGCAATTACATTTCTTTGAAGAAAGCAAAGATATACAATTAAGAGAGGGAAACAAGGATAAATATTTTAAAAGCTGTAATCTACCTTCTGGTGGTGCTTTCAGTCCTTTTTCTTCCATTTCCATATAGGGGGAATCTATTCTTCTGCCTATTTCCTTTCTACATGCTTGGTTTAAAAACCCATTGCAATCATTCACTTGGTCTCAGCATGCTTTAGATGAGACCTTACTCTAAGAAGCACAGGCTAATTTGTGCTAGACATTTATATTATCTTCATCCCGCCGCAGTCATGTGCAAAAGTTATATTTCACTTTTTTGATGGCTTCAGTTAATGAAGAATAGCTTCAGCTCATTTCAGATCATGCCCAGATACACCCACTGGATGAAATAATATGGCTGAACTCTCATTATAAAGACGTCATGATAAAGATGACCTACAATTTTTGGAGAGACATTATCAGACTCCCTATGCTATCCATTCATTGTTCCATGGCTGAAAATGTCAACAAACAAAAATATGTTCTCATTCTCTAACAAGAAGTCTCATAGGATACCAAGAAAACATCTGTAAGATAATTCAATAAAGAATATCAGTACCTTTGAAGTTTGTATTGCACAGCCTTTCAAAATCCAGCTGGACAAACTTATAACTTATTGGGTGATAGTTAATCCTCTAATTTGGTAAGAAAAGCTTTAAAAAAATCAAGCCAAAGGGACAAAATTGAGGGTAATGTGGAAAGTGGGAACAAAGGAGAATGCAAGAATCTTAAAATCTGAATTAGTGCTGCTCGAACAGGGATTAGGAGCTTCTGATAACATTAACATAAATTTCCCATTGCTTTGGGGCAATCAGGCCCAGATGCCTGAAGCTTTCTCACAATAATTCAGCTTTTTGAAAAATACTGAATAGGAAACTGAGACATTGGGAATGTGATGAGAAACAAAATTAATTCTTCAGTGTTCTTAACTTCATTGTATCTTACAACCATCACAGATATTATTCTTATCAAATGGATTCAGATAATTGCATCTTTGATTCCCTTCCCACGTAATGGGTAATATAATACCCAAAATTTGTTGTAAGATGTTGAAATAAAACAAAAACCTAAACAACTCTGAGGATGCTAAACCACACAGATGACATATCATTTTGCTGACAAAGAATGTATAGATATTCCTATCAAAGCAAATTGTTTAAATTGGTAAAAAATTGCTAAGAGGTACTAGTAAGGGGCCTGATAATGTTTGCTAGGAATTAGAAGTGCTGGATAACCCTCCAGTGCAAAGATTTAACTGAGTATTTCTGTTAAGTTTCTATCAGTAGAACCAATCAACCCAAAAATAAAATTAAATCTACTCTCTTAAAAATAACCGGCTTTTTACAAAAAGAATTGCTGCTTAGCAATTACAAAAAAAGTTTTTTTCTTATATAAAGAATATACATTACAAGGACAAGACTTGGCTCTCAAACATGCTAAAATAATCTGAAAGACCTATATACTGCTCTTTTGATGTTACAATTTCGTAATCAACAAAATAAAGCAAGAGAATTATGCAGGAAATTACTGTCTGCACAATATTAGGCACAAATTTAAGAACATTTTATTTGAAACAGAAAGCCTTCAATTCTGACAGGTGTTTCTTACCATTGACATGTTATATCAATAAATATTTCTGCTTGTTAGCCTGAAGTACTTTCACAAAGAAAACACATGGTATGTAGGCTAAACAATATCTTCAAGTACCTTAAATTTGTGCATGCTCATCCTATTAGACTTTGTCCTTAGTGCTTGATAAATCAGTTGTCTTACATATTACGAGTCAAAGAATTAAAGAACATCAGCTCTGATTGTATTGATTAAAGCACAGTGTGGCAGAGCTGACACTGAACCACATTACTTTGAGGAGATCCGTCTGTGAAACATCTGCTGACTCCACCCGCTAGGGAGACAGATTTCCATGAGTTCCTCACACTAGCCAAGCTTTGAAACACAAGTAATAAATATTCCCAGTAATGCATGTAATTTCAAAGTGAAGTCAGTATTTTGCAGCACTAGAGTTATTTAGGAAGAATGATGAATTTGGGGACATACTTCTGTAGTGATATTTTTGAGGGAAGTTCTTCACTTTTCTTCCCATTCATTCAATTCATTAAGCTATTTCAAATAAAATGCTGTTATTTAGACCAGATTTTTGGAAACAAAATTTTAAGGAAGTTTGAGAGAAAGCAGCTACAGTATGTACTTCAGATTCTTTCACCCAGTGCATGCAGCTTCTTGATTTTCAGATATTATTTTATAGCCTTATTTTTTCCCTTGAGCTCCAAGACCTAACACTAAGGGGCACCAGAGAACTGAACTGCATCAGTTCAGATCCATCAGGAACCAGCTACTGCAACTAAGTTGCAAGTTATCCACCGAGCTGGGTGGAGAGGGAATGGGGCTTTGGGGGAAACACAAGAGGCAAAACAACAGATCTGCGTGACATATTCTCTGTTACAGAAAACTGTCACTGGAAAAGCAGGGACATGCTCATTTTGAAAATACCAAATGTCTTACTATAGTTTATTTCTAGGTGTTGAAAAAGAACTGTCTCTCTGTTTTTCCAGCAAAAAGTTGGGAAATGTGTGAAAATATTACATGACATGAAAATGGAATTATTTTGAGAAGCCAAGTATATCTAAACCATCCTAGCATATTGACTTCTAGTATATTTGCTTTGATCTTAGACAAGTGTAAACAGAGGAGCAAAGACTTAGAAATTAATTTTTGCATTAAGTTTCAAAGGAGGTCTGAATACCAGCATGTTTTTATTACCAAATCTTTAAGTTCCACTATGGAGATAAAGAACTTTTCTAATTTCTTTGTGGATTGTAAAACTGCCTATTATCCTCTCATTTTCCCAAAAGGACAAAAGGGAAACAAAATTAATAAAAAAGGGGAAAAAAATTAAACCTCTTTGCCAGGTGTGAACTCCAGAAACAACTTTCTTCACCTCAAGTTTATCTGTCAAACACAGAATAATTATGCAGTCACTGCCACATACCTTAATAGAGTACATTTTGAAAATTTCAGACCTGATGTCAGGAATCTGTTTCTTATCCTAGGTGTTATTGAGTTGGGTTGGGTTTTCTTTTTTTTTTTTTTTTTTTCTTTTTTTCCCTGTATTTCTCCTTCAGTCCCTTTATGCTAAAAAGAAATACATAATCAAACTAGCAAAAGGAAATTAAATAATTGATGTTACATTTTAAAGAAGTAAAGTTGTCCTGAATGCCTTTTAAAAGCTTGGTCACAGCCTTGTCCCAAAACAGACAGCATTACAAAAATGCAAATTCAGTACAAGACCCAGTATGTCAAATCATTTTAATCAAAGCCCCAAGACCAAAATTAATAATGTACCATTAGCAGATGGTGTGAGCTGATTGACCAAAAATTGCAAAGATGCATTCTGATTTAAGTACTGAAGACCTTTCCTTACAATATTAACACTTATTTTTGTGTCTTTAAATAGTCTATCAAAATAAAATCCACAGATAACTTCTGCTCACTGTAGTATTTGACTCATAGATCTTGTAAGGCCAGATGAGACCATTATGATAATGTGCTTTGACCCCCAGCATAACACAGGGCATAGAACCTCACTCAGCAATTCATACCTCAGGTCTGCATCTTCTGTTCGAGGTATACCATCTCCTTTTGAAAGACATCCAGCCCTTCGATTTACTGCTCAAAGTGACAGAAATTCCATCATATTCCTTGGTAAACTCACCCTTCTGTTGATGACAACTGCAGTCAGATAAGGTACAAGTTTTGTTCTCCTCTGGTATGGTTTAGTTTCAGGTCTTTTCCCACTACACTTTTCGAAGCTGAATGCAAGAATCATCAGCAAGTTGCATTAGTGTATTGACCATGTTTGTTAAGGAAAAAAGCTTTCTTTAACCAAAAAATGGGACAAAGGCACCTTTTGGGATACATTGTACACCTTTTTTAAGGGCCATTATCAGTTCTTCAGGATGGAGAAAGCCTCTGGAACAAGGAAAAATATGACTTCTAAACCTTCTGCCAGTCCAATGGAGAAATTAAAATACACATCTTGGTTATTCTATGGCCAAATAGCAGACCTGATGTCTCAAGGTGAACACCAGGTCTTCATCTGGTAATGCTCAACCTCTGCTGGCACCTTCTTTTGTCTTGCATGGGATCCAAGTTTTTCTGTTGCTGTTATGCTAAGGTGCATAAGTGAGCAAGATGAAAGGAGTGAGAGACACTTAGGAGTGTCCAAACAATATGCTTATTTAAGCAAGAGACCTTGATGGTCGGGAACAGGTGGTGTCTGGATCTCTGCTGTGGGACCAAGTGGAGATCATCAGTGATTTCATCACTCTAGCAGGAGAGTTAAGCCTGGCCCCTGCATCTTTCTCTTTAAGCAATGATATCTAAACAGGGAAACACACAGACAGGCCGTATTTACCCAGCTCATGGGCTGGACCAGGGTTTTGTAAAACTTCTCTTGGGGAAACAGCTTGGGGTTTATAGTAATTTTGCTTTCCAGCTCTCTGACTGAAAGACAGGCAACTGCGTTTAGGTGTTTTACTGTGTGGCCAGAACTGGCCAGGTTGCAGAGCCTGGAGTTTCATATGCCGTTTGTGATTTGCTATGACAAGGACAGACACAGAGACAGACCTCTCCAGCCACCATCCTGCGTGGACATGGTGTTTTCATGGCCACAAAGGGAAGGGGACCCTGAAGGAGAGAGGGCTGGAGGGTGGTACTGAGCAGTCCCTTCGGTGAGATGAGTAGAAACAGTTGCATCGAGGAAGCCCTTTGGAGGGGCCATGTGGTCCCCAGTGCATCTCCCACCTCCTCCTCCTCCTCAGGCAGGAGGAGGCAGAGTTGCTGCTGCTGACAATGCGCCAGGATAGAGCGATCTCGGCGCGGGAGGAGATGACGCAAAAGGCAGAGCTCCCCCCAAAAAAGTGTTTCTCCAGGACGAAGATGGCGGCAACTTAGCCCAGGGGCCCAAGATGCCTGTGCCCATCGGGGGCCCCCAGCCAGGCAGTTCCGCCCCGTGCGCCCGGGGACACCGCGCCCGGCGGCAGCAGCGGCGGCAGCCGCAGCCCATTGTCACCAGCAGCGGCGGCGGCCCCGGCAGCCTCCTCCTCCTCTTCCTCTTCCTCCTCCTCCTCTTCGGCATCCTCGGCAGCGCTCCGGGAGCCCTGCAGCAGCGTCTCTCCAGTTAGAGCGGCGCGGGGAGAGAAGAAAGAGACTGAGACAGCGGTGCAGGCATCTGTGCCGCGGCTCGGGGCTGAGGAAGAGGAGCAGCGGCGGCAGGGAGGAAGAGGAGGCGAGGAGCCCTCCCGTAGCCGTCCGTCGGCAGCGGGGGACGCGGCATGCGGTTGTCCGGGGGCAGTGGGCTTTTCTCAGGAGGGAGATGGGGAGCTGCGATCTGACCATGCCTGGGTGAGAGGGGGAAAGGACCAGTCGCGCAGCCCCGCCACCACCAACTATCACCACCACTACCACCACCGCCACCACCACCACCACCACCACCATCTCCTCTCCCTCCTCCTCCTCCTCTCTCTGCGTTATTGCTCTTATCTTCTCCACGGCACTCCGCGTTGGATGGACTGGGGCTGTTTCGTGTGGTGAGACCAAGGCAGAGCCGCCGGCGAAAACCAACAATATCTCAGAGGAAGAAAAAGAAGAAAGAAAGAAAAAGACAAAGAAAGAAAAAAAGAGGAAGAAAGAGAGACGGGGGAGAGTGGAAGAGGGAGAGAGAGCGAGCGAGAGAAGGGAAGGCAGGCAAGAAAATCCCCCCAATCTTTTAAGTCAATGCATATTGTGGTGACACTGGCAAAGGAGCCCTCACGGTGGAGTCGGCCAGGGCTGTGCGTTCCCAAAATATGACCAGGGGTGCTTGGATGTGTAGTCGGCAGTATGATGACGGCTTAAAAATCTGGTTCGCACCCCGGGAGAACGAGAAACCCTTCACGGATTCAGAGAGGGCTCAGAAATGGCGACTGTCCCTGGCATCGCTCTTGTTTTTCACGGTCCTGCTCTCTGATCACTTGTGGTTCTGCGCCGAGGCCAAATTCACGGGGACCGGAGAGAAGGAGCAGCCGCCGCCTGAGAAGCCGGAGCCCGCGGAGCCGGACCTGCTGGCGGGCATGGGGGAGCCGGCGCCCCCCGCGCCCCGGCTCCTCGCCCCCCCCTCGCCCTCCCTCCCGCCCTCCCCCGGCAGCAGCGGCGGCCGCGGCAGCCGCACCAACGGCACCGAGCCCCGGCACGGCAAGGCTGCTTTCCTGGGGAACTCCACCGCCAGGCCCCTGGAGACGTGCCCCCCCCCGGGCTCCTCGTCCGGGCAGTGCTTCAGCGTGGGCGACGCGGAGGCGGTGTGCCGGCGGCGGGAGGGGTCGGGGCGGCCGCGGGGCACGGGGCAGAGCCCGGAGCCCGGCTGGGACCTGACGGATTTTTACCTTTCCTTTTGTAATTCCTATACACTTTGGGAGTTGTTCGCCGGGTTGTCCAATCCGGACACTTTGAACTGCAGTCTGGATGTGGTGCTGAAGGGGGAAGGCTCCTGCAGCCAGTGCGTCCAGGCTTACCAGCGCTACGACCAGCACGCTCAGGAGAAATACGAAGAGTTTGAGGTTATGCTCCAGAAATATTTACAGTCGGATGAGTACTCGGTGAAATCGTGTCCTGAGGATTGTAAGGTAGGAGCCCCTGCTGTGTTTGCTGTCCCTGGCTGGCGGGCTGGCGTGCCTCCCTCGGCTGTTGTGGCTGCCGCGGACCCTGTTGTGCCTGCTTCGCTCTGTGCCCCTGGCGCCGGCGGCCGCGCTTCCCACGGTGCAGGCGCTGCTGCGGAGCGGGCGGCCGGGATGCCCCCCTTAGCGCGCTGTTAAAAGAGAGGAAGAGAGAGGGGGAAGCTTGAGAAAACGCAAAAAGGAGTGATCCTCGTTCCTCTGGGAGCGTAGCGCTGGATTTCCCCCTCCTCATGAATATGCGATTGGCTCCGGCTCGGCTGCCGGCTTCCAGCGGGCTGGGATGCGACTTGGCGGCAGGCAGCGACAGGGTCTGCATGACAATGAGCGGGGCTCGGAGCGGCGGCCGGGGTCGGGGCTGCCCGACGGCGCTGCCCTGGCCGCCGGCCCTGGGAGGGCATTTGGCCGCGGTGACCCGGGGACGGGCGATCCGTTCCCCGCGGGGCCAGGGGCGCTCACCGGAGGCTCCGGGTAGGTTCCGTCGGGCGCTTGGCCCCGGGGCCGGCCGGGCTGGACGGCGGCAGAGCGGTGCGGCGCCGGGCCGCCTCGGGAGCGGGAGCGGGACGGTGTCTTCGGGCGCTCTGCCAAAATCCGTGGAGCTGGGGAAAGCTGGAGGACAAGGGTGTCTGTCGACGGGCACTGCAGTGGCCTTTGGTCGGGAAGTGGTGGTGACCAGTGGTTTGATAAGCCGCGGCTGTTTCCTTTGGTGCCACTTGTGACGGCTCAGAGAGATCCAGAGGTTTTTCTTTTCCTTCGCTAGAAGGTGGAGGGTCCCACTTCGAGTCTTGTAGTTGTTGCCTTCTCTTTACTTTTGCACAAGATTAGTTGGCCTATCTCTCAAGACAGGGCAGAAAAAAGTCTTGTCCTCGTGCCTAAAATAGCTAACTGCATGCTTTCCCCCCTGTTTGAGTACTTGTTAGGAGGTGAATATTTCTGCCCTGAACTAGATTATCTCAACTTCGGTAGCACTACACTAAGCAGGCTGAACCAAATTCTGCTTTAGCAGTGGAACACAATGCATGCAAATCACCACACTGAATAGGAGGCCTGGCAGTATCTCTGTGCTCTGTAACTTCAGCAGGGCCTTCTGAAATAATTTCATGGTAACAGCCTATGCCTAAAGAATCCCATTCACCAATAACTTAGTATAATTTGCACATATATTTGCCACAAAAATCGATCCACAGTCCCTCCAGAAGCTGAAATAACCTGATATCCAATTGGATAAAGTAGGAAAGTTGCTGTATTCATTTTTTCTTTCTAAACTTGACAAAAGTAAGGTAGACTCCTTAGAAATGTTGACTCTACTGTTTTTAGATTGTAAACTGTGTGTGTACAGACTGATGTATATGTGCTGTGTACTCAGTTACTGGTAATGTAAACATAATTTATTTCCAGAGTGAATTGGGTAACTAAAAAAGGGAATCAAATGTAAATAGATATCTATTGCTGTAAAGAAATCTTTACCATTTCAGTAGCTCTGTAATTAGAAATTGTCCTACTATTCCATGCTGCCAATCTATCAACATCTACATGCTTAAAGTGATTTTTTTGTATCACAGTGTAGTTTGAATGAACTTTACCACAAAGTACTCAGTTGCTCTACAGACTATCAGGGTGTAAAAGGTGTTGAAAATTAACGGAACAGCAAATTAATGTTGTATAATGATTTTCCCTTCACACACCCAATGAGGAGAAATACTTTTTTAACGATGGAGAAAAACTTGTTGACATTAAAATGATTGTGTGAAACTTAAATGAACTACACAAATGCGGTGCCAGCGACCTACATTTCTGCAGTTCTGAGTGCCAGATGATATTGCTTTATGTTTTGAGAATTTGGCCAACCAATCTGTGTTAAAAATGAAAGATATTTCAGAAGGGGAAGGGAAAAAAAACCCAACAAATCATGGGTGCGTCTTAGTGTGTTTTCCCTCTCTCCTGAGAATGTGGTGGGCAGTGCGGGTTGTGGAGCGCAGTGGGGCGAGCGGCGGGGCTGGGCTGGGCTGGGTTGGGCTGAGCTGAGCTGAGCTGAGCTGAGCTGAGCTGACCTGGTCTGTGCTGCGCTGAACGGGGGCCAAGAGATCGCTGTCCATGGTGCTGCAAGACAGCGCACCAAGCCCCCTGGCAGGCCAGGGAGAAGCCGCGCTCTGCCCCCGTGCCCTGATTTGGTGCTTCTGGGTCCCTCTGGGGCCTTTTATTTGTGCGGGCGGTTGAGAGAGCCAAGCGGATGGCATGGCCAGAGGTCTGACCTGTGTGTTGATGTGCTTGTACGTGGGATATCCTCAAGACGGTAGAGGTGAAACTTGAAACTTGAAAACTTTGTGACTATTGCCATGTTTTGCCTGGCTTTTTGGTCTTTTATATATATATTTCATTTATAAAACTCAATCAGGACTTTTTTTTGTGTAAGTAAATATTAATATTTTTTGGAGTGTTGGACATTTAGCTAATTAGGTAAAGAATCAGAATAAAAGATGACATTGCAACTAGCTATGTGGTTTAGGTACACATTATTTGGTTGGTGTCATGTGGTGACCTGCTTTTTCATTGAAGCAAAGTGCTAAAAATACTGCCTTTACTCAATAATTATGTATGTAAGCCTTGGTTTAATACACTGAAAGGCCTGTTAAACAGTCTATTTCTATTTAAGATGTCTTTACCATTCTTGGAGGGCAGCTTTGTTCACAGAAAAAGAGATATTTTCATCCAGTTGACCAATTACAGCTGATAATAAAAATCAATAAAATTTACACTGAATAACAGTCAATCTAAAACTTGTAATTGGGTGTTGCTTCCCCCTTCCCCAACTCTCCCCAACACCGTCCATCACCCTCAACACAGTCAGTTCTCACTGTGACTTGTGAATATCATGGTAGGTTTCTCAGCCCAGCAAGTTATGCCTTTCCAGAAAATACTGTTGGTGATAACAAATAGTACATATCAAAAATGCTGTTGATGCATGAGTATAAACCTCAAACTTTATGTTTCTTATTGTTTTATCTGAAACCAGAAGAAAATGAACTTTAATTTCAAAATATTCTGTTTTCCACTACATGCCACCTGGTCTCTGAAGAATATTTTAGATTAATTGTTTCATATTGCAGAAGTTTGTAGGCAGGAGTTGTTTGACTTACAGATCACATCTAGCTATTCTACATGGTGAGTTTTGGTTTTGGTTTTAATATGTGTCTACTCAGTCTTTTTTTTTTTTTTTAATTAATTTTTTAAAAAAAATTCTAGAGTGCTGCCATTTAATTAAGGCCTCACTGTTAAACTTTTATTGAGCTGAATTAGGCTTTATGAGAATTTTGTAGAAAATGCTGACAATTTTTAACATTTAGAAAACAGTTATTTTTGATAGTATCAATGAATATGCGTATGCCTTTTATATTGTTTGTATCTCAGTAGACTTTGTGTGTTGTTTAGAAGTTTGGAATATCAGTGTTGTTTTTGCATAAATCCTTCTTCAACTTACTTCTTATAAACTCTTTTTAAAGTCTGACGTCTCTATATGTTGTTTTCTTGTCTTGATAGTCACATATTAGTAACGGCTAAACAGTAAATATGAGATAAATATTTGAATGTATTACATATTCAGCTAGATGGCAAAACAAAATGCTGTAGCTTTATTCACTTCTGTAGTTTTATGAATCACTAAAGTAACAGAGCAACTGAAAATCTGAATCTACACTTCTCTTTTTCTTTTTGAAATTTAATTTAGATATTTTTAAATGTTTATGAAATCTTGCTATTGCTTATTATAAATTTGTGTTACATTTTCAGGTGCTTGTCTTGGCAATATCTATAATTTCTTGGTTTCCAGAATATAATTTTACATGCAGTGTGTCACAGTACAGTATTCAGACAATTAACAGAAACAGTATTGGCTTGATGTTGGAAGACACAGTTCCTCATTATGACTTGTCAGCTTTCTATCAGGGGAAATACTCAAGCTCTTATTCTTAAGGCAGCAGGCAATCACTCTGTGGAATAAAAGAAAATTCTGGCTACTTCTGATTAAGAACTGGGTCAAATAACTAAGTAGGACATAAAAATGTAAAGGTTTTTAATTTTTTCTTTTTACTTTTTTTTTTTTTTAAGATAGAGCTTACGTCTTTGTGATAAGTGTCAGAGGCCAGGGCTTTCTTGGCAAATGGGTTTATTAATGCTTGAACAAGATACCAGTCATCATTGTTGACACAGGTTTCCTCAACCTAATGCAAGTTGAGAGTGTTTAAAATGTGGCTATTCCGAGCACTAGTTAAAATATTGAAATGTATATTTCAGGTAAGTGCATCATAATTAAAATAATATTAAAATAATTGATTTCCCCTTGTAGAACATCAAAGAGGAAAAATAAAAAGATACCAACTCTTCTTTTGTCAGCATTGTCAAAAAGCAAACTTTGGCTGACATCCTAGGTGCTCAACATGTGCACACAGATTTTTTTTTTTCAGGAATTAAATATCATTGGATAACTTCTGATTTGAGGTTCATTATATTGATATCAAAAATATGTCATAGAATAGCTGAGTTATAATACTACTTAGTTGAAAAATGTGTGTCAATAAAGGGTTTCATCATTAAGCATAGATGTTATAGTTCATAGGAATATAGAGTTGATGTTTTTGTTACTGAAGAATTTTTTTTGATCAAAGAACTGTTCCCAACTACTTTTATTTGAGTAAGAGGGTGATTGAAAGTTATTTAAAACAATTAAAATCACATTTCTTCTTAGATGTTATCTGGAAATATCAAAGCTTATATGAATCATTACTTTCCTAAGAACTTCTTCCTAAACAGCATATGTAGTCTAATTAGGTTTTGATTTAAAATCTCAGTTAAGCTGGCAGAAAAGAGCAGATGAGAAATACAAACCCAGAAGCTCAAATGATGAAAGAACCCTTCAGTTACAAAAGGTCACATAGACCAGCATCTGCCACAAAGTTAGATATTTCAGTTGCACATCTTAATCGCTTATTTATGTAATGATAGTTATATGCAAGAGTGATACCTAAGCTAATCAGAAGAAATCATACAAATTAAACCTTGAAGATCTGTACTGGTGGTCTAATACAAGCATGAAAAACATTAGTTATTGAACAATTGCCTCTTCTGACTCTCTTGAAATATAATTCTTTATTTTAAAGCTCTTTTTTAAAATGAATACTATGCTGTATTTAAGAAAAAAATAACCACATAATATTTAAATGTTTACACTTCTAAAAATTTTTGGTTTAAAATACTGTGAAACTAATGTGATTGTGTAAATTGATGTTTGCACAATTTGATGTTTTTTGATGTTTTTTTGTTCAGGTGATTTTTAAAAAAAGTGGAAATATTTTTCAAAACTAATTTAAGACAAATATGTGGATAAATTTAGTGTAACTCTTCTTGTAGCATTGGTATAATACAAGAACCAACATTGACTATGTGCTAAGGGACTTTTATTTTGGCCTAAAATCCTGATTCAGCAATCTGTCTCAGTCTCCTGTTTTGAGCTAGATGAATGTTACTGCACTCAGGGAAGACTGTGCACATGCTTGTGGTCATTCAATTGCTTAAATGCTTTACTGGATCGGGTTCGGATCTCTTCACTCCTACAAGAACAAATTCCCCAGGGTATTCATTCCAGATGTGTGTTAACCCCACTTAACTTTTAAAAGTCTGCATCCAGTTGATCATCGAGATACTCATCCCATTCATAGTGCAAATGGGTGCATCATTCAAGATCTAGGAAAAAAAGGACTGCAGATTACTCGCATAGAGTAGTTAAAGTGGATTCCATCCTAATCCAGCAGCCACCATTTACTATTTCGTGGTATTAACATCACACAGTTTGGGACCTCATGGCTCTGTCCTCAATTTCACTTTGTTCACTCGTTCTCTTTACATCAAGCAGTGTGCTTCACATGCACCTTGCAGAGACTGTGACAATCCTGCTTCTTCATTTCATGTTCTACTGGGAAAGGTAATCAAAATGCAAATCATAGTTCTATCACTTATCATGCCTAAAAATCATTTGGTCTATACTTAGCAATTTATAACTTCAGTTTTGCACTAAGATCCATAATGTATTTAGATCTGTGAATTGCCTAAAAGGAAAAAATAACTTAGAAGCCGAATTCTTAAATATTACTTTTTGATAAGTATCAGTCATAAAACCCCAGAAGACAGAAAAACAAAATAATCTGTAGGGCAAAAAGAACAAAAAAAAAGCTAGGTATCCTTTATGTATATTCACAAAAAATGTGAAGCTCAGACTATCTTTGTAGTCAGTGGAGATACACAGGTAATTCTAGAGTCTGAGCCAGTTCACAATAAAGTGGACATCTAAAATAGGTCAGGTGGATTATGCCGTAAAGTACTTATTTTATGTCTGTTGTCTCTAAAGAGGACATACTGTCATTTTATCTCAGATACAAACACTTCCACCCACTGTTGACCTCAAAAGTCGTATTAGATAAATCCTAACAAAGTGGTTTTGGTATAAAAATTGAGTTTGGCTGAAATTATGCTCATATGCAAAATTTAACTCTGAAAAAGTTTGTAAAATTGAGCTGCTTGTGCTGTCCTACACTAGCCTAGTGAAATAATAAATCTCTTTCACTTCTTGGTACCTGTATCCTGTTGCTGAAGAATGTGTGAGCTATGCAATCTGCTTCTTAGGGGTGAGAATAGGAAAGGATCTTGTGTGACATAACAGCATTTTCATCAGTTTTTTTTTTTGAGGGAGAAGACCAAAAGCTTCCACATATGACTTTTCCAGTTGTTTTTCTGTTGAGAAACCAGACAATAGAAATTGTAGGTCATCTTATTAATAGACAATTTTGCAGGTAGATCTGCTAGAGATTATTTCTCTTATTCTCCCTTTTTTCTTTACAAGGAGGGTAGATTTTTTGGGGGGTGGAATGTTGATGTATATGAGAATTTCCTTCCTTAGTCTGAATCAGAGGAAACTCCCAAGACTACCCAACCTCCCTCATACAAGAAACACATATTCTTAGACATTTATGCCACTTTACTACAGTAACCATACTGTACTTTTCCATGTACTTTTCACTGTACTTTTCTCTTGTCAGAACTGTAGAGAAAACATCTCTGAGTGAGAATGTGTGTGAGCTTGATTTCCTTTACAGCATCAATCAGTTAGATGAATACAAATGTAGTGAGGCACTGGAGACATATTCTGGCTTGTAGAGAGATCTGATTAATTTGGAGATACATTAAAAAATAAAGACCAGATTTCTTTTTGGATCTGTGATTTTACCTTGTTTGCAAACAGGGTAGATATATGAAATACGTGAATTGCTCCTTTAGAACATGCACACTGAAGAGCTATATCCAACGAACTCCCAGTCCATAATGACAAAAGGTATAGGGGATGATGTAAGCAGCTCTGAAGTGATTGATACTTGATATTCTCCCACCTTTCATCTCATATCCTTCATCCAAACTGATGGACGTGTGTCAAAAGCTGTGTTCGATACAACATCGACCTAAAGCCTTTATGGAACAACCTGGTACGGACGGAATGCAACAAAATTGTTGGGATGAATGCCAAAGTGACAAATTTCAGCAGTTATATATGAGTATGTTGGTCCTTTGAGTGTCTTGGAGAGTGTGGTGAAAGTGTTCACCTTTAATATATATTGATTTTGGGAGTTGATTTGGATGTTTCATCTTTAAAACAAAACCTAGTGATTAAAAAGAGTATTAAAGATGATCTGAACTTACCAGCAAAAAATATGTTTCAGTCTTAGGTTTTTAGAAGTTCTGCAGCACTTTGCAAGTCATTGTGGATTTTTTTTAAAATTACTTTAGTGAAATTAGAAGGAAATGGTACCAGAGAGGTTACAAATTAAAAGAAGCCCAAATTTTAACTTTTGGGATATGATATTGTCATTTTTGTAATATTTTTTTAACATTGGGATTTAGATAATATCAGTAGTTAAGTCATCGTATTTTCAGATATATCCATTATAAAATTTTAAAAAGGAAAACAAATAGTAATCACATTATGTTTGCATTTTGGAATGCGCCATATATTGCAGCTTTTAGGAGATATTTTCCATGGAGGAAGTAGGATATCTAGAGTGCTTTTCAAATGCATGTTTAATTCTTGTTGATCCTCTGCATGTTAGATGAGACGTTGCCTTCAATTTGCCTGAACACTTATGTAAATGGTATCTTGGGCCTATCAACAGACTTCATCTCTGTTAAGCATCATAATGAAGTATCTTTATTACATTTTAAAGATATTAGCAGTCTAGAATCAGAGGGCATTCTTTATTGAAGGGATGGGAAAAAGATGAGATATCTAGAAAATAATATTTTTCTCATTTTATTTATTCATTTAGGAGAATAAGGGAATTTACAGAGTTTGCTGACTGATGATTTGCTGATCATTACTCTACATTGGTTAGCTTACTCTCTGTATTTAAAGGTTAGACTTACAGGTTCTTCTCAAAAAAAATTTTGTATGAGCTGTATTTATTTAGATAAATACTTGGATTTCAAGGGAGAGCTTGAGCAACTCTTAAATACTTTAAAATCTATATTAAGTTAATTACATATCTCAGAGACCTCTGTGTGTAGTAATAGACAACTAAATGTAGGATGATAAAAATTTATTCATGTAAACTTATTTTTCGTGATGAACAGATAGAAAAGCTTTTCCTAGTGTGGAAAATATGCTCTTAACTCATATTAATTGATTTATTGTGCTCATGAGTCAAGAAAATATGATTTTTACTTGTATAACTGCATTTCGAGGGGTATTTTTATCACTGTTAAAGTTACATTGTCAAAGGCACTAAAATGATCTCTTCTGAGACAAATGTTTGTATTTGTATGCACACACACTGGATTAAAAAAACCCAGATGTTCTTTAAAATAAAACCCAGCTTGTAGGACAACAAAAAGTGGCAAATGAAAAGTCAAATTTATTTTTTGGCTGTTTATACTGTGAATAAATAATACAAGTACATATATTTAAAAAATATACCCATAAAAATTACATGCAAATTTCATATGGAAATATATCCTTCACCTATATTTGTTGAAACTGGATTTCTGTATAGAAGGGCTTTAGGATAATGAAGACATACTTCATAGTTGGATGTAAAAATTCCTGAGTATTGAACGACTTGCAACTGACTGTGGTGAAATCTGGTATAGCACATCTCACTTCAAAAGCAAACAATTTTTAAAATATGAGAGAACTATAAGTTGCAGCAAATGTTATCAAAATGAGAAAAAAAATGTATGTCAATTTTAATCTTTATTAAAAAACATATACAAATAATCCCAAATCCGTGCTTTGGTAAAGAATAAAATCTCTGAAGGGTTTGAAGAGAAATATTACTGTAACATCAATTTAGAATACTGATTAAACTCCTTAAGCAAGTTTCTAGTGGTTTTCCAGTGGGAAGTGTCTGTACTGATTCCAGCCATGTTAAAGCCAGGCAATCAGTGTAATCAGTGGAAAAAGATTCATGTCATCGAAGCCTCATTTACTAGCCTTTTTATTATTTAGTAAATTGTCCCAAATTTATCTATTTTGGGATATTACAAATTTTATACCTCTAAAGGTATAAACCCATCCTTTCATGTTTTTCCTTTAACACGAAGTTCAAGCTGTTAATAATGTGGTACAGTGCTTTAATGAGTGACTGAGCAGCTTTTATTACAAGAAAGTTTTTTTGCAGAAGGGAGCAAGTATGAGAAGCTCTCAGCATCCTGTGTGTGGGGATGCCCCAGCATGTGCTGCCTGTCTGGAACTTAGAAGCTCTGCCCTGGAGCAGGGCCAGGGATGAGAATATATGAGGATTAGATTCCACTGGCTTGAGGTTCTGCACTTAAAAAAGGGAAGCAAGTCAAAAACATAGCCAAGGTCCCCTGGGAAGGCTTTTAAAATTCTCCATGCATTCAGAGATGAGAGATGCTCGTTTCTGCAGTCCTGTTCTGCTGTGGAGTTAAAGTCTTGATATAATATTTCTACAGAGAACCTGACAGATCTTGGACCAGTATTATGAAGAAGTAGAAGTTTGTGAAAAAGGTACATTTGAAATATTACCCAAATTATATGGAAAGCAGGAACAATTGTTGTATTTTTGCATTTTTTTTGTCTCTGCTTTCTGATGTAACAATCCTGGGGGAAATGACCCCTATTATAGGCTGAGTTTAGCTAACAAGATATAGTGTAGTGCTGGAGTTCAGGAAACGAGGCTTCCTGTTTTATATTCCAATTCAGTTAGATGTACATTATGGTTTCTTTTGTCTCTATTTAAGTCTTATAATTCTTAAAGCTGAATCTTATAAATGAACTTTTTTTTTTTTTTTTTGGCAACCTCACAATATTAATGAAATTAAATCATTGATGTAACAATAGTTTTTCAAAATCTAGGTACCAAGATTAATTCTTGGGACATGACCAGAGTAAATGTACTGCAAACCAATCTCTGTATGACAGATATGAATTTAAAATATTATTTTATTTTAATTTGTAAATATAAGACAATTTTCTTTAGTCAGCAATCTACAGTGACATAAACCGGGACTAACTCCATTGAAATAAATGACTTTAAACATAATACTGTTTTCTGAGGAGGAACAGGATACGCTTTAAAACTCAAATGTATGAATTCAGAGGCACAGTTTTGACTCAGACTGATTTGCTTTACAAACCTCGCTACAAAAAGCAATATTCAGAGTGCTTTAAATGCTCATTTCCCTGTCTTTGACTGACATTACTAACTCGTTATTGTTGTTAGATTAATGATTTTTTCCCTTTTCTTTCTTGTTGTACTTGGTCTTGATTGTGTTCTCTTATTCTATTGATTTTTCAGGCACTGCTGTAGAAAAATATTATGAACTTAAGTTGTTCAGCTATCCAGGGAGAGGAAAACCTTGAAGAAAACAAAGCAAAATGATTTGCCTTTTCCAGCCAAGAGTGTAGGTCATCATCAAGGTTAAAAGGAGAGATGATGATCCATAGTATTGCTAGTTTAAATCCAGAGAAGCCGCTTTGATTGGTACAAAGACACTCTGTATTTATTAATGCTGGCATAAATACAGCTAAAATTTAAGCATAAGTTCAAGAATTGATCAGGTAATGGAAGTTTTTCTCTGTGGTACATTTCAACACTTATAAAAAAGGTAGTAATTTTAATAATGACTCATCTTAAATAAAAATTACAGGTTTGATACACATGTATGTGTGCGTGTGTGTATATATATATATATTTTAATCTTGTAGGAGGTGGAACAAGGAAATTACTGAAGTAGGATCAAGCATTCTGGAGAGGCTAGGAGAGTCCTGTAGTAGAGTCCGAAGGAAATCTGAAATGTCACGGATTGTACAAAATTAAGAAGTACAGGAAAATGTAGCAGTTGTTTCTAAATGGTCTTTTCCTTTTTTCAGGATTTGATTGTTTTCTGACTGATGTGGAAATGTAAATCACTTAGGATATTTTATTTCTGTCACCGATACATCAGAAAGGCTCCACTGTGAAAGTAGCATGTATTGTTGGGATGCTCACTAATGCTGTCTTGCGTTGGTCTTCACAACTCATTTGTACAGGGCTTTTGTGGAATATTTTAGATTGTTTTTGTTTCTGTTTCTCTATTTGCATGTTACAACAAAGTTTTTTTTTTGCTTATGTGTGGAGTTTTTTTTTAAGACCGGGATATTTTGATTGCTGTGATTATCTGGGAGATAAGGTTTTTATTACTGTTATATAATGTGATTTTTATTTTTTTTTCTGAAATATTTTAAAGGGCAGAATGACATTAGCTTGTGCAATATAAGCATGAATTACTGTGACTTCCAAAATATTACTTTGAACTTTTTTTTTTGCAGTTTTTGGTGTTTTGTTTCTTTCTAATTGTTGCAGAAACAGTTTCAATTATGGTATGAAAGTAAGTATTTACAGCATTTTTTTGTTTTGTTTTGTTTTTTTGTTCAACAGTTTTTAATAAAGGCCTGATTAGAAGAGAGCCAGTGGAAGTTTGGGATGGAAGAGATCTTTTTCTCCTTTTATAATTGTTTAGATCTGCAGGAAGAGGACATGATGTATTTTGCAGCTTGCAGAAAATTTTTGTATCTCAGATTTTTACCAAGACCTTGACTGGTAGGGAAGATCAGTAGCTCATAGGAAGGAATATGATAGCTGTGACTATCAATAAGCTTTATTTTTTGGCTTCCTTTAAAATTGTACTCCTGGGTAAAGGGTAAAGTATATATGAATGCAGAGATGTTTGAAATGATTTTATGATATGTTCAAAAGAGAAGCAAAAAACCTGAAATTCTTTAGTGTTTTAGTTTTTCCCTGCAAGTAAAGGTACTATAGGCAAACTCAAATACTACAGAAATTCAGCAGTGCAGGGGCCCATAGCGTGCAGGTGCACCATGAGATGCCCCTGTGATATTGCTCAAAGAGCTGATCCTGCTTCAAACTCTGTTCTTGGGTTTGTGTCTCAATAGAGTTAAAAGGCAACTCTTTATTTCGTACAGAGTCTGGACGCACTGGGCAGTGCACAAATCACAAGTCCTGAGCTGTATACACACAGCTGCCCTCAGGCTGTGTCTCCACCAGCATTTCAGTTCAGGTCTGGGGTGTGCTTTTGAAACTTCCCACTCACTTTCACTGCCACTCTTACTGCCCCTTGATTCACCACACAAACTGGATTGCTGTCTGCTTAAAGCAAAGGCAAACAGGTGCCCCAGGAGTGCACCTAAAATGAGCTGCAGGCACTAAGGGACGTGCAGTCCCTAAGAAGAACTAGGGCCAGCCCGAAGTAAAACTGATGAAACAGATGTAATTGTGGGTGCCAGGCTCTCAGCACTGTTGTGGTTTACATAGTGTCTCCACAGAGCCACACTCCTTGTTAATATTCATACAGCTATAGTTAAAGAGACTGAAATTCAACCTGGAGATCATTCCCAAAGTATCTCAGCAATTTCTTTAGGGTTGCATCTCAAGGCCCTGAGCCAAATTGCTGAAATGATTCACTGCACCTGGCTCTATATAATCATGGCAGTAGTGATCGTCTATTATCCATTTTTAATTTTTTTTTTTATCTTCTGTTGGCATCTCTGTGGAGGTGATGCAGATTTTTGCTCTATGCTTTCCCTGCATCTGCCAAGCCTCTGTGCAGCAGAAACACTGCAGCTCTGCTGCATTTTGGGTCTGCCTGTGCCCTCACTGTGGATTTCACAGCGCCTTCCCAACACAGACATAAGGCTGAACAGAACTGTCAGTGCTTCTTTATGGCAACTCTTGAGTTTTTAGTTTCAGAACAGTGCAAAAATATCTAAACAATCATGAAGAAGAAAAATTTGTGTGAGGGAAATTGGCAGCAGTTAAACAAGTCTGTCCTGTCTTCATTTAATACTGCTGTCACTATGCTCTAATGTATTTTCTTGTTTCCTGCTAAACTAAAAAAAAAACTATGATGCAGTGTTCAATCTAGATTTTAGGTAGCCACTGAACTGTCAACTAGATATGCAGGAAAGCCTAAGCAACTGATTTTCTTTTTAAATTATTTCAGTTTTTATATGCATGTGAAGACTTCATTTTCTTTGAATTTTTTCAGCACACAAGACAAAACTGTGTCTATGTTATGGATTGATACTATTTTTCTTCACAGAGTAAAGCTTTTTTCTTGACATTATTATTAGAAAGTACTGTGCAGTTCAGTAGAAAATAGGACGTTGGAAGAATATTTCCCTGCTGATAGAATATTTGCTATTAGTATGGGAAACTACTACATTTCCAGTTTTTATTATTTAGGTATTTTTATTGCAATATACCTGGTAATTACAGGACTTTGCTTTTGAACCCTGTATTGAGTTGATTTTAAGTAAGTTCACTGGACTTGTAGGAATAATGTTAGTTCTTCTAGAGGTCATATTCTAATAGTATCAATGTTCCTGATAATCTGTGGGGTTTAATCTTTTTAGGCTTTAGTAACCATCAGGCAGCTTTCTTACCTTTTCCTCAGCTGGAAACCTGAGTAGGGATAAAAAAAGGCAAGAAAAGTGATACACTGACCAATTGAAAATGGAAAAAGAAATAATTGGCTGAAACAGTATCAATGTATGTGGTTGATCAAAACATGAGGGGAATACCTGCCAGGTTATGAACACTTTCTGCACAACCAGATGTTACTGAGCTGACCAGGAACTGCAAGGGAGACCAAGAAGCAGAGACAAGACATTGTCCAGCCAGCAGGAAAAGCAATCAGAGTGGCAGACAGCCAAAACTGCAGATGTTTAACCAAGGTCATCATAACAGTAGACAGACAACATATTCACATAAGACTTCAATGGAATGTATCTCAGGTTATACCCATGCTGCTTTATCCTGAAGCCTGAAGGAGCTAATACTGAAGAATCAGAAAACTGAAAAGAGTGTGTTTTTTGGCAAGCAGGCTATAGGAACTGACAAACTACTCTGCTCAGTGATCTGCTCTGGGAATAAGCTTAGAAGGTAAAATGAATGCTACATCAGACCAGAAAATTGTTTGCTAGTTTGTGAAGTTTCTCCTTAATTTATACTAGACAGTAGTCAATTTATCATGCTTGTGATTCTATGCAATACTTTTCTATATTCTTTTCTATTAGTATATTGTCATACATAAAGGAATATCTTACTGTTAGAGATAGACTTCACTTTCAAATACACTTAGAATGGTGTTCAAAATCTTAATTTTCTCTAAATGTGTAGCAGCCCCACCAAAATTTTGTCAAAATCTGGCTCTTGCTATGTTGCATGCATTAATTCTGTTGCTTCTTTGCAATAATTGAGTTTTCTCTTCCTATATTTCTGGGTTTTTTTTAATAGCTCCTCTAAGATTTTTTTTTTTTTTTTTAGTCTTGTGGTAAACTGTTAGATGGAAGTGGAGACTAGAAGATGATTATAAGAATTATATTAAAGGGGTATAACCAAACCAGTAATCAAACCCAGGAATAACCAAACCAGTAATCAAATACTTGCAGAGGGATATGTTGCTTCTTTGCCCCTTCCACACACAGTTTTTGGGCTGTACTGATGGCTACTGACTGATGAAGGCCTTTAAATGCAGTTTCTTGTTTGGCAGAGAAGGACTTATTTTGTGTATTGTCCATATAAGTGAGAGCGTCTGTACATCTGCTGTAGTACAGGAGTTTCCTACGGCTCTGTCCCATTCCAATGTGGGTGTTACCTGTGATTCTTGTCAAAAAGGATGCTTGTATCAAATCGTCATTCATCAAGCTTTTGCTCTTACCAGCTGTTTCTTGTAGACACTATTTCACGTTACTGTTACTTTAACAATCTAAAGGACGTTGGTACAGATCACACCTCCTGGTTTGGTGCAGCCAGGGTTGTGCTAAATACATTTCCAGTTTGTGCCCACCAGCGGTAAAGATGACAAATTGAAAACTACTTTTAGGATATAGCTATTCTTTTCCTTTCATTGTTCCTCACTACCTAGCCTTTTCTCTTTTCCCCTCCTTAAGCTCTCTGCCAAACCAGCCTCTCCTGATAAGTTTGACTGTGGGTCTTTGATGCAGTAATATTCTGCACTAAGGAGGACAGTTTTCTGAAAGGGGGAATGAAATATGAGTATCCATGACAGAAGACCTGCAGCTGAAAAGAGTGGTTTATGATGTATAGAAGATGGGATAAGAATAAGCTGTTTGCTCATGAACTAGAAGATGATAACTGCAGAGGTAGCTTGATTTTTCATTTATTGTTTGCATTGGTTTGATTCAGGCTTGCTGTGAACAGAGTACTGAAAGGAACTCTTATGTATAAATCCACAGAAAAATCAAAGTCCTTCATTAAAATGGTGTTACCTTTCGACTTGGCAACATCAAATGTGCAATTCTGTGTCTTTGATTTAAATAATGGAAAACACTTGTCTGTTTTAAATATGCAATTCTCAGTTTTGCTGAATTCTTTATTTGTCGTAAGAAGAGTTGAGTAATTATGTAATTTACTTTATTAGTTATTTACATTTACTTATTCATTTTGTCTTTTCAACCTCTTCCTTTAAAGGTGCCAGGCTTCACCCCTAAATAAATAAATCTCAGCCTTTGTAGCCTTTATAGCCTATATATATATACTCTTCCCTTTTTCTTCTCTTTCTCAACGTCTTTATTTTAGATTGTGTTTGGTGCCAGAGAAGTATTTTTATTGATCTTTGTATACCAAGAGGGTCTTCCCTCCCTTCAGTGGTCATACCGGGTTTTTAATTCTAGATGAAGTATTTAATATGGTTCTTTCCTCTGTGCTTCTATTAGGCTTGGCAGTGTTGCATTCCATCTGCCATTGTTTCCCCTTTCACTGAGCTCTTTTAAGCAACCCAAAAGCTCCTTGGCCTGCTTTGGCTTTAATTAATCTAAGACTTGTTGTGTCCGTTGTAAACATTTCCATCTTATTGTTAGTCCCATTTCCAGATGATTAATAAATAGATTAAATGCTCTCATCCTTTGTAAAGAACCTGAGGGCACCCTGCTGTTAACCTTTAGCCACATGGAGCAGTGACCACTAATAAATGCATTCTGCTTCTGTGTTCTCCTATTTGTAGTTGGTTTCTAATCAATGACAATGCTTCTCATCCTGTGATTACTTAGTTTCTCTAATAGCCTTTTGTAGGGAGCATTCTCAAAGGCTTTTTGGAAGTCCAGAAAACTTGTATCTGCCAGTTCTTTCTTATCTGCTGCTTATTAGCATACCAAAAGAATACTAATAGTTTAAGGACACATACAAAGCATTAAGGCTTCTAACTTTAACCCACATATTTAACAGTTTTGCTTTTAATTGGCTCCTCAATTATTACTGCACTATTATGTGTGTGAAGCTGGATTCTTTCTTGGTGTCTCTCAGGAGTTACGTGAAGATCACTGCTGGCCTACATGGTTCAGTATGCAAACTGATTTCAGTGGGAAACGGCATAATTGTGGATTTCTTTTGATTAATCTTAAATTACTTTGGGAGACTTGCATAAACAGTATCCCATTCTTGAAATACATTGATCTTTTATTTATTGAGTTGTTCCAACAATTCCTCTTATGATACCTCAATCATCAAAAGTTCCTTTTCTTTACTTGGAAACTCTGATATATCCTCTGTGCTATGAGTCAAAAAAGTGATGTAAAAAGTAGTATGCTTTCTCTTCTGTATTCTTACCTTGTTTAGTTTCTCCTTTAACTTATTGTTGGGGGATTCATGGTCTCTCTTGGTCATAGTTTGTGTATCTAGTTACTACATATATTCTCATTTAGCCATCCCACTTCCCTCTTCAGACATTCCTGTCATTGTTTATGGATCTTCTATACTGTAAGTGCTTTGTGCTAGGTGCACTGGAAAATCCACAACTCTTGCAGTCTCAAAAGTAACTTGAAGCTTCCATGTTCAAAGACCTGATTGGGTTGAAGTGTAACTTATATATTTTATTTTTACTTTTAACTCTATACCACTTGGAAGGGACAGTAACATGTTTTTCTCAAAAATGGGTGCAGAACTGGAGCCATGTGTGCTGGGTCACGTGTTAGGGTCATAGCTGGAAAGGGAATAACCAGGTAAACTTACATTCTGATGAGAAATGTAGGATGAGAGAGAATCCTGGAAATTCTTACTGGTGTACTGTTTCTAAGTACTTGTTTTCCAAGTCTTTCTTCCTGTATGTGTTGCAGCATCTATGCACACATGCCTCATTTTTTCAGGTGTTGCTTAAAAAAACTATTGTAATATGCGTGGGTTCTGTACGCATTCCTTCAGAGAAACAAGAAAGTTTGGGGTTTTTTTTAAAAACTCTCCCCTCCAAAACCCCAGCAGGATTGGGGATGTCATTCTCCACTATTTGTGTAATTGCCTGGTAGCTGGAGAATTCAATTAAGAGGTAGGGACTTTGCTGGTGTTATGTTCAGTGTCCGCCACAGCTTGAAGATATTCAAAGGCACTTGAACATACTGAAGCAGTGGGAATAACATCAAGTGGTAGCTGAAAGGCTTTAGATGGGAAATATGAACAATAAGTTGCTCTGCCTTCAAAATTATTTGGTCTTTTTCTCTGCATTTTGAACTTTCCAGTTAGATTTTGCTGAGAACTGTTTTTAATGACTAGTACTGATAATGATTCTAAACGTATTTTGATAGAAAACCTCCAGCCACATCTGCTGAATTGTTTTTGATCGCATATGTCTTGACATCTCTTTCACCTCATACAAAACTCTGCTGCTGCACAATCCCCTCCTCCTTTGAGCAAAGAAAGGTGCTTTTATGCCACAGAAAGTGTGCAGTAACTGTTCAGACTCTCTTACCTATCACATTAATGATTTTGGACTTAGGACAGAGCAATAGTGGAGCAGCTAGCCTGTTTGAAGCCATTCCCACCTGAGTATGCCTACATCAATATATGCCCTCCAGGGAATGTTTTAAACCATTAAAGGCTGTAAGGTTTGAAACTTTACCAAAGCTTTATATATGCAGCAAAAGACCCAGAGGAACTTTTGCCTCAGTAATAGCTTCTTCTGGGTCTTCCAGCATACACCAGGGCATATTACAAACATCAAAATATGCTCAGTGGGTACAGGCTACATTTCAGTTCCTCCAGGGATGTTTTACAGTGATGGAAATAGAATCCCTTCTCTGTTCTACTTCCATAAGCATTAAAGTAGGAAGTACTTAGAAGGCCAGTCTCAGGAAACTGTGTCTAAAGGAAATTAAGAGGAATGACCTGGCTTTCACAGATACTAAGCACTCATATGCTGAGTTAGGACACAAATTAGGATCTAATTTCTATCGAAGGAAAATGTTAACATAGGAAGAAATGCTTTTCAATGAAACCAAGACAGTTTAATGTACTTGGTAGAAAACAATGTAGTCATTTCTGAATATGAAATATTTTTTTTAGATTTTTTCATATTTGTCAGTAATCATTCTGGATACTTCTGTAAGATCTTCTTAGAGCCACAATAAAGAATAAAGTATTCCATGGTATCATTCAAGTGTATTTTATTGAGGAGGCTATTTTTTTCCCCCAAGCATAGAGCAGAAATAGCTAGTGAAAGCAGACTACAAGAAAATACTTGTTTTCACTACAAGTGGTTCATCTAGAGATGTTGCTGATGCAGTAGCCAGGTGCAATGTCTGTGTCTCTTTACATGAGAAAGAACATGCTGTCTTATAGGCTGGCAAGAGGTGAGTTCTCCAGAGGGAAGAAGAGAAATCCAGAGAGTGTGGTGTGCAGATCCCTTTAACATAAACCTGAGCTGCTTAGCTGACTTAGTACTAGGGATTTTGTGCTTGTAAACAACTCACTTCAAGTTGACATCCTGTCAGGTTTTGCATTCTGTTTGGATGTGATCAGTCTTACATGCAGGGGCAAGGGATTTTGTGATAAAGCATTTCTGCTTTCTGTTTAGCTAGGAAAAGATGATTGATGGGCAGCTGAAAAGGAATTAATATTTTTTAAAAAATCATTTGATTTGCTTTCCTGGTTAAGCAGCACATTAAAAGAAGTTCTTTCACTAATTATGTAAAATAGTGACAGTGGAAATCTGTTTGGAGAAATCATTCCTTACACATTACTTTTCAAAGATTTACTGAAGGTCAAAAGCTTTATCACACTGTTTGTTAACAGGTTTGGTATTGTTTTCTTCCTTTGTATAATGAAAAAAATACCTACTTACCATTTACCGAGTTATGCTGTATTAATAAAAACCCTCTTATCCAAATGTTTTCCAAAAGACTGTCATAGCTAAGGTGAGCCCAAATTTTTTTAGGTACTATTTCAGTCAAGAGAAGTCTTCCACAAAGGCTATTTTTTTCTTCTGATAGTCACCTCCCTGAGAAAAATTGATTGCTTGCCAGAACTACTCTCCTCTTCCAGAAGCTTACCATTCAAGGAGTGAAAGAGCACACATACCATCTCTACAGAGTGGAGGCACTTTCTACACTGCTGCCTTTTGAAACAGGTGTAGCACTAAGTGTTTCCTTGTAGGTGACACTCCATGAGCACAGCATTTCAGGTGGGACCTTCTGGAACGTATTCCAGGACATGTTCATTTAGTACTTCATGAAAGGAAAGCAGTCAGTGGTTTAAAGTAATCCCTTGTGGTTTCCCCCCTTAAAACGGAATATATTTTGCTCTGCCTGGCCTGGCTGTAAGATGTTTCCATGTACAAGATGTTCCCATGTGCTGGCAGTCACTAGCAGTTGAATCAGTTCCTTGAGATCATCAGCAAGAATAAGCAGTCGTAACTCGTAGTTTTACTTGTGGCTGGCATTAAGTTCAAGCTGAAATAGTCATTTTGAATGAGCATTAGAGAAATGGGTTAACTATCTTTTTGAGCAGGATAAGTGTTCTCTCTGTGTAGCACCTACTCTTCTAAGGTTTTTTTTTCCACTGAATCAACAAAATTAGCATTAAAAGCATAATTAATGAGCTCCCTGTGTACAAAAGGGAACCAGGGAATGGCTGTTTTGGAAAAATGCCTATCACATTTTTTGTTTGTTTCTTTGTTTAATAGACAGAAGATTATGTATTTTCATGCATCCTTTAACTTTTAAAATGTAGAAACTGCAATGCACTTGAGGATATTAAAACTGAGTCTGGATTAAGAATCTGCATAAAAGGTCAGAATTCAAGGTATATTTAAATAACAATTTTATGGACATCTCAAATATTTCTAAACTGGAAGCTTAACTGGCCATTACAGGGAGTTTAGACTGAGTACAATGTGGTGCTTTCTCTCTGCAGTATCTGTAATATTATATTTATATAAAGGAGTTTAAAAGAAAATATTATATAAATAAACTAGATGAATGGCTTTACTAAAAAAAAAAAAAAGTCCATGATGCCTCTTTTCTGTTTTGTTAATTCAGGGATCAAGTATGGTACCTCAGAACTTCCTGGATCTAGGAGATCAAGTGTGTTTATTTTAGGCTTTATGAGGGTTAGTGAGTGTCTATTAATTTCATAGGTTTCCATTATTCCCCCCAGGGATTTATTTCTCAGGTCAGTTTTTTTCCAAAAAGGCAAAATAATTTGCTTACAGAGAAACATCCTCTTTAATTTTGAGGGACCAAATGCACACTGATAGGAAAAGTTAAAAGCATCTTCTGAATGACTAATTTTTGTATATTATAATGAAGAGTTTTACCTGGAGATTAATGATGTTCTGTGTCTTGAATTCATGTTTAAGGTTACTACATGCTTTAGGCTGGTAATTTGCCATTATTGAGTTAATAAAATCATAAAATTACTTATCTTTTCTTAATGTAAAAAAGCAATAAGACATTGTCCCTTTGGAAGGTCTGCGTGCTGTAAAATATAATATAAGTGGGGTCAGCTAAATCACTTTTGAATTCCAGTTATGAACAGAATTTGCAAGCAAACTATTTTTCCTTCCATACTTCACATTTCAACCTAAAAGATGCTGATCACTCATAAAAGAATTAGATTTGCTAACATGGAAGTGCATTGAAGTAGTGGCCTTGGATAAGAATTATGTAAGTTACCATTTTTCCATACTGAAATTTTTTATGAAGAGGGAATTTTCCAATGTGACCTTTACAATTGTATTCTGTCTATGTATTGATCCAGGAGCTGAAGATGACCTAGTAGACCTTAGAAGTGATATTTAACTTGGAGTTGTTTTCCCTTGTCTGGAGGAAGAAAAAAAAGAGCATCACCAGGCATCCCTGAATTACATTTATCTCACGGGCAGAGAGCTAAATCATGACTCCTCTGTAAAGTCTGAATAAACAAGCTTTATGAGGGGTTTTGCTGGGATTTGAAGGGATCGAAAGAAATCCCCTTATGGGCTGCAGAACGCTTGGGATATAATTCATCTTAGCAACTCTTGCTGTCCAAAAGCTAAGTGTCTGGTTAAGCAAGTTAACTTGGCTCCCTACATAGTTAATGGGGAGAAATTGTTTCCTCTCTTCTCTAAATGGGCTTTTAAAATAGATGGGTTGAATTACCCTCTGGAGTTTCTGCACTCTCTCCATTAATTAGGTAGAGATTCATCAGTTCTAACTTTAATGTCTAGAAGTTAGACTTCAAAGTCTTAGTTAAACACTGTGTATCAAAGAGGGGAAAATAGCACTTCCCAAGAATCATCCATCTTCCTCTAATGTGGACATTTGTGACAGGGCAAATAAATGTATGAAGGGAGCCTAAGGTGACAGATATCTAAGAAAGATGGCAGCTTAGGCTAGATAGATAAAATTAAATTAGATTAATTTTTCTCTGGTTACTCGGACAGCAAGTTAGTCACAAGAACTGCAGATCAGGTGTTCCTGTGCTCTGAGGAAAGTAGGGCTATGAATCCATCACGTTATAGGTGTGCTGCTGATTTCACATTGCCTTTTCTCTTGATTTTGTGTTAGGAAAAAAGCTATATGGTACTTCAAAATATGTTTGAGAAGTGAAGTGCCTCTGCAGGATGTCTCTGCATCAGAGCCTTCTGCACAGTGGAGGCTCTTGATTGCTATGCCTTTGGATGCTTTCCACAGACATTCTGCAGGCTTAGATGTCTAATGGAGGTGGGGCTGTTGTTTGCAACAAGTCTGTGAGTGCAAATACTACATTTGCTGCGTGCCAAGGAATGTAACTTCAAATTATTTTTCTATGCAAAAGCAAGGATTAGGGAATCTAATGAACTGAATCGCTCAAGATGTACATGGTTCCCCTTCTCAGCAAATGGTGTTATTCTGCATAATATTCTTTGTATTTCTGTACCATTCAGTGATTTCCTTTTAACCCGCACTTAAAAACAAGCTTATCTTTAGCAGCAGTCTGGATTTCAGTACTCAGGAGTGTTTTTTGAGAATGATTTCAACTATTTGTTATCAATGAGTCCTTGCTGCCTAGTTTGACTGCAGACCTATTTCTTGGGCTTTGGTTTAATGAGTAAATTAGTGCAATATCAAGTAGAATACAGATGAGCAGGTGCCAGCTACTTTTCTCTAACTCCCCGTATGCATATGCTTGTTCTCTGACAGTACTGAGAGAAGTTCAGCACTGCTTATTCTACCCACATTGTCTCTGTTATTAAGTAAACGTATGGAAATACTGAAAGACAAATTAAGAGGTGATTTATTTCCCTCCCTTTCCTCTTTCTCCCCCTCCCTCCCTTTCATCCAGGGTCACACACAGAAAAGTGTGGGGCACAAAAAGGACAAACACCTCTCTAATTGTCTCCAGGCAGTTGTTTGTAGAAGAGGGACAATTACAAGTTGAATAGAAACAATGGAATTGGGAAAGCCAAACAAAAGTTAAAGCTGTAGTGATGAGCCTATAGTCTTCCACTTACATACCCTTTCTTACCAAGGCAACTGTAATAAGATTATCCTAAAGTTCCTTGAGATATCCTTAAGGTTATCCTTAAAAGTAATCCTGGTGATTATAAGACCAATTTTATTGGCTTTATTCCAGCTTTATTGAGTCTTGGACTTGATCCTTTTATTTTCATTCTCCATACATCTCTTTCCAGGACTTTATCCATGACTCTTGGAATTGTTCTAATTGAAACCGAAAACAAGAAAGGAATGGAAACTAGCAGGTTATTTAACCCTCTGAAATAAAAATTAATGTGTCTCTCAACAGCTCAAGGTGAGCCAAAATATTTAAAGATTGTGAAAAATTGCTAAAATGATGTGATTTTTATTTCCCTGGTTCTTTTTGCTTTAGTAAGGTTTATATTTTCTTGTGTTCCTCAGAAACAAAAAGAATGAGTACTTGCCTCTTTCCTTCTGCTGCGAGAATTATCTCCAAATTGCCTCTAAAGAGCACGACTTCAGGACATGACACTCAGAAAGAAAAATGCAATGCCAAGAGTTAGCCTTAATTCAATGTAGTTGATACTACAAAGCATTAATCTTTTTTAGGGAATCTTCAATGAGCATATCCAGATTAGGTTTCCTTCCTTTGCTTGTATCCTGGTTTCTAAGGAGAATAAATGATAAACATAAGAAACATGCCTGATTAGCAGCACAAATGTGAGGATCAGGAAGATCAGGCTCAGAACTGTGCAGAGCTCTTTGAGAGGCAGAAGAATTTGTTCTGTATTATACTGAAGTGACAAGAAATGTCAAGTTCTAAACCTCACATCTGCAGTATTTATAAATAAGATTTCTCCAGGTAGTTTCTGTGTTATTTTTATTTATTAGACAAAAAATTGTGCAGTTTTTCATCCAATTTGTCTGTTTTTCTAACATTAATCTGTCTGTCTGACTTTTGTGTGAATAAGCATCTGTCTGACTGAGCCTTACATCATTTTTTGTCTCATCAAATGGATGTTCAGCATATGGTAGAGGAAAGTAGAGGACTTAATTAGGCATAATTGTAGCATAATGGTGAATTACAGTAGAGACCACTGGAAAATTGGTCACTGCTGCTACATGCATTAAGTGAAAATATGCAATGAAAAGAGTTGGCATGCTAGAAGAGGAAAGAAAGGAGAAATTATTTAAAAAACATAAGATGGGTTGTAACACATAGTGTTGGTTTACAGGGTTGGTATTGCAGGGCTTAGGAAACAGCTAATGAACCAAGAGAGAGGTCCATGTTGAAACATTTGTATGTGCTTATTCAAGTGGTTTTCCTATTGCACTTCTGGGTACATCTTTGTCATAGTCAGGTGGGATGGAGAAGGAGGACTGAAGGGAAAAGGAAGAAGGAAACCTAGGAGAAATATAAGAAGTCTGTATCTATTGTCAGGCTAAAACAAATGTAAGTCTTCACATCTCCCTGATGCAACTTGAAAGTCAGATGTAATTTTTATACTAGCTATATGTATTTTACCAAGATCAAGCAAATTTCGTGCTAAACTAGGTGAACTTCTGTCTACACAGAGCAAATTATACACTTTAAACACTATGATGTGGTTATAGGATTTTTAGAGAGGGAAGAAGCAACATAAATACAAAAATAGTTGAAAAATAGTTTTCATTATGAAACTTTCAGAGCAGCACTGTACAATTCATTGAAATAATTAGTAATAACAGCTATGAGTATTATAATGATCTACAGAGCACAAAGGATGGAATTCATATTTTAGAGAAGCTAGAGTGAGTCTTGAATAGAAAAATCGAGTGGTATCAGAACTGAAGAAAAACTTGAACATTTTGTTCTTAAATCTCAAAGTTTGAATGTTATCTTTTTATTTAAATACTGAGTCCTGAACAGGAACAGGGCCTCTGCTCTTGAGCTCAGAAGAGAAAGAGCATTAGCCATGGGATTTTTTTTCTGATTCTGGGTAAATATTGCAGAATGCAGATTGTTCAGAAGTACTACGTTCCAAGTGAGTTTTCTGTGTAAGAATTTAATAAATAAAAGAGAACTCCATAGTCTGGTTTTGAAGATAAGCTTGAATCTGAACCAACCATAAACAAATACTGCTATTTGAAGTCTATGAACACAGCAGATGAAATGATTAACTTGTGCTACAAGAATGTTTATGGCTTCTTGTTCACTGACTCTGAAATCTAACAGTGCATGTTCCAACAGTTTAAAACAGATAATTTGTTAAAGTGTCAGTTTAGTATCTTGGTCCACAATAATATTAAGAGCCCCCAAAGCTGACCTCTCAGATGCAAACAAATACCTGGACTTGAGTTTGCCTTATCTCCAGTTAGCTGTTTTCTAAAAAGCAGACAGTCAGCTGCTGTTGACTAAACATGATAGGGAAATAAGGCAGAAATTGATATATGATTGTTTCTTTTTTTTTTTTTTTAAGTCCTGTGGTCCCTTTGTTATCAGTAATGCTACTTCATGAGACAGGTGGACTTACATAGGGCAGATTTAAGGCCTGTAGGTTTCAATTGTACTTCTGAGATGTTACTTCCTTATTTTAGTTTTGATTGGCCTTGGGCTGAGAACAGACATATTTTGTGAACAGATTAGAAAAGGATATGCCAGCCCACTATATCAGTTACAATCCAAAAAAGAAAGAAAATGCAATTAAAAAAAATCAATACACTTTAGAAAGTCTATACTGGTTTTGCCTGTCTTTAAATGCAGATATTATATGACTGCAGTATAAAAAAACAAGAGGAATGACAGAATTTATAATTCAATTTCAGGGAAACTTCAGGTGTGCTTCAAAACATACTTGAAGCAATATCAAGAACTGCAGTTAAGGCACAGAATCACCACAAGATTGCTACTTAAGTGCATTGGATTTGTCAAGGAATTTAGCTTCTTATCTATAAAAGTACCTTTTAGTGAGCTAGTCATGGCCTTCAAAAATACTTAAATATGTTGTCACAGTCTAGGAAATATGTGTGTGGACAACTGGATGTATTAGAATCATAGAATCATTAAGTTTGGAAAAGACCTCCTAGGATCATCAAGTCCAACCATCTACCCAGCACTACCACCATGTTCACCACTAATCCATGTCCTCAGGTGCCATAAACATGTGGTTTTTTGACACTTCTAGGGATGGTGATTCCACTAACTCCCTGAGAAGTCTGTTCCAATGCTTGACAACTCTTTCCATGGAATAATTTTTACAAATGTCTAATCTAAATGTACCCTGGTGCAACTTGGGATCATTTTCTATCGTCCTGTCACTTGTTACCTGGGAAAGAGTCTGACACCCATCTGGGTCTAACCTTCTTTCAGGTGGTTGTAGAGAGCAATAAGGTCTCCCCTGAGCCTGGTTTTTTTTCTGGCTAAACAACCCCATCTCCCTCAGCCACTCTGCCTGAGGACAAGCTAAAGATACTGCAGAAATGGCAATGGATGATACTGGCCAGGGAAATGGCATGGTTTTATCTCTGGGAAACATTTTCCTTGTTTTCAGGAAATCTGGGGAAATCATATTGACCAAGGGAAGCATAAGAAGCTATGGACCTGTACTAGAGTAAAATATATCAAACTGGTAAGTGTTCAGCTGGAGAGATCTACTAGAGCTGTGATATGTGTTTAATTTTATGCACAGTGAGTACTTCCTGGAAAGACAAACCAAGACAGTGCATATGTCTTTGTGAGACTGAATCCTGAATTTAAAGTATCACTGAGTTAGAACTTCGAAAGCATCGCCACCCGTCAGATGTCAGTAAAATACTCATCAGCGTCTTCTTGATTTACTTCAGATATGTTCGCTGCTCTTGACAGAGGCTAATGGTGGTAATGGGAAGCTCAGTTGGTAGAAATAAATAAATCTGACAGAGAAATCTGATCATGGAAATGGCCCATAAAAATGGTGTAGATCATGATAATCACTTGCACCTGAGAGCACTGTCAGTTAATAGATCTGTCTGAATGTATCTACATGACCCTAATTGTTTTACATTCTTGAGAAAATGTCTGAAAAAATGCTTGAAAAAATAGCTGGTGCACTGATGTAGCTTTAGAGAGCAGCAAAGGACAAGTGAGTTTCATGTCTGAATAGTTTAGGTAATTGCTAGAGGGTGAAAATTTAGTTCATACAAGCCAGTGAGGCTTTGTCGGCACAGCGTTCCAACTAGCTATTCACAGGTGGCGTGCTATTGTAACTGCACTCAAAATAGCACTGGCTTTTTATAAGCCATAATGATAATTGAAAGTTTGGCAGTCAAATACTTCAGATCATTCCACTTTCAGCTTGCTTGGTGGACTTAGTTAAAGGAAGTACAATACACTGGATCTCTGGCAATTGCACGGAAGCAGCTTTTGTGGCTGAGGGTAGGCATTAGAAAAGGAAAGCTATACATAGCATAAGCATGGATCATTTAGAATATCACTTTTCTTACTGTGTAGGACAAGGGCATCTGAGATTAGCTGGAGTTCCTGTGCCAGCAGAATATCACTACTAACATTTCTTAACAAGGTCCATGGTGCTGCTAAGGAAATACAACACGGACTGTTGACTCTGGGAATCTGTCTGACTTCTTTGGACATTGTCTCATTGAAGCTAGGTAAGAGGAACCACATCAGGTTGTTTGTGTGAAGCTGTGATATTGAAGTTTGCTTAGTTTTAAAAACTGCTTGTGTCAAACAGGTTGTGGAACATAATAGTTCATGTCTTTTATCAGCTACTCATGTTTTTCTTGAATATTGTTTTTATACTGCATTGGATGAATTTTGACTGCATTCAGATAGAAGGAGATGAGAAAGATAGAATTTAATTTAGAATGGGATTTTCCTCATTTTCAATCAATAAGAATATTAGGGTTTATATCTTTGGGAGCAAAACAGGGCCACAGAGGGATAATTTTCTTTTCCCAGAGAATGCAAGACAACACATTTTGACAAGGGAAGCCTTGCCATTCATCTTAGAAAGATTTTTCTAAAATAACTAAAAATATTTGTTTTAGAAAGTTATTTCCAAGTCTGACTCTTTACACAGCCAAAGAACTTCTAATAATTTGTTTCAGTTTAGAGGTGGATAGTTATTGTTACCAAATTAGATTGTGTTAGCTTTGTGAACTGACTTTGAATTAGTGCAAATGAGCACATAATAATCAGGGCAGTGAGAATTCATGCTGTTGAAAAATGGGTTTGCTAGTGCTACAAATCTGCTTCCCAGGAAAATGGCCAAGTGGAACCTCCAAAAGCTTTTATTTTTGCTTGCCTTCAACCAGGAGATGGAATAAACTTAAAGTGTGAATTAAACAATTTATAGGTTAGTGAAAAACATGAACAAATCTGTAGCTAGGAGCCAAAGTTAGTGGCTGAAACCTAGAAGATTATTTGAAATGAGATCATTCTGGCTTCATTCCAAGCTTTCTTGTTTGAGTGTATTTCTCAGAGACAAGCCTTGCTAGGAAATATTTACTGGGGCAGAATTATAGGGTCACACAGATTTTGACCAAGAACTATTCAGTTAAACTAGAATTAGGAAATGTTTGGCTAATTTTACTAGGTGAGGCAAAAGCCTAGCTTCAGGCTTTGAAGGAAGTGGCAAACCTGGTGTGACTTCTGTTAAAAGGTGTTGGATTCTTCTATTTTGTACATATGTGTAGTTCAGGTCCAAGACATTGAAATTGCCGATGTTTTGGGGGGCTAAAAATATAGGGAAAAGTGGGAAACTTGGAAATAAAGCTAAAATGAAATAAGACTTTGACTCTATATTTATAGGAAGCTGTAAAAGAAGAAAAATCCACATGCCATGTTTTTATCAGGGACATGTAAGCATCAGAACAGAGGAGACAGAAAATGAACATCTAAATAACTTACCCTTAAAATTCCTAAAAATGTATTTTATTCAAATATGGTTCTCTGGTACAATATCCTGCATAAATCGACATTTCCAAAGCAGCAAGTGTGGCTCTGGGAACCTGAGAACCTTTGGGTTTTTTTCCCCTCCTCTGCTGTACTCTTAAGAAGAAGGCTGTTTTTAAAAGGTTGAGCTCACCTTTGATAACTAATATAAAGTACTCTCTAAGCATGCAATTTTGTTCAAATAGAGAAAATTTCATGCTTTGTTGAAAAATACTTCAGTTTCATTGTAGCTACTCTGTACCTACCCATCAATTTTATGGTAGTTGGATAAATTTCTGCTGTCATAGAGATGGACAAAAAAGAGGTAGAATATAGGTTGAACTTAGTCTTTTCTATAGTCTGCATGGGGGGAAAGGTAAGAAAAAATCTAAATATCATTATCAGTCCTTTCCTATGAATATTCCTACTAACAGCTTCTCTTGAGTACTTAGATTACTCTGGGAAAAAAAAAAAATCTAGATGTCTTTTTTGAGTCTTTAGTGATTTTTACATTGCTCAATTTAGCTCTCTAGTAGTCCAAAGGAATGGAAATTGAATTTCAGAATTCAGCCTCAGGCTCTTCCGGATGTATCAGCTTTTTGCTATTCGCTCATTCCAGCACCCATGAGTCAGGACACCAAATGTTCCCAGCGAGGCTGCTTCCAGTGCCTCGCTGAAGTTGCAAGCAGTTAGTCACAGATGAAAGCAGCATGGATGAGTATCCATGTGGCATCAGAAAAAATACCATGGAGATATCTTTTTCAGCTGAATAACACCTGGCTGAGTTATTTACAGCCATAAGCAGCCTCATTGTATGTGAAAAGGGGAAGGAACTTTCCCACCATGAGACACTGGACAAGAGTGCAATGTCAAGGTGGCAAGGGTTATCTGTAGGCAGAAGCCTGGCTGAATTAACTGAAGAGTGGAGAGAAATATTAAACCATTTGTATCATTTGAAAGTATATTCATTCCACTTTCAAATTATGAGAAGTTGTTAGATTTCCTTTAATCAAAGTGTGATTTATATAATTACTGCATTATGATAATCATTATTAAAGGACTTGACATTTTGTAATGTTTTTTTAAAATAAAAGGGAAACTAAACAGGATTTTTTTTCTTTTAAGAGAACTGCTTCATTCAATATTCAAATGAATTCAGTCATTGTTTGGCATTCTCTGTCACAAGATTGTGCCTGAATGGAAGATTATTCATTCTAATTTTTTTCAAATTCATTGAAACTTCTTGTACTCATAATCTGTAATAGAGAATCCATCAAGGCCCAAGATGCAAGGACTCATAGACAGAAGAAAACCCTCCAACAAAATCCAACCCATTCTAATTACTGAGTTAATTAAAATATGCTTGCAGTGATTTTATTTGTGTGGTTGATTGGATTCCTTCAATATCATTCATGGAAACATGGAAAATATTTATTTTTGTCCGCTTTAAAAAATCCACTTGCCCCATTTATCTTGTTATCTAGGCAAAGTAATTTATCATTTAAAACCATATGTCATAAACATTTGTTAAATCTGTATATGAATGATGTTCAAGCCAACAAGAGAAATGAAGCAGAGAAAGAAAGAAAAGCAATCAATTTTTAGACCAGTCAGTAGCAGCACTCGTATCATTATGTATGCATTACTTCTGTACAGGTAGTCCATGTTACAACTACTTTGACAGAGAATTAAGAAATGGAGGAATGTTGGAATTAGGAAGATTAATTGGCAATATCACATTTATAACTCATTTTAAACCCTGCTGTGTCTCATGAGTAAGTCAGTATTTTACATTTCTGAACTGGTCTGTAAACAAGAGTTTTGCCTTTTACTGGGAGTGTTCAGGATGTAATTATAATTTTCCCTCTATTTGGCTCAAGAGTGGCCTTATTCAGGATACTTGAGAAGACTGAAGTCCTCTGTTCTGCATGAGTACCACCTAATCCATTATGTGTTTTCCCTCATCATGGAATATGGTTGCACTTACTGAGTCTGTACAAGATGCTTTATTCCTCCATGTACTATTGAAGAATGTATCCATCTTATTCCACATTTTATGTTGGAAGAAAATAAAATGTCAAAGGGTCAGATTCTGCGTTATAACCTACAGTGATAGAGGTTTACTTGGTGAGGATCCAGAAGGCAAAGGCAACTAGCAACTCTCCTCCTGAAATCTGTAAAGAGTTAATAGATTGTATAATGAATCAGACAGCTGAAACTAAGGATGGAGTTAACCATGTTGGTGTAGGTGAGAGCTAGCACCAGGCACAGTCCTGAATTCTAGTGTGTTGAGGTCAGACAAGAGGAAAGTTTGGCTGTGGCATGATGGAAACTCTTTATCTTTGGCATGTCAGGACAACCCGTGGCTGTAGAAAGGGAATTCTAATTCCAAAAGTAACGCCCAGAGTTTTATGGCATATGACCTCTTTTCTTCAGAAACAAGACTGCTCTTCATTCAGGGAGCAGAGCCTTATGACTTAATCACCAAGACAAGGACTTTTATGGACGAGTATTTCGTAGTCCCTCTGTTAGTTCTAGACTACAATGCAAGCAGGAACATAACATTTTTGCACCAGCATGACAAGGGATCAAGAGATGCTTTACCCTGGCATCTGCATTTTTCAGTTTTGAACTGGACTTCTTTCTGGACCCTCTTCTTTTTATTTTATAGTGTTTCCATTTTTGACTATATTATGTTCTGTAGGATACTACTTGGCTAAATGGAAAACAATGGCCATAAGTTTAACCTCTTCAAAATTCCAGGAGCTTAGGCACCAGTCTCCATTTTCTCAGTAAATCCTATGTGCAGAAGGCTTTCAACTGAGATCTATGGAATCCTGCTGATTTATTTTGAAATGTACTAAACTAGCAAAGCAAGTTGTTTAGAGTAACTGGGTGGATGACTGCTTTCAGGAAGATGTGAACTTTATTGAGTTTGTGTAATAGCACAGCGTGAGACATGTAGAGAAGCTCCCCAGAAAATTCAGTTTTAAATCTTTTGCAGTCCTAACTAGGCATTCTTGAATTAGTTTTCTGAACACAAACTTCTGAGCTGCATTAAACTTGTAGCCTGAACTACCTTTTCCACTGAGAGGTCTGTCGAGAATGGTTAAAGACTGTCATTATATAAATGAAAATAAAGTTCTGTAAAATAGTAGTCTGACACCCAATAATCTTCATCTTAAATCCATTTTAAACCACTCAATTCTATAAAAGGCAGAGCTGATTGACTTTGCCTAATTAATTTTCTTTTTTATTTAGTTGGAATTTATAATAAATAACTGTTTTTATCTATATAAGATTATTTTTGTTATTCATACCGTAATTTAATAAATTACATGATTTTTCCTAATTATGAATTTATAATTGCTTAATACTTGGCTTCTTTAATTTACTGTAGTACATTTCTAGATGTTAGTTACACTAACATTTTATGAAAATAAATAAATCCTTTTCAACAAGTAACTTTAAAGAATCTTTCAAGATTTCAATAGATGTAAAACCTCACTGATTTAATGGCCAGACCAAATATTCTTATGATTAGGGAGAGGAGACTTGTGAGATATCTGAAAAGAATTTATATTTTCACTGGGCAAGAAGTTAAGGAGCAAAGTGGTCTTAATTTACCACTTGTGTTCATCAGACTTTAGAAGATGTTTAACTATGAGAATGACAACAAATCTATACATGCTCTCTGTAAGCTTAAATGATTTAAAACAGAAAACATATTTTATTGTGAAAGCAAAAATTATCATGAGTGCCAGTATTTTTTTAGTTGTCAAACTGGACAATGCGAAAGCTCACTGAGGTCCCCTGGCCAATGTAAACATCTGTTATGTTAATGCTTAATCTGAACTTTAAAGTCAGTTGAGGTGAAACAGGAACACAAAGCTGGGATTTATCAGATCCATGCTAGGTGATTAAATGTGACTTTTCTGTAGGTCTTGGTTTCCTAAAATGATTGTAAAGATAGTCTAAGTGTTTGGCTTAAATGCAGACATCAATTGTTGACATCCAAAAATATCTTAGATAAATCCTTCTCAAAAAGGCTTTTTATTTTTTTTTTTCATTTTTCACTCTACTACAATGGACATGGGACTTGGATTTTGCAAATATTTTAGTATTTCAGTTCTGACCCAGGTTGCTCTTTTGAAGGGAACCTCTTGACCACTCTTGGTTTTGAGCTTTGGTTTACCTTACTAAGTGGCCTGAGAGCATGTGAATCTGATATCCTTGGGATGAAATTCAGCTGGAAGCTGTGCTTCACCTGTTTGTAGGCATTCAGTCTGTGAAACCAGGCTAGACGGACTCTGAAGTCCTTGTCCCCCAAAACATAAATACAGCATGCATCAGAACATCGTGCAAATGCTTCAATCCATAAATTCCCCATATTGAGTTGCACTGCTTATTACTAGAGAAAACCTCAAACATCACTTCTTGTTGATAGTATAGACACTGTGGATAGTACCTACTACAGATAAGTGGTGAAGGCAAAAAGAGGTGATGGTAATATGCTGGTGAAAAAACTAAAAATTCAGCAATTTTTACTATGTTACTGCAAAACTGAGTGCAAAAAAGGGAGTCAGGGCAAGACGACACCTTGAACTGGAAAAACAAATACACAAACCAAAAATAAAACAATTCATATCTTATTAAAAAAACCCCAAAACAACGAAACAACCACCTATCTAATATTCATTTTTGGCATTCTTTTCTAAATGTTTTATACAAAATTAAACTGGTTTTAAAATTTAATCTGATACCTAAAAACCTCAACCCCAAAAGTGCTCTCTAAATTAGTGCTCATTATGTTAGTAATTAGGGCTTCTTTCCAAACACTGTGAAAAGTATCAATTAAATTTTGCTACATCAGAAATTCATGAAGAGGCTGATCCTCCTGTTAAAACAGAAGTAGAGACAGAACTAAACAAATAAAATAGAATTTCAGAGATTGATTTCCATCAATCATATTTATGAGTAATGCGTAACATACATATATCTTAAAGCTGGTGGCATGACATTTTGAACTACAGTTCTTCTAGTCCTTTTACAGAGAAGAAAGCTGGTTACTGATTAAGACATAAAGGAAATTAAATGTAGGAAAGGAAAAAGCTACTAAAATTAGCAAAATTGCTCAAAGCGCATTTAGGTTTCAAACCTGTAAAGTAGTCCTGTACTTAAAAATTGGCTTTCAAGGTTAACAGTTTGGATGGGGCCATGATAACTCTGTTTTTGGTGGGCAGAATTCATTGAGAGCACTCCTCACCATTTGGGGTTCGCATCTGTTTTGATTGGAATCCAAATATCTGCCTGGTGCCCAGGTTCAGCCTCCTACAGATACCCTCCTTAACCAGATGAACCTAACAGCTTTTGTTACCTGTAAACTCATTTCCTCTGGAGATCTGTGATGACTCAGGTATGCTTTCATTCCAATCCTTTTTTTCTTTCCTTCCACCCACAAGCTGCAAAAATGTGAAGCAGACAAGATAAAATTTAACAAGAGACCAAGTTATAAATTTCTTTAATTTAACTTAATTTCTTTATGATTTGCTTTGTGCTTTAATTTGGAACAGATAGTCTGCTTCATGCAGTCCATGTGTGTGATTATGTCTGCCTTGTGTTTTAGTTCAGGTCTATGCCTGCACGAAAACAAATAAGAAAGCACAACACAAACATAAACCAAACTCACTACAGGGAGTATAATATTTTGGAATCAGAGAACGTCTGGAAAGCCACAGCTCCTTAGCAGCACTGTTTACAGAATTTATACCTCTAAAGAAGTCAAAAGTGGGCAAACCATTTACTGCCCATTGATGGGACACTGATGATAGGAATACATAAGTTACCTTTTCCCTTCAGAGGAGCTGATGGAGTTTTGGAGGCCACTTCCATTTTCACCACTACTGCTTTCTTCCCATCACCAGTGATCTCTTGGAAATGTCCCACCAGGTATCCCTGAGCAGCAAGACAGCACTAGCTTTTGAAGACACATGGGATTGAGCAGAATGCTTTTTGAATTCTCAGGTTTAAGCATGCTTCTTTTGGGTTCATTTTTGTATAATGATCCAGCTCACTATGTTTGAAGTTTTCATCTATTGAGAAGAATATTGATGAAGAAATGAGAAAAGAGGCTTTGAAGGAAAACAGGTACAGTAAAACCGGTCAAATAAAATTAATGCAGAAGGGTTTCATGTATTACATTACTTTTATTTAATATTCTTATATAACTACAAAAGTAAATCCCCTGAAAATTGTATTCCCACTGACAGCTTCCCTGCTATTTTATGGTGCATCCTCTATAGTTAATGGTCTATCACAGCTTCCACTGTAAGTTCCGATTTGTCAAGGCTTTATTGTAGCAACAAAATTGTCAGAAAGGAATTTCATTCTGTGAGAGGCCAAAAACTGAATTTTAGTTTAAATTGATTTAGCCATCTCTTAATTAGAGCAAAGAGGGGTTGGAGGTTTTTTATTTTTCAGGTTTTATCTATCTTTTCTTTAATAGGCCGATTTCTTTTCTGTTGTAAATGGGAATAGTTACTCTGAAGTTGGAAAAAAGAGCAAGAAGTTTGGCTTCTGGCTAGAATGTCTGTCTCCAAAATCACACAAGGATCTATTTTACTGCTTTCAATGCACTGCAGATCTGAGTCTACAGATACGTCTTTGGGAAATTTTTCAAAAGATACCCAACAGCGGGAGAAATTTGTATGGTGTGAAGGAGCTATACAGATGCTCTGCATGGTAAAGCCCTTGACTAGTTCCAGCATTACTGATTTTGTGCAATATTTGCATTACTATTTGCTCTTCAATTTACATCTGCAGCACCTAAAAGCTGCTAAGAAGTTCTTTACTACTTTTTCAAATCTAAGTAACTATCATTTAAGAAATTTGCTCTTTTTCCTACCTGCACAGACCAAAAATACAATAAAAAGACCAGATGTTGTTCTGAATCCCTCATGCTTCTGCCATTGAAGGCAGAGTACACACAGAGCTCTATCCTGGGCACCCTGCTGCAATGTCAGGCTCTAACTTACTTGATACAACTGCAAGTAGTGCTGAGGGAAAATTGAAGCACATCATTCTCTAAAATGACACCCAAAAGAAAATAATTTTCTGCATAATCTATTTAAAAAATGGAAGTGTGACAATATGACTCCTATGTAAAGTCAGTGTTTATCTGTTCTTCTGGACATAGAAAGACCATCTGACCATGCTTTAGCAAGACAAATGCAATTTTTTTCAACAGGGATACTAGAATAAGCCTGAACTGCTTCTTTTGACATGTTTTTGCATATATAAATTCATAGTTTAGAAACAGCCATTGGATATCTGTTGCATATCAATTATTTTTATTCTTTAAAAAGGTACAAATTCCAATTTTTCTTTCATTAAGGTTAAATAATTGATTTTTCCATGTACAGGACTTGAGCTATAATTTTACAGAACATCAAAACGGTAGACAGATTCAGTGTTCATATTCACTGTAAGAGATTAAAATAATGGTTTAGGTGAATTGTTCACCAATGTGAACAATAAGTCTGTGAAATTCATAACTTGCTCATTTGTTTCTCTGCTAACAGAGGAGTTTGATGGAGGTCTATTTTCCTTCACGGTCCACCTTCGAATTGTGTGGCACTATTATAAATAAGGTTCTGGAGGGAGCAATAACCATCAGCAACTCATTTATGCAAGTGATCCTTCCCCTCAGCCTGATGAGATTTGGTGAACTTCTGAATGGTGGAGGAAAAGATGTTAGTACAGCCTGTTCTATGAACACCTTTCAAAGATGTGAACTTTCTTTTGGGTGCTTAGCCCAGTTTGTTTCTAACACCAGCATCAGAGTCTTATGAAAATGTTTAGCTGTGTCCTGTGGTGAAATATTGAAATATTACAAGAATCGTCTGTGTCTAATGATGTAGAGCAAAATGTCAAAAAAAAAAAAAAAAAGCACAACCCAAAAGAAAAAAGTAAGTGAAGACTTATATATATTTTTCTATGTATAGTATGCAGGTATTTTTCTCAAACATGTATATCTAGAGTGTTGCTTGTGGTCTAACTGCTGGGATTTTATTTTGAAAGTTTACTTTTTTATTGCAGAAAATATGTGGTTACAGACAGTTGCAATAAAACTAAGCTACCCAAAGTGTTTCCTGATCAGATCCTCTTGAAGTAATCCATTGCATTACCTTTGGGTTTTTGTCTGTCTTTCCCCTCCTTTTCGGACAACAGTCTGAGGAAAGCAATTACCTGGCTGTGAAACATATTTCTTGAACAGCAGGATCTGGCTCAGTGGCTTGCTCCTTATATCTACAGAACTATTCAACAAATGATGGCAAGAAGGAAAATAGTGACCCTTTAGCATCTGCCTTTGCTAGTTAAACTGTTGATTGTTTTTGCCCAAAGGTTTTTTTTAGGAAGGAAGTACAGTACTTTGTTTACATTAATTTCTTCTCTCTTGTAACCATTTGATATTAAATTCCCAGAGTCTATATATTAATTAAATGTCTGTGTGTATATATGCTTGCAAAAGGGAGAAAAAAAAAAACACTTTCAAAAGCACCAATATATATCAAAGTGTCTTAAAATAAAGATGTATCTTCTACTTTAAGTTCAGGTGTAGATCTTGAGGGCTTTATTTGTTGGCAAGAAAACAGGTAATTAATTTGCTTATTCAGCTTAATCCAAAGAAACATATCCTCTTCTGCTGATGGGTTGATAATCAGGGATTTTCTTCAGGTAAGTCCAGGGAGGAAAATGTGTGCTCTTTGTTTTGTTTTCATTTATTTGCTTTTTTTCTGGAATAAAAATGCAAAAGGCATAGATGTTTTCATCTCTGGCAGCAAAATATGGTTTTTTTCCTGCTTTTATTGTGCAGAGATTGGTGAAGAATTCATTCTCTGCAAAGTTCAGTGAAGGGTACATGTTCTGCCTGATCATAAGGGCATATTTAACCACCCTACAGGTGGTTGTACCAAAAGCACTTGGAGTTTTTCTACCTACATAGAGGAATTCCTGGATAAAGGTCTGCTGAGTAAAAGTAATTATATCCTGATGTTTTCATTTGTAAAATAATTTTACTTCCAAATCACTTCCAGAACAGATAATACTAGGTTGCTAATCAAACACACCACTGGATAAAGAAGGTTAAAAAGCTGTCTATGTGATCAATAAGTGAATATTTTCAGGAGGTGTAGAGAAACAGCCTTATTATTTTGTTCCATTTGCATTCATGGTACATTATATAATAGATTATAAATGAAATATTTTGTTCAATATTTTGTAATTATTTCTTTGTAATCTAAAGGACATGGATGTGGGTGGAAAGGGAGTTGCTTTTCATTGCCCATGATGTTCCATCTGGCCCCTAACCTGGATATAACTAGAGGGAAAGTTTAGATCCACCAGAAGTGTGACTTTTGCCAACAATATGAGATGATCTAATGGAAGGTATTGATTCTGCCTGAGAAGCTCACATTCATGTCATCACAAACATTTGCATCAGATTTTCTCTTATTCATTTTTGGGGAATTCTCTGTTTGGAGCACAGAGCCTCTTCATTATTCACAGTTAGCACCTGCCAGAGCAGAGCTGTGCAGAGTCACCTGCTTTGCTCACAGTTCCCAGCAAGCATGACTGCACTGTCCCCTTCTCCCAGCCTATATCTAGGGAAAAAAATCTCATGCATCATACATCTAGCCTGGTTTTGTTGGTGGGTTTTTTTTTTTTGTTTTGTTTTGTTTTTTTTTTAAGATTTTGCACCTGCACCCAAAACAGCAGGACACCTTAAATCCTGGTCAGTGCCTGGCACTGCTTGGACCACCTTCCTCCCTCAAGTCCCTCACACGTTAAAGAACCAGTTTAGCTCTGCTGGAGAAGAAAGCAAGGAGCAGTCGCCACAGAAGAATCTTAGTTAAAGACATTCAAGGCTGAGTTAGGATCACTTAGGCACCCCTGAAGTTTGAAAAATCAAAAATCCAGACATGCCCTCTCCCCCTTATGTGTCTTGGAGTCTGATTTTTGGCAGCATTCATGATGGACGTGCTTTGCACATGAAGAAAAAGATTCCCATCTAATTTGCTTACATGCAGTTTCTGTCTCCCTTGGCTACATTTTTATTTGACCATAGTCAAACCACCAAAACACCTGTCATTACTGTGGTGGTGAGATTCCTGCCACTTCACTCACTGTGCCCATTCTCAAAGTGTTTTCCATTAAAATAATCTTAATTTTCCTTTCCCTTCCTTCCTTTATTATCATTTGTATTTTTTCATTCAGTTGTATTCCTCATGCTTCTCTTCCTGTGCACTTTCCTGTTCATGTGTTGGATACCTCTTTTTGCTTAACCTAGTAATATATCTAGAGTCAGAAGCAGAGATTCTCAAATATTGCCAGTGTTTAAACCTGGATTTATCTTTATTCACATTTACAGCATTTTCCCTTGAAAATTCTCTTCCAGCTCTCCTTGTGTGATATTCACTGTCATATAAAACCTGATATTAGTTTGGTGTGCTTGCCCGGTTTCCTTAGAAACCTTTCTGAGTTATTTCCTGTAAAGGAAATTATCATCCCACATTTAGGAAGGTACAGTTACAACTGAATAATGTTTTGACAGAATTATCAAAATTAAATTGCACACCTTACTTGAGCACCACATCTGAATTAGCCTAATTTGTATTTTCAAATCCTAAATGCCTTCTCTCCAATATTGAGCTGATGATCAATGTCCATCATGTTTAGAACGACATCAGATGAAGAAAGGTCATAGCTAATCTAGACACTGAAGCATTATATGCAGTAATTTCATTTTGTAAATCTGATTGTTTTAGAATCTTTTTCAGTGTCAAACCAGATTTTTGCATTGGACTCTGGAAATGCTATTACACCATTCGTAAATTTTGCTACCAGCCTTTTTCTCAGGAGCGCACAATGTGCCAAAAGTTAGTCTGTCTCTGAATTTGGTCTCTAGCACAGTGTGAGGAATAACTTGGGGATGTTAAGGCTTTGATTCTGATTCATAATCGGCAGGTTCATTTGCACTGGCTGACATTTGTTTGAGACTTTAGATACCATGGGTCATACTAGGAATTCAGACATGAAGCAGAACCATTTGTTTTATCCTGCTTGTTTGCTTGTGAGCATCTGTAGCAGATTTTTGCATGTTGGTTTAATACTGCTTTTATACCCCTGTGTGTGTGTGTGTGTGTGTGCCTTGTGCCACTGCTTTACTGGCACCACGATATTAAAAGACTAGCGGTAGCTTCTTGTTCTGAGTTTGCTTGCTGAAATGTAAACATTTTAAAAAGCCTTAGATACACATTTATTATTAAAGAAAATTATACATTATGTTAATTGAGATAAATAATACTACATAACGATATTGTATAAGATAAATTTAATGCCATTTGTTGCAATTGCCCTCAGCCACGAGCTCTTCACTTAAAATAACCCAATATATTGTGAAACTTTCAAAATTAACAATGATCTCAAAGGCACTACTTTCCAGAAGACTAGCGTAAATATTTTTATCCACTATTATTAAATGTACATAATGAAAAGTAATGTTCTTGGATTTTCTGCTGAAAATTAAATGAGCTGAGCATTTCTGGTTTCAGATAAAATCCGAAACTACTGATCATATTAACATATGATTGCTTTCTGGTTGGTTTTTTTTCCCTCCTCCATATTTTATTTGTATGGAAAATTCACAAATGATGCTGGTCCATGTATGTGTAAGCACTGGAGGCTGGTGCTTGTTTTTGTAGTATGTGCCCCTTGTGGCCAAAATATATGAGACTAAAACATTGTGGTTCATTGTTCTCTCCGTCCTAATATAAACTATTATTCTTTGCCTGTGATGTCAATTGATTCTTTCCATAATTTGTAAAATTTTTGCTCTGCAATTTTGTGAGTATTCTGCAGAAATTCAAGATTCCCATCTCTGTTTAACATAGGGTTCTATGATAAAGGTTATTATACCCATGAATGCAAAACATACATAGGTGTCTTTGTGGAAAGCTATGTATCAGAACAATCCTGCCCCCACCAGTTTAATGAATTCTTTAAGATTTGAAAGCAAGTTGGATGGTATTTTTGAAGTCAGAAAAACGGATTTTGTAGTGATTATTAATGCATTGAAGATAAATAATGTGTACATATAGGCTGTGATATAAAAAATATATACAGGTAGAGCCTCACATGTGTAATTCTTAACTTCATGGTTAGTAGTAGGCTGATGTAATGAGGTGATGTGGTTAATCAGTTCTGGGCTTTTACAAGCTACAGTATAGTCAAGATTGTCTTGATAATCCCACTGCCCAGATAAAGTTACCATTGCTGGGCAAAGAAACTTACATGAATGCAGCATTTTCCTAGTCACTGATCACTTTGCTGCTATTAATTTTTAAAATCTACTTAGTGCATAGACTTGTAATCTGCTGACTGACATGGAATCATATCATAGAATTAAAGAATCATGAAATGGTTTGGGTTGGAAGGAACCTTTAACCACTAGATCAGGTTGTCTAAGCCCCATACAACCTGGTCTTGAACATTTTCAGGGATGAGGCATCCAGAACTTTTCTGGGCAGCTTGTTTTATTGCCTCACTACCCTTGTACTGAAGAATTTCTTCCTTATACCTGTACCAAGCATCCTGTCTTTCAGTTTAAAGCCATTCCCCCTAGTCCTATCACTATATGTCCCTCTCTAGAATTCTTGTAGGCTCCCTTTAGGTACTGGAAGGCTGCTCTAAGGACTCCCTGGGGCCTTCTCTACTCCACGCAGAACAATCCCAACTCCTCATCCTGTCTTCACAGAAGAGGTGCTCCAGCCCTCTGACAATCCTCTGGACTTGCTCCAACAGATCTATGTCCTTCTTGTGCTGAGGGCTCCAGAGGTGGATACAATACCCTGGGTGGGGTTTAACCCAGACTGAGATTAGAGCAGCCCTGCTGGCCACGCTGCTTTGGATGCAGCCCAGGATATGACTGACTTTCTGGGCTGCAAGTACACACTGCAGGCTCATGTTGAGCTTCTTGTCAATCAACATCCAATAGCCATAGGACTATTATAAAATGAATTAATATTCTGCCGTATTACTCTGATTTGAATAAGGTAGATTGTGTGGTCAAAGTAGCTAAGCAGTATCCCCTAGAATTCTGATATGTCAAGTAGGGATAGGACTTAAACTGATTGTTTTTAAAGCTGTTCTAAGACAAGTGGTTTGGATTTTTCACACATAAAATTAAAGCATTGCTGTGAAAATTGTACCTGCTTTACAGATGAGATTAAAATCCAGCAGCTCTGTCTTCATAAACATAACCAATCTGGTGTCAAATGGGATTATTGAACCAAAACTGAGAAATTTGGAGTGTTCTTGATATTCCAGTAGGAGGTACCCACTTGATGGATGATCTAAGTTGAGGAGATATCATGCATAACACCATTTTGATGTATCCCTCTGCTAGTATACTCTTTCATAAACGCTTTTGCACCTGCCTCGACAATATCTAATCCATAATATTCTATAAAATCTGCACACCTGAAGCAATGTGTAGCAGGGTTTATAGTTTATTTAATAGAGCAAATTTTTTAAAATCTGAAATTTTCTGCTAATGGCTTTTTCCCTTTCAACAACCAGAAGCTTCTCATACGTCTTTATGATATCCTATTTTAAGGGCAGAGCTATAGCACTAATAAAATGTTAAGTGTCTAAAGTACAGAATATTTTTATAATATTTGCAACATAAAATAGGAAATGCATTTTTCAATTTATGGCTACAAAGCTTTTATTAACACTTTCTAAACTGTACAAAAGATTAATCTATAGCTCAGCCTTTCACTATGAGTAATGTGTAGATTCTTGAGTCCCTAATATAACATATCTGCCTTAGAGTTTACTATAAATTAAAGTGCTTTTTCACAATAAAATAGGGAAATGCAGTACTAGTTCTGTTGTGAACTGTGTGCTGGTCTGAACTGTAAAAGCCAAAATAATTCTGACTAATTATTAAGATCATCAAATGTAAGACATTAATCCAAAAAGAAGATTCCACTGTTTTAATCATTGTCACATCACAATTGTAATAACTGTAACTCCAGCTGTCCTCTTTTTGAGATGTTTCAGGCAGTTAATGAAGCTTGACCATTAGTTCTTTGAGAAAAGTTTCTTAAATGTTTTGGTAAATCTAGACATGAATTTTGGTTTTTGAGACAAAAAGTCTGGTGTTTGCAAAACTCATCTATCTTAAGTAGTATAGAGCATGCACAGAAATTGAATGGAAATGCAGTACTCTAAGGAAGAATCTCTGGACATTTTTGTATCTCTAAAGGAACAGTTTTCAGTGTTTTACTTCATTGATCTGCCTCAGGTCCTGTTACACCAGCGTGAGAAGCCAAAAAATTAATTGGAACAGTGGGTCTGTTAGCTTTACTGCTGATAACCATCGATAGACAACAATAACCACCTCTATACTCACCCTTTCATTAAGTTCACATTAACACACCCCAGGTTCTGAACTGAAACAGTCTAAGTAAACACATGTGGAAGAACTGCCATATGCTGTCTATTTTAGAACAGTTTTCATTTGCTGTGTTTGAACAGTGTAGCCAAAGTCCTGTTTAGCCTGGTATAGTGCTGGGAGAGAGACTAAGGTTAGTTAGCTAGTCACCCTCATTGCTAATCTCCTAAGTGTTTATGTGGCCCAGGAGCTGAGGTCTTCCCAGAAAATTCTCATGGCACAGCATGGCAGGCTGCTGCTTCATTACTGTCCATCAGCCTGCTGTTTCTCATATAGTGTCATTAGCAATTGCTCTTTCAAAGATGCTTGCATTGCAGTGCACAAGTTCCTGACATGTTTCAAACTATTCCATCCTTGTTGTATTTGGATTACTATCTAGCATGTAGGATTGATGTTTATAAAGATTATAAGAAAAAGACAAAAGACTAAGCTTGTGAGCAAGAAAAGATTAGCTCTTAGTGGATGTGTACATAATTTTCATAGAAAGACAGAATCACGGAATGGTTCAAGTTGGAAGGGATCAAAAAGACCATTTAGTCTAATCCCCTTGCCATAGGCAGGAAACCTTCCACTAGACCAGGTTGCCCAAAACCCCCATCCAACCTGGCCTTGAACACTTCCAAGACTGGGGCATCCGCAGCTTTTCTGGGCAACCTGCTCCAGATTGTCACTCTGTCAGATCACTTTTTATGTGATCTATGACATTTAGAGTTGTTTTTTTATTTTTGATTTATTTTATTCAAGTACTTTTTGCTGCAGCTCTATGTAGAGTAGAAGGGATATTTCAAGTACATATGAAATCATGTAGATGCACTCATGAAGATTACTGCTCCCATCAAGGCTATGGACAGATACTTGCAATTCAGAATGCAAACTGGAAGAAGAACATGTTAGTTATAATTATTGATAAGTAATCTGGAGGGGGGAAAAAGACAGAAAAAAAGGTATTTTTAAAGTGCTATCAGCTTTTTAAGATTAAGTGGAAATTTTCCCAAGTAAACGATGACATGAAATGGCAATTCAAATACCCTTTTTGTTTACTGAGATGCTTTAAGGCCTTTGCCACCTGCTGAGAGCCTGGAAATACGAATAAGCATCAGAGTGACAGGTTTCACACTGCTATGTCATAGATTTGCACAGCGGGACAGAGTGATTTCCGACACTATTGGCTGATCTGTTTTTCAAATAGAAGTGTGCATTTCAAATTTTGAGAGAAAAAGGTTCTTTTCATCTTTGTGGTCCATAGAAGAAATTAATTTCTTATGTAATCCTTCCTGAAAATTAGGAAGTTTCTCCATATATAGAACATTAAAGGAACGTTATACTAGACAATACCCTGAAGAAAGGAATATAATTTAGGAGCTTAAACCCACAGCAAGAATATATGCATTTATATTTTATGAAATTTACCATAAGCCATTATGGTGTGTAAATTGTGTGCTTTAAAACTGTTCTTTTGCAAGACCAATACATATACCAGTTGGTGGAAAAGAGGGAAGAGGCACAAAGTAAATCACATTGTAATTCACTTATACTGGGCCAAGGTAGAACTCCCATGGTGGCAGCCTGACACATCAAGTGTTGAGACATTGGAATAATTGCTTTGATCGCAGCCAAGTTGGACTTACAGCTTTTTATTTAAGCAGTTAATGCTCAGCCTTGGTAAGGAGCAAGGCTTGCAGACCATTCTTTACAGTGACTTGTCTGTGGGTTGTAAAAAAGTTAAATTTATTATTATTCAAATGTTCAATTAGTGTTTGGCAAGCCTCTAAAGAAATCCATGTGCAAGAAATAAAATAAATACACATTTAAACTGTTGATGAATTTCCAACAATAATCTCACACTCATTGTTAATAAACAAATAAGGAAAGAAACATTTAAAATAAAACAGAAAATGTTTTTAATCTGTAGAGCACACTTAATTTTAGGAACTCAGAACTCTTTCAAATATTGATTGAGACATGAGTATAGAGATAGCTATTCTAGTTGTTGCAGATAAAATCATCAAGACATTGATTGATGTATGTTTTTGATCAGAGACTATATCTTGAAAGTCATCAGCAGAATTCAACAGTTTGCTCTCTCATGTTTTTTATATGTAAGGACAGCCATAGAATTAAAATACAATCACAAATATTAGGAGTGTGATGTTCACGGTACAAAGATAGCTTAGCAACCAAGATGTTCTCAGTACCAGAATGAAATATAAAACTGCTGTGATGGTGTGTAGAAGAAGCTAGAAATTTTATGAGGGCATAAAAGGTTACCTGTCTTGCAGATTTAAAGCTGCCCTTGCTGTTCTCTTCACAACAGAAGAAATAAAACCCATCAGGATGCATGCAGCAAGGATTTAATTTAAACAAATAAATATTTTGTGCAGGGAAAAAGAAAAGTTACTTCTTAAAATTACTGAAACTGAAAAAAAAAAAAAAAGAAGTTGCCATGGAACACAGAAGACATGGATCCAATTTCCTATTTCAATTTCTTCACAAGAAGGTCTTGAAGTCAAGTACCGCCCAGCCCAAGTGAGTACATACTTGGTACTTTCTGGACTGAGTGGGAATTGTTCTATAGTTATGTGGTTGATGCTCTTCCAGTTTATGTAAATAAACAGCTGATGGTGTGGAAAATTGAACCTGAGTCTCTTCTCCTTAGGTGAACAAATTAACAACTAAATAGGATCAATATCTCTTATGTAGCTTCTCAGCTTTTTTTGTTTTTTGCTTTTTTTTTGTGGCAGCTACCACCTACTAAAGCCTATGTCGACTTTTCTTTACTACTATTGCAGAAGAATATAGTATAAGCTACAATTACACCTTCATTTTGGTCGCCAACATACTGTATTGCCTTCATCACTGTAGTTACTTGGTGCCTCCTACTCATAATGTATTTATCCTCACAGTACTCTATGATGTTGAGCAGATGGTAAAGTGAGTCACTAGGTACAGAGCTTGACTCTTCAAGATCAGACAAGAAGATTGTGATGAAACCAGTCCTGGGTTTCCTTTGTCTTTCTGCTAGAGCCCTCATCCTTACTGGGAACCATGGGAGCCTCCCCTCAAGGGACAGTGGATATTGATTATCGATAGTAGAGAGATTTTTCTCCTTCACCTACACCCTTAGGGAAAAAAGAAGAGAGGAAGTCCTGTGATGGGCCTTGTCTTATGTAAACACCCAAAAATTCTGGTTCCAGCTTGGCATAGCTGAACAATATTGTGGGATTCTCAAATTATGTTGATTATGAGACTGTTAAAGACAATTCTGAGACACACAAAAAATGCAGCTGTCTTGCATTTCCTCTGACTCCAACACATGTTGGCTCCTACTGAGTTCAGCCAACAGATGATTAATTTTAGTGTATTGATTCTACTGGCAACTACTACAAGTGTCTCTTCTTGGATGAGGACACAGGAGCTGTGTGATGTATTACACTCTTTCTGTGTAGTCTTCTGCACAAGGTACCCATCTGGCAGTGTTTCTATGAGATGTGGTGGATATGACTGAACACGGCAGATTCTTTTCTGGGAATCTTCTCATCCTCCTGGAGTGAGACACCATTGTTTCCAAGTCAGTTCATTTGGAAAGTATGTTGTCTCTGACACACCACTGGCAGCCTTTTTGGCGGTGGGGGTGAAGGCACCTCATTTGACACTCTTAAGTGATTTTGAGCTTTCACATTGTTAAACATGTATTCCATTAGCCATCTAACCTAGTAGTCACATGTGAATTTGTGTAAAACATAAATGCCTCAGCATGATATGGGAAAGGTTCCCAGAAAGTACAAAAAAAGACTTTTGGTATTTAGTGCTAACCTGACACAGTGGGAGCAGGGTACACTTTATTAAAGCACATCAGGTCCTATCTTTTCCCAGCAGTCCCTAGATTCTGGTTTCTTTTTCTTTTCTGTCTTCTGTTGTCCCCCCTTTATTTTACCTCTTTTATTACTGGGGATGTAATTTAATAATCAAACTTTTTTTTTTTTTACTATAGATAGGCAGAAATTTTTCTATGAAATAAGTTTTTTTTGGGGTTTGAGTTTTATTTTGTACTTATATTTAAAATATTTGTATAAAAATTGAAATTTCAGATAATATGCTAGTTTTTATAGTTTTGGCATGGATGGTGAATGGTTGATAAGATTTAGCATGACTCTAACAATAAAAAGATATTGAATTGAAATTTTGATACTTTTCACACTAAGTTAAAAAGAAATCATGTCAGAAATCTAAAATTAAGAGAAAAAATATAGAAGTTAGGATAAATTATTAAGGCATTTTGCCTGACTTGGTTACTTTTTATTTTATTTGGATTAATGAAAATCTCTGATTTTGATTTTTCATGCTGTTTGGAGTGGAAGGAATATTTAAAGTCATGAATTTTTTATGAGGAAAAAGCCCCCAGTTTCTTCCAAAACTTACTTCACAATCTGTCCAGTAATTCCTTGGTGTAAATTTTGGCATTGAGACATATCAACCAATGAGGCTTTAAAGATCTCTCCTGAAAAAGTGATATTGCAGCTGATGGTGTGATAGGGAAGGTGTTTACTGCTTCTGCCTGAAAAGCCTGGCAAAGTAGCATATAGGAGGATATAAGACAGTAAAGATAAGCCATAGCATTAAGGCTCAGCTTTACAGAAAATGTACAATATATGGAATTTATAATTTTGAGATTTTGGAAGTAAGGTTTCTCTTTTTTTTTTTTTTATTGTCTTCCATTTCTAAATAGTTTTGTGTGAATCAGCAACTTTAAGCAATAATTGATGTAAAATGTTTCAGAAATCTCAGATTACTTTTACAGATTATTTTCATTATTTTAAATGTTTTATTTTATTTCATGTTTATTTGTGGATTTACTGAGAATGAGAGTCAAATTATATTTGTTAATATAATAGTAAGTAGGAGAAGAATTCATTAGATGTAGTGAAAATGTACATGACCAAGTTTATCTGTAAACTTCCTGCCATCCTTGCAATTCAGCAGTAATTTAGGGGGCTATACTGAAGGGATGATAGGAAACTTTACCAAAACCCCTTCTGTCTATAGCATCTTTACCTGTGCAACTCCATAACATTTCATTTCCCTCTTCTTTTGCAGAATTTAGTGTCCACACTGATAGGTGTCAGAATTTCCCCTGTCCTTTAATGCTAACATAGTCATCTAAGGGCATGGAAAATCAGAGGCTTCTAGTTTTCTATGAATTTATTTTCAAGTACTGATATTTTTTTGAAGGTTGCAGAATAACCCTATGTTAATTAATATGTGTTTAAATGTTATTGCATCTAGTTTGTCAGTCCTTTCTGAACCTTCTCTTTATTCCTAAAGTCCCAGGACAGTTGCAGGAATAAGTAAAAGGCTACAGTTGTAGGAATAAGTACAAGTCATCACCTACAATGTGGAAGAGGGGTAGATTTTAGATACCACAGTGCAGCTTTGGGGTCAGGAGCTGATAGATCTACTTCCTGAGGAAGACAGTTTGGGAAGAGTTCAGCTCTTTGCCCTGCAGGAGCTCCAGATAACCAGGAAGTGATCTCCACTGGCAATTTCTGTTAAGATTAGATCAATAGGGTGACTGGCAATCAACGTAATCCTAGGTTTGAGAAATAAACGTGCAGTTCAGCACTGTTTTAGCTAGATTGCTGACATCTGCCTAGGGAGTCTGCACTGAAGTATCAAACATATGATGCAATGGTGCAGAACAAATTACATTTAAAACAAATGAGGGAAAGGACATCAAAATGCCCAGAAATGTCAAGCTTGGTAGCAAAATAATCACAGGAGATGAGCTGAGTCAGCACTAGTAAGTTAACAAGCATGGTATTTAGTCTTCAAGCAAGTGAGAAGTTGGTTCAGAAAAGAAGGATTGTCCAGTTTTCCATGGCCACTGGTGATTAGTCAGGACTTGGTGTGGGGACACTTGCTCCTGCTTTTGGACAGGTATGTTGGTCATGACCCTTTCCACCATACCCTTTTTAAGGGTGACTCCAGATATCATCACCAAAAGGAAGGAAAATTGACAAAGTGAGGTGTTCACCGGCTTAAAGCTTTTGTTGAGAGCCTTGTCACATTAATAAAAAGAAACAGGATCCAAACAGTTGAGGGCTGATATTAAGGTAGGTCATTTGCAGGGGATGTGAGCTAGGTGGCAGGTGGCAAGCAGTTTCTTAATGTCCCACCAATGTCCCACCAAGAGCTGATGACAGTATGTATTATGGTTCGTGATGTGATGATGAAGGATGGAAAGTACTTTTTGAAGAAAAGATCCTTGAAATTGTTTGTCTCAACTGCTCGCTTAAAGATCTGAGGTCTCAAAATCAAGGGAATACTGTACAACATGAGTCCAAAGATAATAAAATCAAAGAATGTCTCAAGAGTACTAGACTCTGGGGAACCTAATTCTGTAACTTCTTTCTGTAGGAAGAGAACAATGAAAATAAACATGTATTGATTTAATTATTTTGCATGCAAAGGGTGTGCCGGAAGCTCTGCTCAGGAGATTCAGTGAGATATATCTTTGTTCCAAGAAATCTTACCCTCTAAATTCCAAATATGACAAGATAAATAAGGATGACACATAGTAAGAGAGATGCTGGGGTAAAGAGGACCAAAGAGCACAGTGATGAAATGTTACAGGGCTCAGGTTAGGCATAAGAATAAATTGTGTAAGATAATAAAGAAAAATAGGATAGTGAGCATGTTGTTTTGCCTACTCTGGTCAATAAATAATTTCAGTAATGTTGTGAGTATCATCCATCTTTATACAACACATCAAGGGAGACCAAAGACCTAAGACCTGTTGCTTCCTGGCTTCCTTCAGAGCCTCTCCACACCCATGTTCACAGTGGCATCTCTGCTTCCTTTGTCCAGTGTCCTCCTCACTCAATCAAACAGTCGTGTCCTTCCCCATCCCCACTGCAGTGCCAGAAGCTGGGCTCTGCTGAAGAGCATGGGCAACATGCCATAGGTTTCAGCATAGCCAAGATTTTGCATGAGCTAAGAGTAGAGTTATGCCATGTTTGGCAGGCAAGCCCTGCTCACTCCATCTGCCAGAGTGGCAGAGAGGGAAGCATCTGGAAATAGAGTAGGTGCTTCCGCCTTCCCCTGGCTGGGTGACACTCGTTCTGCCAGCCGTGGGGTTGTAGTGGGCACAGAAATATACTATAGAGATGGGTGCAGAACGAACATCTAGGTAGATAAGCAGACAGCTTTTGGCCAGAGGAGTAATAATAATTTCTGGTAATAGAAATTGTCACAATAGTGCCTGCCAAAGAATGTAAACAGTTATCAGGCACCAAAATTGCTAAAGAGGAAGAGATAAGGCAGAAAGATAAAAGTAAAAATTGAAATGTGCTCTGTGAATACTCTAGGGTATCTCATGGTCAAACCAGAAGCATTTAGTTTGTTTTCCTCACATAATGTGGAAGATCCTGCATGAGCATTCTTGAATGTGATATTCATAATGTCAGAGAACAAGACATTAAAAAGTAATATAATTTGTTTTCTTGAATTGCTTACAATATTCCATCTACTTCTTATTAGGAATACAAATGTTTCCTTCATGTTTTAAATTAAAAATGGCAAGCTTATTAATGATAGAAAAACTCCATAAAATTATTCATTTTGAAATATTAACATTGCAAACCTTTTCCCAGCAGTTTATAAAGCAAACACTCCACAATGACATTTTGTTGCCAGATTTTGGCTTTTGATTAATTCAGGCTTATGAGCTGATTTTTTTTACCAAACCAGTAATTCTCTTTTGAATACGGCCATTTTTTAGACTTTAAAGTGGAAATTAAATATTAAGTAACTGAGGCTTTAGTTGTAACAGAATATCAAAACCACATGTAACATTTTTAAATTAAAAATTTATTTATCTGAAAACTTAAAAAAATGACCTCAATGTCAAATCTGAGTAGGCTAATTTGCTTAACAACATTTGGAAATGAACATTTACTCTTTTTTAAAAGAAAAGTAGAGCTTTATGCCTTTGTAGTATTGAAGACAAAGAAAAATTGGATATTAAATGATTTCACCCATCTGATTGTGAAATAATGACCTTTTTGTTTAGAAATATTTTTCCTATAAATCTTCATTTGTAATTACAACGGGTGCAAATGACTAATGAAAATCAGACGTCATGAAGTATAATTTTATTGCACTCTAAAATACTTCCTGAATGGAATTCCTTTTGCATACATATATTTGTTCATGTTTTTTCACATCTAAAAGCAAGAACACCTACTGTATCTGATCCTAATCCCTTTAAATCCCACTTTTTCACTTGTGGTAAGAGAACTGAAAATGTGTTTCAGGTTTCAGGCGGAGCAATGAGATGTGCTACAAACACTCCATGCTCCATTTCAACCTCAAGTCACTTCAAGCTCATCATAGTCCAGGGCAAAGAATCAAGTTGCTCTGTATAAACCTTTTTTTTTTTTTTTTTTTAAATCTTTGGAAGTCAGATTGCTGTGAAATAGGTTTTGGACAAGACTCTGAGTAAGGACCAGGGGACATGAGAAATGGTGCAAGGGTTATGGAGAAGCTTTGTCTTTTATCTCCATAGCACAAAATCTGCTCGGGCAGTTGAGGGTGCCTTTTGCTAAATGTCTAATTTATGAAAGTGTGGAAAACTTCCCCTGCTTGAAATTTTCTCCTCATTACCACAGAGCAGATCCCTGTTCCCTTCTTCCTACTTCCCCTCCTTCTACCTACCTCTTCACCCTTGCCAAGTCATAACTTCAGGTGAGAATTTGCAAGCAATTTATATAATACGTGACTGAACTGAGCTTATTTCTGCTGCAAAACCAGTGTAAAACTCTTGCACTTTTACATTGAAAAATGTGATCTTACAGGGGAGTTTGAAGCAGGTCCCTCTAGGTACTTTCTTAAATTAGGCATCAGGCCACAATCCTAGGGATATACTGAGTACTGAAATGGTTGTAAAATTATTATAATTCTGTCTCTCTATCTCTCAGTATAAATCTATTAAGTTGATATTAGTATCATATATTGATATTAATTGACCTGAGAGCAATCTGGTGTAATGAAAGTTCTTCCCACAAGGAAGTTATTGTGTCAAAACACAAATATTTGCTTAGTTCACCTTTTTTTCCCATTTGAGGTGTATACACATCTTCTGGATATAGTTCTGGGTAGAGACAATTTGAATACTGAAAGCAGTGCACATCTGCCCCAACTGATTTGCAAGGCAGGCATGGTTGATACTTTGGTTGTACAGTGTAAACATGAGTGACATTAACCTTCTGCAAATTCCAAATGCTATTTTAAAGAAAAAACTGCAGATTGAAAGATCATATAGAATGGAGAATATGTTATGTTAATGCCAACCCAAAATGTTTAAATGTGTACAGAACAAAAGTGGCAATATGCATATTATAAAGATCTCAAGATTAGTTATGTTCCCTTATCATTTTTACAGATGCATATTTACATATTTAACCCTATGCTTATTTCAAAGAAAGTTACCCAGTGGTTATGGTGAAATAGCTTTTTGCTGAATTTCTCAGAGGGAAATTCTTGACCTGAACATTTTTAATGTACCCTGCTAATATTTGGAATGGCACTTTTAAAACCAGTGTAATCAGTCAATTAAACAGAAGATTTGTTTTTAACTTGACAGAAAGCTTATTCTATACCACAAATTAGATTCTCTAATTTCTGACAGGATGCTTTGTCTAAAATGCTTCAAATCCCCTTCCAGCCTTCAAAGCTGAACTCAGGCTTTCCTCTAAAGCTGTACTCATCACTTCCATAAAATCACAGAAATTCTTATTTTCTGTTAGAGAGATACTATGTTATAAGTTAGATATTCAGAGCTTTCACTTAGAACTGTTTGAAAAATTATTTCGATCATGTTCTGATATACATTCTTTCTTGACAATTGAAGCTGTATATAACACAGGCTTACAAAATGCATTTTAACAGACTTTGCTTGGAAGTGGGAAGTACCTGTGGAGCTATATCTATATCAGCTGTGGAAGATGTAGAGATAAAATCCATTCAAATTAGAAAGGCGAAAGATAAATCATCTCAGGAAGAACAAGTAAACAAAATTAGATTTAAAATCCCCAGTTGTAAAATTACTGTTTTTTATCTGTGGAGCCCAGGAAAAAAAACCAACTAAAACAATAAATGCAAGACACCTGTGCCTACAGCGAGGGATCTCTTTAATCAGTAGGCCAACATTCCGTCCTTTATTTGTTCCACCTCCTGTTTAGCTAAAGATGGGATGGGGAGGAAATGTTGTAGTAAATGACAGAGAAAAAGAACGTTATTTGTGAAATATTTAAAAACACATATGTTACATTTATTTTTCCCTCTGTCTGCATTCTATATATATATAGCCACCTTGTAAAAAAGCCTTCTTAACGCTTGTGAATGAAAGCAGAGAGATGATAGTGCAGTGTCCTCTCATGGATAGCAAAGGGCTTTGTTTCTCACGCTGGGACCTGCAGGCAGTCAGGAAACAACTGCTTCTGGGAGTGTTGGTCCTTCTTTGTCGTTGCAGGATCCTTGGTGGACTGAGTTGAACTTCTCTGCTTCTCATCCTGGATTTTGACTGGAAAGGATTTTTGTGCTATCCCGGTCCAGTGCCCATGGGGCCCTCCAGGGAGCCAGTGAACTCCCCAGGCGTGACGATACTTGACTATTTCAATTTTACTTTGGCTTTAGTTTGCAAGTACCAAAAGTCTACAGGAACAGCTTATGCTTTGATAATTTAGCAAATAATAAAGACATGCAGTCATGCACAATATCCTTTCAGATGAGTGTCTGAAGTCAAGCTGGGATGGGGCTTCCAAATGAGCTGATAAAGACCTGTTCAGATGTTTTCACTTCACATAATCAAATTGCCTGCCATGCTGCTCATTGCATGCCTTTTCCATTTATATGTTTAACATGACTTGCTTCAACATGGCTTGATGCCTTCTTATTCTGATGCTGCTATGCACTTTGTGAAAACTGAGTATATACATAAGTTAATAAAGGGCAAGGAGAAAAGGAAATTTCCATTTATCAACTTATTTATGTATTTATTTATTTAATGCACAACAGTTTTGTAAGCTGCAATATGCTCTATTCTTGAAAAGGCTTTTAAATGTGGAACAATGTCTAGTAACATATTTTTCCCAGCTTTAATACTGCACAATGCATAGTAAGGTATTTTAAGATACTGTAAGCCAATGAGTCCAATACATTTGTTACACACAAGCTGTTAAAGCAGAATTCATATTTATCCTAAAGATTAAAAAAAATACAATGCAATTTCTAAACTGGTTCATTATATTATGTATGCTTTTTAGTGGTAGGTCTGTGAATGTAAATATGTCTTAGCATTTGCAATCTTTCATTGATATTATTTATTCCAATTTTTATCTATATTTTAAATATATTTAATTTTTTTCATTCTACTTGGTACAATCTTTAACTTTTGATAAATACTCAGTTAAAGCAAGCACATATATCCATCACTTGGTTAATTTTTACTTGCAAAGGCAGAAGCAAGCTGGAGTTGAGTTTCTTTTTGTTACCTTGGAAACAAATGGAGGTTTGACTTCAAGAAGCTCTACACTTGAAATGAGGGGTGGAGCTTTGATGTTGCAGTTCTTGTTATGATGCAGAAAGGGAAGGCAGTTCTTGAAGAGATTCTGATGTCTTGCACTAAAAGGATATGGAATCTACTTAACTTAATAGCAACCTGGTAATTTCATGTAATGGGATGAAAGGGAAATGGGAAAATGGCAGTTGCATCAAGTCGTTATTCTTCAGCTTGTGGCGTTGGGTTGGGTACTCATCCTCCTGCAAATCTGTCTAGACAAAACAGGATAACTGTTGCTGTCAATTTATTAATCTTCCAAGTATGGAAGGAAAGTCTGCATTTTTCCTCGTCAATAATTTCCAATAAACCATTTTTGCTTACATTAATAACTTACTTAAAATTTTCCAATCAGTTAATGTACTGAGTTGCGTAAAATTTTCAGTGTTTCAGGGAGGGTCTGGTAGGTAATTTTTTGTTCCTGCTGAGGCAAGTTTTGAAATTTTGTCAAGAATCCCTCTCTGTTAAATCACGTGGGTGGATAAGAAGAGATTTTGATTTGTAGATTGGATAATGGCAATATCAAAATGAGGTATATTATTCAGGATTTTGTAGTTCACTTTCTACTGTTATCCTTTGCTTAGGTAGTGTGAACAATAATATTGATAGATATCATCAAGAGAGTTTCAAAATAGGAAAAAGTAAGTTGTGGAATATTACTACTTTGGTGAATTTTCCACAATGGAATGAGATAAAGGGCTTTGAATTTTCAGGGTATTGATTTAATTGTCTTTATACTCTGGCTGTGGTGAGAACTATTAATATACCTATTTTACAGTAAATGTAATTAGGCTTTCATTCCACAGTTGTTAATACCTGATCTGTGTGCTACTGGGTGACCCAGAAGTGCTAATTTCATCTGGATAAGGAATGGACACACACTTATATTTCTGGAAGATTAGCCAGAAGTCGTATACAGAATTTATGTTGACCTCTCACTTTCATGCTGGCTTTTTCTGGGCAGCAGTGGACAGACAGTATTTGAGCAGTCTCAAGCTTGCCAGTGTAAAGCTAATTCACAAAAGAAGCCATACTTTGAACTCATTTGAACTAGCAGCTGGCATTTCCACATGATCAATGGTTTGCGTCATGTATCTACGATGTTTTTGATCTGACAAGGAATTTCAAAGCTGGATTTGTTTTAGTATAAAATTACATACTTAGTTTTTGGCAACTAGTTAATCTTTTGAAGGAATTCTGTAGCAATAGGAACAGGGAAGACTAATACCCTGGATCAGTTTTGTGTCTCTAAACATTGGTTCAACACAACTTGTGAGCCTTGCTTCAACTGAGCATGTGGATAGGTCTGAAGCAAATGTTACCCTGAGCCAAATAGTACAAATTTGCTCCCAGCTGTGTGATTGATGAATAGTAATTGATTGGATCATTTTGGATGGATTTGTCTCTTATTATCCTCATTCTTATACTTTCTGATGACCTTTTTTTATTTTATTAAGAGCAATTACATAGACTTTAGTATGTTCTTGGCATGATGCACATTAGAGTCATAGACCATTTCCCTAAAATTTGTATTCAATGTGAAAATGTATATTACCAGGAAAAGAACTGAAAAAGGGAAAAACCCACAATAAGGTAATCAGTAGCAAAATTTAAATAAACATGATCAAGACTGCAGTAATTAGATACACCTTAGATTTCTCTCTTTTTTAAATATTTTTTGAAATCTGCTGATTCTGCAAACCTTTGTTTGGGAAAGTATTTTGTATGCTATTGTCATTTATATATGAAGAATAGCAAGCTGTTCACAGGAATTTATAAAATCAGTTCCTAATTTACTTTTCACTTTTTATTCTTGCTTCTCAATATTCTAGTTTCACTTGGGGTGGGTAATGAAAGCAGCCTGCTGTCTGTTTCAGTTAGTTTGAGCTGTAGTCCCCAGCCAGGGTAATTTTATGGTTTACACGTATTAGCACAGCATTGGCATGCTCAGGTTTCATTTCAGCAGGAACAAGAAAACCAAATAAGTAAGCTGTTTCAATTGATTTCTTCAGTAAAAAACATCATGACAACATTACAACTGAGATAAATCTGTACATTAAATAAAATCCAAGCACATGTTTCTCCAGCCAAACCCAAACCACCACCAAATAATAGCAGGACTCAATTATGTGAATTGGTTTTATTTTGGTTTGAGTTTTTTGTGGCTTTTATTGTGAATTTGGCTTTATATTTTATTTCATAGAATAAATTTTGGAGCTTCCTTGTCTCAATACTAACTAATAAAAGGGTGGCTGCTAATTTAGGAGTAATTTTGTTCAAGAAAGTTACTGCCTGTGAAAGGGGTATTTTAGGACATTGTGCTCCTCAGCCTCATGCATGGCAGGAACACTGTGGCGACTCCTCTCTCACACATTGCAGGCACTAAGGCTCCATCTCTTATGTCCATGCAGTGTGAAGCATCCCAGAGCCCTCACTGCATTCCTCCCTCTGACTAGCTGGAGCAGATCCAGAAGATCATGTTTTGGGGATGCAGAGAACTGGGGAGACTTTGTCTCACTTCTGCTGGTGGTCATTCTTCCACAGCACTTTGAAGTAATGCTGGCTGAGGATTGCTGCTGAATCCATACTAAATGTTTTGTGCTTGCAATTAATCCGAATTAGCAGATCAGGCATTTGTTTCTTGTGATTTCTAGATAGTAAATTGAAACTGCAGAGCAGTGACATTATCCTACAGCTTTTATAAGCCTACTTCTTTCCCTGTGCAGTATGGCCAGTTTAATGGGATGATTCAGATTACATGTGGGTCTTCCCTGCTTCAGGGAAGCTGGCAGGGTAGTCGACACATACAGTAGATACATATACTGCCATATGGCCATTTTAAAGAGTGGTGAGGGTTTTTTTTCTGATTAGATCCAAACTTTGACCTTTTAACTACTACTGATTTACTTACACAGTATGTTCTATTGATCTACTTACATCTGAGCTCATTAAACACATAAAACGAACTACAAGCAGAGTAAAATATGGCATTATCGAAACTAACAGAGAGATCACATTATTATAAGCCCAATACTGCTGTTTATCTAGTTCCCTGGCAGGAGAAGCACTTCAGATGCCTTCTAGCACTGGTTCTAGCATCTTCTGCACTGGTTTATCTCCTGCCCCACACATAGTTTTGGTAAATGAAAACACAGTTTCATCTTCTCGGCCAGTGAACATGTTCACAGAAATGTTCAGATGTTGTACAAACATAAAATGGCAAAAGCATTTGTGAAAGTGCCCAGAATTTGTGGGGGCATATGCAAAAAATGCGAGGGGTCTAGTGGCCAAACATTCATTAAAAAAGTGCTTTGCAGTAGTAATACATGCTTTCATGCTGGATTAGAATAAAACACACTGGCTTTGTTTATGGTCATAGTAATTAATCCAATTTAAGAGGTGAGAACATCCCGCACTAGGGGTGCTTTAGTTTAGATAATTCCTGTACAAAGCTGGATGTGTTTTTTCCATTCACTTTCCTTCATATTTCCAGCTATTTATTGGCTTAGCTACTCCTGGCAAACTGTGGGATAATTCCTCTGAGTTAGGTGATGCCATATTATCTCCAACTGTTAAGAGACACTCAGCATTTAGCATAGAAAATACACAAATGAGGTAATATTCTTTCTTTCTCTTTCTTTCTTTCTTTCTTTCTTTCTTTCTTTCTTTCTTTCTTTCTTTCTCTCTTTTCTCTCTTTTCTCTCTTTCTCTCATTCTCTCTTTATTTCTTTCTCTTTCTCTGTCTCTCTCCTGCTTGCACTTGCTTTCTTAATTTCTTGGGGTTTTTTTGCTTTTCTTGCTTCCTTGCTTTGCCCGATTTTTTGCTTTCTTCCTTCCTCTCCTTCCTTCCCTCCTTATTTCAGTGGTAGCCATAACTACAGGAGTACTAGAAAAAAAAATTATCAAAAACAGATAAGCAAGATTCTGTCTTGAAATAAGTTGTTTCTTGGCTGTTTTAAATGTAAAACATGCAGAGTTTATTTTATTTTTATCATAATCATAGATAACCCTAACAATTTGGAAAGCCTAGCTAATGTTCTCCAAACAATTAGTTACATAACTAATGAAAATGAAAAAGTAGATGTTTTATCTGGACATTTATGTATGACAAGTCTCAATATCAACAATACTTCTTTCCCTGCTGATTTGTTTCATGGTGATCCAGTATTTTTTTTTCTATTTTATGTATGCAAATACTTGTATACTGTATATCTATAGATATCTTAACATTTATATGTGTCATTATAAAACTTCTATTCATATTAGTTTATTATATCCTTCCACTATTCAAACAGCTTAAGACCATGCATTTGTTGTTGTTCATTGACTAAGACTTAGAAAAAGAGACTAAGAAATACTGCTAACACCACATGTGATTCATTGTTGACTTCAAGATTCATCTATTGAAACATTTGATATTTTCATTCATGTTTTCACTGATCATATAAAGTTATAGATGGACATGAAAAAATAATGGAAATTATGCTTCCTCTGTGGTGCAGTTATACCTTCAGAAATAATACTGTTTCATTTAGACGGATGTGCTTGGACTCCAAGCCGCAAATTCATGGTAGTCCTGTGTTTGCAGGCTGCAGTGATTTCAAGGAAGAAGTGTTCTGTGTTTGCAGGATAAGAAGAAAAAGTTGGGGAAAGAGTTGAATGGTTTCCATAAGAGGTCCATATACAATGTTAGCCAACTAACCAAATCTTCTTCCAGGAAGATAAAAGCAAGCCAAAACTGGTAGTAGAAGTCTGTAAGGAGCTTACCTGCTTTATGATGTGGAGAAAGGAATTTATTATATCTGCTACATGCAGATTCTGGGGGCCTGGCACAATGTCCTCATCCTAAGTTTTTGTGTAGAGCTATGGAGATTTCTGAGCACATGATTGCCAAACACCAAATAAATCAATAATGGTTGCACAGCACTTTTAGCTACAATTTGTGATTTAGAAAAATTTTACTTCCTTTCTTAGATTCATTTGTTGTTTAAGGAAAATCCTGAGCAAGGACATGCTTGGGTGAAAATTACAGAATTTGACCATTAGCCCTATCTGCCTTGCTTTTCCTGTCTCTGCTTGTTGTGTACCCAATTCCCTTGAGTACCTAAAATTTTGATAAATTAGGTCATATTTACAAAGCACTTTGAAGTTGGAAGGCAGTGAACAATTATTCAGCATTATAACTTTATTTTTCATTAGGGTGAGATACTTGCTGTAAAGCAATGAGTGCAATTTAAAGTTACCATCAAAGACTACAAAGGACATGTGCTCCTTTTTGCTTTGAAAATAAATTATCATGTGTTAATATAGTCTGGGAAGTAGGCTATCTTCTCATGCACAGACTCTTCTGAAAAATGGTGGAAGAAGCCAGAAGACCTAATTTCCTGTTTGGATTGCTCTGGGATGTATGTAGTATAACAATGGGGAAATGTAAGTGGTTACTGGTGAGATATGAAAGGAAATGCCTTTGTGCTTTAATTCTGCCTCTAGATTTCCTCAATCGTTATGCACACTTTGAGAATATATTACTTAGTAGGTGTAGATGTAGCATGCTGAAGAAACAGCTTGTCCTGTTGCATAACTTTGTTCATACTGGTTTGGGTTTTTTTCCCCAAAGTTTTTTACCAGGTATGTGAATATTTCAGAGAATCACAAAATCACAGAATGGTGAAGGTTGGAAAGGAGGCTTCCAGTCACCTGCTCCAACCTGCTGTCCCAAGCAGGGCCATCTAGAGTCCATTGCCCAGGAACATTTCCAGATGGCTTTTGGACATATCCAAGGATGGAAGCACCACAACCTCCCCAGGCAATGTGTGCTCAGTCAATCATAGTAAGAAGCCTTTCCTAGCGTTCAGAGGGAACATCCAGTGTTTCAGTTGGAGGCCATTGTCTCTGGTTGTTCACCACCAAAAAGAGCCTTGCTCTGTCCCCTTCGCACCTTTACTCCAGGAGTTTATACACTGCAATATGGTCACCTTCTCTTCTCCTGACTAAGCAGTCCCAGGTGTCTCAGCCACGCCTCATAGAAGAGAAGCTCCAGTCCTTCAGTCATCTTAGTGACCCTTTGTTACTCTTCCTGTACTGAGGAGACCAGAACAGGGCATAGCACAGTTTGATCTCAGTGTTTTGTTTCTTGAACCTTTTGGTAATTTAAGAATATTGTTCAAAAAATGAACTTTGGTCTAGATAAAGCTTCTTTATGTTGGGGGTTTGTTGCACTTATCTATCTTTAATAAAAATATTTGCCATGTTTGTAGCATTTGAATACCATGAGGACAATTACATTGATTCTACTAGCAGAACATGGGAGCACACTGTATCATTGATTTTATATGTAATAAGATTACAATGGATAATTGAAAGGAGAATTTAGCCCATTGCTTCTGAAACTTAATTTTCTTCCTCCCAAGCCTGCCTAGGCAGACCAGCTGGCTCCAGGCAGGACCTATTTAAGTGCAGAAATAGTGTTAAGCCACCTTAATGTGACAAATGGCAAAAAGCACTTTGTAAAAATTTCATTCAGAAACAAAAGAGTGAATGTTGAGTAAGCTTGTGAAATTGAGAGGTCACAAGTAAATTTTTATTTCATCTCCAAAGAGTTAAAAACCAAGCTGGGGATCTGGGATTAGAGGAGGAAGAAAAGCAAAGATGGTCTAGTAAAAACTGCCCAAATGGCTTAATTATTATAAAAATTTTATTAATTATTATAAAAACTACATTTTGTTTTGATTCAAGTAAATCTTATGCTGCCACTGTTGGGGTAGCTTTCAGTTACTCTCTGACAAGATGCTTCTTCCTCCTCCTTCTTTAGGAGATCTCTTGAAGAATGGACTCCACTGAACTAATGCACTTACTTTCTTAGTGACAGCTGCCAAGGTGCTGTCAAAGCCAGCTGTCTCATTATTTCTCTTTCATTACATTTTCTTGTTATTCCTTGTACATGGGAGAAGAACCATATTAAAGCATTCCCTATGACTTGGTTATAATTGCACCCTCTGTTAGTAATTGCTCATCCATTCAAAAGCTTTGCTGCAATATTTTGAAACAAATTGACATCATTCTAGTTCTGCAGTTAATCTGCTATTCAGAAAGGCATAGCAGGGGGATGTCTTATTGCTGTACTTTCTATGCATGGGTACTTTGGGAAGAAAATTAGCTTTGGAGACACTGTTTGAACATTTTAATGAAACCATTATACCTAGGAGACTGTAATTTCTAGATTTCAGTCTGATACCAACTACCCCTCTTTATAGAATATTGTCATGCTCTGGTTGTGCATGTCTTGATTTTGTGTTAAATATTGTATGCATTTTATTTCAGTGTGCATAGGAAGTTTGACATTTTGTTATGTGAAGTGATAGAAAAGCATGAAAAGATTTAACTGTCATGCTGTCAACTCATATGGAAACCCTAATGGAGATACATTATGCAAAGCAAGCTCTCTGGAATGTGATGGTCAGGCTTTTGTGGAATGGCTTTCTTTGATGCTGTAGCATGTCAGAAAAATAATGTAAATCAGTAAATTGAAACATCAAAAAGACATCTACTGTCTCCTTCCTAACAGAAGATCCGGTTTCCCTCCCAAATGTAACTCTTCACACAGAAATTATAAAGGGTTAGCCTGAAATACCGTGCTGGAACATGTGCAACCAGCATTAAGAAACAGGAAAGGTTTCTCTACGTACTAGTATTTAGGAGCAATAAATATCATTGACAAAAAAAGAACTCTGACTTGAATTTTAACCTTGCCTGACAGTGGAGTGTAGAAGTACTGACAAATGAATATGAATTATAATTTTTCCAGACAGCACGTAAGCAGCGTTTTGACAGTTAAGGATAACCACTATTTAAAAAAGCATTTTCTGCCAAATCTTGATTTGAAAGTGAATGCAGTTTGAAATTTAATATTTCCCTCCTCCACTTCATACCCTGAAAATAAAAGCCTTGTATGACTTGCTTGTAGTTTTGTCTTCTGAGCTAATGACCTATTGTCATGGCTGTAAAAATTAAAATTATTCTTCACAGTGAGTTGTTGGTTGTTTTTATTTTATTTTGGTTTGGTTTTGTTTCCTCATGAAGATTCCCATTATGTTTATAACCCCTGTCTTCTCTTCTGTGAAAAACTTTCTTCTTTCAGGGCCTATGAAAATAGTGAAGGGAATGTGTTATATACCAGGATTGAAGCAATTTCGTCCCGTCTGTTTTATCACCTGAGGGCAAAATATCAAGAAGCTCAAGGAAATTTTTAAGTGTTTCCAAAAGCAAAGTGCTGTATCACATAGCAATACAATCACATCTCTTCTTTCTTTACTTATACATCAAAACATATACCTTTTAGGATATGTCTTTGCCATTCTGAGAGTCAATAGAAATTTTATAAAGTAGTATTTAATTTTTGAAAACAAGAGTTATCTGTCTGCTGTATTTAGACTTAAAACTGCACAAATATTAGTATACTGACGATGGTGCCTAGGTGAATATTTCATCTGTTATGTTCAAAACTGAAATGGGGGGTTTGTACCCTGTATTTTATTCTTCTTCCTATTTCTTCCTTTGTCAGTGTGGTTTTGGCAGCCACTGGTTAATGTTTACTCCTATAATTTTCAATAGTTTTATGTAACATTTTTAATTGCAGTAGATATTAACTAGTATTTCATGAGGTGTTTTATAGGGATTATTAAGGTAAGGAATATATCCTTGCCTACTTCTAAAGAATTTTGTGAGATGTATGAAGAAAAGGTAGATATTTAGATCTTTAGCTTGGACTCTGAGTTTCTTGGTTTTTCTTTTTGAAGACACTTCTTCTTATGACTGGTTATTTTGAGGTGGGTTTCTTTCTTTGTTTTGGGGGTTTTTTTGTCTTGGTGTTTTGGGTTTTTTTGACTGTATCTGCTTTACAGAAAGTAACACTCTTTTTTCTGGAACTGAGTTACTTAGAAGATACTGAAATTTCAGATTTTAAAAGTTGCTCCTAAATTTTTAACTTTACCTTCTATAGTAAATGTATCAGAAATATATTTCCTTTAGAAGCAAGACATCATAAAATTGCCTTCAGGTATTTTCTCTTCCATGAAAAAGTTTACCTAGACTTGACGCTGATCTTCTACAAGACCAAGTGGATCTAGAGCTAATAATTTACAAAGAGAAGTACATAATGATCTCTAAAAAATGAGGGCAATTTTCATTAATAACACTGGAACAATGCAAATGATTTTTAGCCAATTAATTTTCACTACTATGTAGCCTATCTTCTAAAAGCTTTATCACTGTATTCAATATTATTCAATATATCTGTGTTTACATTTATTTTCTGGGCCATTTTTTGAGAAAACCTCTTCCTAGTGATGTGCATGCACCTCTGGAAGGGTCTGTCTTTTTCAACAGTCAGAGTTACTGGATTTCATTCAATTGTTTGTAAATGTATAATGAATTTGTAATATTTTCATAATTGCTCCTGAGGTAACAGAACTGAGATCAGAAAATAACACATTTTTGAAAATCATATCTATAATTTGTAAAATTGCCCTTTTTTAAAGAGAGCTTGGTTTAGCTATAAGACTTTTAAAGAACAACTGCACTTAGACATTTCCTTGTTTTCATTTTTAAAATTTATAATGAGCGCAAATCTTTCTGCGAAACAAGTGTATGCTATAACTGAAAAGTGCACTCAGAGGGCTCTTCAGGTTTTCCTATTTATATCTGGATATCTGACTTTATAATACGTTTCTCGAGGTATGACTGATTTGAACTGTAGTTCCACCAGAAATTAATTCAGATTAACTACATGTGCCTCGGGTATCTTGCTACTAGGAAAAATCTTTTTAACTACTAAGAACACTGAAGGAGTAGAGGGATCAGGGAAAGCTTACAGCATAGCACTGAAACTTTAATTTGTTCTGTTAAAAAAGACACAATAATTAAGACATAAACCCCAGACTACTCTGAGAATATTGACTATAGAGTCAACTAATTTAACCTCATTGCAGACATGTAATTAGTATTGATAGAAAAAACTTAGAACTCTACTTATTTCACTTTTTATAGTTTCCAGCAAACGGTTCTGTTTTGGATGTTGACTTAGTCAAGGCAGTATAACATGAAATTATCATACTTATAGCCCACCACAACAGTCTTCAGGATGACTGTGTTTAGCTCTGCATTTAAAATGTATTTGTTAAAAACTGCTTACAATATTTCACTATTACTAAACATGACTTTATATTTCCTATCTATGTCTGAAGTAAATGGCGTTTAAGTTAGTGTAAGTTGTTAATTTGCTAGAAATTTCATGTGCTTTATATTTTGAAGAATTTGGTCTTCACAGTGTCTTTATATTTTCCCGCATGTCTTAATTACAGCATATGAATTCTGTTTTCTTACTTATTACTGGAGTGTTTATTTGAAATCTTGAGGAAAAAAAGGCATAGGCTGAGGATATACAATATATTTTTCAGCATTTTAACAAGAGTTTATCCTTAATATATCTTCAATAAAATCCTAACATATTCCTCCAGAAAAATATCCTGTATGGTGATAGCAGTAGCGGCTTACTTATGTGATACATCTTAATTGGGCTTTGCCAAAACAAAGATTTTAATTTGCTTCACCTAACAGGAACACAGTTCCAAACATACCTCTATCTATCTTTGTTGTGGAAATAGAAGAGACACATCCCAGAGACTGCTGCACATTTGTAATTCTTGCAGGTTCTGGAACTACGAAGGAGCTCTGAAAATGAAACCCAAATTCTTTAGCATAATCTTGAAACAGCTGTATGTATTAAATTTTTCCATGCTTGTACATCAGGATGCTTGCTGCAAATATCTATACCTTTCCTTTTAACATTCCTCTGAAACAGAGAGGTTTGTATGCCTATGTATATGTATACATATATACACACACTCTAAAATAAAAGCTTCATAACATAAAGTGCTCTTGATTCCAGAAAAGGGAAGTACTTGTTTGTGAAAAGAAAGAGCAGAGAAGGAAACTCTTTTCCATGTCCTCTGTAAGTAGGCACAGAAAATGAGTTTAATTAGTCTAATGATCAGTGTGGGCTCTTCACTGACAAGAGAATGCTCCCTGGATCATCTTTGCTTATCTTCTGTGAAAATGGTAGCTCTGTGCTGTTCTTTTGCAGGCTAAACTGAGGTGGCCTATAAATCTTATAAATTCTATTTATCATTACCTTTTGGAAGGTAATGTCATTGCCTTACATAGAAGGGCTTTAAGATTAGGTAATTTCATTCCAGAAACAGATGGGACCCACAGTTCTGGGTCTAGCACAGTACAAATCAAGTCTATCCAAAAAAGTGTGTGTGCTTGGGGCTGTGGTATGTGGCCTTATAAAATCAAATCTACAATTCCTTGAGAGTTCGATCAAACCAAACTTGACTTCAGCCTTCTACACATAAAGAAATTTTTTGAGGGACATGTACATTTTTACATGGGTACATTATTTTTATAAACAATATATTAATAACTATCTATGCAATTATTACAGTGGATAACATATTTCTGGTACTCAGTCAGATGTACAAAATCCTCGCTGATTACACCTAAGACCTTTCAGAATATTTTGAAAGCTTCTCAGATCTACAGACACAAAGAATCCATGATTCTATGAATCAAATAAACTCATATGCTTTTAGTATGCCTAAGAGCATTCTAAGCAATGAGAATACAATTGTTTCTCTTTCCTGAATAAGGATGAATTTATTGATGATATTCCTAAGTACTCCTGGACAATTTTGGGCCAATATGAAGGTAAAATATTGCATGGTGTCTTATGCTATGCAGAGTTTTCTTGAGAATGAAGCACAGGTCTCAAATTCTTTCTTGAGAAGATTTTGTCTTTTCTTCCCCATGTAATGTCTTTACATTTAAATATTTGACAGTTAGTACTGGTGTAGTTTGAGCAGCCATAATTCAACAATTAATTACTAATTACTGCACTTAGATTTGCCAGTGAGGTGATTGAACATAAATTACATGATCAAATTCATTTGTCTATCAGGAGAAAGTAGGGATGTAGGCAGATTTACTGGAAAATTAGTAAACTAAGATATGACACCATGGGGAAAAAAGGGGAAATGTTATGTGCAGTAAGTCACTATAAAAATGATTTTGAGAGTCTTCAGACAGACAGGCTGCAGTAATGAAGAGTGAATGATAGCTGACATCATTTAACAGGTAGCATCTAAGGGTGAAGCAGAGCAATAAGGATTTCTGCTGTAATGCCTCCAATGAGAGCCCTGTGATTGGTATTGAATAGTGCAATTGATTGGTCATCTGGAGCAAGCTGTCCAGAGTTCATATATTGCTAAAATCAAGGCAAGGCTTCTCTTATTGACTAGATTAGGGGAAAAGCAGTTGGGAAGAATAATGAGAATAAATGGTACCGCTGAGCATCAGTAACATCATAAACAATGCAATCAATAACTGACAGTGTCAGATGAAGACCACTTGAGACACCAGAACTTGAGATACTAATTTGATAGTTGGAAGGTATGGGCGAACACTCTCAAAGGCAAGAGGAATGGCAAAGGTAGAGCCAAAACTGTCTACAAGTAACCAAAACTGTCTACAAGTAACCAAAACTGTCTACAAGTAAAAGAGGAGTACAGATAATACCAGGGTCCAGCTCTGTGGATACCACATACATGCACATATATATATGTGCCAGATACAAAGTCCTAGAGAAATTGATATATAAAAAATAGCAGGTAAAACTCTCAAATGGAAAACCTGTTAACATTAAACTTGTAGATAATGCACAGTATCTGATAATGACACTGATGCAAGTTAGGGTTCTGTGTGTGATTTATAAAAGCAGTAGCATTACTGGCAGCACTGGAATCAGTAGGAGATCTGCCACTGACTAATAACACCAAGTTAACACTTGCAGTCTGATTCTGTACTGAATCAGTTACCATAGATATGCATTTGGCAGTCAGGCTGCTTATATAAGCAGA